>NC_089504.1:41924180-42540882 GCF_036850995.1 Saccopteryx leptura | reverse complement strand
GTTCACTGGTAAAAATAACCTCTGATTCCAACATCTAAACAGAGATCTTTTTTAAAAAACACAGATGAAATGCATTGCCTCATGTGGGTTTGTAGTGAATGCTCTCAGTGCCCCTCCCAGATCTGTGTATATTTCAGGTTGACCAATACAAAGTGCCATGGGGAGAGCAATTGTGTCCTTCAGGCTCAAAGTATAAAAACGTAATGACAGTCTCTGTTAACCTGGATAAAGTGTTTACAACCCTTGAAAAACAAACACCCTTTGAACATGTCTATCAGTCTTCAAATGTTTGCTCTGATATGCCCTCCACCCCACCCCCACCCCCACCCTTGTGTTCTGTACAGTCAGTGACACAGATGGCATTACTTTTTAGGACAAGAACTGCCTCCACTATTAGTCTTCCAGGCTACAAATGTGATTTAAAACCTCTCAACCAGCACTTTATCCATGGCAAGATGCATTGCCTACCCCATGAGAAGTCATGAGTGCAGTCTCCTTTTAAGGGCACTTAAAGTGGACTGAAATTGAATAATCTTTGCAATTTACTAAGACTATTTCCCTCTGGTATAGAATAAAGTTGGAGACACCCAGAGCTCAGAGAATCAGAGCAAACCAAAAGATCTGAGGTTGGAGAAGAGCCCACCACCATTTCCACTTCTTATAACCACCCACCTTCAAGCCACAAATGAAAGAAAAGTATCTGTGCCCACAGATCATTTGAATGATTTCTCTGAATGTGACTCATTTAAATAAAACATTTGGAAACTCACTTTGGCAAAAATGAACTAGGAGGGGTGGGGGGAGCAGGAGGAAAGAAAATAACCCATCCGACTAGATTACATCAAAAGCAAGGTTTTCTCAGGATGCCTCTTCAACATTACTTATATCCTCAATGAATTATTCCACATTTATAAAACAGCTTATTCTCCATATAAAGACTTTAAAAGTGTTAGGCTTCTTTCAAAAGAATACAGAAGGAAATATCTAGGCCTAAAATGTGATTATGGTTCTAGAATTTGGGGTACTGAATTTTTCACTGGGCTGGCTCTAATCACGTTAATAGGAGTCTGCCAAGTCTCCACTTCCTCAGTGTGGTATAAGTTCACCCTATGTGATACAAGCTGTGCTCTCTAGGGACTTTCCCCTTTATTTACCCCTTTACCCGTTTGCTTGAATGGGAAACTTGTACCAATATGTAAACTAACCATGATTATAACAACGTCTGGTCTAAATGTGGCTGGATGAAGTCATTCTTATCCCCAACATGACACCTTCAAAATGCATGTGAGAGAGTAGTTATTTATATACAGTACTACGCAGAATGCTGTGTCAATAAAATCATACAAGTCTGGTCCATCTGTATTTTGAGGAGCATATAGTTTCTGATGAATACTGATAAACTTACAGATAAGTCAGAAGTATCCCACTAAAGCATTTTCGTGCATATCAAGGATGTTATTTATGTACATTAGCAGTAGGATGTGTAGCAAATGCTCTCAGTGCCCCTCCCAGATCTTTGTGCTTTTCATGACCTCCACCAATGATTACCTGCATCTCTGGGCTTTGAGAGCTTTTTCCAGAGCCACAGAAGACCACTCTGCCCACGTGTGCAGGCCAGGAGTGCTAAGAGCAGCCATCAACCAGTAACCCTCTTCTCTTAAGTAAATAATTCTTAGGCATATACTCTCTACCATTTCCCAGCATTTCCCCACAGGATTAAGTTTCAGTTGCTCAACTTGGTAGCTAGTTTACTAATTCATTCTTTATTGACTGCCTTCCCATCCCTGTATCACTTCTGTATCCTTGCCAATGAAACTCCTTGTACTTGAATCTTTAGGACAGGGTGAGTCCATCCTCTAGATATGATCAGGAAATACATCACTGAGGGTCCACATCTATACAGAATACAGAGAGGAAAATAATCATCTCTTCTGTGACCAAACTTGGAAGAACTCATGGATATGCCGGTATGGCAGACACTGCAGGTCCCCTATCCCACAGCAATTGTCCCTCCCTGCATAGTTAATAGAACGCAATTTGGTTTGGCCACAAGTTTAGAGTAGCTAAGCCCCTCCCTCAACCCCTGAAGATGAGCAAAGCCCAGTGCAAGTCAGGCATGGCTGCCCTACTTCCATTTGCCAATAGTGTTTAGGGGAGGGCAGTTGGCTGAGTGCCAGTCCTGAGACATAAGCAGAAGTGTGCTGAGGAGCTCATTCTTCCTGGATAAATAGGGAGATGTAGAAAAGAAAAGGGTTTCCTTTGGGGCCTTCACTTTCCTTCCTGCTTGGGGTACCACTGGGTAATGCTTGGAATTACCATAGTCATCTTATCACCATAAGAGAAAGGTTGTGTGTTGCTAACCATCCTTGACCCTCCTACCCCCAGACTTCATTTATGAGAGCTAATGATTCATCAAGGTCTCTGTTCCCTATCACAGTTTACCCGGATTGATACAGATGCATTTCCAGACCCAGCTTAGAGAGGAGGGATGGCTCACAGGAGACAGGGCGCAAATGCGGCAGTGGAAAGAGAAAGTCCTTTATTATACTCTCCTTGTGCATCATTTTTATAGTTCCCTTAAGACTTTTAAAATACATCTGATGTTAATATTCCATTTCTTTCCTGGGATACTCTCCTCTCAACCATCCTTATGCAACACCAAACTAACATGACTTAGTGCCTCTGTCTGGATTGCTCTCCCCACACGTCCCGGTGGCATCCTTCTTCATTTTCTTCAGATCTCTGATCAATTGTCACCTTCTCAGTGACAACCCCCTATGTATCAGCACTGCCCTTGCTTTCATCAACTCCTCTCAAGGATGAAATGGGTGGGGAAGAATGAAATTTGACTCATGAAGCAAGAAGGTTATTACCATACTTATAATTGGTGCATTAAAGTTTATAAGGTGGTCCAGAGTAGCCACGTTATCAAGAGGTGATGCTACAGGTTCAGGCACCATTTAAGAGACTGACTGGGTCAGCAAAAGTCAGAAAGCTCATTCTTTCCTTTCTTTTTGTTTTAAAGATATGAAGAACACTTGGAATATATGCCTTAATTGCCATATTTAAAAATTGTCACCAAATCACCTCTTTCTCCTCAGAAAGAACAAAAGAAGGAGACAGAATAACTTTGAACCAATATATCTAACTTTCTCCTTGAAATCTCTATTTGGATGACACAGAGCACCTCAAATTTCACATGACAGGTAAATATATATATATATGCCAATCCTAAAAGCTATTCACATGCCCTCTCTCCTTGGCCTGCCTTTACCTGTAGAACCAAGAAAGCTAAAACACTAGATTTCCAATCTTCAATTTAGATACTAGTGGTCACAAAACTTAATTCAGGCCAACATGATATAGGTAAAGTTCCTGGGTCCCTTTTCAAGTAAAAAGGGAAATCTTTATTAGGATAAAATCTCTTCACCTCTTGGCCTTTTATCTAATTTTCTACTTGGGATGTCTTTACAAGGGCAGGATCACAGCAGCCATCTTAAACCATAAGAAGATAAACAAAAAGTTAAAGGACAACATACAAAAGGCCTTTAACAAAAAGTTAAAGGTCTACCAAGGTAGGTAGACCAGAAAACTGAAAGGCGCCTGCATCATTTCCTATAAAGTTGAGTTGCCTTCAAAGGCAACTAGGATTTCTGTCTTGTGAATCACACACATCCCTAACTATTTCAGCCACTTCAGTAGGGCTTTCTGTTCCTTGTGGATGATATTAATATAATATAAAGATAAACACTGAACACATAAAATGCTTTCCTACCTGGCCTCTCTTCCAGTGTCTTAATTCCAGTAAAAAAACAATAAATGACACTTTTATTATTCTAAGCACATAGGCCAGAAATACAGTTGTTTTCTTTGACACAGTTCCCTCTTTTGTGTTCAGATCTCATCTACTACAGCCTAAAGGTCCACCTACTAGTTGGCATCTTAACTCCAAGTTCTAGATACTACTGTCCATCATCAGAGTGGCCCCAACAATCTCCTTGCTTGTCTCCCTTTCCATGTAAGGTCTTCATTGTATCCAGTTTCCTTTTCAAAATATGTCTATTCATTTATTCACGTACTCAGACAAACACATACACACGCACCCCTGTGTAAGTGCCTTCAATGGTAATCTATATGTCCTGTGATCACAACCTAAATATTTAGCATGTCCTAAGAAGTTCTTTGGGGGTTATAACCCTTCTCTCCAGCCTCAGATTGTGCTAGGCATCCTCTGAGTTTCAGCTGTTATGACCTTCATTTCTAAGAAGTCACCCCACTCACTCCTTCCACAGGTCTTTGCACTGACAATTTCCTCTGGCTGGAAAGCTCTTTCTTGTCCCAACTTATGCTATTTGACCCCTGGAATGTTCCACTACTTTATTCAAAAGATAGCCCTGGCTTCTCAACTTCAGAGAACTCTTACCTGCCCCAGCCCAGGAGTATAAGACCCTTTGTTTACACCTGCCAGCCACATAACCACCTTCTCTTTTTCAGAATCTCTAGTTGTAATCATATACCCTAATTGGGATTACTTGTTCAATGGTAAATCCATGAGAGGAGGATCTTTGTCTGATTTTTTTGTTTTGTCTTTGTATAGCATTGTCCATGCCTATAAATGCTAAATAAATACTTGTTGAGCAAAGATTGAATAGAAGAAAGGAAAATAGCCAATTTAATCAATTACGTCATAGACAATTATTATTATTATTCTATTATCTAAACAAAATGAAACTAAATAATAATATGATTGGGTTAATACCAAAAGATATTGAACTTTACTAAGCTGTAAATATTTGATGAATCATCAAACTTTGCCATCTGCTAATGTTATTTATTTCAGAAGACCCCCTGTCTCTGGGGCATGGATGGATGTAGTTAGGCAGTGACATGGAGTAGGAACACACTCTGGACAGATGAGGCCAAGCTGTGATGGCAGTGATTTTTTTTTTTTAGATGAGAGCAGAAGAGATAGTTAGGTAGACTCCTGCATGCACATCAACCAGGATCCACCCGGCAACCCCTATCTGGGGCCAAAGTTCAAGTACTGAGCCATCCTCAGCACCCAAGGCCACACTTGATGCATGAGGGGAAGAGAGAGAGAAGGAGGAGTGGAGGGGGGAGAGAAGCAGATGGTTGCTTCTCCTGTGTGCCTTGACTGGGAATCAAACCTGTGATGTCCAGATGCCTGGTTGATGCTCCATCCACTGAGCTACTGGCCAGGGCATGCTTCCCTTTATCTGAAGTAGTAACCTTTCATCAGAAACATCCAGATCAGGCACTCCCTGAGCATGGGTCATGATTACTGGATCAGGCCACTGGCTGATAAAGAGGCTGCATGGGAACTTGCCCTCACAGTTCAGAACCCCCCACAAAAAATAAGAATAACATATATAAAAATTAGAGAAAATGAAATTCAAAAGTTGAAAAAGAATAAGAAGTACAAAAGGGAGAAAAAAAGGAAATTAAATTTTGGTTTTGAGAGGTTTCTTCTTGTCATGTATTACAACTTTTAGCTCTGTGAAGTTCCTGGGCTGTCCTCCACTGAGATGCTGCTGTTGCAGTGATGTAGGTGGGGCTGCAATCACATTGGTGGGTGGGTGTGTTGTGAGGGCTTTATGGCTTTGGCTTTATGACTTCAACTTTACAGCTTTACAGCTCTAGTAATGGCATCACAGGCTTCTGGGCACTCCTCCCTATGTCTTAACAGACCTGGGGACCAGATGTGGAGCACCTCTGTTCTTCAAGAGAGAGAGTGGCCCTGAAGAGGTAGCTGTAGGGTTTCTCTCTGCCACTATCTATTGCAGGAACATTGGCCATGACCCCGCACTCTGGCCACTTTGGTTTATCTCTCCCTCTGCCCCTTTATCTCATCACTCCTCCTGACAGAAAAATACCCAATCACTCCAAGTTTCCCTTTCCATACCCCCTCAGACAAAATTCAGAGAGCCTGAGCTTCCCTCCTCCCTGTAGTCCAGCAGAGAAAAACACACACACACACCAGGTTTGTCTCCTCTCCTCTCCAAAGCCCATTGCAAATGAATTTATCTTCTGCCCCCTTTTTTACCTTGTCCCACCTTTAGTCCATTTAATGCATGGATCTTTCAGGCATGCCTATGAGCCCATCTGGAGTTCCTTTGCTGCGTTATAGTTGTTCAACTTATTGAAATTTCAAGGTGAGAGATCAGGAGTATCTCTCACTCTGCCATTACTCTGATGTCATCCTATCATTTATTGTTTTCAAATACAACAAGAGCAGGACAATTGCTACATTTATATTTTCAGAACAGGAAAAGTATTCAATTAATTTAACACATAGGATTCTAATTTACTATGCCTAAGTAAAGCAAATGTTGAGCATCTGTTTTTGTTTATAAGGAAAATAAACCATTTAGTGTACCATTTTTTAATTTTAATAACATCTGGTACAATATAGCAACTATTGTTTGTTTCAATGCACTATTAAACTTGTTAAAGTGAGACTCAACCCATATTGTTTTCACTGGCTACCAGGCTGTCAATTAAGTACTGAACAGCCAGTGAGCTGAGTGTCCTATAGCAAAGAAGCCCAGCAACCTCATTACTGATAAAGTTATTCTAATCAGTTACTTTTGCTAAATGCCTATGAGTCACTCTCAAAATTTTAAATATAAACACAAAACATGAGTGGAAGCATTTCCCAAGTGTGTGGAATTCCCCATGCCTCTCTGCCCACCATTGCTCCTTGCCTGTGTCACCTACTTGAAACCACCTCTGTCTATGGGCAACCAGTCTCATTTTATAAGATGTAAGCTTAAGAACCTCAAAAACAAAAGCAAAACGTGCTCTCTCTTTTGCCTATTTGCAAATCTTGTATCTCTGCATGCATCTGTGAGCTTCATGAAGAACCCTCCACTCCAACAACTGGAATGTGTCCTCATGTTTGAAACTCTGAAAAAGGAAATACAAAATTTAACTCTGAAGTAGGAAACAATGTGTTCTGCAGCTGATGGTATTTAGAGATAGGCAACAAAAAAGAAACTTTGTCTGTGCTCAGAAATGGGACTTTGTGTGGGGGCTGGACCATAGAGTACCATACGAGATTGAGTTGCTTCCACCCCTTCATCATCCCTCCAGGAGAACTTTTCCCTCAAACTATGGGCTCTGAGAAATTACTGAAATATATACCATATTTCCCCATATATAAGACGCATACTTTTTCAAAAAATTTGGGATCTAAAAAATGGGTGTGTCTTATACAGTGGTTGGGCATTTTAAATGCCATAGATGGAACTGAGGACAACGCAATATATGAAGACAGTGATTCATCATCAGATATACAGTGTGTTCGTAAAGTCATGGTGCACTTTTGACCGGTCACAGGAAAGCAACAAAAGACGATAGAAATGAGAAATCTGCACCAAATAAAAGGAAAACCCTCCCAGTTTCTGTAGGATGATGTGGCAGCATGTGCACATGCACAGATGATGACATAACACCGTGTATATACAGCGGAGCAGCCCACAGCCTGCCAGTCGAGATGTGAACAGTACAGAGGAAAGTTCAGTGTGTTCTGTGGCTAGCTAAATTCGAATCTGTGATCAAAGTGCAACGAGAATATCGGTGCGTTTATAACGAAGCGTCACCACATAGGAATAACATTACTTGGTGGGATAAGCAGTTAAAGAAAACCAGCAGTTTGGTGGAGAAACCCCGTTCTGGGAGGCCATCAGTCAGTGATGAGTCTGTAGAGGCTATACGGGATAGCTACCTAAGGAGCACTAAAAAATCTATGTGTGAGCCCACATCGAACGGCACTGAATAGGTATGAAACTGGGAGAGTTTTCCTTTTATTTGGTGCAGATTTTACATTTCTATCATCTTTTGTTGCTTTCCTGTGACCAGTCAAAAGTGCACCATGACTTTATGGACACACTGTAGATGAGAACAAGTTAATGGATGGGAGTCTTTTTTTGCAGGGGGGGGGGGGTTCATTTTTTCTTTTTTTCTTTTGTATTTTTTCTGAAGTGAGAAGCAGGGAGGCAGAAAGACAGACTCCTGCATGCACCTGACCGGGATCCACCCAGCATGCCCATCAGTGGGCAATGCTCTGCCCATCTGAGGTGTTGCTCCATTGCAACTGGAGACATTCTAGAGCCTGAGGCAGAGGCCATTGAGCCATCCTCAGCATCCAGGCAAACTTTGCTCCAATGGAGCCTTGGCTGCAGGAGGGGAAGAGAGAGACAGAGAGAAAGTAGAGGGGGAGGGATGGAGAAGCAAATGGGCACTTCTCTTGTGTGCTCTGGCCGGGAATCAAACCCAAGACTTCCACATGCCAGGCTGACACTCTACCACTGAGCTAGCCAGCCAGGGCCTAATGGATGGGAGTTTTGACAGTGATAAGTTGTAAAAATTTTATGATGAATAAAACTTGAGTTCAATAACTTTATGTAATACTTTTTTTTTCAAATTTCTGGCCCCAAAAGTAAGGTGCATCTTATACATGGGAGCATCTTATACATGGGGAAATATAATATACTCTTCTCATGGGTTTCGAGGAAAACACAACATGAGAATTATTTTAATTACCTGAGATGCTAAAAATAAAAATAAATGAATTAGGGTATGCCAGCCAGTATTATGTCAATGGTTCACTAACTTAGAATTTGTGGAACCCAAGGCTTATAAGCAACTAATGGTTACACTTACAATAGGGCTTCAGGGCCAGATGTGGATAACCATGTTTAGCAGGTACAGACATGCAAATGTATTTACTATAGAAACATAACAGTATTTATTAGTCAGTAACCATCCTACTGACTGTTATACAAATTTAAATTATAATGTAATATTTGGAGTTGTATCCTGAAATAAAACTATTCACTAAAATAAATAGTATATTTAAGATGAAACAATAAAAAGAACAGAAGAAAAAGTGACCAGGTATTATATGATCTAAGAATGGTATGGTCTTTCTAAGTATGATATCAATGATAGAAATTACAACAGTAATAAATTTGACTAAAAACAACCAAACAAATAAAAGAAAAATAACAGTAACAGCCACAAACATCACTAACACCAAAAAAGTACATCAACAAAATGGAAAACCTAAGACCAATAAAGAAAAAAATGTTGACAACATAGAAAACACAGAAAAGTGAGTATATTTAATGCATGCGAAGCAATTGAAAATCCATAAAAACTCTGTTGTGGTTCTTTCCTGCATAATTGTTTCAAAGAACAGTAGTCATTTGTCTCCATCCACCTTGTCCTTCACCCAAGTGTGTGCCACCACCCATGGACAATTTGACAGAAATAAACATGAGCCCCCTTGTGGTCTCAGAATATCCTCCTGTCGTAAACTAAAGGTTGAAAAATACTATCATTTTCAGGTGGATGATGATGACATGAGTTCCAGTTACTTTTAAGAATGATCAGTTTAGAGACTGGAGCAAAGGGTGAATTACAGACTATTGAAGCAGAGGTAATGAATTATGAAGACAGTCCAACTAAAGGAACATTGACAACTTTGAAAATATTCATACAACTAGTGATTTTTCTCAGGGACTTTGAAATAACACTACCTGTGGCTTATGGTTGAAGAGTGGTCCAGGGCCTGTGCATATTAATGAATAGCACTTAAAGGAAAATGCAGAGTGAGATGAAGAGAAGGTGAAACTACTAAGTATATCTAGAAAGCTTCCACAGAAAAAGGGAAACTTCCTGCTTCTGCTGCAGCTGATGATGATGATGATGATGATGGTGATGATGATGATGATGATGATGATGATGATGGTGATGATGATGATGATTATGATGATGGTGATAAAGAAGGAGAGGGGTGGAGGAGGAGGAGAAAGAAGAAGAAGAAGGAGAAGAAGAAATAGTTCCACTAAAGGAATCTATATAAGAATCTATACAAGCCCTGGCCAGTTGGCTCAGTGGTAGAGCATCAGCCCGGCATTCAGATGTCCAGGAGAAGAGATCATCTGCTTCCCCACCCCTCCCCCTCTCTCTTCACTCTATCTCTCTCTTCCCACAACCAAGATTCCATTGGAGCAATGACCTGGGCACTGAGGATGACACCATGGCCTCGCCTCAGGCACTAAAATGGTTTCAGTTGCAACAGAACAATGACCCAGATGGGCAGAGTGTCACCTCCTAGTGGGCATGCCAGGTGAATCCCGGTCAGGTGCATACAGGAGTCTGTCTCTGTGCCTCCCTGCTTCTCACGTAAGAAAAATACAAAAAAAAAAAAAAAGAATCTATATAAAATGTCCATCTTATTTTGTTTCTGTAACAACTGATATATGTCTGTACTTTTTATAATGCAGAGTGAGAACATTCTCTATCTTGTCTAATAAATATTGTCCATATTCCATTGCCAAGGATGTGTTGTCCAAAATGCCTGTTTAGTTTTTAAAGGTGGAAACTTTTGCTTGGTTATAAGTATGTGTGGAATGTTAAGACATACTAGCAACAATGCTCAAACAAAAATGGTGAGATCACAAAACTATACATTTTAAATAAACTCCATATTTTAATAAAATGTTTAAAAATTAATAAGAAAATGATGAACACTGCTGTAGAAAAATATAATAAAGAACATGATCTGGGAAGAAAAATGCAACAGAGTAGGCAGACGTTCCAATGCCACCTCCCAGGACCAAATTGGATTACAACTTAATTTAAGAACAATCATCTTGAAAAACCAACTTGGGACTAAACTAAGAGAAGTCTATAACCAAGGATCACCAAAGAAGCCACACTGAGACTGGTAGGAAGGGCAGAGACACGGAAAGGGCTGCCACGCTCCCAGGAGTGAAAGGTGGCTGAGAGTCTGGAGGAACTCTCATAGTGAGGTAGGTTTCCCTGAGAGGTGTGGGTCCTCAGCCCCAGGCCTGGAACCCCAGCCTAGAGCCCCAGAGCCTAGAAGAGGCACCCAGACAGCATTTAGCTATGAAAAGAGCCGGCTTTCTGTTTGCAAGAAAAACACAGCTCTTGGATAAAGACTCCATTTTAAAGGGCCCGTGCAGAAAATCTCGTTCACATCTAATTACCCAGGGCTCTGGTAAGGGAGAGCTGAGAGGACTGGAGTTGCAAGAGGAGAGTGTAAACTTGGAGGTCCAGGGAGAGACACTGTGGGGGACAGCCACCAGAACCCCTGTGCTGAATCATTCTCCAGTACTGCAGTCGCCATCTTTCTTGGGTGGAGCAATACCCTCTGAGTGGCATCAGCCTGGGGAAAAGCAGCTGCTCCACCCTCAGGAGTCTCTCCTACCCCAGAAATGGCAACTGATCATTCTGAGAAGCCAGGAAGCAGGGAGCACGTCAGTGACTCAGTTTTCTGGTGTTGAAACCAGAGCTTCCCCCCACCCGTCACAATACTCTCCCTAATCTATAACTGGTGCTTCCACCTCACAAGAGACTCAGCTGAAACTGTCCTGAGAGGGAACAGACCATACCTCTGGGTCTCAGAGGCCACACCCACAGGAGTTCTGGGGCCAAAATTCTACTGAGGTCTGTGAAAAAACTCTGGGTAGACTGACACCTGGGGCCAAAGGATGGAGCCACACACACCACCCTTCCTAATCGCTGAATTGCCACAGGCTCTATACCCTAGCAGAGGTTTTTTCAGCGGCTGAGCCCAATTACCAGCCAGCAGACTCAAGGAAACTTGGCTGTTTAAGTGGACTTTCCCCCAGGTCAAAAGTGGGTAAAAGCCAGCCTAGGTATGCAGCTGGTACTTCCATGTACACCTGGGCCCAGCAAAGGTAGCCATAAACTCTGAATTGCTTGTATCTCCAAAATGGTTGCTGAGGGCCAGTCACAGGCATTGTCTCCCACTGGTCTGCGCTGAGTTTCTGCTTGGGAGGTCCAGAGCTGGCACATCTAGAAAGCATTTGTTCAGGACCTAACAACCCTGCTAGAGTGGTATCCTAGGGAAAAGCTCCTCACACTGGGCCCAGCTGAGGCAAGTTCCAATCTCTTTGATCAGCACCAGCACAGAGGCTCATATGCATTGAATAGGGTAGAGCTTCACAGTCAGCTGGCCTGGGTGCTAAACATTCTGTCCTGCTAGGCTAGATTCTACAAGGGGAAGGGAAAGAGGCTGGGGCATGGACATTGAAAGTATGGGTCCCTGTAAGTCTATTGTTGGATCTAGTTGAAGGGCTTAGCCACTTTGGGGAGGGGCACTGTCAACCCCAGGAGAGGACTCTCTCAGTCTTCCTCCTTGAAGCCTCAATAGCTGAAATAACTTCTGCACAGGGGACTGTTAGCCACACTCAGTTTGAACCTGCTGCTTACCTTGTTGGGAGAAATAAAATTTGAGTATCCAGCAGTAGCTGAGGGATCAAGCTCTGGAGTAGGGGTCACATTCCCTGTACTGAACTCCAGACCAAGAGACTCTTGAAGTAGGGGGTCCCACAAACATTGTATTCACAACCTCAGCTATCCTAAACCTCCAAGTGTGCAACCTGTAGAGGGGTTGGTTGGGTGAGGCCAATCTGAGCCCACACTATAGTCTTACTACAGAAAACTCTGTGGGAACACCAGGCAGCTGCAAGAGGAGGAGGTGCAGCTAAAAAGTGGAGATAAATCTTACAGAGCTTGGGGCTTTTACAGAGCTGTTGTCATCTCTAAGCAGGAGGAAGCTGATCCTTATACAAAGGTTGGCCCCTCTCACAGTACCCAGACACAGAAAACACAGACACAAACAGCAAAAAGTGCAGCAGCTGCAGACTGGTAGCCCACCTAGAGCCAACACTACTGGTAGTGGGTGGAAGACAGCACCAACCCTAGACTCAACTACCTATACAAGCAGCACACCCAAAGGTGGAGTCTAACAGGCACCAGACACTATGGAGAATAAATATGCCAAACAAGACAGACATTGCACAGTGTGTAATACACATAATCAAAATTGACCCTTAGAGCCAGCCACCCTGAAGGGATAAACATACCCACAAAAAGACCAACTGCATCTAATACTCACATACAACAAGAAGGAAAACAGTATCCTCAAGAAGCATTTCTACAACAAAGAAAACAAGTGGTCTAGAAGACAGTACCACCAAGCCCATCTTCTTCATAAAGACCACACAGAAATGTCCAAGTCAGACAGGGCTACCTAATACACATACAAAATGGGCAAACAGAGAAATGCAACCCAAATAAATCAACAAGAGAAATCCCCAGAAAAAGAATCGAATGAGATGGAAGTAACCAAAATACCAGATGCAGAGTTTAAAACAATGATTTTTAGGATGCTCAAGGATCTTAGAGGAACAATGAATGGACATAATGAGCACCTATATAAAGAGATAGCAAGCATCAAAAAGGGTATTGAAGGCCTGACCTGTGGTGGCACAGTGGATAAAGCCTCAACCTGGAATGCTGAGGTTGCCGGTTCAAAACCCTGGCCTTGCCTGGTCAAGGCACATATGGGAGTTGAAGCTTCCTGCTCCTCCCCCTTCTCTCTCTCTCTCTCTCTTCTCTAAAATGAATAAATAAATAAAAATAATTTTTTTAAAAAAAGGGCATTGAAATCATTTTTAAAAACCAGTCACAAATGACAAATACAATATCAGAAATGAAGACTGCACTAGAAGGAATTAATAGCAGACTGAATGAAGCAGAGGATTGAATCAGCAATTTAGAGGACAAGATAAATGAAAGCACAGAAGCAGACCAGCAAAAAGAAAAGAGGCTCAAGAATTCTGAGGAAACTCTAAGAAAGCTCTGTGACAACAAGAAGAGAAACAACATCCGCATCATAGGAGTTCCTGAAGGAGAAGAGAACGAACAAGGAATAGAGAACCTATTTGAAGAAATCATAGCTGAAAATTTCCCTAACTTGATGAAGGAAAAAGTCACACAAGTTCAAGAAGCACAGAGAGTTCCATTAAAGAAGAACCCAAGGAGGCCTACAGCAAGACACATCATAATTAAAGTGTCAAAGTTAAGAGACAAAGAAAAAATACCAAAAGCTGCAAGAGAAAAGCAGTCAATTACCTACAGAGGAGCCCCCATAAAGATGACATTCGACTTCTCAACAGAAACACTTGAGGCCAGAAAGGATTAGCAAAAAATATTCAAAGTAATTCCACACAAGAACCTACAACCAAGACTTCTTAATCCAGCAAAGCTATCATTTAAAATTGAAGGAGAATAAAAAGCTCCCCAGACAAAAAAAAAACAAAACCTCAAAGAATTTATTACAACCAACCCAGTACCTCAAGAAATGTAAGGGCCTGCTGTAAAGAGAGCAAAGGAAAAAAAGACTGTAGAAAAAGAGAAAGAGAGACTGTAGATTTAAAGAATAAAATGTCAATAAACAACTACATATCAATAATAATCTTAAATGTAAATGGATTAAATGCTCCAATCAAAAGACATAAAGTACCTGTGTGGATAAGAAAACAAGACCAGTACATATAATGTCTATAAGAGACCCACCTCAGAACAAAAGATAAACATAAAGAAAAATAAAGGAATGGAAAAAAGTTTTTCACACAAATGAAAATGAAAAAAATCTGGGGTAGCAATACTATACCTGACAAAATTGACTTTAAAACAAAGGACATAGTAAAAGATAATGAAGGTCACTACATAATGATGAAGTGAGTAATCCAACAGAAGGACATAACCATTGTAAACATTGATATTTATGTGCCTAATATAGGAGCACCTAAATATATAAAGCAGATTTTGATGGACATAAAGGGCGAGGTCAACAGCAATACTATTATAATATTAGGGGATTCTAATACCTCACTAACATCAAAGGATAGATTCTCCAGTCAGAAAATTAACAAAGAAACAGTGGCCTTAAATGACACACTAGATAAACTAGACTTAATAAATATCTTCAGAACCTTTTACCCTAAAGTAGCAGAATATACATTCTTTTCAAGTGCTTATGGTACATTCTCTAGGATAGACCATATGTTAGGACACAAAACAAGTCTCAATAAATTTAAGAAGATTGAAATCATATCAAGCATCTTCTCAGATCACAATGGCATAAAACTAGAAATCAACTACAATAGAAAAACTAAAAAATATCACTGGGGAACAATTTTTTTTTCATTTTCTGTTGCATGAGGTTTTAGAACTGTTTCTATATATGTCTGGATCACTGATTCCAAATCTGAAATTCGTTTTTCAGTGCATGTTCTAGTTTTTCTGCAAATTTAATTTCTTTTTGTTACAATTAATGGCATGCATTGGTTTTTAAATTGAAGTTAAAGGGCAATGACTCTTGGATTGAACATAACTACAGGCAAATAATGTTTTACAAACATAACTTTTACATAATTGTAGTTGTTTTTAAATGTAAAAAATTATTATCTGATAAAAAACACCCTCTTATTTTGTTTTAAGATTGAGTCATGGCTTCTTCAAGTAGGCATAAATATAAGAATAGTCCTGACACCTTCTGTTATATATGTAGCTGTTACACAGTTCAACATCAAAAGTGCAATATTTCATCATTTGTGGACACGTGCATATGTTGCTTATTTTCAAGTTCCCCTTGGCAATCAAGACAAGAATTGGGCACCTCATATTGTGTGTCATTATTGTGAGGAAATGCTTCATGACTGGACAAAAGGAAAATGCAAAGGAATGCCTTTTGGTATTCCCATGGTTTGGCATGAACCTAAGATCCACAGCAATGACTGTTATTTTTGTCTGATCCATACAAAGGGCATCAGCAAGAAAAAATGGCATATAATCACATATCCTAATATTCCTTCAGCAATACAACCTATTACACACTCTGAAACTTTCCTAGTTTCAGTTTTTAATGGTTTTATTTCTTCTAAGGACAAAGAAAGTGAACATGCTGATCAAGTGTATTTCCATAATATGCATGAGGAAATGGTTGTAGAATCTGAAGGGTCTTCTTCTGATGCCAAACAGTCAATAACCCCTCAGCAGTTTAGCCAACCTGAATTGAATGACTTAGTAAGAATGACATAAAAATTGTACTCAACTTTCTGAAGTATGAGGAGCATAACTGGGTCATTTCTGTGCATCTTAAAATGGTAAATTTCCTGCTAGAACAACAGAGAGGTTTCACAAAGTATTGTTGCTTTCTGTGTTTGTGAGACAGCCGAGTTCAAGAGAAACACTGGACACAGAAGGAGTGGCTGAAACGTGAAGCTCTGGAAGTAGGGATGCAAAATTGTGAATGAATCTGTAGTTAATTGAGACATCGTAGATATACAAAGAATTAATGTAGATTACTATGAAAAACTTTATGCCACTAAATTCAACAACCTAGAAGAAATGGATAAATTCCTAGAACAATACAACCTTCCTAGACTGAGTCATGAAGAAGCAGAAAGCCTAAACAGACCTATCAGTAGAGAAGAAATAGAAAAAACCATTTAAAATCTTCCCAAAAATAAAAGTCCAGGCCCAGACAGCTATACCAGTGAATTCTATCAAACATTCAAAGAAGACTTGGTCCCTATTCTACAGAAGGTCTTCCAAAAAATTGAAGAAGAAGCAATACTTCCAAACACACTTTATGAGGCCAACATAACCCTCATACCGAAACCTGGCAAGGAGGGCACAAAAAAAGAAAACTACAGACCAGTATCTCTAATGAATGCAGATGCTAAAATACTAAACAAAATACTGGCAAATCAAATACAACATATTAAAAAAATAACACATCATGATCAAGTGGGATTCATCCCAGAATCTCAAGGATGGTTCAACATACATAAAACAGTTAACGTAATACACCACATCAACAAAACAAAGGACAAAAACCACATGATCTTATCAATAGATGCAGAAAAGGCATTCGAAAAATTCAACACAACTTTATGTTTGAGACACTCAACAAAATGGGTATAGAAGGAAAATATCTCAACATGATAAAGGCCATATATGATAAACCTTCAGCAAACATCATATTAAATGGCATAAAACTGAAGACTTTCCCCCTTAAATCAGGAACAAGACAGGATTATCCACTCTCTCCACTCTTATTTAATGTGGTGCTAGAAGTTCTGGCCAGAGCAATCAGACAAGAGAAAGAAATAAAAGGCATCCATATCAGAAAAGAAGAAGTAAAGGTATCACTTTTTGCAGATGATATGATCCTATACATCGAAAACCTGAAAGACTCCACAAAAAGATTACTAGAAACAATAAACCAATACAGTAAGGTCACAGGATACAAAATTAACATACAAAAGTCCATACCTTTCTCTATGCAAACAATAAAATATTAGAAAACAAACTAAAAAAAATAATCGCCTTCATGATTGCAACAACAACAAAAAAATACCTAGGAATAAACATAACAAAGAATGTAAAGGACCTATATAACGAAAAATACAAAGCATTGTTAAAGGAAATTGAAAAAGATACAATGAGATGGAAAAATATTCCTTGTTCGTGGGTGGAAGAATAAATATAATCAAAATGGCCATATTACCCAAAGCAATATATAAATTTAATGCAATTCCCATCAAAATTCCAATGACATTCTTTAAAGAAATGGAACAAAAAATCATCAGATTTATATGGAACTATAAAAAACCCTGATTAGCCAAAGCAATCCTAAGGAAAAAGAATGAAGCTGGGGGCATTACAATACCTGACTTCAAACTATATTATAGGGCCACTATAATCAAAACAGCATGGTATTGGCAGAAAAATAGACACTCAGACCAATAGAACAGAATAGAAAACCCAGAAATAAAACCACATATATATGGTCAAATAATTTTTGATAAAGGGGCCAACAACACACAATGGAGAAAAGAAAGCCTCTTCAACAAATGGTGCTGGGAAAACTGGAAAGCCACATGCAAAGAATGAAACTCGACTACAGCTTGTCCCCTTGTACAAAAATTAATTCAAAATGGATCAAAGACCTAAATATAAGACCTGAAACAATAAAGTACATAGAAGAAGAATAGCTACTAAACTCATGGACCTGGGTGTTAAAGAGCATTTTATGAATTTGACTCCAAAGGCAAGAGAAGTGAAGGCAAAGATAAATGAATGGGACTACATCAGACTAAAAAGTTTTTGCTCAGCAAAAGAAACTGACAACAAAATAAACAGACAGCCAACTATATGGGAAATGATATTTTCAAACAACAGCTCAGATAAGGACCTAATATTCAAAATTTACAAAGAACTTATAAAACTCAACAACAAACAAACAAACAATCTAATAAAAAAATGGGAAGAGGACATGAACAGACACTTCTCCCAGGAAGAAATACAGATGGCCAACAGATATATGAAGAGATGCTCATCTTCATTAGTTATTAGAGAAATGCAAATCAAAACTACAATGCGATACCACCTCACACCTGTTAGATTAGCTATTATCAACAAGACAGATAATAGCAAATGCTGGAGAGGCTGTGGAGAAAAAGGAACCCTCATCCACTGTTGGTGGGACTGTAAAGTAGTGCAACCATTATGGAAAAAAGTATGGTGGTTCCTCAAAAAACTGAAAATAGAACTACCTTATGACCCAGCAATCCCTCTACTGGGTATATACCCCCAAAACTCAGAAACATTGATACATAAAGACACATGTAGCCCCATGTTCAATGCAGCATTGTTCACAGTGGCCAAAAGATGGAGACAACCAAAAAGCCCTTCAATAGAAGACTGGATAAAGAAGATGTGGCACATGTACTCTATGGAATACTACTCAGCCATAAGAAATGATGACATCGGATCATTTACAACAAAATGGTGGGATCTTGATAACATTATACGGAGTGAAATTAGTAAATCAGAGAAAACTAAGAACTACATGATTTCATACATTGGTGGGACATAAATACAAGACTAAGAGACATGGACAAGAGTGTGGTGGTTACCGGGGTGGGAGGAAGGGGGGGCATGGGAGGGAAGGAGGAGAGGGGGAGGGGGAGGGGCACAAAGAAAACTAGATAAAAGGTGACGGAGGACAATCTGACTTTGGGTGATGGGTATGCAACATAAGTGAATGACAAGATAATCTGGACATGTTTTCTTTGAATATATGTACCCTGATTTACTGATGTCACCCCATTAACATTAATAAAAATTTATAAAAATAAAAAAATAAAAATAAAATAATACATCACGATCAAGTGGGATTCATCCCAGAATCTCAAGGATGGTTCAACATACATAAAACAGTTAATGTAATACACCAAATTAACAAAACAAAGAACAAAACCCACATGATCTTATCAATAGATGCAGAAAAGGCATTTGATAAAATACAACACAATTTTATGTTTAAAACATTCAACAAAATGGATATAGAAGGAAAATATCTCAACATGATAAAGGCTATTTATGATAAACCATTAGCTAACATCATATAAATGGCATAAAACTGAGGACTTTCCCCCTTAAATCAGGAACAAGACAGGGTTGTCCACTCTCTCCACTCTTATTTAACATGGTGTTAGAAGTTCTAGCCAGAGCAATCAGACAAGAGAAAGAAATAAAAGGCATTCATATCAAAAAATAAGAAGTAAAGGTTTCACATTTTGCAGATGATATGATCCTATATAAAGAAAACCCCAAAGACTCCACAAAAAGATTACTAGAAACAATGAACCAATACAGTAAGGTCACAGGATACAAAATTAATATACAAAAGTCCATAGCCTTTCTATATGCCAACAAGGAAACAGAAAATGAACTCAAAAAAAATAATCCCTTTCATGGTTGCAACAAAAAAATAAAATACCTAGGAATAAACACAACAAAGAATGTAAGGATCCTATATAATGAAAACTACAAAGCATTGTTAATGGAAATCGAAAAAGACACAATGAAATGGAAAAATATTCCTTGTTCTTGGATAGGAAGAATAAATATAATCAGAATGACCATATTACCCAAAGCAATATACAAATTTAATGCAATTCCCATCAAAATTCCAATGACATTTTTTTTTCAATGACATTTTTTTTAAAAAATGGAACAAAAATTCATCAGATTTATATGGAACTATAAAAAAAATCCAAATAACCAAAGCAATCCTAAAGAAAAAGAACAAACATGGAGGCATTACAATACCTGACTTCAAACTATATTATAGAGCTACAACAATCAAAACAGCATGGTATTTGCAGAAAAATAGACACTCAGATGAATAGAACAGAATAGAAAGTCCAGAAATAAATCCACATATATATGGTCAAATAATTTTCGATAAAGGGGCCAACAATACACAATGGAGAAAAGAAAGCCTCTTCAACAAATGGTGCTGGGAAAACTGGGAGGCCACACACAAAAGAATGAAACTCGACTACAGTTTGTTTCCTTATACTAAAATTAATTCAAAATGGATCAAAGACTTAAATATAAGACCTGAAACAATAAAGTACATAGAAGAAAACATAGGCACTAAACTCATGGACCTTGGTTTTAAAGAGCATTTTATGAATTTAACTCCAAAGGCAAGGGAAGTGAAGGCAAAGATAAATGAATGGGACCGCATCAGACTAAGAAGTTTTGCACAGCAAGAGAAACTGAAAACAAAATAAACAGACAGCCAACTAAATAGGAGATGATATTTTTAAACAACAACTCAGAATAGGGCCTAATATCCAAAATATACAAAGAACTCATAAAACTCAACAACAAACAAACAAACAAACAATTCAATAAAAAAATGGGAAGAGGACACAAAGAGACCTCTCAGGAAGAAATACAGATGGCCAACAGATATATGAAAAGATGCTCATCTTTATTAGCTATTAGAGAAATGCAAATCAAAACTACAATGAGCCTGACCTGTGGTGGTGCAGTGGATAAAGCGTCAACCTGGAAATGCTGAGGTCGCCAGTTCAAAACCCTGGACTTGCCTGGTCAAGGCACATATAGGAGTTGATGCTTCCAGCTCCTCCCCCCTTCTCTCTCTCTGTCTCTCTCTCCTCTCTCTTCCTCTCTGTCTGTCTCTCTCCCTCTCTCTCTCCTCTCTAAAAATGAATAAATTAATTAATTAATTAAAATACTTTTAAAAAACTACAATGAGATACCACTTTACACCTGTTAGATTAGCTATTATCAACAAGACAGGTAATAATAGTGTTGGAGAGGCTGAGAAGAAAAAGGAACCCTCATCCACTGTTGGTGGGACTGTAAAGTAGTACAACCACTATGGAAGAAAGGATGGTGGTTCCTCAAAAAACTGAAAATAAAACTACCTTATGACCCAGCAATCCCTCTACTGGGAATATACCCACATAACTCAAAAACACTGGTACGTAAAGACACATGCAGCTCCATGTTCATTGCAGCATTGTTCACAGTGGCCAAGACATGGAAACAACCAAAAAGCCCTTCAATAGATGACTGGATAAAGAAGATGTGGTACATATATACTTTAGAATACTACTCATGGCCCTGGCTGGTTGGTTCAGTGGTAGAGCGTCGGCCTGGTGTGCAAAAGTCCCGGGTTCGATTCTCGACCAGGGCACACAGGAGAAGCGCCCATCTGCTTCTCCACCCCTCCCCCCTCCTTCCTCTCTGTCTCTCTCTTCCCCTCCCGCAGCAGAGGCTCCATTGGAGCAAAGATGGCCCGGGTGCTGGGGATGGCTCCTTGGCCTCTGCCCCAGGTGCGAGAGTGGCTCTGGTCGCAACAGAGCAACGCCCCGGAGGGGCAGAGCATCACCCCCCTGGTGGGCAGAGCGTTGCCCCCTGGTGGGCGTGCCGGGTGGATCCCGGTCGGGCGCATGCGGGAGTCTGTCTGACTGTCTCTCCCCGTTTCCAGCTTCAGAAAAATACAAAAAAAAAAAAAAAAAAAGAATACTACTCAGCCATAAGAAATAATGACAACAGATCATTTACAACAAAATGGATGGATCTTGATAACATTATACGGAGTGAAATAAGTAAATCAGAAAAAAAAAAAAAGAACTGCATGATTCCATACTTAGGTGGGACATAAAAATGAGACTAAGAGACATGGACAAGAGTGTGGTGGTTACGGGGCAGGGGGAGGAGAGGGAGAAAGAGGGTGGAGAGAAGGGGCACTCCAAAAACCAGATAGAAGGTGACTGAGGTCAATATGACTTTGGGTGACAGGTATGCAACATAATTGAATGACAAGATAACCTGGAGATGTTTTTTTTGAATATATGTACCTGATTTATTAATATCACCCCCTTAAAATTGATAAA
The DNA here is from genome assembly GCF_036850995.1 of Saccopteryx leptura. Classification (NCBI taxonomy): domain Eukaryota; kingdom Metazoa; phylum Chordata; class Mammalia; order Chiroptera; family Emballonuridae; genus Saccopteryx; species Saccopteryx leptura. The sequence continues at coordinate 42,518,725 of NC_089504.1, read as the reverse complement.
ATAATACATAAATAAATAAATAAAAAAGATTCACTTCCTGAAGTCACCTTGATAAGTTTCCCAAAAATCTTAGAGATGTTAGTGATGATCAGACTACTGCTGGATCATCAAACAAGATTGTCCTCAACAAGTACTCAAACGCAAGAGCTACAAATGCAATTTTTTGCCTGAATAGAATTTAAATAAGTTTTGCACAAATTTTATGATTAAATTAAGTGTTTTAATATGATCTATTTTGAAATTGTAGACAAATTCTGATGCAATTATATCTTTTAGTGTATTAGTGTATTTACTGCATTATGTAAATAATTATATTTTCACAAAGATGATGTCTAAGAAGATATTCTACTTCATTGTTAAACTAAATGTTGAAAATTTTACAGTAAGATAAAAACCTAAAATCTTGAATTGCAAAAAACTAACTTACAGAGAAAAATTAATGTCAGATTTGATATTAGCACACTCGAATTAGGTAACAACAAGTGTTTTTGTGGATGCAACAAAAATTTTGTTCCCCAGTGTATTCAAACACTGGAGGCTAAATAGCATGTTTTTTTTGTTGTTGTTTTTTTGTTTGTTTGTTTGTTTTTTATAATAATTTTATTTTTTTAATGGGGTGACATCAATAAATCAGGATACATATATTCAAAGATAACAAGTCCAGGTTATCTTGTTGTTCAATTATGTTGCATACCCACCACCCAAAGTCAGATTGTCCTCTGTCACCTTCTATCTTGTTTTCTTTGTGCCCCTCACCACCCCCTTTCCCTCTCTCATTCCCCCCTCCCCCCCGTAACCACCACACTCTTATCAATGTCTCTTAGTTTCACTATTATGTCCCACCTACGTATGGAATAATACAGTTCCTGGTTTTTTCTGATTTACTTATTTCGCTTCCTATCATGTTATCAAGATCCCACCATTTTGCTGTAAATGTTCCGATGTCATCATTTCTTATGGCTGAGTAGTATTCCATAGTGTATATGTGCCACATCTTCTTTATCCAGTCATCTATTGATGGGCTTTTTGGTTGTTTCCATGTCCTGGCCACTGTGAACAATGCTGCAATAAACATGGGGCTGCATGTGTCTTTACATATCAATGTTTCTGAGTTTTTGGGATATATACCCAGTAGAGGGATTGCTGGGTCATAAGGTAGTTCTATTTTCAGTTTTTTGAGGAACCACCATACTTTCTTCCATAATGGTTGCACTACTTTACATTCCCACCAACAGTGTATGAGGGTTCCTTTTTCTCCACAGCCTCTCCAACATTTGCTATTACCTGTCTTGCTAATAACAGCTAATCAAACAGGTGTGAGGTGGTATCTCATTGCCGTTTTGATTTGCATTTCTCTAATAGCTAAAGAAGATGAGCATCTTTTCATATATCTGTTGGCCATTTGTATTTCTTCCTGGGAGAAGTGTCTATTCATATCCTCTTCCCATTTTTTTATTGGATTGTTTGTTTGGTTGTTGTTGAGTTTTATGAGTTCTTTGTATATTTTGGATATTAGGCCCTTATCAGAGCTGTTGTTTGAAAATATCATTTCCCATTTAGTTGGCTTTCTGTTTATTTTGTTATCAGTTTCTCTTGCTGAGCAAAAACTTCTTAGTCTGATGTAGTCCCATTCATTAATTTTTGCCTTCACTTCTCTTGCCTGTGGAGTCAAATTCATAAAATGCTCTTTAAAACCCAGGTCCATGAGTTGAGTACCTATGTCTTCTTCTATGTACTTAATTGTTTCAGGTCTTATGTTTAGATCTTTGATCCATTTTGAGTTAATTTTTGTACAGGGGGAGAGACTGTAGTCCAGTTTCATTCTTTTGCATGTGGCTTTCCAGTTTTCCCAGCACCATTTATTGAAGAGGCTTTCTTTTCTCCATTGTGTGTTGTTGGCCCCTTTATCAAAAATTATTTGACTATATATATGTGGTTTTATTTCTGGACTTTCTATTCTGTTCCATTGTTCTGATTGTCTATTTTTCTGCCAATACCATGCTGTTTTGATTGTCGTGGCCCTATAATATAGTTTGAAGTCAGGTATTGTAATGCCCCCAGCTTCATTCTTTTTCTTTAGGATTGCTTTGGCTTAAATAGCATGTTATTAAATAACGAATGGGTTAACAACAATATCAAAGAAGAAATAAAAATTTTCTTGAAACAAATAAAAATGAACATACAACAACCCAAAATTTATGGGACACAGCAAAAGCAGTCTTGTGAGGGAAGTTCATAGCATTACAGGCATATCTTAAGAAGCAAGAAAAAGCTCAAGTAAAAAAACTTAACCATTCATCTAAAAGAACTAGAAAAAGAACAAAAAATAAAGCACAGAGGAAGTAGAAGGAAGGATATAATAAAGATCAGAGTGGAAATAAATGACATAGAGGCTAAAAAAAAATACAGAAGATCAATGAAACCAAGACCTAGTTTTTTGAAAAGGTAAACAAGATTGATGAACTTTAACCAGACTCAACAAAAAAAAGAGAGATGACTCAAATAAATAAAATTAGAAATGAAAGTGGAGAAGTAACAACTGACACCACAGAAATACAAAGAATTGTAAGAAAATACTATGAAAATCTGTATGCCAAAAAATTGTACAGCCTAAGTGAAATGGATAAATTCCTGGAAAGATATAATCTTCCAAAACTCAATCTGGAAGAATCAGAAAACCTAAACAAACTGATTACAACAAGTGAAATTGAAACAGTTATCAAAAAACTCCCAGTAAACAAAAGTCCTGGACCAGATGGCTTCACAAGTGAATCTTACTAAATATTCAAAGAACTAACATCTATCCTTCTCAAGCTATTTCAAAAAATTCAAGAAGAGGGAAGACTTCCAAGCTTCTTTTATGAAGCAAGCATAATCTTCATTCCAAAACCAGGTCAAGACACTACAAAAAAAGAAAACTATAGGCAATATCCCTGAGGAATTTACATGCTAAAATTGTCAACAAAATATTAGCAAACTGGATCCAATAATACATGAAAAAAATCATACATCATGATCAAGTGGCATTTATTCTGAGGAGGCAAGGCTGGTACAATATTTGCAATTTAATCAATGTGATTCATCACCGAAACAAAAGAGATAAAACTCACATGATAATATCAATAGATGCAGAAAATGCATTTGATAAAATCCAGCACCTATTTATGATCAAAACTCTTAGCAACATGGGAATACAGGGAACATACCTCAACATGATAAAGGCCATCTATGACAGACCCACAGCCAACATCATACTCAATGGGCAAAAATTAAAAGTAACTCCGTTAAGATCAGGAAAAAGGCAGGGGTGCCCCCTTTCACCACTCTTATTCAACATAATTCTGGAAGTCCTAGTCACAGCAATTAGACAAGAAAAAGAAATAAAAGGCATTGATATTGGAAAAGAAGAAGTAAAACTATCATTATTTGCTGATGACATGATACTGTATATAGAAAACCCTAAAGTCTCAGTCAAAAAAACTACTATACCTGATAAATGAATTTGGCAATATGGCAGGATATAAAATTAATATTCAGAAATCAGTGGCATTTTATACACCAACAATAAACTGTCTGAAAGAGAAATTAAGGAAACAATCCCCTTCACTATTGCAACAAAAAATAAATAAAATACCTAGGAGTAAATTTAACCAAGGATGTAAAGGACTTGTATTCGGAAAATTATAAAACATTGATAAAAGAAGTCAAGAAAGATACAAACAAGTGGAAGCATATATTGTGTTCATGGATAGGAAGAATAAACATCATTAAAATGTCTATATTACCCAAAGCAATCTATAAATTCAATGCAATTCTTATTAAAATACCAATAGCATACTTCAAAGATATAGAACAAATATTCCAAAAATTCATATGGAACCAAAAAAGAACACAAATAGCCTTAGCAATCTTGAAAATGAAGAATAAAGTGGTAGGTATCACACTACCTGACATCAAGTTATACTACAAGGCCATTGTACTCAAAACAGCTTGGTACTGGCATAAGAACAGGCATACAGATCAATGAAACAGAACAGAGAACGCAGAAATAAACCCACGCCTTTATGGTCAATTGATATTTGACAAAGGAGGTAAGAGAATACAATGGAGTAAGACAGACTCTTTAATAAATGGTGCTGGGAAAATTGAACAGGTACATGCATAAAAATGAAACTAGATCATCAACTTACATCATTCACAAAAATAAACTCAAAATAAATAAAAGACTTAAATGTAAGTCATAAAACCATAAACATCTTGGAAGAAAACATAGGTAGTAAACTTTCTGATATCTCTCGTAGCAATATTTTTGATGATTTATTTCCACAGGCAAGTGAAATAAAGGACAGGATGAACAAATGGGACTATATCAAACTAAAAAGCTTTTGCACAGCAAAAGACACCATGAACAAAATAAAAAGACAACCCACACAATGGGAGAACATATTTGCCAATATATCTGATAAGGGGTTAATAACCAAAATCTATAAAGAACTTCTAAAACTCAACACCAGAAAGGTAAACAATCCAATTAAAAATGAGCAAAAGGGCTCTAGTCAGCTTGCTCAGTGGTTAGAGCTTTGGCCTGGCATGTAGAAGTCACGAGTTCAATTCCGGGTCAGGACATACAGGAGAAGTGCCTATCTGCTTCTCCACCCTTCCCCTTCTTCTTTCCCTCTAGCTCTCTCTTTCTCTCCCATAGCCAAGGTTCCATTGGAGCAAAGCTGGCCCAAGCACTGAGGATGGCTCCACGGCCTCTGCCTCAGGCACTAGAATGGCTCCGGCCACAATGGAGCAACGCCCTAGATGGCCAGAGTATCGCCCCCTGGTGAGCATGCCTACTGGATCCTGGTCGGGCTCATGCAGGAGTCTGTCTGACTGCCTCCCTGCTTCTAACTTCAGAAGAATTTTTTAAAAATTAAAATTAAAATTAAAAATGAGCAAAAGAACTGAATAGACACTTCTCCAAAGAGGACATACAGATGGCCAATAGGCATATGAAAAAATGTTCAACGTCACAAGTCATCAAAGAAATGCAAATTAAAACCACAATGAGATACCACCTCACTCCTGTCAGATTGGCACTCATTAACAAAACAACACACAATAAGTGCTGGCGAGAGTGCGGAGAAAAGGGAACCCTCCTGGCATTGCTGGTGGGAATGCAGACTTGTGCAGCCACTGTGGAGAACTGTATGGGTTTCTTCAAAACATTAAAAATATAACTGCCTTTTGACCCAGCTATCCCACTTTTAGGAATATATCCTAAGAATACCAAATCACTGATTTTAAAAAAGATATGCACCCCCATGTTTATTGCAGCATTGTTTACAATAGCCAAGATCTGGAAACAGCCCAAGTGTCCGTCAGTGGACGAGTGGATTAAAAAGCTGAGATACATATACACAATGGAATACTACACGGCTGTGAAAAAGAAGGAAATCTGACCTTTTATGACAGCATGGATGGACTTGGAGATTATTATACTAAGTGAAATAAGCCAAACAGAGAAAGAAAAACATCATATGATCTCACATATATGTGGAATGTAATGAACAAAGTGAACTGAGAAATGGAATAGAGGCAGAGGCGTGGTCACAGGACAGAGGAACAGAGTCAGAGGGAAGGGGGATGAGGGGATAGTATTAGAGAAGGTAAAGGGATTAGCAAAACTATATGTACATAACACAGAGATATAGATAACAGGACAGCAGATCCTAGAGGGAAGGGGGACGGGAGTTAAGGGGTACAAAAAGGGACACAGGGGTGGGGGTAAGGGAGTTATATTCAGTGGGACACTTGAATCCATGTAAACACAATAAATTAAAAATTAATAAAAAAATTTTAAAAATAGAACATGATCAATCAGACAATTTACAAACACAGAAACCCAAATATGTTTTTATAAAAGTATAATATCCTTAATAATCAAAGAAATGAAAAGTATAAATATACATAATTTTTTATTCATGAAATTGACAATTTAAAAAGAAACAATGAAACTCACTTTTGAAAGGACATGGAGACTCCCTATAAACTTGACAATTAATACAGTTTTTTTCTGGGTTAATAATTTATCAATAGAAATCAAAAGTCCTAAAATTTACATTTCATTGGCATTGGAATTCCAAATATAGCCTAAGGAATAACTGTAGATAAGCACAAAAATAAAGTAATAACATTAATCACAGGATTGTTTGTGAAAGGGAAATAATATTGGTTAAATTAACTAAAGATCATCTGTACAATATAATACTAGGCAGTGATTTAAAATCAGACTGGAAAGGTGTTCACAGACTAAACTTTAAGGAAAGTTACTAAACTATATGAGCCTATACTTTATAAACATTTAATATATGTGTATAAATACAGAACTGCTAGGTACTGACAAAGAGAAGACCAAACGGATAGAAACTAAAATGTCAGTTGGTGAGTGTCTATAATGAGCCATGGGTGATATTTATTTTGTTCCATTTGCTTTTCCATAGTTTCTATTTTTTTTTTCAGATAACATGGAACCTTTTATAACAATAAATAAATGTTTTTAAATAGAATTTTACAAGCTTAAGGGAAAAAGAGTGCAACAAGCTTCTGTTTTTCCCACCAATCGAAATGGCTTTCCCTTATTCTTTTTAAAGATCGTGCTGCTGCTCTCCCTCCCCTGATCTGTGTCCAACTGAAATAATTTCCTTCACATCATGAAAAAATTATCCGAAACCCCAAGCTCACTCATTCAATTAGCTCCCTACCTCTTCCTTACTCACTATTCAATTAACATTGAATCACTTTAAGTCTTGCTATTTTAAAACCTATTCTGGCTAATCTGTTTTTTTAAACGGCTAGCTCTTCTTTTTACTTCTGAGCTTCCCAACGTCTGAAGACGAGAGGATGTTTATAAACCAGGCCCTCCGTTGTTCTGTGCAGCAGCACTTCACCTCCCCTCCACTGTCCATTCCCAGAGTCCAATCGGGTGCAAAGCAACATGGAAAAACTCAGAAGCTCTCAACCTATAGCAGGTGGCAGGCCAAGGAAAGCAGCGCAGGGCCAGATATGACATGAAAACACCTGATACAAGTCGAGGTAAAAATATTTTTAAAAATGAATCATCCCACATAGTTGTGTAGGAAGCACCTGCAACCAGGCTGTGATGTGTAGGGCCCTGGCAGTTTAATTATTCTGGGTATTAGCTTCATGATTTCTAAACCTATGGCTTCATTTCCAAGGTGACATCTAAACTGATAAAAAGTTCAAGCCAAATTACGTTACTCTAACAAGTTCTTTAATTCTGTGTAACCTCTCAGTCCCTCTTAAAGTAGCTCACAGCCCGTATCTCAACAAATACATTTCATTGCTGTGTATACTGAAGACATTGAGCTTACCTCACAAACTATTTTAATATGTTTTACATCTTATGATAACAGATTCCTTTGGACACCTTCCTCTAGTTTCTCCATCCTTCATTTTCTCCTCCATTCCATCCATCTTCCCACATTGATTCAGGCTAACATGAGTCACTTCTTTATCTCTGCAGACTGGGGATTGGCCTTTTATTTTTTTTTAACCTGGAGGAAGTTAGTCATTTGAAATGTTTTGATCTATTACAACTATTACATATGTTGTTTCAAGGTTAAAATAAAAGAAGAAGAAGCAGTCAGAAACCAGAAGAGCAAGAAGAAGAGCTATCTCTTAGGTGACCTGAGGATGGTTCTGACTTCCTGTAAAGTTTGCAAAGACAATTTCCCTGACTCCCTGATCCAGACAAGAGACCAACACTAACTCTGACTGCTGCTGAGGGTGTGGACCACTCGTACATTACTGCTGGGAATATACAGAGGCACAGCCACTTGGGAAGAGAGGGGGCCAGTGTCTCATAAAACTAAGCATACATTTACCATATGGCTTAACAATTCTACTCTTGGGCATTTATGCCAGAGAAATGGAAACCTATGTTGACACAAAAACATGTACTCAGATGTTTATAGCAGCTTTAGCCACAAGTTCCTGAAACCAGAACCAACTGCAATGTCCTTCAGTGGGTGAATGGTTAAAGAAACTGTGATACATCTACACCACGAAATACCACTCTGTAATAAAAAGGAAGAAACTATCAATACATGTAACAATTTGGATAGATTTGAAGGAAGACATAATTAATTTTTAAAAATCTCAAAAGGCTACACCTGCATGATTTCATGTACACAACATTCTTGAAATGACAAAATTATAGAGAGAAACAAGAGATGAGCGGCTGCCAGGGTTGGTGGGGGAGGGGGAGAGCAGGTGGCTGAGGTTACAAAGGGCAGCACAACGGACCCTTGCAAAGGAACTGTCCGAGATCTTCAAAGCGGTGGAGGCCACACACATCTAGACAGGTGATAAAATTATATCCAACAATCTACACAAATGAATGCATGTAAAACTGGTGAAATCCAAACAAGGTCACTGGATCGTGAGCTTGAATATCATTAACATCAACTTCCTGGTTTTGATAATGTACTATAATTATGCAGAATGGAGAAAGAGAGAAGTATTAATAGTAATAGCACATGTCTGGACAATAAAGAGCTAGAATCAATTTACAGTATTGACTTTTTCCCGCAAAGCTTTCTTATCAAATAGAAATGCAAGTTTCTCCTAGAGTCCACATTCCCTGAAATTTTAAATTATTCCTAACTTTAGGTGTTCTATTTTGTGGTGGTTGTCATGGTGATGCTTAAAGAGAAGAACTATAAAGTGCTATACAAAGATCCTAGTTTCTGAAGGAGCTGGATTAGCATTTCCTTGGTGTAGCAGATGCCATTGGTTCCCCACCCACATGACTCGACCCACCTCAGAGGTCACCTGCACACAGAAATGCCAGCAAGGTGACACTTCAGGGACAACCCTCAAGCACTAAAAAATAAGAGTTGGTGAGGAAAGCTGCATTGTCCTCCCCAGCAATGGGGTGAACCAGAAGCATAATTCATACCGTCTCTCAAGGGATCCCCAGCAGGACGAACCTCAGTTGCCCACAGCAGTAATCTGCTCATGATCACACCTCTTATCTGTTCTTCCTTCTTTCCTGTCTCACTCTCTTCTCTCCCTCATTCCAGCTCCCAAACAAACCACTTGGACCCAACTCCTTGTCTCAGGATCTGCTTTTGGAAGGCCCCAAACTCAGAAGCTCCCACTGAAGACGCCTGGCTGCATACCCCGGTGCCTGATCTCTAACTGAGATTTTACTTCTCCTAGTCCCTGCCAAACTAAAAAAGAAACTGCCACAATCTTCCTGAGGATTCAATAGCATACAATTTGTTTCGTTAAAAAAAAACTAATGACAATGGGCCCTGGCCGGTTGGCTCAGCGTTAGAGCGTCAGCCCGGAGTGTAGAAGTCCCTGTGTGGAATTCCTGGTCAGGGCACACAGGAGAAGCACCCATCTTCTTCTCCACCCTTCCTCCTCTTTCTCTCTGTCTCTCTCTCTTCCCGTCCTGCAGCCAAGGCTCCATTGGAACAGAGTTGGTCTAGGCGCTGAGGATGGCACCATGGCCTTCGCCTCATGCGCTAGAATGGCTCTGGCCTCAAGGAGCAAGGCCCCAGATGGGCAAAGCATTGCCCCCTGGTGGGCATGCCAGGTGGATCCTCCCCACTTTTAACTTTGGAAAAATGCAAAAAAAAAAAAGAAAGAAAGAAAGAAAAACTGATGACAATGTCCTCAGGTAAATACAGCCTTGGACACTTCTGAAACTTATTTCCTATTTGCCTGGTAACGAATATGGACATTGACCATAGGGCTGTTTGTTTAATAACTAGCTAGAAAGCCTTTCTCACACAGGTTCCATTTGCTGAAGCAAATCTGCATTTGTTGCACATGTCTTTAGAAAGCTGCCATACTTGTGTTCTAGATCCTAGAAGAAGACTATCTGGACCCACAAATTCAGTAGTCCCATCAAAAAGGCTGAGACGTCGCCAGTTTCCAAGAGTCTACCTAAATGACTCCAGAAAGTCAACTTACAGCAAACTCTAGTCTGAAAAATGCAGACTATGAAAGGATGCTTTGGGATCCTGAAAATCTCACTAAATATAACCCACCTAGACTAATAACCAGCTGCAGTCCAATTAATTAAGATCTTGAATCACTGTTCTCTGAATCTTCGTTTGTATCAAGGCAATGGTTCTGCTATAAATATGTTTATGTCTGTGTGGGGCTAATTAAATAGGCAAATATCTAAATATACTTTTAAAGACTTGGAGACAGAGTAGCTGTGAGGAAAATAAACTGGAAGTCTGAATATTTAGAACACAGATTTGCCTGCACCTGGGGAGTAAGGGAGGAGATATTTTGGCCACATCCCTTGGACTTCCTGGGTCTCTGTTTACTTATCAGCAAAATAAAGGGTTTGAATTAGATGAGAAGGGAAAAACAAGCTCTGTTGCAGCTTGACAAGTCTGTGATTCTAGACAATGTTTTTGTTTAGCAGAAATAGGATCCACTGACAGTATTGCTATTCATGCACTGACTCATTTAACATTGACTGAGCATCTATCTTCTATGTAGCAAGCACAGTGTAAGGGACACCAAAATGTCACAAAGCTAACACAGCTCAGCTTCTCACCTCCACATTCTCTCCATGTTGGCTTTATCTGTTGTTCCACATTCAATGTCCCAGGACCCGGTGTCCACCAGGCTAAGCTTAAGTCATGTGCTTGTCCCCAGGCACTCCAACACGATAGATACGATCATAGAGGCAGGCAACAGGGGATGGCTGTCACCAAGAATTGCCCCCCACCAAGATGATGCACAAAAGCATCTTTCCCCAAAAAGAGATCAGACTACTCAAAGGAAGAGGGGAATTTGGATGCTGGCTGACATGTGTCCTGCACATCTGCCTCCCTGAGTGCTCCGACACATAGTGCAAATGCATGTGCACACTGGGAGAGGCAGAGAAGCCAGGGCCCTAGGCGGCTTTCTAGTGACTGTGGCTTGGGAAAGAAGTTGAATCCTAGGGTCTTTCACACTAGTGGACAGATTGGTTTCCACTTCATTTCTCACATTGTTCTCATGTGACACAGATCCATGAAGAAGCTACTCAGGAATCTGGAAGTACAGATCGGGACTGCCTTTCTGGCTCTGACTGTCATTGTGCTGTCACCACCGTATCCTCAGAGAGGCCAGCAGAAAAAATGCTCAGGATGATATTCAGGGTAAGGATGCCATTCAGTGCCTAGGTCATGGGATGCGTGGGGAACTCCCCAGTGTTATGGGTGAGCACCATTTGACTTGCTGGACCTGTCTACGGCCATACCACCCTGAACGCGCCCGATCTCGTCTGATCTCGGAAGCTAAGCAGGGTCGGGCCTAGTTAGTACTTGGATGGGAGACTTGCTGGCCCAAGTCGGCCGTGGATTAGGCCTCTTCGGCTTTGATGGCATCGAGCTGCCACAGGTCCTTCTACTTAGAACAGGGAGTCCTGTTTCTACCACTGCCCTTTCCCCACCTCCTCTCACTAATTCACTCATCAGTGCAATCAGGAGGCCACTATAAAAGAAACTTTGACATTTGCTCAAGAACGTAAAACTAAAATTAGTACAGAAATACAAAGGACTTAGAATAACCAAAACGAGTTTGAAAAATAGGTAATAATGATCAAATTGTACTTTTTAAACATGTATATTTTATTTTTATTTTAACTATATGTCAATAAAACTTTTTTTAATGAGAAAAAAACACCATCTGGGTATCTTGAACATCCCAGGTACAGCCCTGTGCAAAGACTTGGCCATGATATCATTTATGACTGTGCCCCTGCCAGACCCCAACCACCTCAGAGATAAGCAATTTCTTGTGTTTGGTGGTTATCATTCCCTTGCTGTTTTTAAAAAATATGTTTACTCCATATGTAGCTTAATTCTGTCAGTTTTTTACCTTTGTGTAAAGAAAGTCATGTTCAACACAGTCTTCTGTGACTTGCTTTTCTTGTTCAACTGTTTACTAATAAACATTTATGCAGGTTGATGTGTGTAGTGGTCATACATTTCTTTTCACTGCTGTATAGTATTCCAAAATAGTTTTGATTCATTCTAGCCTGAATGGATATTAGTATTGCTTCCAGTGTTTTACTGTTTCAAACATCACTATCATGACTGCACGCACAAGAATTTCTTCATTGCACACTTGATTGCAGACTTCCTAGTCACAGCGTATGTACACTTTGATATTATTAAATAATATAAAACTGCTTCCAAGTATTCGTATCAATTGACCTTACCAGTAGTGGTTGCTTTACATCCTTAACACTTGATATTTTCAAGCTTTGTAAATATTACCAATCGGAGCATCACAAGTTGATCTTTAGTTTGCATTTCCAAAGATTACATCTTTGCACATCAGTTCTCCCTACCAGATGTGCCAATCAGAAAGGCAGGAAGCATGCATAATGTAGCTAGATAGCCCTAGCATTCAGCAGAGGGGCAGGCACATAGGGCCATTAATGTTGGTGGAATGACTATATGATGCTAGTTCCTGGGCTTCCCAAGCCATAGGTTCAAGGGGAACCAAATAAGAAGCCAGGGTGTGGAAGAGAGGGCAGCGGATGGTTGGTTGATCCATCACGTGCCAAGTTAGACCTCACAGACCACAGTGAGAGAACACACCCACAGGGGAACAGAAGTACAGAGCTGGGAGGAAGGACTCCTGCCTTGTTTTGTCTTTCTTATCATTAACTTCTCTGCCACGTGCATTGGGAACTTAGGTTAGAAAAATAAGTGGGGTTAAGGGAGGGGGAGGATGCTACCTTGTCATCTCTCTTTGCTTCACAGAGTGATTTGTACCCAGTACCAAAAATAGGGATTTCAGGGTCCCCCACCACCTTAACCAACTTTCTCATCTTGGGACAATGTATTTGATTTCTGCCTCCATTTCTCAGACAGAAACCAAAGATGGGCTCCTTCCGGAGGCCAGGCATAAGCTGAGTAAGTCCACTGAGAGTCTGAAATCAGTCATCCAGAGATACTGGTGCTGGCCAAAGCCCTCACGGCACCCACTGAGCTGCAGTGTTAGACTTCCACCTGTTTCCCCTTCATCCTCTCCAGCCACTTAGTCCTCCTCAGCCACCAATGGCGCATTCCTGGCAGCTGCCTCTTTGCAGAAATCTGCACCAAAATTAAACCCATCAAACTGTCAGCCCCATTGTGGGGCTGCTCCTGTGTCAGCCCTTGTCATGACAACTGATGATAGAAATGCTACTATTCAGGCTTCATGCGTATGGAGTGTCTGTTTCCTTTTATAAATCGCTTTAAAAAGAATCCTGAGCAAGGCGCCTGCTGTGTGGAGCACTGCAGGATGCTGAGCAGTGCGGCAGGCACAGTGCCTGCTGGAGGTGGCACTTCCTCTGGAATTTTGGCAGGTGGCCCGGAGGGGGGCGGGGAGGGAAGGAAGGAAGAGGAAGGGACTAACAGGAGTCACTTATTCTCCTTCCGGGGGTCCTCCTCCAAACCACCCAGTCATACCTCTTTGTAAGTCCAGTGTTGTGGCTACGTTAAAACTGTCTTGCATTCTCAGGAGGGTGGAGGAGTACCCAGAAATTTGAGGGTCTTGTCTCAGGGTACCACAAAGCTTCTGAAATACTGGAGATTGTCTCCTCCATCCCTTCCGAGTGCACTGCGGTTGACAGCACGGGGAGAGGGCAGAAGAGCTGGGGGTTTCTTATCCCAAACACAGACAGACTCCCCTCTGATGGGCCTGTGATTCAGGATTGCTGAACAACATAAAACTGGGGCGGGGGACAACATTAGCTGAATCCCTGCTGCTTTCCACTACCCTGGCCACTGCCCAGAAATACAAACACACACACACACACAAACACACACACAGACTATGTATACTTGTGATGACTAAATGGTCCAAGACACAGATGAAGCATATTCACATTCAGCATCTGAGCATAGAAGTGAAAGGAATCTTAGCATCTACCTCTCCCTTTCCCCTCAATTTAGGAAGGAGAAAACTAAAGCCCCAAGGAATCAAGTGACTTTTCCAAAATTGCTCAGCTTGTATTTGTCAACAGGCAGATTCTGAGCCAGCTCCAGGGGTTTCTGCAGACATAAGAAGAGACTCTGAGAAATAGCAACATGATGATAGTCACAATACCAGCTTTCTGTTATTGAGGACATCTCATATACCAGACACCATTCTAAGAGCCTTATGTCAATTGACATATTTTACCTCTCACAGAAACTCTGAGAGTAGACGATAGTCCTATCGTCTTTATGTTTACAAATGAGCAGCCCATGGAACTGAGAGGTTATATAACTATATCAAGTCACACAGCCCCTAAGTGTCCGAGCCAATTTGAATGCATCCCAAACCATGCTTTTAATCCTGTGGGTGTGCTGGATGGAGGTCAAGAGAGGAGCTCTCTAGACCACGGTCCACAATGACTTCCAAGGCCTGGCTCTGTCATAGGTGTGTGAGTTCGGGCAGCTGTGCAGTTAGGGGTTTAGATGCCCAACCCTGAGTATTTTAAAGCTCTTCAGAACTGGCCCTTGACCAGCTTCTGGAAAATAACACTGATAAAAGTGCCTCTACATACTCGAGTCCTTCAGCTATACTCGACAGTTTATGCTGACAATGTGACTTCTTGTGGGGTCTTGGGTCACACTCCATCAGTTTGACCTCTGAGGGGTGGGCTGGAGACTAGTAGGTAGGGTCAGTCATGTGGGCATTGCATACCTACGTGACTGACTCCCCAATAACTTCCCTGACACGGAGGCTTGAGTGAGCTTCCCTGGTTAGCAGGGTTCAGTATATGCTGTCACACCTTACAGCGGAGAGAATTAAGTGCTGTCCATTAACAACATAGGAAGCCAACAGCTAAAAGCCCACACCTGGTTTTTCCTGGACTTGGTGTTCTATGAGCCTGTTTCTTTTGCTGATTTTAATTTGTTTCTTTTCTCTGTAATAATCCGTAACCACAAGTATAAGAGTTTTTCTGAGTCCTGTGAAAACTTTTAGCCAATTAGTGAGCTGGGGTATGCACTTGGCGACCCCTGACACACAAGTCAACTCACCCTTCTGGCCCTCAGCAGCTTCAGATGTTACATGAGGAAGTTGGCCTGCAACCCTAGGTAATTGCCGGGGTTCTCCTACTCTGTCTTACACCCAACTTCACAATTCTCTTTTTTCCCATGGTCTGCTGTGTCCTACTTGCAGTCCCATCTGCACTAGGGATTTCTCTGCTGCTGGTCCCCATTATTACTCCCAAACAAATGAATCTTTCCTGGCAGAGAAGTGAGTGTCATCAGGTCTCAACAGAACATGTGTTTCAAAGCCAGTTGGCTAAGCCCAGGGCCCAGTCTCACCTCCGCCCCTAGAAATGGAATCATTTTAGAAGAGTACCCCTGTATGCAGAATAAAAAATAAATCTCCCAGCTGGTGTGAACTTAATGTTTGTGTCCTCCCAAAATGTGTATGTTGAAACCTTGCTAATGTGATGGTTTTAGGAGGTACAATCTTTGGGAATCAAGTAAGATTAGATGGGGGGATGAGAGTGGAACCCTAGTGAATGGGACAGGTGAGTACCTGTGTTAGAGTCATGAGGGAGCTTACTTCCCTTCTCTGCTTTGTTCCACACGAGGCCACCAGAGGCCTGCCACCCACAGAAGAGTCCTCTCCAGAACCCAACTGTGTGGGGATCCTGATCTCAGATTTCTAGCCTCCAGAACTATGAGAAAGAGTCTCACCCAGTCTATGGCATTTTTTATAGCAGCCTTAACTAAGACACCAGCCTTCCTTGCAGCTAGCAGTGACTATGTGACCAGATACTGACCCATAGTGTTTGAGCAAAAGTGGAATGTGTGACTCTCGGGAGATGCCTTCAAAGATAAGTGCATTTACGTCGTATCCCTCCCCCCTTCCCGCATCTGGAATGCAGGCACAGATGGTGACAGTGGAGTCTGGATGACTTCTCTGTCCACCAGGACAAAGCTGTGTCCCAGGGATGGCAGAACAGGGGGAACAGAGGCCGCGGGTTCCCTGAGGGTTCCATGAAGCCAACTGTCAGCCTTGCACTGTCTCCTCCATATTTCTTTTTCATGAGAAAGAAATAACATCCCTCTTGTGTAAGCCATTATTATTTTGGATTTTCTGCCGCAGGCAGCTGAGTCTCTCCTAACCAAGCTGAGCCCATCTATTCCCTGCACAAGAAAGCAATGATGATTCATTTAAAAGCACTCTATTCAGAATACTATCTTCTCCTATTTCCTACAAATCAAATTACCAAGAGACCAATTGGATTTTTCAAGTCTTTCAAAATGTTCCTTTTCGATGTTCTTGGTATTAAATAGTAACAGAATTTAAATGGCAGCAACAAAACACAGAGATGTGACTGTGATGATATGTTACATAAATCTGTGAGGGAAAGAACCTCACCCCAGCACACAGGTGCAGCTGAAATGGGAAAACAACAAGCTGGGTCTCCTAGATTTGCTTCTAGCTGTGACCGTCCTGCCCCAGGCAGCCGGCCGCCTGTTCAGATTCAGGGCACCCTCCCTGTTTCTAGGGGGAGTAGAATTCAAGCAGCTTGGGGAAGGGAAGGACTGGGAACCTCAATATTCTCATTTCCTGAACAGTCATTATCTCCAGACCCTGAGGGCCTTGCAAATAGAAGTTGAAGCTATGTCTCTTTCATGGTTTATACCTCTGTCCTGAGCACAGGGCTGGGTGCAGAATAAGGTCAAGGTCAGGGGGCCTGGCTTTGAGCCCCCCCCCCCCCCCCCCCCGCTCCTTCAGCAACATGCAGGTGGTACTAACCACAGGATGAAACCTGAGCCCTTGAAAATATCCATTTTTTTGTAACCATTTATTGAGGTCCTAATATGTGCCAGGCACTGTGCCAAATATTTGACCTTCATCCTCTGTAACTTCCACAACCTCATGAAGTAAGTGTAATTGTTATCCCTATTTTACAAGTGAAGTGAATGAACCACAAAGAAGTTCAGTACTTTGCCCAAAGCTATTCGGTTACCACCAAGCAGACCAAGGATTCAAACCCAGAAGTTTGACTCCTGAGTCCATGCATTTAGCCTCGCTGCAAGTGGGAAGCATGATAACGAGGTCACTGCTGTTGGTACAGACTCGAAAGAAGGGAGGAAACTAACATGGCTAGGAAGCCTGTACCTGGATCAGAACGATGCTTGACTTTTTGCCTGTATTATTTCATTTCACTTACACGGAGATTTATTCCCAGTATATGGATAAAGTCATTAAGACTCAAGAAGGCTAAAGCGTCGACCTAGAAATGCTGAGGTTGCCGGTTCAAAACCCTGGGCTTGCCTGGTCAAGGCACATATAGGAGTTGATGCTTCCTGCTCCTCCCCCCTTCTCTATGTCTCTCCTCTCTCTCTCTGTCTCTCCCTCTCCTCTCTAAAATGAATAAATAAATAAAATAAAAAAACTAAGCCTTTAAAAAAAAAAAAAGAAGGCTAAATAAATCCCCTAAGAACTGTACTTACTGTGGTAGCATCTGCGTGTCATGTCAGGCCTCCTGACCGCCAAGCCCATGCCCTTCTCAATTCTCAGTGCTGCCTCCTGCCGCCTAAGTGGACTGGCCCCTCGCCACATGGGGCCCTATCAACTCTACCTGAAGAGCTGACTTTTTTTATTCTAACTGAAAGCGGCTGGCATTGGTGAGGAAAGCTTTTTAGTTGTATGCATTAGCACCATTTATAACCCAACCCATTCAAAAAAATTTCGAGGTGACATAAATGACCATATAAAAGGTTAATAAAATAATTAATTGTTGTTAGTGTTGAGGGGTGCAAGATGTTGCTATGGAAATTAGTCTTGACAAAATCAATTGGGTCCTGGTCTGGCACAGCAGTGGTATGGGTCCGAGCTGGCAGTCAGACTCACAAGGTGCAGAGAGCTTGTCCCGGGGCCATGTTCACTCAGTTTTATGAAAGAATGACGACCTTGGAGTCCAGCAGGTTCAGCATTTCAGCTCAGGAGGCCCAGCAGCCACCCAAAGGCACCCCTCCCCCCTCACCCACATGGGGGAGGCATGGCTTCCAAGGATGAGAATCAAGTGTGCAGGAATCACAGCCCTTGTTTTCCCACTGATCTTGTATACCATGCTCATCCTGTAGGCACAGGGCACCCACGCAACCTCTCCGCTCCCCACCCAGATGAAGTCCCGCAGAGCAGGGATTTCACAGACACACCGTCCTCACTTGTCTCACCTCCGTAGTCTCCACGGCACCACACTGTGAGAAGTAGACTATGTCTGAGGTCACCCGGACCTGATGTCAACTCTTGACACTCAGGTTATCACACTAACAGCTAAGACTATCTAAAGAGCTACGTTGTACCATGTAAATTTTACATCAGTTAAGACCTTAGTTGAATGTAACAGAGCAACCCAACTAATGTTGCTGAAACACTCAGGGGTTTATTTTCCTCAGAGCAGAAGCCCAGGAATGCAGCCCTGAGCTGGCGGTGCCTTTGAGGGTTGATTCCTCGAAGGAGGAGTGTTGACTTCCATCCATGCTTGTTGCCCTGTGGTTGCCATGGAGATGTTGCATGTCCTTGTCTCCCATCACAGGATAGGCAGAAAGAAGGAAGGGGAAAGAATATGTGCAGACCCTAATGCAGGAAGATAAAGCTTTTCACCAAATTCCCAGCAGACATACCCTCACCTCTCACTGGCCCTAGCCTAATCACATTGCCACCATTAGCTGCAAAGGAATGTGGGATAGTTAGCGTTTTTAGCTAGACACAGAGCTGCCCCAAGCAAAATGGGGTTCAGTTAATAACGAATAAGGGAAGACTTGAGAGTGGGTAATTTGATGGGTAATCAGCAATTTCTGTCATGTAACTGTGGTTTTCAACCTCTGGTCCACCAGAAATTTCATGCTGGTTCACACAGTAACCACCTTTTAGGGTCACTATTCTACAATCTGCAACAACACACATTTCTGGTGGACCGGCACTGGTCCACGAACCAGCAGCTGACAAACACTGATATATGACAATTTTGAAAATAATGTTTCAAACCCACCAGGCCCTGTACAATCTGAGGCAGCATGCTTCATGCACCTGGGCCTCTTCCCAGTGAGCAGAGCTCCACCCCTTGCCCCAGCCTCCTCCTCCTGCCACCCCCCCAACCCCTGCAACAGTGTGCTAAACAAGCACCGGTCTCTGTCCTCAGCACACCTCCATTCCTACACTAGTCAGCAGCTTTTTTTTTTTTTTTTTCTATTCATTTTAGAAAGAAGAGAGAGAGAGAGAAGGGGGGAGGAGCAGGAAGCATCAACTCCCATATGTGCCTTGACCAGGCAAGCCCAGAGTTTTGAACCGGCGACCTCAGCATTTCCAGGCCGACGCTTTATCCACTGCGCCACCACAGGTCAGGCCTTTTTTTTTTTTTTTTCTTTTTCTTTTTTCTGAAGCTGGAAATGGGGAGAGACAGTCAGACAGACTCCCGCATGCACCCGACCGGGATCCACCCGGCACGCCCACCAGGGGCGATGCTCTGCCCACCAGGGGGCGATGCTCTGCCCCTCCGGGGCATCACTCTGTTGTGACCAGAGCCACTCTAGCGCCTGGGGCAGAGGCCAAGGAGCCATCCCCAGTGCCCGGGCCATCTTTGCTCCAGTGGAGCCTTGGCTGCGGGAGGGGAAGAGAGAGACAGAGAGGAAGGAGGGGGGGGTGGAGAAACAAATGGGCGCTTCTCCTATGTGCCCTGGCCGGGAATCGAACCCGGGTCCCCCGCACGCCAGGCCGACGCTCTACCGCTGAGCCAACTGGCCAGGGCCTAGTCAGCAGCTTTTTAGGGAAAACACCAAGGAATTTACATCCCAGGCCTCATCGTAGAGCTTCAGTAAGGGCTTGGTTTTTACAACTGGAATTTGGAAATAATGCCCAGGAACACAGCATTTCCCCAACTGCCTGGAGATCACCATTTCCTCCGGCAGGTCCCCAGGAATTGCTCAGTTTTCCTATTTTTTGCCAACGCCAACAAGATGCTACCCTCTAGGTCAACTTTAAACACAAAGTGACCACCATGACCTAGATATTTCCTCAGGTGTCTTGGGGCTCCCTGCAGAGTCTACATTAACCTCGTCCAATCAAAGCTGTCTTAGTAGGTAGAGAGCTTCTTGATGTGTGAGGTGGGTATGAGGTCGGCCTGTCCTTCTAAAAGGCAGCAGA
This sequence comes from Saccopteryx leptura, assembly GCF_036850995.1. NCBI lineage: Eukaryota > Metazoa > Chordata > Mammalia > Chiroptera > Emballonuridae > Saccopteryx > Saccopteryx leptura. The sequence continues at coordinate 42,498,541 of NC_089504.1, read as the reverse complement.
GTGTGTGTGTCGGAGAAAGGTCGGGTGTTCCTTCTGACTCCAAAGTCAGTGATTCGTATGGTTGGGGTTTCCTTTAGCTTACCTCTTAAAACAGCATTAAGCAAGCGTTGTGGGGCTCCCAAGAAAAGGAGCAAAGAATCACAGAATTTGAAGATAGGGTTAAGGGAAGTTTGGTGATAAACTCATCTTGTGGTTGACCAGGATAAAAATCTAAATGGTTCTCCTGGGCACCGATTTGGGAAGTTTGTTGTTGTTGTTTTTAATCTCCTGAGACCGAGTACCTCATAGCAACTCCCCGAGAGTGACTGGAATGTGTCTGGAGATTGCCACTCAAGGGTTTCTCAAACCTTCTCAGGTTTCAGAAGTTATGGATGGAAGAGGTTGGAAAATATGACTATTGTTAGTTATAAACTTGACAAAATAAAACAACCTCTCTATCTTTTAGGTGGTGAGATCTGGAAATAAAAAAGAGAAGCCATTGTTGAAGGCAAAAGAAGACAGCCTTAATGTGAAATTTTAAAAATCTTAATCCTAGGGTTTTACAACCTAAAAGTTCTATGAGGAAGGTACACAAGTCCCTGATGTGCTCTAGAGCAAATCCTTCTAATGGACTTCTAAATCTTAACATACACTAAATCAAATCAAAGTGGCTTCTACACAGGTAGGTCCTAAGAACTCAAGGAATATTGGGGAAAGAGAGATATATATAATTTTTTGCAACTGGGGGAAGCTTTAGAAAATAACAACCCATATATGGTAGAATGATTATAAACATGGCTTCAATTATTCACCACTCCCTATACCCATACCTTTATCATGTGACTTGGTAGCTTTTCCTATCAAGAGATGGAGTCTATTTCTCCACCCTGGAATCTGAGCCAGGACTTTTGGCTGATAAAATGTGGCAGAAGAGATGGTGTGTCAATTTTATAACTGTATCTCAAGAGACCGTGCTCATTTCTATTCTCTTTCAGAATACTACTGCTGCCGTGTGAACAGGGACAAGCTAGACCATTAGAGGAAGCAATCTCATGGACAAGAGCCCATTGAACCCAGCCAAGGTCATCCTAGATCAACCTACAGCCAACCAACCTCCAAATATGTGAGAAAGACCAGCTAATATCCTTCCCTGATCCACAGCTGACTTCAGATGCATGGAGTCTATCCAGGAACTGAAGAATCCATAGACTTGTGGGCAACAAATGCTTATTGTTTGAAGCCCAGGTCAGCAAACTTTGTCCATAAAGGGCTAGATCAGGGGTCCCCAAACTTTTTACACAGGGGGCCAGTTCACTGTCCCTCAGACCGTTGGAGGGCCAGACTATAAAAAAAACTATGAACAAATCCCTATGCACACTGCACATATCTTATTTTAAAGTAAAAATACAAAATGGGAACAAATACAATCTTTAAAATAACAAGTAAATTTAAATCAACAAACTGACAGTATTTCAATGGAAACTATGGGCCTGCTTTTGGCTAATGAGATGGTCAATGTCCAGTTCCATATTTGTCACTGCTAGCCGTAACAAGTGATATGAGGCACTTCTGGAGCTGTGATGTGTGCATCCCGCATCACCGGAAATAGTACTGTACGTGAGCGACGCAGTGCTTTGCAACGCCGTCACATACAGTACTCCAGGAGCACAGGATGCAGATGCATCCTCTCTCACTTAGCACCAATGAAAGAGGTGCCCCTTCCGGAAGTGCAGCGGGGCCGGATAAATGGCCTCAGGGGGCCGCATGAGGCCCACGGGCTGTAGTTTGGAGACCCCTGGGCTAGATAATAAATATCATATTTTAGACTTTACAGGCCACATATGGTCTCTGTTGCACTTTTTGTTTTGTTTTGTTTTATTTTTTAATACAAAACAATTCTTCGTTTGTGAGTCCTACAGAAACATGCTGTGGGCTGGATTCAGCTATGGGCCAAAACTTGCCAACCTTTGTCTTTAACCCCTGAGCTTTGGGATAGTTTGTTACACAGTGATAGTTAACGAATATACCACATGCTTTTGTTTGCTATTATATCTTGTTCCCTCGCAGACAGAGACTAAACCATGAGGCTCATTGCCTCCTGGGTGAAGAGGTTGGCTATAATTGGAAACAAACAAACAAACAAAAGCCATTGATCAAACTCGAGTCTCAAAGCTGATTTTCTCATTTACTTTAATAAAATAATAGCCTGAACACCAGGCTTTGTGCTGAGAAAGATTTCCAGGAACTAGTGGCCAGTATTATGGGATTCCAGAGAAGGGTACCAGCATGTAATCCCAAACACTCAGATAAGACCAGCCTTACCTGAGTGGAAACTATCACTGGCACAGACCAGACCTGACATCACATAGCACAGACCAGCAAGGAGCCAGGGACAGAGTGAGCCTGTGCCTTTCTCCATGACCATGTAGTCATGTAAACCCAACCCTCTAACCTTCTAGATTTCATTCTATGGAGATATAAAGAGAGGAAACAGGAAATAAGAAACACTGAGCATTTATCTGAGTCATGCCTGTGGAGAATGAATAGATCACTGAAATCACTGAATTGGACTGAGTTTACTGGATTGGACTAAATTTAGTTTTCCCTTGCTATTCAGTGGGCTGGAAGCCAGAAAGGAAGATAGATTAGTTGCACAAAATGACATGTCTGTCATGAGTTGAATCATGCCCCCTAGTACCTGTGAATGTGACCCTCGTTGAAAATGGGGTCTTTGCAGATGTAATCACATTTAGATAAGTTCATTTGGATGAACCCTAAGCCAAAATGACTGTCCTTATATAATCAATAGGTGTCCTTATAAAAAAAAGGAGAAGACACAGACGCATAGGGAGAAGATAGTCACACAATGATGGAGGCAAAGATGGAAATTAGCAGCACGGAAATGCCAGGGATTGTCACTGACACCAGAAGATGAGACAGAGAAGGTCTTGAAACAGGTCCTCCCCTAGAGTCTGGGAAAGAGTTCCTGGGAGGCAAACGTGGCCCTGCTGACGCCTCGATTCCAGACTTCCAGCCTCTGCAATTCTAAGGAAATCCATGTCTCTTATTTTAAACCACCCAGTTTATGATACTTTCTTACACACAGCAGCCACAGGAACCTCAGACAAAATCCTTTTTTTTTTTTTTAAAGAAAGTAGCTGCATATCCTAATTAATATCAGTAATTATTTCAACCCTGTTTTTCGTTAACTCCCTAACTTTGCTGTGCATGAAAGTCATCCAGAGAAGGACCATTTCTGAGCTGCTTCCTTGGAAGTTTGGACCCACTTTACGGGGCGAAATCCAAGACAATGCCTTTAGCAAGAACCTTTTAGTGATACTGACAAAGCAGATAGAAAAAACTTTCCACCGAAGCAGCCATGGAGGGACCCCAAAATTCACAGTGGCATAGAGCTTTCATTCATCCCCTGCCCACCCAGGAATCTGTCCCCGCGTGGAGACTGGCTAAAGCTTGGGCACAATGGTGCTCCTCACCTGTGACATCCGTCCAAGAGGAGGAAAGGTAGAGCAGAAGCAGCCTCTCCTCTGGCCTCTCTCACCCTTTTCAAATTGGAACCCTGGACAGGATTCTGTAGAAAGGCGCCCCTTGATGGCTCTGTTTAGTTTTCCAGGTACCTAGCACTAGGCAGCCAGCCAGGAGCTAACCATCTCTACCACATAAATGGAGGGCACAGTATCAACAAAGCGGGGCAGTGAAACAACTTATTGTGATCTTGACTCATATGGCAATAAATATGAAACCATAATACAGAAGCGGAACATCCACAGGAAATGGCAACTGCCTTTTATGGGTCTTAAATTTCATAACAGAAGAGAAAATCACTACCGGGCTCTGAAAAGCCGAAGCCAGAGTCTTTTTTTTTTTTTTTAATCTGTTTCAGAAGAAAGTAAGACAAAATTGTCGAACACAGAGCTGAGTTTGGGGGAGGTGAGGAGAAAGAAAACCTCTGTGTAGTTTTGAGAGGGATAAATTTTGAGCAAAGTAAACCAAGAGGAATTAAAATTTTTTAAATGCATTGGATTTTTTATAAGCAGCCAACATCTAGTATTAAAATAAAATGTGTTCTCTCTTCTATTCCATCTCACTGATTATATCACAAAATGGTAAAATAATAAATTTCAGAATTCAGTCCTATGCCTCAACAACTCCTATCATTTGCAAACATCTGTGGATCCTTGATAGAATAATTTCATTGAACATCTCCTATGTGTCAGGCCTTCACATATATTATCTCTAATCATCTGAAAAATCCTACAAGTTAGATATTACTAATCACACTTTTCAGATGAACAGTTAATGTTCAAAGTAGTTGTATAAACTCACTAGCCCTCAGGGAAAGAGCAGGGATTAGGACTCAAGCCTTCCTGACTCCGGAGCTCAAGGATAACCTTCTCTGACCATCACTGCTCTGAAGAACTTGGACCATATTTTGAACCTCCATTTTCCACAATAAAAATAATTCTGGTAATGGGGGTTCTCATTAGATGGGCATGAAGTATCTCATTCAGGCAATGCCAATGTCCTAAAAGTGGATCATGGTAATGGTTGCACAACTCAGTGAACTTAATAAAAATTACTTCATTGGACACTTGAAATGGGCAAAGTTTATGATATGTAACTGACACCTCAATGATGCAAATAGAATAAATACAATGTCAAAGAATAGTATATTGAAACCAAAAGTATATTAATGTGATATGTGTCTAAGAGAGGTATATTTGTTTCTATTAACAGCCTATTAACATGCTGGGAAGCTGTACTCCTTGTTGATCTGGATGAATTTTGTTTTTTTCCTCCTCTGATTTTAATCCTGGGCAACCCTCTGAGTCTTGCTTTTTAAATAAATTACTCTCTAGCAACACTTTAAAAAGTATAACTCACAGTATGATTCTTTTTTTTTTTTTTTTCTCAGTCAAAAGAAGCAACAGAATCCGTTGATTTCTTTTATGTCTCCCTGGGTTCTCAAGAGTAGAGCTATCTATCAGTCACAAGCCCTACCTCGGATCTCTGGGAAGCCGGACTTACTTTCCCTCCCTCCTGCCCTCCCCATCCAGCTCCGAAGGTCACCTTCACTGTGGGGATTTCCAGTCGCCCTGTTATTACTTGCTCATTTCTGTGCAGACAGGGTTTGCATACGTTTTTTGTTGTGTGTGTTGTTTTTTTTCCTAAACAGATTCCACCCTTTTGTTTCAATTACTCTTTTGTGAAAGAAACTAGATGAAGTTTTTGGAATTACCTACCAAATTTTAGGAAATGAGAAGAAAGTGTGACCCCCATATCATGTTATGGTGCCAATATCCAACCGCTGGGACACCCAATAAAACAACTAAATGTGTTTCCCTGTGCTGACACTCACAAGCGGACAACCCACAATGTCTGCAAAGGGGCCCTGGGAGCAGTGGACTAGCAGCCACCAGGGATGATTTCTCAAGTAGGTAAGAGGTACCTTACACTCTGTGGTCCTGACTTTGCAAAAGGTGCAAGTCTAGCTGGAGGAGTCGAATCTACAAACAGGAAACAAGGAGGGGGAAAAACGTGACTGCTAGGCTACAGGGGGCTGCTTCTTAGAAAACTGGAAGTCTGGGAAAATGAAGGTGGATCAGAGAAGGCTTCGGGAAGATGTGAGACTCGAGCTGGGCCTTGAATGAGCAGGTTCAAAAGAGCAGAGAGGAATAAGAAAAGCGTTTAATGGATGAGCAGTTAAAGGAAAGGTAGGAAGGAAGCTGGTGCAAGTGGCAGGAAGCCATGAATCAGGAAGAAAGAAGCAACCTGCTGCAACCCAGTGGAGAGCCGGTTGTAACCAACCGCACTGTCTGCGCAGGTGATGGTAGTTGAAAGGAACCACGTGGGTGAGGGTGGGGGTGTCTCCTGGGCCAGCAACTGTGGCGAGCTGTTGTAACCCTTGACCTCTAAGGGACAAGGAGATAGTGCAAGTACCAGGATCCAGAGAGGCACCTCTCTGGAAAGGGACACCTGGCAACACCTGACCCTTCATGGTGGGAGGCAGCCCCCACCCCAAACAGAGAGCCCGTGGGGAGGGATCCAGGAAGTTCGAGCCTGACCAACTGCCACCAGCTGCCACGCTCCAGTCTTTGCTCAGTGCAAACTAGAGCAGATGCCCGAGAAACCGCTGGTAGCTTTACAGGTGTCCAGCAGACTCCTGGATTGAGAGCGGGCGCAGAGCGGCCATGGTGGGAGAACAGCAGACAGGCCACCTGGAGGGGGCGCCATGGCGTCCTGCAGCCGCTCTGACTGGACAGGGCCGCCTTCGGGCCTAGTGTAGTAGAGGAGGCCCCTGAATGCGTGAGCTGCAGTTGGTCCCCTTATTCCCCAAGTCTCTGCTCAAATATTTTAAATGAGCTTCCCAAAACCCCAAACACATTTCAACACATCAACCCTGTTTTATTTCCCTCACAGCACTCATCTGCTCTGATCCTGTACTCTTTGTCATGTATTGTCGTCTGCCCCGGGAGACGGCAAGCTTCCCTGGAACCTCTCTTGTTGGTCATTGTTCTCCCAGCTTGGAGAACAAGGCCTACTGGGGTCCCCACCTGGTGAAATCTAAACAACGATCACTCACGAATGAAAACAAAGCCCTCAAGCCCAAGACACAGATCGTTCTGACAGCAACTATGAAGGAGTGGCCCGGGAGAGGACACGAAATGAGAACAAGAGAAAGGGGGAAAAGTCCTCTCCTTCTAAATGTCACATGTGGTCACAACAGGTGGCCAAAAAGTATGAGAGTTCTAGTTTGATGCCACCTCCAGCGACTTCCTCTGCCTCTTCATACAGGAGAGCCAGAGAGGCCACCAAGCTGGCAGCCCAGCCACCGCCTCAGTGGCCCGTCTTGCTGAAGCACCAGGGCAGATCACAGAGCTCAGAGGGCCTTTCCGGTCAGAGGGTCCCCGGCCATACATGGGTTTGTGCTGCACCCAGTTCCTGGGGAGAAAGGTCTGTTCTGACATCAAACAATCCGTCAGCATCGCTGTTCCAGAAACTGCTGGCATGATGAGTGGGCCGCACAATGGTGGCGGGTAACGATTAGCTCATCTCTAATTATATGGGATTTACGATTAGGCAGCAAGTTTATTTTGGAACACTGCAATAACAACACGCACAGCACTGGCGAGGACGAGGGGGTGGAGCTCTAGATTGCCCTTTAGAATATAATAGCTTGCCATTGCCATGGAAACCAGCTCCCTGGGAGTTCGCAGGCACCTTATTCTATAATTATAAGAGAGATCTGATAAGGGCTGGAGGGTGTGTGTGTGTGTGTGTGTGTGTGTGTGTGTGTGTGTGTGTGTGTTTCTTTATAAATTATACTCAGTGGCTGAAAATAGAAGAACCTGGAGAACAAAGCCTGTTATTAACCACCATCTGCTAAAAGGCGGCTGCACTTCAGCTACTTCAGCTGCCTGGAGAGGCTCTTCCTGTAAGCTCTGCACATGTGCCCAGAGTGCCAGGGGTCCATCAGTACTTGGTGCGCTCGGAAGGGGAGGGTGCGTCCAGGCCAACCAGGTGAGAGTGTGGCTGCAGCCGAAGCGGCCGTCCTGGAGCTTTGAGATGGACAGCACGCGCTGTCTGAGGGCCAGCTGCTCGTGTCCCCCACCCCAGAGGAATCACAGGGTCTTCTCCTTCCCTCTACCTTTCTACCCTTCATTCCCAGCTGTCAAGGCCAAGTGAAAACATTGCCACTCCCATCGTGTCACTTGAACTTGAGCAAATTTCTTAAGCTTTCTGTGTTGTGATTTAAGATTGTTAGGAGGATAAATCAAAATAATGAAGAAGAAGGGATCATGTTTGGCAAACTGTAAAGTCTATATCGTACACAGGTGGACCCTGGGAAGAACTGAGCCCAACTTGCTTTGCAAGAAAATCATTTAAAAAAATAAACCCCCTATTTTCCGGTTGAATGATTTCATCAATAATTCCACGGTGGATGTTAAAGAAAACAGGAATGCCCTGTTATAATAAGAATACACAAACACCTTCCATTTGTATAGCATTTTACAGCTTCAAAGTGTTTTCACCACGTTGTATTGTGGTTGTATGTTGCCCTAATGGAGTGAGCACTCTCCGTGTTGATTCCTTTGTAAGGAAGCACAGGCAGTTTGGAAAGCTGCTTTTCTAAAAAGCCTTCCCTTTTTAAAATGAGCCACAGTCATTAAAAACTGAAGCCTGCCCGTGTTGGGGAAGGCTATGTATGTTAAGGGCTCTGAGTCAATAAAAGCACCAGGAGCTGTTTTCTTAAGCTATTCAAATGCTACATAGTTCATCCAATTGCCCTCTAAAAGCAGGAAATGAGTGAGAAGAATAGAGAATGCTTCACTCTATTCATGACCATAGTCAGCCTGCTGTCTGGAATTAATACTCTTTAAAAGCCAGAGACATATTTGGGGGGAAATATCACTATCAGATTGCTTCCCTTACTTTGAACGGTTCCCATGGGTCACCCCTCACTTCTTGAAGCAGGAGAGTGGTCACTGCTCATTGTCTGACAACAGTTAGGATCACATATGGTTCCAAGTAATGGAATCCCAAATGAACAGTGGCTAACCTGAGATAAACATTATAGTTTTTTCTCAAGTAAAGCTCCAGAGGTAGGCAGCACAGAGCTGACTGATACGGGAGTGAGCTCACGGACCCAGCTCATTGCTCACCATTGCCATGGCCTGGCCTCTTCCTCATGATCCACCAAGGCGGCTAAAGCACTGGCTTTTCACAACTGCATTCCAGAGAGTTGGATAAAGAAGGGACAAAGAATAGGAAGACAGGAAGTGCAAGCTGCCTACTTTTTAAAGAAGGTTCTTAGGTACTTCCGTACAATAACTCTGCTCTCATGCTATCCACTTACAGTCGGGGGTTCTAGAAGCAGAAGGGGACAACCAGCAGTCTCCACTCATGTCTTTTACACTTTGACTCTGCTTTTACATCAGCTTTGAGCAGGTGACACAGCTGAGGTTATCCTCAATTACAGGTTCAGCCACATGGAGACAGGAACGTTTCTGTAGCCTGAGCTAAGCTGAGGCCCTTGAACTAAGTTACCCGACAAATACCAGGTCATGCTCATGGGTGCACAGCCGCATTATAGGAGAGAACGTGTGGTTTGAACCCCAATCCTATCTTCAAGGACCTTACCTTCTTCTGTGGTTCTCTTTTTAATTTCTTATAAGAAGACAACAGAACCTCAAAGCCCAGAGTTGGCAACAACCAGAAACCTAACCCAACCAGATCTAATCCAAAACAGGGACTAACTAGAAAGATGATGGGTTATCTCACAGAAGCTAAGAAAACAGAGCATTTGTCTGGGCCTCGGGAGGACTAGACCTGGCGCTGCAAAGCCATGCAGTCTCTTGCTCTAAGTGTGGGTCTTTCTTGCTGGTGGCCTGCTTTTCCCATGGAGAGGGCCATGGAGTTGCCAATAGCTTCAAAGCTTTCCATTTGTTAGCTTCAGCCACATAAGAGTGACCAGATGTTCTCGCTGGCTCAAAGTCAGGAAGCACCAAAGAGTCCAACTTAATTAGGGGCTGACCCCAAGATAATTAGGTGTACCCAGGTAGGCAAGACCAGCTGAACCATGTGGATGGGGCAAGAGGAGAGACGTTCTTACAAACAGGCAGTTTGTAGGACAGCTTAACAGGTATCCATGGCAACAGTCATTCTCTAAGTTCCAATGATCAATTTTCACAACAGGTCAAAATTCTCTGGGAAGCAGCCACAGAGCAGTTGTCAGAGTTTACTCATGTGGCTCTGTCCACCAGGTGTCATTGCTGGCTTACATCCTCTGAAGAAATACACTCTCTGCCCACAGCGCCAAAGGACAGACGTGTGCACCCTTCCAGGAAGTGATGACCTTATCCAGGGAAGTGTGGACCTCCAAATAAGCAGGACACCAAATTCTCAGGAAAGCATCAAACCAAAGTATCTTGTCCTCCACCAAGAACTTAAAGCAGACACAGGGGAGAGGCCTCTTAAAAAGTGAGCCCAGCCTGACCAGGTGGTGGTGCAGTGGGTAGAGAGTTGGACTGGGACACAGAGGACCCAGGTTCAAAACCCCGAAGTCACCAGCTTGAGTGCGGGTTTATCTGACTTGAGCGTTGGCTCAACAACTTGAGCACAGGGTCGCTGGCTTGAGCAAGGAGTCACTGGCTTAGCTGCTGCCCTCTGGTCAATGCACATATGAGAAAGCAATCGATGAACAATTAGAGTGCTGCCACAAAGAATTGATGCTTCTCATCTCTCTCCCCTTCTGTCTATCTGTTCTTATCTGTCTCTCTCTCTGTCCCTTCCTCCCAGTCTTTGTCACACATACACAAAAAGGAAGCCCAAATGCAGTCACATCTACCCAGGAGGACGTGCACTGGGTACTCACATCTCTCAGGATGATGAAACCTCTACAGGCACTCTGAAAACTCTCTACACCTCCATCTCACCTTTCAACTGAGAAGCATGGAAAGTAGGTCAAATTAATCACTCATGAAAATTTTTATAAATGTACCCTCTTCCAGGAATGATTGACCCCCTAGCTGCCATTTCAATATGGTTCATTAAGTAGCCACAGAGGTCATGCAAGTCAGGGTCGTTTTCAGATCAGTTCTCAGAACACTTAGATTCTCATCTCCCATCATTTTTTTATCAGCTCTTTTCAAGAGTAAGAAAAACAAAAAAGTTGAGCATATCAATTCAGTCACCCAAGTATTCATTATTGCACCACATACATAGCTTTTGCTAGAATATCTCTGCTTTTTCATAAGTAGCTCCCTTTAGAAAAGTTTGACTGCTGTTCCTCAGATCACAGAACAGCAGTCCCCTAACGACCACATCACTTAGTGACAGAGCAGCAAGGGCAAACCAGAGGTTACTTGAGAGGTGCCCCCTGCTTTGCCCTCCAGGAATTCAGAGCCCCACCCAGCCTGCTTACCCAGGCTGCACCGCACGACCTTCATGAGCTAGCCCAGGAGCCTGCCTTAGCCGGAAGGTGTCATGGCAGTCAGCTTCGTGAAAACAATACTGAATTCTACCTAATAGCTTAGAGTTCAAGCCACAGCTTCATTACTTTCTATGAGACCTAATGTTATGTAACTTTCTTCATCCTTGTTGATCACTAAAATAGAATAATAATACCTACTTTCAAGTTTAGATGGTCATTTAGGAAAGTATTTTGAAACTGTAGGTTTTTAACTGCAGACATAATGAATTGTGTTGGATTCTCTGATATCATACACACAAATAGTAAAGACAGCTGTTGAAATGAAGTAATGCATACTAGCAGATCTCTGCAAAGAGACAATAATTTATACGGCTTTTCCTATTGCTAACAAGAATAAAAATTATGGGTCTACCACTAGAAACAAGGCCAGGGGCAGACTCCCAACTCCCATCTTCCTTGTTCCCTTTCTGGAGAAGCTACTTTGCTGAGCTCCTGCAAGGGCCAAGCCATCTCCATTTATGAATTAAACATACATTTTTTCATGTATCAAAAAAATGAAGGCATGATATTAAAAATCTCCTCTTTACTTTATATCACTGCTGCCTACTACTAACATTTAAATTCTCAAAATAAAATCCATTTCACTTCAATTTTATTTTAATCTCTTTTATCTGCTTTGTCTCTGGACTGTGAAACCAAGCTGACACAGCTTTGGGCCAAGGACACAACACACAGGCAAGCTACAGACACCCACATTCATCCACCGCCAACGCTCCAAACATCTCTCCTTTGTCTTTACTTACGTCTTCCCCTAGGTGCCACTGGCACCTGTCAGTGCTCTCCTGGCTCTGCTATTCCATCTTCAGTCTTGCCTCTGGACTTCACAACTTGTTCATTCAGAACAGAGTTATTGAGTGCCTGCCTTGTGTCAGGCACTGTTAGCTCACAGTGAACAAAGTCAGGGAAAACCTGTGACCCCCTGGATCTTACAGTCTAGTCTACTACTGATTCTTACTGTTAGAATCTTGGCTTCTTCTAGTAACTTCTGACTTGTCTGGACCTGGCATGGTTTAGTCACTTGGGCATCAAATGTCAATTGTATCATCGAGAAAAGGAAGATTCGAACATAAATGCCACATGGAACTTTGACTAAACCAGGTTTAATAAAAATCCAGTAAACTATAACAGGTAGACAAATCCAAAAACCACAAGTGCTTCAGTTCCCACAGCCTCTTTCCAGGGACTGTCAAGGTCAGTCAAGAAAATGGTCAGTCAAGGGAACCTCAGCCCCTCTGCCTTCCTCTTCCAGATGGATAAACCGGACGGGGTTCCTTTCCCCCCTAAAATTATCTGAGATATGTCTTTTATGTCCACAAGCTGTTCTCCAAATAACTTCTTTAAAGGAAGAGTTCCAGTAATTGAAACACCAGATTTACTTGTGTTTAATTTTTAGCAATTTTGATGCCCGTATCTCCATCTCTGAACAACAGTTTGGGGTTAAAAAGTAAGGCTTCATGGCTGGTACCAGTTTGAAAATTAACCACTAGGTGGTAGGTTTGGTCAGTTTGCTTTTCATACACTTTAAAATGGATTTTAGTTTGGGGTAATGTAGAATTTTAAGAGTAGCAGAACTTTCGGTTTAAGCTGGAGGCCAGTGAATGATTCTGGATATAAATGCCCCAAGTAGCCTATGCTGACTTCTAGTCATACACCTGAACCAGGGTCACCAGATAGTCCTCACTAAATAGCTGACCCCCGGGTAAAAAACACGCATTTCATTTTTAAGAACTCAAAAGGATTTACATCAGGGGTCTCAAACTTGCGGCCCGCGGGCCGCATGCGGCCCGCCGAACAATTTTGTGCGGCCCGCAGACTAATCCATGAAATTCAAGAAAAGTGTTGCATAACAGTTGCCTTTTGTAGACCTAGTGCGGCCCGCCAAACGGCTGTGATCTTGCTCTGCGGCCCACATGCTGAGTTGAGTTTGAGACCCCTGATTTACATTGTATCATATTTTCATTTTTAAAACTGTCCTTTTGTTGCATGATTACTATATAAAGCAGGGATTGGCAAATTTCTCTGTAAAGGACCAGAAAGTACAGTAATCAAAGCCTAAGAATGAATTAATTCCAACAGTTCTAGAGTTTCTATTAATTAAATAATGGTGCTCATCCCCCAGGGAGAGAAATGATATCGTCAAAGTAAGAACTTCATTATAAAGGGAATTAGAAAGGAAAAGTTTTTCCGTGAGAGTCATTAAGTTTTTCTGATTTCATCATGGGTGGATATTTACTCCAAGAAATGCAGTATGTGCTGAGGACACAAAAATGCAATATACAAAATCATCCAAAGGACACATTTCCCTGGCTACCCAGCATAAATATTTAATGTTTCTTTTTTGGTAAAACTTGCTACTAAATGTATTGGAAAACAACTTCTGATACAACACAAATGTAACTTTTTTCCAAAAAAAGTAATAATTTTTATCAAATACTTTTATAATAAAAAGGGCCAATTTATTTCTTGCTTTAGGCAGTGAATATTATGACTGCAGAAATAAGTGAATAAAATAGAGACAGCGTTCTGGAACTATTGGCTATTGTAAAAGAGTGTATTACTAGCCAAGAATTCTTTCTTCTTCCATCATCCTTGCCAAAGTTCTCCGCTGATTACCTCCCTGCTCCATTGATGTTGGGCTCAGTCGTGTGACTTGCTTTGGCCAATGGAATATAAACAAGAGGAACGGTGGTATTTTAGTGCAGAAGCCTTTCACCACATCTTACGGGTTTGCTTTCCCCTCTTGTTCTTCTGCCATGAGAACAGCAAGTCTCTGCGGCTGCTGTCAGTGACGTTGAACACATGGAGCAGACTTGAACCTAAACTCTTAGCCTGAAGTAGAACCAGTCCAACTAATCTGCAGGTCTTACTTAATCAGAAAGTATTTTTCACATTGCCACAAGAAAAAAACAACATGATTTGTAAACAGTGTTCAGTTCAGTAAAAATGTCTCAAGTCTCTGAATAAACCAAGCCTTCAAGTGTGATTAAGCCTAGTAATTCAATGAAACTTATTTTCAAGAACTTCTTCTAACTTTTTCTGATTTTCAAGGGTGCAGAAAGATAGTATTTTGAAGTACTAACAGATGTCCTCAATTATTGTCTATATTTCATTGCATTATTACCCAACCCAAGGCCTAAAAAAAAAAAGGTACCTATTAACTTAGGAAAGAATGTTTCTAACTATGGGTTGCAAATCATTAATGTATCACAAAATCAAGTAAGTAGGTTTCAATTAATATATTTTAAATAAAAAATAGACTAGAAAACATCAGACTGTGTTACACATAAAAAGGTAAATATTATTTTGCAAATATATGTGAGAAAAAGAGAATAAAATGTGATAAAGTAAAAATTTTTTTAATTCATCTTTAAGTTTACTTGAATAAAAATAGAGGCATCAAATAATTGGCCCTCAATACTAGACCCTTCCCCAAATAACAGTTAGCACTATACTTTCTACATTAGTCTGGGACTATAATTCTACATAATGTAAAATAGAAGGACATTATATAAACATGGAAAAGATGACAGTAAATAGTATATTGAACAACAAATTACTGAAGTCATTTCCATTAAAATCAGGACCAAGATAGGAATGTCTACTATGAATACTACTTTTCAATCATGTTTATAAAGTTTTAACTAATGCAGTAAGAAAAAATAAGTAGAACATAAAAATGATAAATCTGTCCCTGGCTGATTGGCTCAGTGATAGAGTGTTGGCCCAGCATATGGATGTCCTGGGTTTGATTCCTGGTCAGGGCACACAGGAGAAGTGACCATCTGCTTCTCCACCCTTCCCCCTCCCCTGTCTTTCTCTTTCTTCTCCTCCTGAAGCCATGGCTCCACTGATTCAAGGGCATTGACCCCAGGCACTGAGGATGGCTCTGTGGAACCTCTGCCTCAGGTGCTAAAAATAGCTCAGTTGCGAGCATGGCCCAAGATGAGCAGAGCATCAGTCCCAGATGGGAGTTGCCAGGTGGATTCTGGTCAGGGCGCATGCAGGAGTCTGTCTCTCTATCTCTCTGTCTCTCACTTGGAAAAAGAAAAGAAACATATGGGAAATACTCAACATCATTAGTCACAATGACATACACTAAATAGTTATCAGAATTGCTACAATTTTTACAACCATCAATGTTAAGTTGTCAAAAATGGGGAACAACTGGAACTCTTACAATACTGTCAATTGGTACTGTTACTTTGGAAAACTCTGGCATTCTCTGTTAGAGGGAAACTTATACATGTACTCTGGTCCAGCAATTTCATTCCTGGCATATACCTGATGGAAACGTGTATATAATAAATATACATGAACCAACAGACATGTAGAAAGATTGTTTTGGTATTACTAGTAACAGCCAAAACTGCAAACAGCCCAGATGTTCATGAAGGGTAGACTGGAGGGGTAGAAATACAAAATGAAAAATGGCATGCTGAGTCCTCAAAAAATTAAACATAGAATTATTATATGGTTCAGCAATTCCACTTCTGGGTGTCTACTCAAAAGAATAGAAAGCCAAGATTTGAATTAATATTTGTATACCCATGTTCCCACCAGCATTATTCACAATAATGCTCCACCAAAAGGTGGAGCCAAGCCCAGTGTCCATAAGCAGATGTATGGATAAACAAATGTGGTGTAACCATATGATAGAATATTATGCAGCCTTAAAAATGAAAGAAATCCTCACATATGCTGCAAGGTGGATGACCCTTGAAGACATTATACTAAGTCAGGGCAAATATTATATGATTCACTTAAACGAGGCACCAAGAATACACAAACTCATGGAGGCAAAAAATAGAATGGTAGTTGCCAAGGCCTGAGGTAAGGAAGAAATAGGGAGTTATTACTTAATGGATACAGACTTTCAGATTGGGTTGACAAAATACTTCTGGAAATAGATAGTGATAAGCTTGCACAACAACATAAACATACTTAATGCTACTGAACTGTACACTTAAAAGTGATGAGAGTGGTAACTTTTATGTTATGTATATGTTACCACAATAAAAAGTTTTTAAGATTAGAATGGATAAATTATGATATATTCATATAATAGAATAATATATAGCAATGAAAATGAAGAAGTTAATGCCACACAACAACATAGATTTGAAAGTTTTTAATCCAATAACTTTAAAAAGTATGAATGTGTTTTTGAATACTTATAAAACATAACAAATAAAGTAAATAAAGGCAAAAAAGCAAAAAGATGTTTTTACATCTTCAGAACCACAGAAAATATATAGTTTAGTAGTTGTAGAATTGTTATTTTGTTCCAATTTTAAGCACAAAGACTTCTGAAAGTGGAGGCTAAGAGAATTTCAAATGATCAAAGCAAATATTTATATAACTTTTTAAAATTTAATAAACAAAGTGGAAAACACAAGACTATCTAATTTCATACTGGGCATCCCTTCCCCACACTGCATTGTCAGCCCACTTCCTGCACCATCCTGAGATTATACCCGCAACGTGACATGGTCACAAGCTGAAGTAGACAAGGCAGTCAATGATCATTTCCAACATTTGAGATTCAGAAGAGAGAGGGCAGAGTCAGAAACGGAAGTTGGAGAAGTATTCTGCCAAGACTGTCATCTTTACATACAGGTTCTAGCACCGAAAGAATGATAGATGTTTCAAATAGCCAATAACCACAACTGTATCCATTTATTAAACAGTTCTTACAGTGAGAGAAGCTTCCTGCACAGTCTACATGGGGCTGCCCCATTCCTGAGCCAAGTGTGGTGCACAGGGGCTCATCCTCCTTCAAGATGGTGCATGGTGAAGGAGAACAAAGCCAACTCACACCTCGAGCCAAGGGAGCAAACCCTGCCTCGCTTTCCACACTTCACTGTCAAACGCACAGAAAAAGCAACATGGCACCTGCAAAACAACATAGAACTGGAATAAAAGAAACAGTACATTCAGGCTGCAGAGGAAAAGCACACTTTTTTTAAGGAGCTGAAATCCATTATATTTATTTTTTAAAAGAATAAGAGACACTCAAATCAAGAGGAAAAATTATTCCCAAAACATGTAGCCCTAAACTACTTTTTCTTTTTTAATGTTTTGTTTAAAAAATGAAATATATAAAATAGTGGGTTGACTAGGATCCCCTCAAAACTCACATGATCCAGAACCACAGAATTTTACTTTATTGGGAAGTAGGGTCTTTGTAAATTAACTGTAATTAACTGACCTAAAATAAGGTTATGCTGTATCAGAGTGGGCCTCATGCCAATGACTAGGGCCCCTATGAGAGCAGACCCACAAAGAAGGCTATGAGAAGATGAAGGCAGAGATCAGGGTGCTATAGCTGCAAGTCAAAGAGTGTCAGCACCCACTAGAAGCAAGGAAGGATCCTTCCCTAGAGCCTCTGGAAAGAGCAAGGCCCCACCGACTAGAACATGAGATTAAATTTCTGTTGATATAAGATATTCACGTTGTGAAAAATTGTTATACTATAGTAGCTTTCCTAGGAAAATAATACAAAAGAGTGTATGTCTAATGTAAGTGGACAGTTTAAAATAAATAACAATAAAATAAATATCTATTTATCCATAACTTAACTCATGAGAGAAAAGTTATTTTGAAGTTCCCAAGAATGCCTGGCCCCTGGCATAGCATCTCTCCCTCAACTCTGCTATCGGGGACTTGGTATTGGTCATTTCTTTTCTTTTCTTTACTTCCTTTGTATTTCCTTAAACATACATATGACTACACCCCCAAACCATGTTTAGTTTTGCCAGTTTTGAGCATAAAGTAATATTTTATATATTCTTTTTAATGTTTTTATATAATTTTTGTTTTTGAGAGTAATTTATGATGATGTATTTCATGATGAGGTAATTCATGATGATGTATAATATTGCATATACTATATATCTATTTATGTTTTTCACTGATAACCCTTAAGTGGTTTTCAATATTTTGTTATTTTAAATAATATTACCATGCACATTCTTGTATGTGTCTCTTAATACAAGTCCATTATTATGTGACTATACTAACCTGATTTCCAGTAGGCTTAGAATTAAAATAGGGTTTCTATTAATAGTAGAATTGCTGAATTATTGGCATATTTATGCTCAACTTTATAAAAAATATACTTTTTTTTTTTTTTGTATTTTTCTGAAGCTGGAAACGGGGAGAGACAGTCAAACAGACTTCCGCATGCGCCCGACCGGGATCCACCCCGCACGCCCACCAGGGGGTGATGCTCTGCCCCTCTGGGGGGTCGCTCTGCCGCGACCAGAGCCACTCTAGCGCCTGGGGCAGAGGCCAAGGAGCCATCCCCAGCGCCCGGGCCATCTTTGCTCCAATGGAGCCTTGGCTTCGGGAGGGGAAGAGAGAGACAGAGAGGAAGGGGGGGGGGAAGCAAATGGGCGCTTCTCCTGTGTGCCCTGGCCGGGAATCGAACCCGGGTCCCCCGCATGCCAGGCCGACGCTCTACCGCTGAGCCAACCGGCCAGGGCCAAAAAATATACTTTAATATATATAATAATTTGAGAAATTTTTTAGATGTCAAAATCACAGACTTGAAACAAGAAAGAAAAAAAATCAGTTAATCCAAAAATCTGATGAGGACAGGAAAAAAACAGGCCAATCTCACTAATGAATATAGATTTAAAATCATAAATAAAATATAAGCAATTTAAATCTAAAAGTGGTAGTAGTAATACACCATTAGCAAGTTGGTTTTACTCCAGGAATGCAAGCATGATTAAATAGTAAGAAAATATATATAATTTCTAAAATGAGTCAAAACATAAATGTCTATGATTATTTCAATCAGTATTGAAAAGATATTTGATAGTATTCATAATCTCTGTTTTCTTTAAAAAGTAACCTCTTTATGAATCAATAACAGAAAAATGGATTCTTAACATGATGAAATATATCCACATTAACTAAATTAGAAAAAAGAATAGAATGCTTGTTTTCATTATTCAAACTCGTTTTGGAATTTCTAATCTATGTATTAAGAAAGAGAAAATGAGGTATAAACATTATAAAGAAGACAAAATTATAAAGGAGAAAACTATTTGGAGATGACATGATTTGAGAATAATTTCTCACCTAGATAACACAAGACTAAAATCTACTCTTGTAAAATTACCAAAGAAAAACCTCATCATAATAGAGAGAGATATGCATACAAGCTCTTGTCAGAGTGTTCAGCAAGACAATTTGTACTATAATATCAGCACAGTGTCTTTAGTGGAGCAACAGATTAAATAGAAGGCCAGCGTTGATGATTCATGTCCTATGAAAAATATTCACTTTTAATATTCACAGGGCTGCATTAAAAATGGTCATATCACTAGAGAAAAAGGCAGTTCACCTCCCCTTTCTCGTGCTTACTCTTGGACATAACTTTATTAGATGAAACAGGATGGAATTGTCTACCATTTACATCATTATTTCTTTCCCTTTCTCTTTCTACCTCTATTTCTTTCTTGTCAAAGCAGACATTTAAATTTCTGTACTTCAGATGCATATATCCATATAGTCTGACATCATGAGAAATAAAACCATATCTAATGATGCCCATATATAGATTCTGCTTTCTTTTGATGTCAAGCTTGAGGCAAAATTCAGCCCAGCTGCAAGTCTCACTCTCAATAAATTATTTTCTCACATCAAAAATATTATTTAAAAAAATAGGATTTGCTAGGAAGTTGATAGTAGGGGAGGTTGTATGGGTATAGGGACAGGGGATATATGGGAACTCGCTGTACTTTCCACTCAGTTTTGTTGTGAACCTATACTGCTCTGAATAATAAATGTTATTAACTTTAAAATTAGATTTTGCTAATTACATAACAAAATTTAAGAACTGACATTATGTAGCACACATTATTTCCACCAGGCAATTCTTTCTTAAATGTCTCTTGTCAATAGCACCAGCCATACAAACCAGGACCTCAGCTCCTGGCCCAGGATTAAGAGTCTCGACTCTGGTTTCTTCCAGCTAAATCCACTTCCATGACTCAGCGTCTGCAGGGCCAAGGAGCTGTGCTCTCCAGAGCTCAGATCCTAGAACTTTCCTTTTGTCCTTCCTACCTTCTCTCTTCCTTTCTGCCCATCAGCCTTCTTCTCCTTCTCTTATTTTTTTATTATTATCAAAAAGCTTCTTTTTACTTTCATGAAACCTAAAATTGAGCCACATAATCATTTCTACCATCATCAGACTGTCTTTTTGCAGTAAAATCAGTTCTTAATATAAACCAAAGTTAACATCAGGCACTGAGATGCTAAAATACTCTTTACCTCATTTACATATGCAAACATCAATTCTTTCTACATATCACTATTAATTTGTTAGAAATATGAAATAAAAAACTTCCTTTCCAGGTACCGCGCAGTGGACAGAGCACTGGACTGGGATGCAGAGGACCCAGGTTCAAAACCCCAAGGTCGCGAGCTTGAGCACGGGCTCATCTGGTTTGAGCAAGGCTCACCAGCTTGAGCCAAGGTCGCTGGTTTGAGCAAGTGGTCACTTCGTCTGCTGTAGCCCCCCGCCCCCGTCAAGGTACATATGATAAAGCAATCAATGAACAACTAAGATGCCGCAACGAAGAATTGATACTTCTTATCTCTCTGCTTTCCTGTCTGTCTGTCGCTCTCTCTGTCTCTCTCTGTCTCTGTCACACACAAAAAAAATTCTTTTCACATAGCAACCAGACACAGTAACTAGAATTAAAATCAACAGAAAATGTGCAGGATTTCTAAGAAAAAAAATTATAAACATTTATTGAGATATCTGAAAGGTACAAAAACTGGAGAGATAGACTGTTGTTCAGATTGGAAGCTTTTATATTATAAAAATGACCTTTATCCCTAAATTAACATCTAATAGAATGAAATTCCAATAAATTTTCTCAGATAATTATGCTTTTGGATTTTTTTATTTAAAATAATAAAAATAAATAAAATAATAAAATATTTAGGTCACCATGTAGTGAAGAAAGTCTCAGAAGCATAAAATAAAATCCCAAAATGATCTAGGAAAATATCAATAGATTGAACTCATAAAAATTTAATATTTCTTCATGGCAAAAACAAAAAAAAAGCTATGAAAAAATAAGAAGAAGTAAAGGTAAATGACGAGCAAAAATAAATTTATAACATGTAAAACAAAAAATGTTGACGAGCAAAAAATACCGCTTTTGAAGAGATAGACTATCGTTCAGACTGGAAGCTTTTATATTATAAAGATGACCTTTATCCCTAAATTAACATCTAATAGAATGAAATTCCAATAAATTTGCTCAGATAATTATGCTTTTGGATTGTTTTTATTTTAAATAATAAAAAATAAATAGAATAATAAAATATTTAGAATACCATGTAGTAAAGAAAGTGGTATTTTTAGTCAATCAAATGAGTAAAGAACATGAACAGGTCACAAATGGTCAAGAAAAATATAAAATATTATCCAACTTCAATAGTCATTAAAAAATGTAAGCATTCTTAAGATAAGATAGAATTTTCCTTTATCACTAAGCAAAGGTTTAAAAGAAAAGCAATCTCTCTCTGCCTGGCTTATTTCACTTAACATAATAGTCTCCAGGTCCATCCATGCCATTGCAGAAGGTAAGATTTCCTTCTTTTTTACAGCCGTGTAGTATTCCACTGTGTATATGTACCACAGCTTTTTAATCCACTCGTCCACTGATGGACATTTGGGCTATTTCCAGATCTTGGCTATTGTAAACAATGCTGCAATAAATATGAGGGTGCGTATCTTCTTTTGAATCAGTGATTTGGTGTTCTCACTTATATATGAAATCTAAGGAACAAAATGAACTGAGGAGCAAAATAGAGGCAAAGGTGGGGACACAGGAACCAAAGGGACAGCTGTCAGAGGGAAGGGGGGTGAGGGGATGGGATCAGAGAAGGTGAAAGAATTGGTGAAATTATATATACATAACACAGAAATACAAATATCAGGACAGCAGTTCCCAGAGGGAAGGGGGGTAGGAGTTGGGGGAGGGGAGGGAAAAGAAGGTATAGATAAGGACATGGGGGAGGGGGATGGTGTTGTATTCAGTGGGATGCTTGAATCCATGTTAACACAATAAACTAAAATTAATTAAAATAAATAAATAAATAAGCTACTAGAACATTACAAAAAGAAAAAGAAAAGCAGTCTCTCCCTACAGACCAAGGCTGCGAGTTCAATCCCCAGTCAGGGCACATGCAACAGTCAACCAATGAATAAATGAATGGGTGAAACAACAAATCGATGTTTTTCTTTCTTTCTCTTTCTATCTCTTCCTCTCTCTTTCTAAAATCAATATATTAAAAAAATTTTTTAAGAGAAAAGCATCTTAAGGATTCAGGAACATTCTCATATGTAATCAGTGGGTGTAAAATCTGTATAATATTTTACAAAGTGATTTGGCTATACACATAAATCCATAAAATGTGCATATCATTTGACTTTGCAGTCCTTTTTCAGGAATTTATTCCAAGGAAATAGTTATTTTTAACAGTATAATAATTATCTGAGCAAAAGAATTATTGTCTTGACTTTAATGAATAGTGAAAAATTAAAAAGGATTTGAGCGTCTATCATCTGTACAGGACTGGCAATTGAAGTAAGGTATAACTATGCAATGGACTATTATGCAGCCATGAAAAGTGATGGTGCAGGGCCCAGCAGTGCAGCAACCATGTGCCCACCCTCTCCACCACAAGCAGCACCAAGATGCCCAAGAGCAAGGGTGATCCAGCCCAGGGGACACTAAAGAAACCCTATGGGATCAACATAATGGTCCACCAAACTGTTTCTGCCAACATTGAAACTAAGCCATAGAAATGCAACAAGGAAGAGTCGATCTTAAAAATACAAACATAAAGTGAAGAGGAGCCATAGAAAGAGGCTGGAGTGAGTCACAAAGAAATTAATAACTTATTTGCAAAAAATAGAACAAAGAGGAGAGTCCAGTCTATGATAAATATCATATCCCAAGTCTTCTCCATGATCCCCATATCTCCTATATTGTTCAACGGTTTCATAAAGGTATGAGTTTAGAAGCTCTAGAAATAATTGTTAAGATTTTTTACATATTTAAGTATAAGTGTAAATACTTTTACTTAAAAGCTAAAATCAGGTGCTACTGTTTATTTTACAGCACAACCAGGAATTAGAGAAATAATGTATTAAGGACATCTTTGATCTCTTGTTCACCAATTACCATCCCAGAAGCTGGGGGTCAGCAGGGAATTAAATGCAATTCAAGGCCACAATCATTCAGTTGGCATGTCTCAAACATTTCAAATTCCTTATCTTCTATTCCCACGTTGTTCTTTGGCAGAATCATTCTCTAAGGAAACTGCTCCATTATCTTGACTCTCCAGTCAGACTTGAGTGCCATTCGTGACATCTTTGGTCTCAGGAGTCCAGTTTGTCCTACAACTTTGCTAATATGCTGTGAAAGATTGGTCTTCTTTTTAGTGTGTTATAAGTATAATATTAAATCATGGATTAGTGGACTTTTAGACCTAACTACTTATCTATATTTTATTATATAAGAACAATTTCTATCCAAATTTTAACTGAAGTGACTGGATATTTTTTTAGAAAAGAATTGCAATCATTTTTTTATATTGTTAGTACCTGTGTAAGAATTATGTATGAACTCTTATGGGTATAGATTCTCATGTGTAAGAATTATGCATAGATTATTTATACTAAGAACAGAGCAGACAGAAACCAATAAAATCTATTATAAAAATAGATAGTGTATATACACTGTATTTTGTTGACTCTAAGACTTGCATTTTTTGCATGGATCTTGCTGTCCTAACTGCTTGGGCATGCATGAACTGAGCTTTTTATAGTTGTCATTTCAAATTGATCTATGTGTTTTATTGGTGCTATACCTATTGAGTTTAATTATCATTTAAAATGTCTTTCAAAAGCTTTCATTATAGCCAGCATTGAGACAAAATCATATAACTTGTACAGAAATATATGGAAACAGAAAAGCAGGGCACAAATTTAATATTATTGAAACAAATCTCTTCTTTGGGAGAATGACCACAATTTCCATTTTCTGGAGTAGGAACAACCAAGAGCTTAATGGGAGCTAAGGAAGAAGACACCCAGGAGTGGAAGATAAGACTGTGCAAAAAGATTTGCTTCACACCATGCAGTGCAGCCGAAAGGTGGATTCACTGGCAAACCTCAGAATAGATGAAGGAAATTTCAAAGCATCAAGAAGCTGGTTACATCAGACAGAGAAAAAGAAATACCATATGATCTCACTTATATGTGGAATCTAAAGAAACAAACAAACACAAAACCAAGCTCAAAGATACAGAGAACAGATTAATGGTTGCCAGAGGCAGAGAGAGGGTAGGGGAAGAAATGTATGAAAGAGATCAAACATTACAAACTTCCTACTATAATATAAAAATATAACAAAGATGCAATGCACAGCATGGTGACTATACCGTTAACAGCACTATAGATTTGAAGGTTGCTATAAGAGAGTAGATCTTAAAAGTTCTCATCACAAGAAAAAATTGTGGTAATGGATGTTAACTAGATTTGTTGTGATCATTTCATAATGTATGAAAATATTGACTCATTATGTTGTATAAATAAAAGTAATATGTCAATTATACCTTAATTAAAAAAGAAGAAGCTGTCTATTACACAGGACGATCCATAAGGTATTGTGCAGAATTATTAATTGGCAGAATTATTTTTCTTGCTCTTTTGGCAGAACATAAAATAATAGGAGACTAACAACCAATGACATCTTACATCCAATGAAATAGTGTCTTTGTTAACATGGAAAGATACCTTTGAGACATTTAAAGTGCTCCTTTCAGTTTCACATAAACTAAAATTGAAATGACAGAGTTAGTGTGGCCCCTGGGTAAGAGTAAACATTCAACCTCATGAAGAATTAGTTCCATGTTTTCTATTTCTTAGTCTGGGTGTTTACTTAGGAACATCCACCTGGCCATACATCTATGTCTTGTGCACACTTCTCTAAGTGTGCCATGCTTTAATAACCATTTCTCTTTTTTAACACCAGTTTCTTAAAATATCAGTGTATAACCTACTTTATATAGTGTGGATCCCATTTCAGTAACTGGGTGTAGGTGTGCATGCCCCTCCCATTTGTGCAAGTGAGTATGTAGACACAGGATCCAAAATGTCAACAGACATTACGGAAAGACGGGTGATTTTTACTCTTCTCTTTATGTATTTCTGTGTCTGAATATCTTTTACAGTGAGTACATTATTTCTTCTACAATTAAAAGAAAAAGACAAACAGTCCTATTCCTATTGTAAAAACATGTGTACGTAAAACAAAACCTGCACATTCTTTGAACAGCAATTGCATTTCACAGAACTGCTGTACATAGCAATTAAGGTTGTGCACAACAAGTTAGCTATAAGAATGCTCATCACATCTCCTGTCTCCTACCTGGCATTTTCATTTCTGAGAATGTAGCCTAAAAAATAATTTGAGTTGTGGAAAAATACCTATATACAAGGTCTTTCAGCAATGTGTTTTGTAAAATGTCAAATGCTTCCAATCATGTGGGGACAGTCAGATAAATTATGTGCTTTCATGTGATGAATGTAGCCACTAACATGGCTGTGGATTTTTAAGAATTTGTGATGCTGTAGGAGATGCTTATTAACAATGTCACAAATGTATAATACAAAACTCTAAATGCAGTATAAACCAAAATATTTTAAATATGCATACAATAAACATATGAAATATACTTCTCACAAACATTAGGGAATATTTTTATTTATTTATTTATTTTTTTATAAATAAATTTTTATTTTAATGGGGTGACATCAATAAATCAGGGTACATATATTCAAAGAAATCTTGTCAGGTTATCTTGTCATTCAATTCTGTTGCATACCCATCACCCAAAGAGAGATTGTCCTCCGTCACCTTCTATCTAGTTTTCTTTGTACCCCTCCCCATCCCCCTCTCCCTCTCCCTCCTTCCCTCCCCCACCCCCCATAACCACCACACTCTTGACCATGTCTCTTAGTCTCGTTTTTATGTCCCACCAATGTATGAAATCCTGCAGTTCTTGTTTTTTCCTGATTTACTTATTTCACTCCGTATGTTATCGAGATCCCACCATTTTGTTGTAAATGATCCAATGTCATCATTTCTTATGGCTGAATAGTATACCATGGTGTATATGTGCCACATCTTCTTTATCTAGTCTTCTATTGTTTTTTTTTACAGTGATTAAAGCCTTTAAGCAAACTCTTGGCCAATACAGCAAGAATCCATAAAAGAGTAGTGTCCTTAACATGTTCACCAAGTCCAAGTTGGCCCCAACACCATGCCAAATCCCTGAAAAATGCAAGCCAATCCCAGTTCAGTCTGTTAGGAGCTGTTACAGGGAGCAGGAGTCCAGGAAAAGTCTGCATGGCACTGGAATTGCCACAATTCTATATTTTGCAGCTCACGTCCAAGTCCCAATGACCGCTGCTTCTAGCTGGTAATGATTCAGGTAGACTGAAAAATCCATCTGCAGCATGTGTGGATATGGAGCCTCTATTCTCCTCTGCCTGGAGAGATGAGACCAAGTTGCTTTTCCCTGGAGCTCTGTGACTGTGGCTTGGTAAAGAGAACCTTGGGATACACTAAGCTGGGTGGCAAAGGTAGATTCATAATAGAAGTTGGCAAAAGAGGGAAAGAGAGCTCTAAATTAGGAGTAGGTCCCACCCTGAAATATGAGTGGGGCATTGAGGTAGGAGGAATAAAGGAAACACTATATATTAAACAAAGCAGCAGAAAATAGGACTATCAACACCTACAACAGAGATCTTCGAGGGAAGAATAAAAAACCTGACTATTCAGGCAAGACATAGTTAAGTAGCCCTTGTGCAAATGAGATCAGTTTACCTGCTTCTTGGAAGAAAGGGAATATTTTATCGCTTCATATTCATTTTGAAATATCCCCTAATTTTTGTGAGCAGTATATATATGCAAATAAAAAGGAAAAGATACATATAAATGTTTGCAGTGGTTATTCCTAACCATAAAGTTGTAATATTTTAATTTTCTTTTTTATAACTTTATTTTCCAAATTCTCTAAAATGAGTAGTATGTATGCTCTGATTGTCAAAAAGTCTTTTTTATTTTTTTAGGTGAAAGGAGGGGAGATAGTGAAATAGACTCCAACATGTGCCCTGACCAGGATCCACCTGGCTACCCAACCTGGGGCCAATGTTTGTGAGTACCAAGCTATTTTTAGCACTTGAGGCAGAGGCATTTCAACAAAACCATCCTCAGTACCGAGGGCCATGTTCAAACCAATCGAGCCACTGGTTACTGGAGGAGTAGAGGGAGAAAAAGAGGAGGGAAGAGGGAAGAAGTGGATGGTTACTTCTCCTGTGTGCCCTGACGGGGAAATGAATGTGGGATGTCCATATGCTGGGCTGACACTCTATCCACTGAGGCACCGGCCAGGGCCAGAAAGTAATTTTTTAAATCACTGAAGTCACAGACATTTAAACAGAAAGCAAATATCCACACCAAAACAAAAATATTAATTCTAAAAAGAATCAGAGAAGGTGCTTCAGGCCCTGCTTTGTATTTGTTATTTTCCATGATTGAATGATTCCTTGTTACTTACAGCCTGTTGGGCTCATTCCAATGTGGTCTTGTTACACCTGTTCATCTAGTTTCCTTGCCCAAAATAAATTATAAATACTGATAAGGCAGGCAGAGCAATGCAGTTCTCAAGAGACATAATTAATGTAAAAGTGAGGGAGAAGAGAGGGAAAAAAACACTAGACATTCTAGACTTATTTAGTGACAGGGTGTAGAAACCTAAAAACCCAAGGACAAGAGTGAATTAAAACAATCCATATCCAGAATGTGGTTTAAGTCATTAAAAACTTTTATATACATATAGCACTCGCTGTTTAAAACCCTCAAGTTAATAAGAGTTCATAGAAATAAGCAAAGTCACAGAACTTAGACCAAAGAGTATTTTTCTTCTTTTGACTGCACAAATATTTATTTTGGTAGATTAATATTGTACTATTGTATTTATATGGTGAGAGAAACATACACTCAAATGTTAAAAACTTTAAGTTCAAAACATTTGCTTTGCACCTTGTATATTGCTTTGGTTCAGAATTCGGCAAATTAACATTTATAGTTTTATAGTTTATTCACATTTTTATTACTAAACACTTTGTTCAAGCACAAGATAAATTCAGAGAATTATTTTATTCACATTTTAACTCAGGATTTTCCTATTAAACAGAGGGATGTGGTAGAAACAACACCTGGCCAGTAATTTCTTTTTTGTCACCTTATGATTCTCCTGGCAACCTTACAGGAGCAGAAGGGCAGACCATATACAACTGGGCATTTTCACACACAGTGAATCCTTCCTTTACTTCATGGAGTCCCTATCTCTGAAGAAAAATAAAAGGAATAGGTCATCTTCATAATAGGTGTCCTGTTGCACTTTAGGGAGTCAATGTCTTTACAGTGGCAAATTTTTCTCAATGTAAGCATCTAGGTTGGGACAAAGGAAAGCAGTTTTGTAATAATAATAAAGTTCATATTATAAATTACTATATAAGTATGTACATAGACATATATATAAAGTGAATTTTGCTAATATGTGAATCCTATATTCCATGGTAGGGACATTTACATTTAGAAGTGATTATGACAGGGGTCCCCAAACTACGGTTGGCCACGGGCTGCATGTGGCCCCCTGAGGCCATTTATCTAGCCCCCGCTGCACTTCCGGAAGGGGCACCTCTTTCATTGGTGGTCAGCATCCGCATCCTGTGCTTCTGGAGTACTATATGTGGCAGCAAAGCACGGCATTGCTCACGTACAGTACTACTTCCAGTGACGCAGGACGCATGTGTCACGGCTCCGGAGGCGCATCATATCACTTGTTACGGCTAGCAGTGACAAATATGGAACTGGACATTGACCATCTCATTAGCCAAAAGCAGGCCCATAGTTCCCATTGAAATACTGGTCAGTTTGTTGATTTAAATTTACTTGTTCTTTATTTTAAATATTGTATTTGTTCCCGTTTTGTTTTTTTACTTTAAAATAAGATATATGCAGTGCAGTGTGCATAGGGATTTGTTCATAGTTTTTTTTATAGTCCGGCCCTCCAATGGTCTGAGGGACAGTGAACTGGCCTGGCCCCCTGTGTAAAAAGTTTGGGGACCCCTGGATTATGAGTTAAGATGAATTATCAATAAGAATTGCACCAATAACTTACAATAGTGTTTTTCCCAAAAGTAACAGGTATGGAGAAATTATAACAGAAAGTTTCTTGTTAAGAGATAATTACTTAGTTCTTTAAATATTACATGAATGGCTAAATAGTTAATGATTGTCATTTGCCATTAGTTGTAAAAAGTTTTACATTTTATGTATATTATCCTCATGTTTTTAAAACAGGACAAACCTTTTGACAAAACAGTTCTGTGATGAAGTAAATTTAGGACATATATCCCTTTCTCGAAAACTGACAGTATCATTAGCATATCAGAGACTCTGAGAAGGCCCACAGCAAAGATACTTTACCTAATCTAGAATTGTTTAGCATAGAATTTCCCAAATGTATTTGGTCACAAAACCCTTTCTTCTCTGCCATCTTGGCACAATACTTCACGGAACTTGTATTCCCGGGACTCTGTGACTGTACTTAGGTAAGCAGGATCTCCAACCCCAAATAATAAAATTGACCATGGAGAAGCTGGGTGACCAAGGTTTCCGAGCCAGGAGGAGGCCAAGTTGGAACAGGTGCCAGTCTTCTGACCCACACCCACGGACATCCCCTCACAAGGCGTCCCTCACTCACTCTATAAATAACAATAAAATAGCCCAGTGCACAAGAAACCTATGAGTCTTCATTTAAAAAAATGTCTTCTCCTTGTTTTGTGACCTTGTTTTCTGATTTTTCAGCTGAAAATGAGTCTGGTCTTGTCAATAGGCCAGATTATTAATGAAAAAATGAGAGCCTTGTAGTAGAAAAATAAATGCCTTGTGAAAATTGAAAAAGAAAGGAGGGGGTACTTTATTCTGAATATTATTTGTTTTTCTTTCCTTCAAAAAAACATTGAATTGCAAGCTTTTATTCATATAATAAAATGTACAAAGTAAACTGTAATTATACTTTCTGCTCCAAAAACCGATTCTTGAAACTATACAATGGAAGAAGTAAGAGAACAATCGCTGTGCAAATCAGTGGGCTTTTTCATAGACACGGGGGTGGGCAAAACTAGGTTTACAGTCATGAGTACAAGAAACAGTTCATTCTTCTGGAATTATAATCAAAACCTATATGTCTTTTTCCATATGAACAACTGTAAGCCTACTTTTTCTTAACCCTGAATCATATCAAAGGGCTCAAATAAGTCAACATATTTGTATTTCTTGTTAACAAAAAACAAGAGAGAGAGAGAAGAACAACTTGAAATACTAACAAAACTATTACTGAGTTCCTGTTATATGCCAAGTACTTTATATACATTCCCTCACTTCATTCTAACCATGACCCTGTGAGGTACATACTCATGCTCCTATTGAAAGATAAGAAAATAGAGGCTCCCGCAGAAGCTGGGAGCTCCAGAGTCAATGTGTCTCAGTTTAAATCCTGCCTTTCCCTTCCGCCTGATCTCAGCAATCAGTGGGTTTCTCTGTGCCTAAGTGTTTTTACCTGTAAAATGGAGACAATACTCTTCAAAGAAAAGTTGTCAGAATTAAATAAGTCTCAATAAATGTAGGTTCTCCTTGTTTTTAAGTAAATTTCACAAGCTCGCAGACTAGATGCTTGTTCTGTGTCATGGAAGCAGCCAGCTCCCTCCACCCTCTGAATTTACTACCTTGTAAGTGCTTTACATCTCGGGTCAAAGGCAGTGTACGAGTGCCACTTCAGTCCTCTTAAACTGATCGTGAACGGAGCACCCACACTCAGCACTCCATGTTTGAAGTGCATCACTTTTACCCATGCAGGAAACCACCGAGCCCAGAGGCTTGCTTCGGAAATGCAGGCTGGACACAAACCCCTGAGACAAGGGCCTAGCAAGGTTTCCACACCCCAGGCGTCCAGATTGTTTCAGATCCCTCCCTAACCAGCAAAGGTGCGAATCCACAGAGCGCAAGTCTGAAAGCGTGGCCAATCCAAAACAAAAGAAATCAAGCAAGAAAAGGTGGAGAAGTTTGTCATTAACATGCTTAACTTTAATTTGCTGTAGTTTTGTCAAAGTGATAAAACAGAAAAAAAAAAACATTTTAGAAAGTTGACTGCGTCCACAAAGAAAATTTAATTCAGGTAAGCAAGTATATTTATTGAAAGTCTCACTTGGTCAGGCCCTGGCAGATGCAAAGAATGCTAGAACTAGACTGTTAAATGGTTTATAATTGTATTTCCTGTTAAGATGGCAGGTTGAACACCTATATCTTCTCCTCAAACCTCTCCAAAATGACTGTAAAAGAATTTTCAAAAAAAAGAATAAATTTCATACCCACCCTCTCAGCTCACCCTCCTCCTCACTCTAGCTAAAGGCCTCATCTCACGTTCTATGAAAAACACCCCCTAACTCTCATCACTATCTCTACCCTCTCCACCTGCTGCAGCACCTGTACTGTGGGCTCTTCCTTCCTGTTACAGAAAATGGGCTGAGCGCAGGTACCAAAGGCCACCTTCCGGTTGTAATGCTCCCCAAGCTGTGAGCTAGTTCAGGGAACCTGAATTTTCTCCTATCTTCATCCTCATTTTCCCTCTCTGTCGGGCCATTCCATCAGCGTAACTGGTACTCCCCTTCCTCCTCCTCCTGCTCCTGCCCTATTTATCCACACCAAAGAGCTGCAAAACCACCTTACATGCTATTTTATTCTAATTCCTCTCCCTTTTAAGGCTCCCTCCAGTCACGTTCTCCGCCCCACAATCTTAGCGTGGTACCAATGACATCCATGTTGCTAACTCCAACAGTCAATTCTCTTCTTTCCTTATCACTTATCTCCTTTCCTAGCACAATTAATCACTCCCTCTGACTTGATAACTTCCTTTGCTTTGCTTCTCCAACATCACACTCTCCTGACCTCCCTACCTCCTGACTACATCCTCCACATTTAATCTTCTGTTCTGTCTTCCTATTCAGGGGGATTGGGGAGGCTACATGTTGAAGATAGTAGCATCAAAAGATAGAAGGACCTCTAACCTTCCCTGGTGACCTATGTTGGGAAAGAAATAAACCTTTACTGTGTTAAGCTAGCCGGAAGGGAAGGTTGTTTATTATAGCAGCTAGCATAACTTAGCATGACTAATATACTCAGTCACTGTAATAGGAAGGCAATGAAAAAAACCTAACAAATCAAAAAATAAGCACTGAAGCAAATTATTTAGATATATGAATGTATATAGCAAACGAAACAGGCAAAAGCGGTACATCTGAGGAGTGGAACTAAGGTAGGGTGGGTGACTGCAGGTTCTCGTTATAAGCCTAGTAATAAAACTTAACTTTTGGCCCTGGCTAGTTGGCTCAGCGGTAGAGCATCATCCTGGCGTGTGGAAGTCCCAGGTTTGATTCCCAGTCAGGGCACACAGGAGAAGTGCCCATCTGCTTCTCCACCCTTCCCCCTCTCCTTCCTCTCTATCTCTCTCTTCCCCTCCTGCAGCCAAGATTTCACTGGAGCAAAGTTGGCCCAGGCACTGAGGACGGCTCCATGGCCTCCACCTCCGGCACTTGAATGGCTTCAGCTGCAACTGAGCAACACCCCAGAAGGGCAGAGCATCATGCCCTGGTGGGCATGCCTGGTGGATCCTCGTGGGGCGCATGCAGGAGTCTGTCTGACTGCCTCCCCGCTTCTAACTTCAGAAAAATACCAAAAAAACCCCAAAAACTTAACTTTTAACTATACGTATGCATAATTTAAATAAAAATATATATCTCAAAGATTTATATAAAAAATATAGATCTCAAAGAGGTTGACAAGCCTCTAGGAGAAGCAGACATGAACCTAGATAATTACAGAATACACACTATAAATACTAAACGTGAAACATGATGTGTTATGAGGGAAAGAGAAAGCGCTCTGAAAATGAATCAAATACTTTTGAGTACAATTAAAGCTGTGTTCATTTGGGTTTGGTTGTTTTGTTGTAGATTTTGGATATGTTGTCTTCCCAGAGGATAGAAAGAAACTTTGGGAGCACTTACTTTTCTTTCTTTTTTTGGAAGAATGTAAGAGGAAGATATTTGAAGTAGTTAGTGGAAGAAGGCCAAAACCCAGGGCTCAGCTAGCACATACTATATTCGTGTGTGGATTTTTTTAAAGCACCCCTTCCTCGAGATACTTTCATCTGTTGGAAAATTGCATTTAGTGTACTTATCTTGTTAGAATGAGAACACTTTACTGACACCTGGTGGATGAGCATCATAAAACTATAAATATTCAAGTTCAAATATTCCTACCTGCCCAGTGAATTACTCTCCTTAGATGTGTGATTTGTTCCACCCACAACTGGTACAACTCATTCTTTGGGCATCATCTTCCTAAAACGCCTGTTGACCAGGCCAGCCATGCAGACCTTGACCCCTCATTTGATCCTATCTTGCTAACTCCTCTCCCCTTCTCCTTTCTCTCCTTCTCTCTGAATTGCTTGTTTCAGAGTGCCTCTTCCCTCCAAAAAGTCATCGCCTTCTTTTGCAGAGCAAAGGCCTTGGGTTCAGCAGACACCTACACATTTAGACCTTGGCCTTCTACCCAGAACTTTATCCAAAACTAAAGTGCAAATACAGAACCTGCTGTTAGTAAAATAAACTATTCCACCCCAGGGTTGACGCAGGTCACAGTGCAGTATGTCCTTGAAAGCATGTGCACTGGGTGCATGGGGTCCAGGGGAGGGTGGGGCTCCTCCAGACAGACTCTCACCCTGAGGCCCGCCAGCCCCACCACTACCACAGATACTACTTGCTTGGGAGAGAGTCTTTGCCACACCCATGCATGTGATTTTCAAGCCCTTGATTCCAGCAGGGATCAGAAAATCAATGGGTGTGCTTTCTTCACCACTTCTCTTAAGAATCTGGGCTGTTTGAGCTGATGGTTGTTCAGAGCCCCTGAATCAGCTCAGTTAATTAAAAAGGAAGCCTTACTTATTTTTTTTTTCTGCTTTTTCTGTTCCAGTTTACTCACAGGATTAGCTGATGCACATCTGCAGAAAAACATACTCCATTCTTTCAGGCCCAACACCTCTCTTCCCCTTTTTGGGAAAATGAATGAACCAGCACATACTTACGAACTGCAAAGTGACTCAACCCGCTTTAACTACATGCATAGTTTGATGCCACCAATTCTCTGTATTACTTTCTAAAACCTTGGTTGGATTAAAAGATTTATCTTCAAGGAATCCCTTTGTTTCTGTCCTTCTCCCCTAACACTACTTAAGGGAAATGAGTTGCCTTCAAGAAGGAAACTCGGCATCAGTGGCCAGCTTCTGAGTAATTCTGATTCTTAAACACACTGGTCTGTAAAAACAGGATGAATCCAGGAAACACTGTCTCTAAACCAGCTACAGTATATATCCAAATGTCTCTAGCCAATTTCCTCACACTCTATTGAGTTTGAGTCCTGGAAAATTTTTAAGAAACTAGAATAATTTAATCCAGAAAGAAAAAGAATCCAGGGAAGGTCTGAATGCCTTCAGATAGAAAAAGAGTTATTAGAAAAGTCTGATTTATTTTTACTTATGTTCATTATAAATAGCTTCACCTGCAATTACATGGCAATCAATCAGAGAACGATTTGAAGTGTGTAGGTGGGGGAGCTTTGGAAGGTCCTCTTCATTCACACTGGAGAGATGGCTGCTTTGCTGGAAGCCCAGTGGGGGCAAGGGAATGAGGAGATGGCCTCCTGAGCTTCCCAAAGCAATGAGAGTCTACACTGTTCATTCGGTGAGCACTTGATTGTCTTTATTCACCAAACATGAGTGAAATTAGAACTATAGAATTATTCAACTAAAACTGTTGCCCTAAGGAGCTCACGATCCATCAGCGGAGTCCGGCTTGTACAATCCTCTGCTAGCCAACTCAATCTGTCCAACAGGTGAAGGAAAGTCACACCCTTACACTAAATTCCCACTGATCTGATCCCCTCTCAGACTCGCCTGCCCATTAATTGTGGCTGTAATTTAGCTTAAATCATTCAACACCAGGATTCTGTGCCCTCCTGGAGAAGACGCCTTGGCTTTTTGTCAGCCAGCCTGCATGCAAGGGAGAGAATATTTTTAAGTGTCCTAGAAGTACCTTATATTACATTATGCATTAGGGGTAATTTAAGAGTGATGGAGGAAAAGAACTCTGTCCCCTAATCAGAAAATTCGATGCTGATCTGTCTCTCCTGCAGCTATTGTCGAAGCTTTGCCTACCTATGCAGGATCACAGGTTTGGAAGAAATCAGAGCAAGTGCAATATCAAGATAGCACAGTCTTGATAAGAAATAAGAAAATGTGGCCCTGGCCGGTTGGCTCAGCGGTAGAGCGTCGGCCTAGCGTGCGGAGGACCCGGGTTCGATTCCCGGCCAGGGCACACAGGAGAAGCGCCCATTTGCTTCTCCACCCCTCCGCCGCGCCTTCCTCTCTGTCTCCTCTCTTTCCCCTCCCGCAGCCAAGGCTCCATTGGAGCAAACATGGCCCGGGCGCTGGGGATGGCTCCTTGGCCTCTGCCTCAGGCGCTAGAGTGGCTCTGGTCGCAACATGGCGACGCCCAGGATGGGCAGAGCATCGCCCCCTGGTGGGCAGAGCGTCGCCCCATGGTGGGCGTGCCGGGTGGATCCCGGTCGGGCGCATGCGGGAGTCTGTCTGACTGTCTCTCCCTGTTTCCAGCTTCAGAAAAAATGAAAAAAAAAAAAAAAAAAAAGAAATAAGAAAATGTGTCACATTTAATCCATCCTCCTTGGCCCTTTTAGAATTAGTTTGTTAATACCAGGCTTATTCATGACAATTTTTTATAGGTCATAAATAAGCCTTTTGTATCAGTCAGGGTTCCAGCAGGAAAGACACGATATGCTGAAATTAGAATAATTCAAGAAATATTAAATAAAATAACAATATAAAGTTATGTAGGGGGACCATAAACAATAGTTCAGTTCCCCTAGACTACTGTCATTGGGACCAGACACCCAGGACTCAGGGGAGGAGGGCAGGATGTGGTTACTGACCAGAAAGTGAAAGTCATATAAGGATGTCATCTGGAGAGGAGCTGTGACCTTCTGTCAACGGGCACAGCTGCCCAAGGCCAGCGTGCAAGGGTGCAGGAGAACAAGTACCCCAGCCTCACTCTCCTCCGTGCTTTTCCAACAGCCTCAGTTTTGTTGGTTTTGTCTCTAGTGATGTTTCAGGCTTCCTTTGCTCTAGGAAACCACCTGCTCATCTTTCTGGCAGTCCAGAGTATTTGTAGAGCTCTCTTCCAACATCATATTTCAAATAAACCTTTTTTGTTGATGTTGTTGTTGTTGTTATCAACCTTCGTCACTATTGAACTTTTGGATCCGTACATTGTCTGCATACTAACAGGGAATATGAGGCATGGATGATCATAGCTTCGGTCTCTAATAACACAGCTTTGCTCTTGGTCTTTCCTAATTCTTCCATTGCTGCCCTTTCAGGTCTCAGCCTTCTCTTGACTTCTTGGCTGTGGTCTCCATTTGAATTGATAACTGAACCGAGATAAACAAAAATCTAAAATTTCAATGTCTTCACTTGTTTTTGTTAAAATTGTGCATTTTTTCCATAGCCATGATTTTTGTCTCCTCTTTTTAATATTTATTTTTAACTTATTATGTTGACAGGGTTTCAAGTGTCCCACTCAATATAATACCCTCTACCCTTCGCGTCATGCCCCCATGCTGATTTTTGTCTTCTTGATGTTCAAATTCAGTCCTGCTTCGGCACTTTCTTCTTTCACTTTTATCAGAAGTCATTTCAAACCTTTGCTACTTTCTGCCATTAAAATGACATCATCTTCATCTCTTAAGTTATTGATATTTCTTCCACCAATTTTCACTCCTCTTTCCTAAGTCTAGCTCGGTTTTTTGTATGATATGTTCTGAGTACAGATTTAAAAATAGGGGATAAAACATACCCTCGCTTGACCTGACCTGTGGTGGTGCAGTGGATAAAGCGTCAACCTGGAAACGCTGAGGTTGCCGGTTCAAAACCCTGGGCTTGCCTGGTCAAGGCACATATGGGAGTTGATGCTTCTTGCTCTTACCCCTTCTCTCTCTCTCTCCCCCCTCTCTATAATGAATAAATAAAATCTTAAAAAAAAAAAAAAAAAAAAAAAAAAAAAAAAAAAACATACCCTCTCTTATAGGAAACTGCTCCATCTATCCATATTCTGTCATGACAGTGGCTTCCTGTCCACAAAACAAGTTACACCTCACAACAATCACATGCTGAGGCATGTCCGTTTCTTCCAGAGCAACCCACAGCTTCTAATCATTGACACAGTCAAAGGCTCTCACACAGACAAACCTCCTTCTGAAACTCTGGAGCATTCCAGTATCCAACATGTGTTCACAGTTAGACTCTGAGTGGTTCTTCCTTTTCTAACTTCAGCTTGAACATCTGACATTTCTTGCTCCATACAAGGTAGAAATCTTTATTGCATCACCTTGAGCATCACTACTTGCATAGGAAATTAGAGCAATGGTCATGCAGTTACTGCACTCTGTTATTATGTTACTGTGTGACTGTATTCCTGTTATCACTGTGGCCATGATATAAGTAAGAAGAGCATATAGCATTTGTCTTTGTCTGACTTATTTTTTTTTTTTTAATAAATTTTTATTAATGGTAATGGGATGACATTAATAAATCAGGGTACATATATTCAAAGAAAACATGTCTAGGTTATTTTGTCATTAAATTATGTTGCATACCCCTCGCCCAAAGTCAGATTGTCCTTCGCCACCCTCTATATAGTTCTCTGTGCCCCTCCCCCTCCCCCTAAACTCTCCCCCTGTCCCTCCCTCCCCCCACCCCTGGTAAACCACCACACTCTTGTCCATGTCTCTTAGTCTCATTTTTATGTTCCACCAATGTATGGAATCATGTAGTTCTTGTTTTTTTCTGATTTACTTATTTCACTCCTTATAATGTTATCAAGATCCCACCATTTTGCTGTAAATGATCTGATGTCATCGTTTCTTATGGCTGAGTAGTATTCCATAGTGTATATGTGCACATCTTCTTTATCCAGTCTTCTATTGAAGGGCTTTTTGGTTGTTTCCAT
This sequence comes from Saccopteryx leptura, assembly GCF_036850995.1. Lineage (NCBI taxonomy): Eukaryota > Metazoa > Chordata > Mammalia > Chiroptera > Emballonuridae > Saccopteryx > Saccopteryx leptura. The sequence goes on along the minus strand of NC_089504.1, from coordinate 42,460,244 downwards.
GTCTTGGCCACTGTGAACAGTGCTGCAATGAACATGGGGCTACATGTGTCTTCACGTATCAATGTTTCTGAGGTTTTGGGGTATATACCCAGTAGAGGGATTGCTGGGTCATAAGGTAGTTCTATTTGCAGTTTTTTGAGGAACCACCATACTTTCCTCCATAATGGTTGTACTACTTTACAGTCCCACCAACAGTGAATGCGGGTTCCTTTTTCTCCACAGCCTCTCCAACATTGCTATTACCCGTCTTGTTGATCATAGCTAATCTAACAGGGGTGAGGTGGTATCTCATTGTAGTTTTGATTTGCATTTCCCTAATAACTAATGAAGCTGAGCATTTTTTTCATATATCTGTTGGCCATTTGTATCTCTTCCTGGGAGAAGTGTCTATTCATGTCTTCTTCCCATTTTTTTATTGGATTGTTTGTTTGTTGTTGTTGAGTTTTTATGAGTTCTTTGTAAATTTTGGAAATTAGGCCCTTATCTGAGCTGTTGTTTGAAAGTATCATTTCCCATTTAGTTGGCTTTCTGTTTATTTTGATATCAGTTTCTCTTGCTGAGCAAAAACTTTTTATTCTGATGTAGTCCCATTCATTTATCTTTGCCTTCACTTCTCTTGCCATTGGAGTCAGGTTCATAAAATATTCTTTAAAACCAGGTCCATGAGTTTAGTACCTATGTCTTCTTCTATGTACTTTATTGTTTCAGATCTTATATTTAGGTCTTTGATCAATTTTGAATTAATTTTAGTACACGGGGACAGGCTGTAGTCGAGTTTCATTCTTTTGCATGTGGCTTTCCAGTTTTCCCAACACCATTTGTTGAAGAGGCTTTCTTTTCTCCATTGTGTGTTGTTGGCCCCTTTATCAAAGATTATTTGACCATATATATTGGTTTATTTCTGGGCTTTCTATTCTGTTCCATTGGTCTGAGTGTCTATTTTTCTGCCAATACCATGCTGTTTTGATTATTGTGGCCCTATAATATAAGTTTAAAGTCAGGTATTGTAATGCCCCCCAGCTTCATTCTTTTTCTTTAGGATTGTTTTGGCTATTCGGGGTTTTTTATAGTTCCATATAAATCTGATGATTTTTTGTTCCATTTCTTTAAAAAATCTCATAGGAATTTTTGATGGGAATTGCATTAAATTTGTATATTGCTTGGGTAATTATGGCCATTTTGATTATATTTATTCTTCCTATCCAAGAACAAGGAATATTTTTCCATCTCATTGTATCTTTTTCGATTTCCCTTAACAATGCTTGTAATTTTCATTATTTAGGTCCTTTACATTCTTTGTTATGTTATTCCTAGGTATTTTATTTTTTTTGTTGCAATCGTGAAGGGGATTATTTTTTTGAGTTCGTTTTCTAATATTTCATTGTTGGCATAGAGGAAAGGCTATGGACTTCTGTATGTTAATTTTGTATCCTGCGACCTTACTGTATTGGTTTATTGTTTCTAATAATCTTTTTGTGGAGTCCTTCGGGTTTTCGATGTATAGGATCATATCATCAGCAAAAAGTGATACCTTTACTTCTTCTTTTCCAATATGGATGCCTTTTATTTCTTTGTCTTGTCTGATTGCTCTGGCCAGAACTTCTAGCACCACGTTAAATAAGAGTGGAGAGAGTGGACAACCCTGTCTTGTTCCTGATTTAAGGGGGAAAGCCTTCAGTTTAGTGCCATTTAATATGATGTTAGCTGATGGTTTATCATATATGGCCTTTATCATGTTGAGATATTTTCCTTCTATACCCATTTTGTTGAGAGTCTTAAACATAAAATTGTGTTGTATTTTATCAAAAGCCTTTTCTGCATCTATTGATAAGATCATGTGGTTTTTGTTCTTTGTTTTGTTGATATGGTGTATTACGTTAACCGTTTTGCGTATGTTGAACCATCCTTGAGATTCTGGGATGAATCCCACTTGATCATGATGTATTATTTTTTTAATATGTTGTTGTATTCGGTTTGCCAGTATTTTGTTTAGAATTTTAGCATCTGTATTCATTAGAGATATTGGTCTGTAGTTTTCTTTCTTTGTGCCATCCTTGCCAGGTTTTGGTATGAGGGTTATGTTGGCCTCATAAAATGTGTTCGGAAGTATTGCTTCTTCTTCAATTTTTTGGAAGACTTTGAGTAGAATAGGAACCAAGTCTTCTTTGAATGTTTGATAGAATTCACTAGTATAACCGTCTGGGCCTGGACTTTTATTTTTGGGGAGGGTTTTTAATAGTTTTTTCTATTTCCTCCCTGCTGATTGGTCTGTTTAGGCTTTCTGCTTCTTCATGACTCAGTCTAGGAAGGTTGTATTGTTCTAGGAATTTATCCATTTCTTCTAGATTGTTGTATTTGGTGGCATATAATTTTTCATAGTATTCTACAATAATTCTTTGTATATCTATGATGTCTGTGGTGATCTCTCCTCTTTCATTTTGGATTTTATTTATTTGAGTCCTGTGCCTTTTTTCCTTGGTGAGTCTTGCCAAGGGTTTGTCAATTTTGTTGACCTTTTCAAAGAACCAGCTCCTTGTTTTATTGATTTTTTCTATAGTTTTTCTGTTCTCTATTTCATTTATTCTGCTCTGATTTTTATTATCTCCTTTCTTCGGCTGGTTTTGGGTTGTCTTTGTTCTTCTTTTTCTAGTTCCTTAAGGTGTGAAGTTAAGTGGTTTACTTCGGCTCTCTCTTGTTTGTTCATATAGGCCTGAAGTGATATGAACTTTCCTCTTATTACTGCTTTTGCTGCATCCCAGAGATTCTGATATGTCGTATTTTCATTTTCATTTGTCTGTATGTATCTTTTGATCTCTGCGCTTATTTCTTCTTTGACCCATTCATTTTTTAGAAGTATGTTGTTTAGTTTCCACATTTTTGTGGGTTTTTCCCCCTCTTTTTTGCAGTTGAATTCTAGTTTCAAGGCTTTATGATCAGAAAATATGCTTGGTACAATTTCAATTTTCTAAATTTGCTGATATTGTCTTTGTGGCCCAACATATGGTCAATTCTTGAGAATGTTCCATGTACACTAGAGAAAAATGTATACTCTGTCGCTTTGGGATGAAGTGTCCTGTAGATGTCTATCATATCCAGGTGTTCTAGTATTTCGTTCAAGTCCACTATATCTTTATTGATTCTCTGTTTGGATGACCGATCTAGAGCCGTCAGCGGAGTATTGAGGTCTCCAAGTATGATTGTATTTTTGTTAGTTTTTGTTTTAAGGTCAATAAGTAGCTGTCTTATATATTTTGGTGCTCCTTGGTTTGGTGCATATATATTAAGGATTGTTATGTCTTCTTGATTCAGTGTCCCCTTAATCATTATGAAGTGACCATTTTTGTCTCTGAGTACTTTTTCTGTCTTGTAGTCAGCATTATCAGATATGAGTATTGCTACACCTGCTTTTTTTTGGGTGTTGTTTGCTTGGAGTATTGTTTTCCAGCCTTTCACTTTGAATTTGTTTTATCCTTGTTGCTTAGATGTGTTTCTTGTAGGCAGCATATAGTTGGATTTTCTTTTTTAATCCATTCTGCTACTCTGTGTCTTTTTATTGGTAAGTTTAATCCATTTACATTTAGTGTAATTATTGACACTTGTGGGTTCCCTACTGCCATTTTATAAATTGCTTTCTGTTAGTTTTGTATCTAGTTTGATTCTTCTCTTTTGTTTTTCTATCATTTGTTTCTGTTTGTTTGTGTTCCATACTTCTTTCCTCTGTTGCTACCTTTTTTAAGTCATGTGTTTTTGTGGTGGTTTTTTCTAGGGTGGTTACCATTAAGTAATGAAAAGGGTACCTACCATATTCATTGTAGTACCCTATCTTATAAGTATTTCTGCACTTCATCGTCCTTTGCTACTGTTAATCTCCATTCTCTCCCCCCCCTTTTTTTTTCTTTGTTGTCACAGTTTAAGTTTGGTTTTATTGTGTTCTTGGTGGAGCTGTTACTTGTGGTGTTGTTTTCTTTTGTTCTTTGAATCTGGTTGGAAAACCCCCTTTAGTATTTCCTGGAGTGGGGGCTTTCTCGTGATAAATTCTCTCATCTTTTCTGTATTTGTGAATGTTTTTATATCTCCTTCATACTTGAAGGATAGCTTTGATGGGTATAGTATTCTTGGCTGAAAGTTCCTCTCTTTCAGGGCTTTAAATATTGGGGTCCACTCTCTTCTAGCTTGTAGAGTTTCTGCTGAGAAATCTGATGATAATCTAATAGGCCTTCCTTTATATGTTGTACTCTTCTTTTCCCTGGCTGCCTTGAGAATTTTTTCTTTGTCATTGGTTTGTGTCATCTTTATTATGATGTGCCTTGGAGTGGGTTTGTTGGGGTTAAGAAAACTCGGTGTTCTGTTTGCTTCTTGAATTTGAGGCTTTAGTTCTTTCCACAGGCTTGGGAAGTTCTCGTCTATTATTTGTTTGAGTATATTCTCCATTCCATTTTCTTTCTCTTCTCCCTCTGATATACCTATTATTCTTATGTTATTCTTTCTGATGGAGTCAGATAATTCCTGTAGGGCTTTCTCGTTTTTTATTATTTTTGAGTCTCTTTCTTCTTCTCTCTGTTGTGCCTCAAGTTGTTTGTCTTCTATTTCACTAATCCTATCTTCAATCTGGGTTGTTCTGCTAGCTAAGCTTGTTACCCTCGTTTTTCAGTTCGTGAATTGAGTTTTTCATTTCTGTTTGATTTGTTTTTATAGTTTCAATTTCCTTGGTAATATATTCTTTGTGTTCATTGAGTTGTTTTCTGATCTCCCTATATTGCCTTTCCGTGTTTTCTTGTATATCTCTGAGTATTTTTAAGATTTCTATTTTAAATTCTCTGTCATTTAGCTCCAAGGCTTCCAATATGTTAAGTCTTTTCTCCATAGATTTTTCCACATCTATTTGTGTTACCTCTCTTTCTTTTGTATCCATAATATTCGATTTCCTCTTTCTTATTGGCATCTGAGGGTGGTCTTGTTGATAGCACTAGGCGCACTTTCTCGCGGCTTGAATGAACGTCCCTGCGGTAGCTTCCTCCACACCCTCGTCTCTCAGATTCGAGTGATAACAGTCCTTTTGCTTTCAGTTTGCTCCGAAGATAAATTTTCCTGTTTCTAGTTGATAAATTTGTTGTGATTTTGGGGAGATCTGTCGGACGCGCTGCTCACAGCGCCATTTCCGTGACGTCACTCACTCTGACTTATTTTATTTAGCACAATTTCCTCAAGAGTTTCATCCATGTTGTTACAAATGATAGGATTTCCAGCTTTTTATGGCTGAATCATATTCCATTATAATTAAATAGATATATAATTCAATAGAAATATATATTTGACATCATCTTCATCTATTCATCCATCAGTAGACACTTAGGTTGTTTCCATGTCTTGGCTATTGTAAATAATGCTGCACAGAACACGGGGGTGCATGCATCTTTTCAAGATAGTGATTTCATTTCCTTCAGACAAATACCCATAAGTATAACTGCTGGATCATATAGTAATTGTATTTTTAATTTCTTGAGGAACATCATATCATTTTCCACAGTGTCTGCACCAATTTACATTCCTACCAACAATACACGTTTCCTTTTCTCCACCTCCTCGCCAATACTTACTATTTTTTGTTTTTTTGATACTTGCCATTCTACCAGGTGTAGGTAATATGGCATTGTGATTTTACTTCGCATTTCCTTGACGATTATTTACCAATATGTTGGGCATCTTTCCTATGTCCGTTCCCTACTTAGATGTCTTCTTAGGAAAAATGTCTACTCAGCTCTTCTGCCCATTTTTTAAACAACTTCTTTGTTTATTTTCTATTGAGTTATAAGAGTTCTTTCTATGTTTTAGATATTAACCTCTTATCAGAGATATAATTTGCAAATGTGTTTCCCATTCCTTAGGTTGCATTTTTATTTTGTTGATGGTTTTTGTTTTGCTGTTTTGCTGTGAACATGCTTTTTAGTTTGATGTAGTTCCATTTATTAATTTTTTTTCCTTTGTTCCTTTTGCTTTTGGTGTCAAATCCAAAAAAAAAGCATCACCAAGACTGATGTCAAAGGTTCTGGGTTTTTGATCTTTCATTCCTCGGTCTAATTAGAGTTAAAGGTATCAGTGACTCTGCTTCCAGTGGTAAAGAGGGGCTGGTATTTAGTTAAGCAACAAAACAAAACAAATTCTTGTTTGCAGCACATTCCCTTAGGTAGCTCTGCTCTCTGTCAACTCAAACTGCTCTATTTCTTGAAATGTTTGCTCCAGACCCAAGATTAGAGATCACACTATCCTTCCAATAGTGTGCCTGAAGACTAGCATTCACATGGAAATGTGTGATTATCATATGATTTCTTAAACCTTGATTTAATTTTATCTTTATAAATGTATATATATACTTTTTAAGTTTTTTTCCTTTTCTGGTTCATCTATGCTCTTTCTAAGGAAAAGCACTCTACCCACAGCCCCTGCCACCTACGTGTAGAGCACTTGGCCCCTTTACCTCCTGGTCTTTGCAGATTAGACTAGGAATAAACACCCAACTTAAGGGCACCCAACCCATAAACTTATCAGTAAATATGACATGGTCTAGCCTAAGAGGAATTGAACTGAGCAGAATTTCTCTCTCTGGAATTCAAATTGGAATAGCTGAGATATTGATAATCACATGAAAACTAAAGTTATTAAAGGAACATAAACTGCATAAGCAGAGCAAACCTGCCCCAAGATGGCGTAGAATAAGTCAAGCATTGGTAATGCAGAATTTATAGTTTCACCAGAGAGGAGAAAAAAATCACCAGAGACATTGCTTCTGGGAAACTCTTGGTAAATATGGAAGATTCTAATCTCAGACAAGCTGACATTCAATCTGCAAATCTCAACCCTATGGGATCTTGTCAGCTAGTTCACCACCCTCCTAACCATCCAAGGAACATTTCTTTCTCACAGAAGAGCTCTGAATAACCTTAATGCAGAGATAAAAACATCTCAACAACAATGGTTTCAGGGAAACTTCACAGAAGGACATGCTGCTAAAGTAAGAATGGGTGATGGAGCTGCCCTTTGGGACATTGGGACTTGGGAAGAATACTGGGACAAGGGAACATGCAGTGGCCCTGGGGCTTCAGAAAAGGAAGCAGGAAATAAGTGGACACAGAGAGACAGGCTATAACCTTCACTGTGAAGTTACCTGGACGAGCTTCCTAAAACGTGTGAAACGCAAAGACGTCGTATGTCTTGAGCAAGTGTTTGAGACATCTCGATGTCAGCCTCGTGATGGAGCTTTGTGAAGAGGGAGAACTTAAAGAAATTCTCAGTCTGACTCAAGAAAGATCATTCAAAGCCTTGCTCACATCACCTAGAGTTGTCTTCACAACAGTGTCCTCTGAGATCTGAAATAGGAGAAAATGGTTCAAGCCTACCCCCACCTTTATGGTACTAACTTCAGCATAAGGGGAGTTCAGGCTTAGCTGTGGGGAAGCCATGCTGCAGCCCACATGTGAGAGCCTTGAAGCTGTCAGTGCCTATGGCCATAGGCAACAGTGTGACAGTGGGGCAGAGGTGCATAAGGATATGCCACCCTTCATGGCAAGCTCAGAAGAGAAATGTTTGAATTAATTTTAAAAAAAGAGAGAGTACTACCTTTCGAAGATCCGCTTTGGGTTTCTATAAGTGATTGTGCTAAAAGCATTTCTGAACAACTTATAAAAGTGGATCTTGCTCCCAGAACCACAGATGAGGAGCTGCTAGGTAACTAGCGGTTAGCAAGCAATACGCTTTCTCGGGCAAGATCAGTCAATGTGCTAGAAATGACTTAAGAATGAAAAACCAGCTTCAAGACTGGTGAGGAAAACACAGCACAGCAATGGAAGAGCAGTCACTCCCCTCGAGGACAGTTGAGAGGTTTCCAGCTCAGGGGAAGTATCACTGGCTCTTAAGACTTCAACTGAGGAGATAGCAAACCAGCTGTTTGCTTGTGGATATGCCATCTGCAACCAGCAAGAAGGCAAAGGGGACAGTCTGGACATGTTTTTTTTTTCAGGCTCCACATCTAACAAACTCTTTCCAGCTGGGCTCAAGGAAGAAAAAGAGGAAGCTCCTGTGACTTCAAGTCAAGGAATGGCAACCGAAGGCATTACGAAATCCAGTGCTCTGTGTAGAACCAGAAAGAAAGGTTCCAGTTTCCTCCCGTGCTGACAGTACAAGGGCAGGCTGCTCTCTCTAATGCTAAAATGGGAGGATGAGAGGGGGAAAGACAGACTGTGCTGAGGCTATGAGTGCCCCCAAAACCTACATCTGCTTTATCAGTTTTAAATCCAAAACAGCATAACCTGCAGACGGTACAGCCACCGATAGGCTGGATGGCAGGCTGTGGCTGGGCTCCAGTTAAGCCAACTTTCTGGACCAGCAGACACCCTGAAAACAGCTAGGCTTGTTGGCAGAAAGGGCAGTGCCCTCTTTTTATTCCTCTTTCATCAGATATTCATTGAGATATGTATGGGCACCATGCTAAGGTCTGGGAACACAGAAGTCAATAACCGAAAGCCCCTGATCAACACGTGGGCTTAGTTGGGGAGTCGGCTTGTGAGGAACGGGAAAATGGGATGAGGAATGCACCTGGCGTTGGGTGGCCAGAAGATCCAAGGAAAAGAGATTTGAAATGAGACCTGGAAGCGACCTCAAGGTAGAGAGGTCCAGGCAGAAGAGCAGAACAAGCAAAGGACTGGGTGAGTGTGGAGGAGAAACATGGAGGGGGTCAAGGAGCAGAAAGAATGCCTGTTTGGCTGGAATAGAAGGAAGAATGAGTGGTGAGAGACAGGGCAGGAGGGGAGCCTTCTCAGCCACAGCTGAGCCATATTCTAAAGTGTGATGGGAAGCCATTAAAGGGTTTTTAATGAGAAAGTAATTCATACTTTTGACTACTCTGGCTTATGTCTGGAAAACGCAGTGAGAGGGGTGGGGGTGGGGAAAGAAAGACCTTGAGCAAGGTGGGTGGTGATGCCATTAAGTGGGAAGGCCTAGAAGACAGATTGGGAGCTGGAGAACAAGATTCTCTCTGGGCCACAGGACAGCTGAGGTGCCAGTCAGACATCCAACTGTCTATAAGGCAGGTGAACTGGTGTTTCGCCCCATGGAATAGTCAGGGTTGGACTGTGTCAACTAGGAAATGAGTGTAGAGAAGAGAGAGAGTCTGGGGGCTTGTGGTGAAAGTCAAAGCAGTGATTTCTGCCTGTTGCACCTTAAAGATGGCCCGCACTACTACTCAGTGTGATGAGGGCAGACGGCTCCAAAGTCAAGGATCGTCGCCAAGTTGCAAACAACACCTAACCATTCCTTCTTCTCAGAGGTAAGGTGGCTGAAGACGCACTTGCAAAGTGGAAAAGCTCTCTTGTGGTGGAGAGACCAGAAGGGGTGCCAAAGTGACCTCAGCCCTCCCTCCAGGCCCAGCTTGTTTCGCTAAGCCTCAGCCTCATTTCGATGACCTCGGACAACTAACCATGAGCAGGTCTCCTCCCCAACACTGCCCCTATTTCTGTGGAGCCATTACCATGGCAACAAAACATGTAGCACAAAGGAGACCGCCCTGTTGCTGAGATGCTCATGACGCCACTGGGCGATGGGCCTGAAAAGTATAACTAACTAATGCCAGCGCTTCCTCTCCTCAAATCCTATAGGCACAGTTTTTCTCGGAGAATTTAACATATGGAAGGTTTCATTTTGTAATAGCCAGATGTTCTTCTGTTATCTAGGAGGAAGTTCTTTTATATTCTTTGTTTGCATACTACACACACACACACACACACACACACACACACACACACACATTTTCCCATCTAGCCACAAAGCAGAGACCATTATTTTTCTTTGATTTTCCTCTTTCTTCTCCCTTTGAATCAGACCAAGAATGGAAAATTTCCAGTCAAAGCAATAATTCCTCGCAAAGCTATGATGCAAATGAGGAGGAGTGGTAATGATGTCCACCTGGATGCAATGCTGAACAAGCATCCCAGTCATGCAGAGGGCCAGCGCTGGCCTACGAGCCAGCCACCTGCACTTTGCTCACACTTCCACAGCTCATCCAGGCTTTCAGCAGCCTTGGGCTTCATCTCCCACCCTTCCAACTGCGGAGATAAAAGTATCCGCTTCTTCCCCAGGGATGTGGAAGAAAGAACGTGTGAGACTCCTCTGTGTGTGGTTGTGTGGTCTGAGTCACTGTAACATGGAAAATGCAAGAATGGAAATATGAAGTATGGTATGTGCTTTAGGAAAGAGCTTTCTTTGATTTCACTTGGTAGTTAAATAAATCAATGTTATTCACTCAATACAAGCATTTCCTACTCACTCTTTCAAAAATAATGCACAGATACATTGTGTGTCTATGAAAACCTATTTACATAAACACACACACACACTTCTTATATATAATTAGTTTGCTTGTATGTTAAATATCTAGAGATCTTTTCTGAACTCCTGCCCTATGCCTGGTTCTGTGCTAAATACTATGGATTCAAAACTGAATAATGCTTAAAAACCTTTCCTTATGAGGTTCATTAAGAATAGATACAGACTTCTACACATCTTGGCCTGCTTATCAAGAACAACATGGGGCATTATTTCAGATTTAGAGAACATTCAGGAGATGGACAATACAACGTTATCTAGCAGAAGATATGTAGGCTGAATAATGGCCCCAAATATATCCATGTCCTAACCCCAAAGCCTGTGAATATGTCACCTTACATGGCAAAAGGGACTTTGCAGAAGTGATTTAATTAAGGACCTTGCTATGGGAGATTACCTGGGATTATCCAGGTGAGCCCAGTGTAATCACAAATGTCCTTAGAAGAGGGCAGCAGAAGGGTCAGAGTCAGAAAAAAGCAGATGTGACCACAGAAGCAGAGGCTGAGGTGGTGGTGAGCTTGAACATGGAGGAGGGGGTGGCCCTGGGAACCTGGAAGAGGTGAGGAACAGATCCTCCCCCGATGCATACAAGGAAGGCAGCCCTACCAACACCTTACTTTCAGTTCAGACTTCTGACCTCCAAAACTGAGACAATAAATGTGTGTGTTGTTTTAAAGCACTGAACTTATGGTAATCGGTTAGGGAAGCGATAGGGAATGAACACAGAAAGTTAGGAAGGGATTCTTGGGAGAGATCAGATTTAGGTTTGAAAACTAAGTAGAATGTCTCTGAAGCCAATGCAGAGGTGCCAGTTGGGCATCCAGATAGGGGACCATGTCAGCAACAGACAGAAGTGTGAAAGCATGCGTATTACAGAGGCTTCACTTTAGTTTTTTATTTTATTCTGATGGGAGAGCTTAGTGGAAAGGAGTGAGTAGCACTAAACAGGCTCTGGAAGGCTTTGAATGGGCAATATCAGTTATCTATGGCTACAATTATGCTGCATAAAAAACCACCCCAAAACTGTGGCTTCCAAAGCTACCCATTTATCATTTCTCATAAATCATTTGGATCATCTGGGTGGTTCTACTGATCTGAGCAGATTTGGCTGATTTAATTGACTTACTCATGCATCGTGGTCAGATGGCAGGTTGACTGTGGGCTGGTTGGTCCAGGTTGGCCTCAGTTGGGAGCTCTTAACTCTTTTCCATGTGTCTCTCGCATTCTTCCAAGGCTCTAGCTTGGGTATGTTCCCTTAGCAGCAACAGGGATCGAAAGAGAAGAAGTAGAAATTTAAACACACTTTTTCAATCTTCTGTTCGCATAAAGATTACCACCATTTTATTGGCAAGAGCAAGTCCTATGGTATATTAGTTTGCAAGGGTTAGCATAATAAGTATCACAGATGGTGGCTTAAACAACAGAATTCCTCACATTTTGGGGGACTAGAAGTCCAAGAACAAGGTGTTGGCATGGTTTGTTTTACCTGAAGCCTTTGGCTTGTAGATATCTGTCTTCTTGCTGTGTCTTCACTTGGCCATCCCTCAATGCATGTCTATGCCGTGATTTCTTCTTTTTATAGGGACACCGGTCATTTTGGATTAAGTCCCATTCTAATGATTTCATTTTAACTTACTTACCCCTTTAAAGTATTTATCTCCAAATACAATCACATTCTGAGGTGCTGGTGCTTGGAACTTCAACATATGAATTTGGAGAGGACACAATCCAGCCTATAACCTATGGCCAAGGTCAGAGTCATCAATGGAATGGACCCTGAGAAGCATGAAAATTTGAGACCATTAATGTAATCAACCCACTATACAAGAACCTGGGAATTTTGATTTGGTTCATTACACAAATGGAAGTTTGCAGATTTTTAAACGGGGAGTTTAATGATAAAAAAAATTTTATATAGTTCTAAATATATTTCTTGCTATACAGAATGTTGATTTACAGAATATTAATAAGATGAATTCTAAATGCCACAGCTCTGATTCAACACACTGAATTTAGTTATGTATTGCATAGTAACCCAACACTTAGTGGCTTAAGCAACCACTGTATTAAGATTACATAGTTTTGTGGATCGGGTACTGGGGGTGGACTAAGCTAGGCACCTCAGAACACCCAGAGAGAAAGACAGTGGAAGCTTGCAGTCTCTCAAGGGCTGGACCCAGAATCGGCACACAGTACCTCCCACTGCACTCTGTTTGTCAAAGCAGTTGACAGCAAGATCAATCTGTTCATTTCTAAAATCCTGTTGCTTCCGCAGGAAAGCAGGGTCCAAGAAGCTGGGTTTACATGTTGCCCTTTTTGCACATGTTTGAGACAGGCTTTCGTAAGAAGACGAACAACATTTCCAATCTAGGAAAAGTACTGGATTGGGAAGGTGAACTGCAGCCTGCTCTCAGTCCTGCTGTGGCTTCTCAGTCCGATGGAGACTGCATTGCATTTGATCTGGATGCGTCCAGACGCGGGGTCTCCCAGCGTGAGCTTCTGCGTTCCTGGGTGCTACGAGCAGCAGGGGCTGCAGGCTGTCTCAGGGTGGCAAGAATGAATAAAGCTAACCTCCTGGCCCTTCCCTCCTAGTGTGGTCATTCTGTTACTCCCCTACCACAACAAAGGAGTGAGGGATACAGAAGGACATTGTGTCAGCTTTCTGCCTAAGGGGTGGGACCTAGCTCCAGCTTCTTCTCTACACTCTCTCCTCTTAAAAGTGCTCACCTCCTCAGAACTTCCTCACCTACTTCCCCTGCTCAAAGGCGAAAGGCAGTTCATCTTCCCAACATACACACTAAAACTTATGTCTTGGGTTGGGCTTCCCCAAGGCAGGCTGCAACAAGGGTCCAAGTGCAACAAGTTCTCTTGGGAGATAATCCCAGGAAGCACCAGTAGTGGAGTGGGGAAGGGAAAGAAGCCAAGACAGGGTGTTGATGAGCAGACTACCACTGTGAGCAACTGGGGCTCACTCTTGCTGGGGATCTCTGGGGCTGACTACCACTGTGAGAACTGGGGCTTACTCTTTTTTTTTTTCTTTTTTGTATTTTTCTGAAGCTAGAAACGGGGAGGCAGTCAGACAGACTCCCACATGCACCCGACCGGGATCCACCCAGCACACCCACAGGGGGCGATGCTCTGCCCATCCAGGGCATCGCTCTGTTGCGACCAGAGCCAGTCTAGCACCTGAGGCAGAGGCCATGGAGCCATCCCCAGCACCTGGGTCATCTTTGCTCCAATGGAGCCTTGGCTGCAGGAGGGGAAGAGAGAGACAGAGAGGAAGGAGAGGGGGAGGGGTGGAGAAGCAGATGGGTGCTTCTCCTGTGTGCCCTGGCCGGAATCGAACCTGGGACTTCCGCACACCAGGCCGATGCTCTACCACTGAGCCAACTGGCCAGGGCCTGGGGCTCACTCTTGCTGGGGATCTCTGGGGCTGCTAGAGCGCTCCCCTCAGAGTTGCCCCATCCATGGGGTGGAAGTTGGGAAGTTTACCTTACAGCCCTCGTCCATCATGACTGGGGGGATTGTTGGTACTCTCCGGGCACCAAATCGTTTGCACATCAGGGTTTTGTCATTCGTGGGCTCAGCAGCCAGAGACGGCCTCAGGCAGAGCCACAGGCGCTGGCGGAGGAAGCTGTCTGCCTCTGCAGGGCAGGGATGGCAAGTGGTGAGGGGATAAGGATGGGTTATCAACAGCATCGGCCACAAACTCACATCCAGGTACCCACCTTAGACTTCACATCGTGGCCGTTTTTACCAATTACTTCACTGAGATATTTATCAAATATGGAAAAAAAAATCTAATTTTGAATGTTGTATGTGTCCTTAATAAAATACAATACAGTAAAACAAAATAAGTTTGAACAACACAGAAATGTTTACAATCAAAAATAAAATTCCCTCTCATCTCTTTGTCTCTACCTCATTCCACAGAGGTATCCACTCTCTCAACTGTTTCTGTTTCAAATGATTGGTTACAATCATCCCTTTAACTCATGTACTTAGACAGCAGGTCCCCATAATCCAAGGACAATTAACACCGGAAAAAGCCACTTACAGGGAATCCATTTAACATAGAGATCAAAGTTTCACAGTAAATGGCGATTAGGAGATTATCTTGAAAACTGAGACTAAAATTATAAAAATAAATGCATTTTATTTAATAAAGCATAATGGCCACTGTGCACTAATTCTTAGAAAGAGTAAAAAAATAAGCATTTAAAGAGTTTGGGGAGTAATTTTTCAGACAAAATTGTACACCAGCAGAACACAACGGCCTTTGTTTCATACTGGACTTTCACAGACAGATCAGAGATGGCCATTTTCCCAAAGAGCGTTTGAAGACTACATAGACATTTCCAAGAACTTCTTTTTATTTCTGTGATATTCAAACCCTTTCCTCCCAGGGACTCCCTGTACGGCTGTTACCCTTGTCACGTTTTCCCTTCCCTGTCGCCAGCCAGCCTCACTCCTTCCATCTTTTTTACAATTTATGTTGACTAAGGTGAGAGGGGGAATGACTGCAAGGGTCAGGAAGGGAGGTTGTTTAGTGGGAACTATTTTTATCAATATTCATAAAATTTTGAATTATATAAACTCATACCTACAGAGACCAGCATAATGAATATTCTGATAACAGGGATCACTGTACCGCCATTTCTTAATTTATTAATGTTGGCCAGCACCTATGGACATTCCCACTAAGGAAGATGGGGGAATTACTGACCTTTAATTGCCGACTGCACCCTCATGCCCTGCACCTCTTGATTTTTGTTGTATAATCTTAGTTCTTCTGGTTTTGCCTTTATATTTTTAGATAGATTTAAATTCTTATTTCCCGCCATAGAAACATTACTCTGTCTGTGTTAAGTCTGTCCCTGAGAACCACTGTGTTAAGGCACTAATAGAGCTTGCCCAGTGGACCAAAGAGCAAAGACAAAGTCAAGCCAAGCCTGTAAGCCAGGAGTAGTCAACCTTTTTACACCTACCGCCCACTTTTGTATCTCTGTTAGTAGTAAAATTTTCTAACCGCCCGCTGGTTCCACAGTAATGGTGATTTATTATATAAAGTACGGAAGTAACTTTACTTTATAAAATTTATAAAGCAGAGTTACAGCAAGTAAAAGCATATAATAATAATTACTTACCAAGTACTTTATATCGGATTTTTGCTAAGTTTGGCAGAATAAATCTTTATAAAACAACTTACTATAGTTAAATCTATCATTTTATTTATACTTTGGTTGCTCCGCTACTGCCCACCATGAAAGCTGGAACGCCCGCTAGTGGGCAGTAGGGACCAGGTTGACTACCACTGCTGTAAGCTGTGCAGGGAGCCTGCCGCACCTGGGGAAGCACAGCCCTGAGTCTCAAGGCAGTAAAAATTGAACTTGATTCAAACTGGCTCTCTAAACTCATTCTGTTCTCAGTTCCTTGGTAAAACTGAGACTGACTCTGCCAAAAATACCTATGCATGTGCAGCAGGGAAAAAAATATCTTTGATGGGCTGACCGGTGGTGGCACAGTGGATAGAGCATCAACCTGGGACACTGAGGTCCCAGGTTCAAAACCGCAACGTCATAGGCTTGAGGTTCACCAGCTTGAGCACAGGGTCTCCAGTTTGAGTGTAGGATCATAGACTTGATCCCATGGTCGCTGGCTTGAGCCCAGAGGTCACTGGCTAGAGCAAGAGGTTACTGGCTTGGATGGAGCCCCCTGGTCAAGGCACATATGACAAGCAATCAGTGAACAACTAAAGTGCCACAACTATGAATTGATGTTTCTCATCTCTCTCCTTTTCTGTCAGTCTGTCTGTCTCTCTCTAAAAAAAGTAAAAATAAAAATATTTTTGATGGAGCAGTCTATTAAAAAAATAAAAGTTAATGTTGATGACAATTTCCAAACCAATGTTACCATCCTGTAAAGTGAATTACGCCTAAAATATTTAAAAAAAAAAAAAAAACAACCAGTAATTTCCAGGGCAGCAGCTCTCAAAGCTGGTAACACATCTGCATACCGGAGGAACCTGACGTCCAAGCCCCACTCTGGCCTCTGGGAGGGGGCTGGGGAATCGGGCTTTTTATCCGGAACGCCAAGTTTCTGACCCTTCTGGGGCTATTGCAGCCCGAGGCCTCTGAAAGACATTTAAGGACAACTTCACTAGAGGTGGTCAGTTGTCCTGGCCAGACCACAAGTGCAGGAAGTGGTAAGAGGAGGAAAGAAAAAAGAAGGAGCCAATATTTAGTGTGAGCCTTTCCCACACCAAGCGCTGGGCCAGGCTCTCTGCGTACGTTATTCCCTTTACTCCCCACAACGCCGCCACAGACTGTGAGTATTCCCATTTTACAAACAATAAAACTGAAGCTCAGAGAAGTCAGGCAAGTTATCCAGGTCACTTAGCTGATAAGTCGTAAAACCAGGATTTGAACCCACGTAACTTGATTAAGCAAGACCATTTCTGGGGATAGAAGTGGAGAAGTGGGTGTTATAAGCTAAACTGTGTCCCCTCAAATTTCACACATTGGAGCCCTAATTCCCAGTACCTCAGAATCTGACCGTAGTTGAATATAGGACATTTAAAGAGGAAATTACAGTTAAATGAGGTCATTAGGGAGGACCCTAATCCAATAAAACTAGTGACCTCATAAGAAGAAAAAATACTAAGTGTGCACTGGTAGGAGGCTAGGCCAGGTGCAGACACGAGGAGAAGACCATCTACAAGCCCAGGTGAGAGGCGTCAGGAGAAACCAAACCTGCCAGCACCTCGATCTTGGATTTTCAGCCTCCAGAACTCTGAGAAAATAAATGTGATGTTTAAGCCACTCTGTCTGTGGTATTTTGTTACAGCACCCCCTAGCCAACGAATACAGAAGGAAAATGGAAAAGAAAAGGAAAAAGGGGAGAAAGGAAGGAAAAATAAAAGAAGGGGAAGAGGAAAAAATAAGAAGTGTTCATTCTGGGGTTCACTTGGGGTTTGGGGAGGAGCTCACATATCATGAATTGGTGGAAGGAAAAGACCATGAACAAAACTTTGAGAAAATCGCTTTAATCACTCCCAGGGAAGCCCCTAGAATGAGCCGTGCATAGACACGAGCCCTTACACACACTTCTCTGTACCTCTGGCGTGTCTGCTGACCCCCAACAAGAATGGCCTTTGCTTTATTGCCTCCTTCACCCTTAATATGACACGATGCCCCTCAAAGGGAGGAGTCAAAGGGCAATAATGCTGAATTTCTACTAAATGGTCATATTCTGCTTGTCAAAATGGGTTTCCAAACCCGTCATGGTGGGATGGTTCATATCTGCATGTTTATCCTGACCCAGGAGCCCTATTTTATCCCTTGCCCTCACTGCTTCTCATTCTAACTTCAAAGCTTCAGGGAGGTTTAAAGCAGTGAATTAAAGACAAACTCCTTTGTCTCCATCAAAGCAGATTCCACAAAGCAGCAGCCGCCCTCCCGACAGAGCCTGCTGACTGCTGGTTGTTAGCAGCTCATCCGCTGAGGAGGGTCCACGCTAGGGGGCTAACGCACCTGCCAAGGTGTGATCACAGCAGATGCTTAGATCCTGCTTTAACGTCTTCTAATCATTTGAGAAAGCAGAGCTTGAAAAAGATTCTGCCCAAGGATGCAGAGGTCTGAGCCCCCTCACACTAAGAGCTGAGAAAGTGATGTCTTCAAAGGTGGGATAAATTCGTGACTGCACAGAAGTACTGTTCGTGCTGGGGAAGGAAGGATGGTTGGGTTTTTTACTTTGCATTAGAGATTCTGAGATAACAGATAGGACAGGGTCATTTATTGCATTGTTAGTTTGTGTTTGGCTGTCAGTGGTTTTCCCTCTGAGAATCAAGTAGAGAGCAGCCATGCCTTTCTTGCTCCCAGACTTCACAGAAGGACTTTATAACTGGGAAAACGGCAGCAGTTGCCTGGGCACGGTTTGCCTTTTGTTTCTCTGAAACACAGCATCCTTGAGAGGGGATCTGAGTTCAGTAGCCTCCAAAGCAGAGCCTGCAACAAGGATGTCAGTGCATGTAGGTATTTGGGAGGTGATGTCAGGAGGCACCGTAGGAATGTGAGAGTGTGAAGCAGAAGAGGGAATTGGCATGTGATCAATGTGGCTGTTAACTCACAGAGATGGTGTAGATGATGCCTCTAAGATATTCCAGTCAAGAGGCAAAGTGTCTGGAGCATTTATCCCCCAAATCCCAACTATCGCTGATTGAGGGCTGCTCCTAGGGAGGCATTACCAGCCCAGTATTTCAGCCTGCCTTGTGAGCAGACCAACAGGCTATTGCAGCACATGTACTTGCAGTTGGAAATGGGATTACATGGGCTTGGGAATAATGAGGGAGGGCTGGTGGGAGTTGAGTGGAAGATCAGTCTCTGCTACAGGGGTTGTGCTAAGGGAAGAGAGAGAGGTGAGTGCCTTTGAGGACCATGAGAGAGAGGACGAGTTCCAAGGAATGGAAAGGTCAGGACCTATGGCTGGGGCCGCAAAGAGGTGGCAAAGCTGAACTGAACATCCTGTGTTTGTCTTCCACATTGGGGGGCCAGGAATTATTCCTGGTTTTGGTGTCTAGCCTTCTTAGGTGACCTTCTTATCTGTCAATCAGAACGGATGCCCAACCCATCCTAACACACACTCAACCAAGCAGAACCAACAATGTCCATTAATGATGAGTGCACTGGTGGAATAGCTCTAAAGCCAGACCTAAAAGACCTAACACAGGCTTGAGGTCAGTGAGCTCTGACTGCCAGCACCCAGCCTCTACTTTCTGCCTCCTTTTCTCTTCCTCCTCTTGTATCTCTTCCTGCAATACAATGCCTTCATGTGGCCCAGTGTCCTTTGCTTCAGAATTCTCACTAAGGAAAAGCTCATTTATCAGTCATTTACACCATAGTATGAACTTAAGACACTAAAGCATCTGAACAGTGAATTTCATCTCAACTATGAAAGAAAAGGCAGAATCTCTGTGAAAGACATAGACAACAGAAGACTTTGGCCTGAAACAGCCCATGGTGGCAGCCCCCAGGGTAGGCAGTAATGCAGGCCAATCTTAGTTTAGTGCTTTAAGGGAGATTGTTGTGTGCCTTTGTGTCCCTCATACATCAAAGTCTTCATGACCAACTTGTTTATCAACTCAGCTCTTCCTTGGTGCCCACGCACCCACAACACAGTCTCACCAGAAACCAGCTCTCTGTGGTATTACTCCACTACCCAGTGAGGAATCTCAAGTCTATGCTCAGCAGAAAGTCCTGCTTTTACAAGACTGCGCAGCCAGCTTCCAAAGAGAGCACTGTACGTGCCCTCCGTCATCTCGGCTGGGGCTGGGCACTGCGCAGGGTGAGGAAGGACCCCTGTCTGTCCGCCACAGCAGTGTCCATGCCCTGGCCCCTCCTCTCAGCTCCCACAGCCACAGCTCGCCGGAGACTGGGTCTCATCTGACTCAATCCCAAAACCCTTGGTGAACCTCTCCCCCCACTTTCCAGTCACCACCCCTCACTTTGTCCTGGATGCTGCTGCAGACTGGTCTTGTAACCATGGCCTGAAGTAGCCATTCAGTGGGTTCCCACTGCCCGTTCACAAGTTCGCAGTGACTGAACCTGGCTCTGCAGTCATGGAGGAGCCTGTGCCTGGTGGCTTCCCTACAGGCTTCTCCCTCCCAGTGTCCCGGAATCCATGGGACAAAACACCCTAACCTCACAGCGTAAAGCAACAACCTTCCCTCTGCCCCAGCTGGCACGCTCTAGAGAACAAGCTGCACAAGCCGGACGTCATCACATACACTCTCCAGGACCATAGTCTCACCATGGCTCCTCAAATACGATGCTCTGAAACAAGGTGACCCAAGCTCCCAGGTTCAGACAGACAGCCCTCCTGGGCTTGCCCAGGGAAGGCTGGCATGCAAAGCTCTTGGCTGTACAGATTCTGGGGTCCCACGGCATCTTGGGATGTCTTTCCACTTGGGCAATGACACTCATGTACAAACTGTGGCTACTCCATCTCCCCCCACCCAGCTTTATTGAGGCATAATGGACAAATACATCTGTAAGATATTGGAAATGTAAATTATGATGATTTGATATCCATACACATTGTGAAAGAAATCTCGTCTCTATTCATTTGTTCCACCTTCTTGACCAATGTCAGCAAACCACACCTGGGGCGGGGCGGGAAGAGCAAATCCAACCCTTCACCTGTTTTAGTAAACAAAGTATTATTGGAACACAGGCAGGTCCATTTATTGCATTTTGTCTATGGATGCTTTCTTGCTTCAATGGCAGAGTTGAAGAGTGTGACAGAGATCATATGGCTCACAAAGCCTAAAATATTTACTATCTGATCCTTTACCCAAAATGCCCACCTTCACTCAAGATATTCATGGGTGATTTGCCGGTTTCCCAGTTGAGAGGTGGGCAGCAGGGAGTAAAAGTCCCAGCTGGCATGTCCCACCTCCTACTCCAGTCAACCTGAGACACAGCCCGGCAGTTCAAACGAAGGCAGAAAAGGCTTAGAAAGCCCTCAGGAGAAAGTCTTACATGATGGACCAAAGGCACACCAAGAACGAGACTCTTGAAACCATCAGACCAGCAGCCTCTACTCCTCTCATCTTTCCCTATAGAAAGGAGCAGCTCCTTCTCCATGCCTCAGCTGAGGGCTGGGCTTGGAGTTGTATTACAAGGAAACTCAGAGAAACAAACAAATTTTACAAATGGTCTGTGGAGGGTGCAGAGGGAAGATTGGTAACATCAAAAGCTCAGGAGTTCAACTCCAATCAACTCAGCAGAACTTCCCCCAGACCCAGAACCTCCCAGCCTCTCAGCCAGGCTGAGTGCCCATGAGAGCTGGATCCCCAGGTGCAAGATCCGGGTCCACTGTACAAGATCCTGGTCTCTGGGGTCCTTTCTCACCTCAAATCACAGCTAGCACTGTTGGTGACTCTTTACAAAGGGACCGTTCTATTCTCACCCGTTTGCAGGAGAGAGATGAAGACCCTCCCTGAGCCCAGGGAGCACTCAGATGTTTTCCCTCTCAGGTGACCAACTTGTAGCCTTTTCCTTAAGGAAGGAAGTTTGCAGAATTCTAGCCTGTAAGGCTTTCAGAATAATGGGTTCCAAGAATGATTTTGTCACATGCCAGCTTTGTAACCACAAGCAAATGACACAAGTCTCCTGAGCCTCATTTTTCTGTTCTGGAAATGGGATAATAATACCAATCTTGTACAGTTAAATGACATATTTGAGGCCCTCATTTGAATAACTGGTGCCTAGAATGAGTGAGGGTTTTGCACAAATGGGAACAGTGACACATATATGGCAAAGAGTGGCTCGTCCTCTCACAGCCCTGGGGAACGTGACTGTTTTCTCCTTTATCTTACTTCCCTCGGTTTACCCTGATTCATCCCTGGAGGATTTTTTCCTTTTTTGTTCCATTCCTTTTTTTTTTTTTTTTTTTTTAATTTATTTATTCATTTTAGAGAGGAGAGAGAAAGGGAGAGAGAGAGACAGAGAGGGAGAGAGAGAGACAGAGAGAGAAGGTGGGGAGGAGCTGGAAGCATCAACTCCCATATGTGCCTTGACCAGGCAAGCCCAGGGTTTTGAACAGGCGACCTCAGCATTTGTAGGTCGACGCTTTATCCACTGCGCCACCACAGGTCAGGCTGTTCCATTCTTAAAGCAATAAAAAAAAATGAGATATATTTGTAAATTAAATTTCAATTTAATTAATTATATTATATTGAAATTTAAGATTTATCAGAACATTCCTATCCTGCTCTTTCTTTCTTATCTCCACCAAAATTAGTCTTTCATTTATTGAGCCAAATTTATTTATGCTCAATAAACATACGCATGTATACCTGGTTTGCAAAAGAAAGTGACTACATAAAATTTTAAAAATACTAGGACTAAGTGTACAAAGACCAGGGTTCAAGTCTTTTTCTTTGCTTTGCCAAAAAACCCTTTGAATAACCTATGTAGATATAGTCACTTGACCTCAATAGGTTGAGTTTTCCCATCTGCAATAATAAGGGATTTGGACTAGATTCTTTTATATCTGGTTATATTACAAGATACATAATTTGAGGAAAATTTGGGACAAAAAGAGCTTGAGAGGAATGTGTATTCTGCTGTTGTTGAATGAAGCAGTCCATAGAAGTTGATCACATTTAGTCAATTGATGGTGGTGTTGAGATAAACGATGGCCTCACTGATTTTCTGTTGGATCCATCCGCTTCTGAGAGAAGGGTGTTGAAGTCTCCAACTATAATAGTGGGGTCATCTATTTCTCCTTGCAGTTCTATCAGTTTTTGCCTCACATAGTTTAAGGCTCTGTGTTAGGTTCATGCATATTAAAAAAAAAATTTATTTTTTTTTGTATTTTTCCAAAATGAGAAGCAGAGGGAGGCAGGCAGACAGATTCCCGCATGTGCTGACCGGTATCCACCCGGCATGCCCACCAGGGGGCGATGCTCTACCCGTCTGGGGCATTGCTTCTTTGCGGCTAGAGCTATTCTAGTGCCTGAGGCAGAGACCATGGGGCCGTCTTCAGCACCTGGGCCCTTTGCTCCGGTGGAGCCTTGGCTGCGGGAGGGGAAGAGAGAGACAGAGAGGAAGGAGAGAGGGAGGGGTGGAGAAGCAGATGGGCGCTTCTCCTGTGTGCCTGGCTGGGAATTGAACCCGGGACTATACACCAGGCCGATGTTCTACCCCTGAGACAACTGGCCACAGCACACATTAAGAATTCTTATCCCTCTTGGAGATTTGAGTCTTTTATTATTATGTAATATCCTTCTTTATCTTGATAACTTTGCTTTCCCTGAAGTCTACTCTGTCTGAAATTACTATAGCTGCTTCTGCTTTCTCTTGGCTAGGGTTAGCATACTATATCTTTCTCCATCCCTCTACTTCTAATTTGTACGGGTCAGTTTCTTGAAACAACAGATAGTTGGGGTTTGTTTTTTGATCCACTCTGAAAATCTCTCTCCTTCAATTGATACACTTAGACCACTGATGTTCAAAGTCACTAAAGACATAATTAGATTAGTACTTACCATATTGGTTACTGTTTTCTATATGCTAACCTTGTTCTTTGTTCCTGTTGCTGCCTTCTACTCTTTTTCTGCATTTTGAGGTTTTAATTGAGCATTTATATTATTTCCTTTTTTTCTCCTTTCTTATACATAAGTTGTACTTCTCTTTTCTTTTCTTTTTTAAGTGATTGATTCAACTACCCAGGAATCAAGTGCCTGAAATTTAGAAGTGTCTGTCGATTCACCTCATCTCAACAGCCATACTCAGCCTCCAGACTCAGCTGGATTTCTCTATGAATTCAGGTTCAGTCTTTTGGACTCACCTGGTAGAACAATAAAATCCTGGCCTGCACACGAAACTTTTCTCTTGAGCTGATGCCGCATTCTGGGTAACTGGTCATCGGAGCAGACATTTTCATTCTGAGTTTTCAGTCTTTCTCCCACACAAAGACTTGCACAGAACTGATCAGAGCAGCATTATTCACGAGAGGTAAAAAAAAAATAAAGACAATTTAAATATGCAATGGATAAAAAAAATCTGTTGGTCCATACAATGGAATATTATTCAGCAACGAAAGGAAACAAGGTTCCAAAATACAATTAGATGGATGCACTTCAAAACGTTTTCCTAAGTGGAAGCCAGACATATGAACCTACCTACTATATTATTCCATTTGTATGAAATGTCTAGAAATGGCAAATCTACAGAAGCAAAGTAAATTAATGGTCCCCTGGGGTGCAGGGAGGGAGAAATGAGGATTAATAGTAAATGTGCATGTGAAATATTATTAGAGTGATAGAAATGTTTTACAAGTGATTTGTGGTGATGACTGCACAATTTGATAAATTTACTTTAAAAAAATTGTTGAATTGGGCCTGACTTGTGGTGATGCAATGGATCAAGCATCAACCTGGAATTCTGAGGTCACCGGTTCAAAACCCTGGGCTTGCCTGGTCAAGGCACATATGGGAGTTGATGCTTCCTGCTCCGCCCTCCCTTATTTCTCTCTCTCTCTCTCTCTCTCTCTCTCTTCTCTAAAATGAATAAATAAATAAATAAAAATTGTTGAATTGTACCCTTGAAGTGGGTGAATTATATAATATGCAATATATGCCTCAATAAAGTATTTTTTAAATTCCAAAATTCATGATCCTGTATTTTAGTCTTTTTTTTTTTTTACAGAGACAGAGAGAGGGATAGATAGGGACAGACAAACAGGAACAGAGAAAGATGAGAAGCATCAATCATTAGTTTTTTGTTGCAACACCTTAGTTGTTCATTGATTGCTTTCTCATATGTGCCTTGACCATGGGCCTTCAGCAGACCGAGTAACCCCTTGCTCGAGCCAGCGACCTTGGGTCCAAGCTGGTGAGCTTTGCTCAAACCAGATGAGCCCGCGCTCAAACTGGCAACCTCAAGGTCTCGAATCTGGGTCCTCCGCATCCCAGTCCAACGCTCTATTCACTGCACCACCGCCTGGTCAGGCATGATCCTGTATTTTAAAGGGGTTTTTTTGCATGACTGACTCTCAGCCTCAACCAGCAAGGTGAACCATACTGCATTTTCATCTGATTATTGCTGAAGGTTTTACACATAAGGTGCAGAAGCTTCACACAGAGCTGACACCTCGAATCCCACAAGACCTACCCAGAAAGCTATCCGTGTGAGCATGTCTCCAGCTCGGACCCATCAGCAAAACATTCAGAATTCTGTAGATTGGGTTCTAATTAATCAGAATTCTTTTCATTTTCTCTTCTCTCTTCCCAAGAACCTCCTCCTGAGGAAAAAGAGACAGGCAGACAGACAGACAGACAGACAGACCTAAGCAGTTGAGGCAGTGGGGGTCCTATTCCTGCTCTCCTCCACACAAGCGCAGGGAAGGAGCGCCATACTTGTGAAGCTGAAGAGAAACACCGGGCATTTGTATTTCATTTGGGAAACAGTCATGGCTCATCGCCCGAGCACCTCCCAGCAGAGCAGCTGGCTAAACGCAGCCCCAGTGAGTCAAATTTGTGTTCATAGAGGAAAACAAATAATTAAAACAGATCAAAGACTCGACGTGATAATTAGAAACATGCTCATCACTGCTCAGTCACTGCCAAGGATCTTCACTCTCAAAGATGGAGAAAGAGCCGCAAGCACTGTTTTAAAACTGTCCTCACACCCTGTTCCCACCCGTTGGGTTTATTTTTCTACTGAGGGGTTTGATGTTTCTGCTTGCCATATTTGCAACCAAAGGATCCATTCCCTTCTCTCTCAGACTGTTGGGCTCTTTTATATCCTTTAAGACAAGCTCAAATGCCATGTCCTGTAGGAAGCGGATCCTTATCCCTTGGGGCTCAGGCTCACAGATGTTGGAGCACTTCCTCCATCCCACTTTGTTCTGTAGCCAGGGGTAAAGACTATGTACCACTCCAGGAGGGCAAAGCCTGTGTCACTCACCTCTAGGGGCTTCTGCATCACTCACCATGCCCCAAAGCCCAGTGTGTGTGCGGTAAGGCTCACTCAGACCCACACCACTGATGTTACAGTATCTCTTCCACTGTTTGTAGCACCATCAACACGCCCCTGTTGTCTTATATTTTCAGCCTCCACTCATCCCTAGATTCAGAGTGAAAGAGAAATACAGTGTGTCCGTAAAGTCATGGTGCACTTTTGACCGGTCACAGGAAAGCAACAAAAGACGATAGAAATGTGAAATCTGCATCAAATAAAAGGAAAACTCTCCCAGTTTCATACCTATTCAGTGCAGGCGCTTCGTTATAAATGTGCCGATATTCACGTTGCACTTTGGTCATGGATTCAAATTTAGCGAGCCGCAGAACACACTGAACTGTCCTCTGTACCGTCCACATCTCGACTGGCATGGCTGTGGGCTGCTCCGCTGTATACACGGTGTTATGTCATCATCTGCGCATGTGCACATGCTGCCACATCATCCTACAGAAACTGGGAGGGTTTTCCTTTTATTTGGTGCAGATTTCACATTTCTATAGTCTTTTGTTGCTTTCCTGTGACCGGTCAAAAGTGCACCATGACTTTACAGACACACTGTATTTGCACCTAACATTGCCTCCACCGGCTAGTTCACACCTACTCCCTTCTTGTCTAGAAGAGGAAGTATCTCCTCCCCTGCATACAAGCCTTTACTGGCTCCTCATCGCTCAGAGATTCATGTTCACAATCCTCAGCATGGCATTCAAGACCTGAAGTCACACCCTGAGGCTTCCTGCCATCCCCTGCCCTGCACTGCAGCGATACCGAACAACGTGCCCCTTCTTACCTCCACCATGGCTGCTTCATGCTTTCCCCCCTTTGCATGTTTCTGGATGCAGCCCCAAGTGACTCTCTCCAGCTACCGTCCCTTGGTGCTCACAGCAAAATCGGGATTCTAGCACCCCCTCCCTGCCCGTGGTGTCACTCTGCATTTGCCAATCTGTGTCTCCATCCGAACTGTAAGGCTCCTTAAAGCAAAAGATCTGCATTGCTCATCTTCACATTGCAGTGCTTAGACAATGCCTGGCACATGGTAGCGGTTTTAATAGTTTTAATATTATTCAGGTATGGTAAAACCAACAAATCAAGAGAGGACTGCCATTAAAAGGATATAGTTTGTTAACAGTTCCCAAGAGAAGTGGGCACACCACACCATGGGGTTGAGGGTCACATGGAGAGACACCAGAGCCAATCAGGAGGCAAAGCGAGTGAAGAGAAAACATGGACAAGAGCCTTTATTGTGGTTTCCACAGAAAGAACTGGGCAAGGCAGGATAAACATGCCTGCAATTGGCTTGTTTGAATAATTTTAGAGAGCTCTGTGGTATAGGGGTCTTGCTAGCTGCCTGGCATCTGGCCTTGGGCAGATGGACAGTAACCCCAAGTGTGAGAACCCAATAAGGGAGATGGTTGGGGATGCAGACTCTGGACTGACTGACCTGTATTTGAAATGCACACCTCATGGAGGCAAAGTCCGCTGAGGACATGGGAGACAACAAGGTAAGACACCAAAGCAAGGTGACTCAAGCATAGCATTAGCTTATGCAGAAAAAAATGTGTTCAAAATATGCATATGGGGCAGATTTGGGGGGGGCAGAGGTTAAAGCATCAAGTTTACAGAAGCTAGAACATGATTACATAGTGGAGAGCTTTAAAAAGGCAGAAATAATGACCAAATGAATAGATAGATGGCTGAGTAGACAAATAGGTGGATAGACACATGGGTGGATGATGGATGGGGAAGGGGTGGAAGGATGGATAGATGGATGGATGAGTAGATGGATAAAGGGGTGGGTGGGTGGGTGGATGATGGATGGTTCACATATTAATAATTTCAGGTAGTCAAGAGAGATCACTGAAGCATTTCAATTTTGCATCCTTTAGATTTTTGCATATTTCAAATATGGGAGAATTAGCATTTGTCCATAAAATAATTCTCAGAAAATTTTGAGAAATAACAACCAGTTTCTTCCATAGCCTGGCTATGGTGCATAATTTTTACAGATGCCATTTATTTATAGTTTTTCTTCCCCTTCCAATTATGATTAAATATAAAACTCATAGCTCTAAGTTCAGGAGGGTGGGGAAGGAGCCTATATTCACCAGCACAGTAGATGCAATAAAAACTGCAACATCGCAGTTTGAGGGGCTCATTTGTGCTAACAGATTCCAGAACTGGAGTGGTGTTCAAGGTCAGAGACAGAGAGGATAAGGAAACTGAGACTCAGAGTGGTACAGTGGCTTCAGAGACTGCTACACTGAGACTGACACCCCAAGTCCCCGAAGCCAAATCATCTCTCTCTCTCTCTCTCTCTCACTCTCCATCTCTCAGTTGCAAATACCAAATTTTTGCCACCAATTAACAAATTATTGATGATTTCAAACCTAATGCAAAGAGGTTTTAAAAGGAAGCCCAACCCTGGAGCAGAACAGAAATCTAACTCTCAGACGCATCCTAGAAATATTCCTGTGGTGCACCCTCCACGTCAATCTGTTTTATGTGATTATAAGAGGATTTTAACTTTTTTAGGTTGGCATCACCAGTCTCATTAAAAAGCCATCCCGCCAGCTTACATGATCCCAGCTAATATAAATCCAAACCAACACAAAAGGAAAAAAAGATTGCTTTTATAAGATGGAAGACATCAAGTCATGGCCATTACCGAATTCCCATTTGCGATGGTTTGGGTTTCTGTTGGCAAAGCACTGGAGGACATCTACAATGCTCGGGAGGCAAACGTGAAGCCATGGTTTCCACTGGTTCCAAAAACAAAGCCACGGGGGCTCCTGTCGCTTGGCCCAAAAATGATCAAATAAAACCCATTATTGCAGTCAGTACATGAGAAACGATATTCGCTTAAGCTGGCCAGGAAGTTTATTGCCTGTTTCCCAGGCCCAGTTCATTAAGCGTCGCTGTCGAAAACCACGGCGGTTCCAAGTCCTAAATGAAGTGGACTCTCCTGGCAGGAAGACGCTCGGACAACTTCAGACTAAACCCTTGCTAGATATTTTTCCCCACGGGGTGTCAGGGACAAGTCGACAGCACAGGGAGCAGATACGGAGCCATCAGCAGGTCCAGGCCCTCATTACATGAGACTCACACAGTGCTGCACAAATGCCAAGGCTACCACCCCTATCACCCTCTCCAGCCCACAGCACCAAAACCCTACCTTCCACAGCTTTGGCAGTTGACTGCTCGTTTTCTCTATGCTGAGCTAACTGTGGCTGCGGCCCCACAGGGCTGTTACCACTTACCCAGGTGCCATGTTTCTTCTTTCACTCTGACAATACCTCTGTGCCAGGGGCATCTCGTCGTTGGGGGGGAAAAATGCTGACTTGCAGGAAAAATAAAAAATCCTACCCTTGGTCTCCACCACCCAGAATTCCTTGAAAATTTTTGAATTCAAGTCCCAGCACTTTTTTTAAACATAGCCCCCAGTGATTGTGACGCATAAGCCAGGACTGAGAGCCCTGAGTATTATCTCTACAGAGCACATGCCCATCGTTATACTGAAATAATACTTTGCATATACTGGGTTAGTACAAACATGACTAGACATTAGATGATATAAAATTTTAAATGATTTTCTTTTTTTTCCCTTTATTTATTTATTTATTCATTCATTTATTCATTTTAGAGAGGAGAGTGTGTGTGGGGGGGGGAGCAGGAAGCATCAACTTCCATATGTGCCTTGACCAGGCAAGTGTAGGGCTTTGAACCAGTGACCTCAGCATTCCAGGTCAATGCTTTATCCACTGCACCACCACAGGTCAGGCTAAATGATTTTTTTAGGTGTGATAATAGTGCTGTTGTAAGAAAAAATTAAATTCACACTCAGAAAGATACAGAGATAGATAAATCATACAAAGCTAAATGGAAATAATTGAATCTAGATGGAAGGTATGTGGGTGTTCAGTACTACTGTTCCAACTCTTCTCACAGTGTGAGTGTTTCATAACAAAAAGCTGAAAAAAGGAAGTTGCCAAATGACACTAGTATTATAATAATAAAATACGTATTATAACTACAATTTATAATAAAAAAATAAATAAAAGTCTTTATCACATAAAGATTTCCCATGTCAAGTTATCTTAATCAAAAAGTCTAAGAGAAGCCTGACCAGTGGTGGCACAGTCGATAGAATGTGCACCTGGGATGCCAAGGTCCCAGGTTCGAGACCCCAAGGTTACCAGCTTGAGTAAAGGTCCCTGGCTTAGCCAAAGAAGCAATCAATTAACAACTAAAGGGACACAACTATGAGTTGATGCTTCTCATCTCTCTCCCTTCTTATTTCTCTCTCTCTCTCTCTAAAATAAAAATAAAATAAAATCTAAGAGAAGATGACCACAATCAATGACAAAGAATTGGGGTCCAAGGGTCTTACTCTGCGGGGTTAGGTGTCATTGGCACAGACTCCAAGGAGGGTAGTTCAAGAATGTTCATCAAAAACATACCCCCAGTTTCCACTGCTATGGGGCTAGCCTGAGCAAGTAAGTAAACAAAGGGGTTAAAACGTACATATAAGGGTGTTCAATTCATCCCAGTTTATAAAAAACAACTGACAACACACCAACTGTCCCTCAGAGGTAGCCACATGGAGGAACAGCATTCAGCCATCACAATGGAGAGTATAGATCTATACAGGGTGGGGCAAGAGTACTGACAACACACCAGCTGTCCCTCAGAGATAGCCACATGGAGGAACAGCATTCAGCCATCACAATGGAGAGTATAGATCTATACAGGGTGGGGCAAGAGTACTGACAACACACCAGCTGTCCCTCAGAGATAGCCACATGGTGGAACAGCATTCAGCCATCACAATGGAGAGTATAGATCTATACAGGGTGGGGCAAGAGTACTGACAACACACCAGCTGTCCCTCAGAGACAGCCACATGGAGGAACAGCATCCAGCCATCACAATGGAGAGTATAGATCTATACAGGGCGGGGCAAGAGGTTTACAGTTGTTCATATGGAAAATAATGCAATAATTAATAAATTATAATACAAGAATAAATTGTTTCAGATACTCACAACTGTAAACCTATGTTTGCCCCACCCTGTATGAGTTAACCCTGGGAGATAAAGACAGGCAGATAAAGACGACAGGGAGAATGATGATGATGATGATGGTGATGATGATGATGATATGATATTGGAATTTAATCTTTGTTTTCAGGGGAGGAAATAATGATTATTTATTACTTTTGTAATTAGGAAGAAAAAGGGATATTTCCACTTGAAGAGCAAAAGAACACATGCCTGCTTACGTAGAGTGATCAGTGGGACACAGCGTGTGCCGCACTGCCCTGCCGTCCCCAGGAAGAAGAAGGACCATTTCTGACGAAGTTCCTGGTCCTGTCCCTGGTGGAGCACATCCAGCAGGGTCTCTCCCGGGGACTAACAGGTTAACCACGTGCACACGGTCTCAGGCTTCCCAAGAAGAAGACCCACAGCGCTGTTGCTCCCCTCTTCCTCTCCAGGCATGCCAGGCTGCATTTCATAGTTTGATTGAAATCGTGCCATCCAGTCTGTCTCTCCACAAACAAATGGAATATTCTGGGCTTCCAGCATTTGGAGACACACAGCTTGCATCTTTTTATGAAGACAAATAAACACTGTGTATGGTAACAACTAAGTCATGATGGATAAAACATGCCTGTGATCCAGAATCATTTGCGAAGCCCAGGCTGCAGACTCGTGGCAGGTGAGGACTGAGGACCGGCTGGGCAGTGATGGGGAACAGGGCACGGTGTGAGAGATGCGGGGGAACTGTGTGTGGATGTGCCTTTAGGAGGACACCCTTATCTGGTCACATCCCCACCATTCCCGAAGAACAAAAGGCACATTTTGTTTATTCCAATAGTGACAGTTAGTCGTGGCATCCAGTTCTCTCTAAGCTTCCAGTCATTCGGATCCACCCCTCCCCTGGTCATCCTCAGTTGCTTTCTGGACTAAAAGGAATCAAAAACCACTCAGTCATGGTTTTCCAACTCATCCCTTAGGATGTCCAAGCAGTGGCTCTCAAAGTGTGGCCCCTGTACCAGCAGCCCCCACCCTGGTGGGAGCTTGTCAGAAATGCCCCAGCTTTCACTGGTGCCCCCATGTCCCTCAGACCAGTGACCCAAGCCTAAAGCTTGACCAGCAGATGATGCAAGCTAGTCTGAATACAAATGCCAAAAGTAGGCAGGAATATCAATCACCCTTATAAGAAAGGTCACCCTTCTCTCAAGCATAACATTGACATAAGAGTTGTTCGGCCCCATGGTCACAAATGGGCCATTTTTGAGACTCTTGTTTTCATTAAAAAAAAGAACTCACGGAACTCTAGTCACTAAATGAGCAGTGAGCAGAAGAGAGGAGAAAGCTGGGTCAGTTTCCAGATTTTCCATGATAATCAAGAAATTACCACGCACCTAATTCAAAGCTGACCCAATATAGTCCCTCTGAGAGGAAGGGGCAGGTCTGACCTCCGGTGCCAGGTTTTGAAAGCAGGGCCTCATCCTTGCCCCACTCAGTGGCTACTTCTCCTCTCCCCGGAGTGTCCTAGGGAAACATCACGTTTCCTCTAAAGAGATAACCAACTGTCTCCAGTTTCTCTGTTATAAGCAAACAAAGAAGAAACCCAGGCAAGGGGACCAAAGTGAAATAAGATGTTAAAGAATACACTTCTCACCAAGAAGCCTATGAGTGCCAGTGACCCCCAGGAGGGTCATTGTTTTGCACCTACATGGCAGAGCAGGCCTGGGCTGTTCTGGGAATCCTGCTAACAGAGGCTGACCTCGCTCTGTCTGACAATTTACAATACCAGATGAAGCACCCAGCAGAGTCCTGGCCTTTGCCTGGACTATGTCAGGATCTCACTCATCTGCAAAGAAACCACCACTTCCCAAAGAGAGGTGGACTCCCTTCCCCAAAGGGAGCAGAACAAGCCACAATTCTATCCCTCCTCCTCCTCACCACACCCTCCTGTGACATCTCTTCTGTGTGCTCATCCTCACTTTTTAAAGGCAGCAGGCCAGAGCAGTTTGGGAAGACCTTTGTACCATGCATTCCCTTGTAAACAATGTGGGAAATAAGGCATGGTGGAATGAACTAAGTCAAAGCAAAGGAGAGATGAGAACTAATACTTGTTTAACCTAGTATGCAACTTGCACTGTGATAGCTGTGTCCATTCATTATCATAGCAATACCCACAGCAATCTTCTGAGGTAAGTATTACCCTATACCACAAATGAGATGACTGAAAATCAGAGAGGTTTAGTACTTGCCCAGAATCACAGAACAGAGGCCAGAAATTCTAATATGATCATCGTGGTTTTTTTTCTCCTCCCTTTAATGGGGCTGGCCTTCTGCACCTCTGGAATTTGAGGTCACCCTCGGGAGAAGACCTTTCCTCCCTTGTCACCAGCTCACCCATTTCCATCCAGGCTCCTGGCTTGCAAGTGTGCTTAAGTCTGTTTGACAAATCACAGGAGAGAAAGATGCTTTGGGCACAGTTCAAGCTGCAAAACTTTTTGGAATGAAGGGCTTAAAAGTCACCTTTTTTGAGTGATTCCAACTCTAAGAGAAACAAATAAAAACCAGAATTCTTCAGCTGCGATCTATGGGAATATCTGGACACTTTTCCCAGCACGTGACATCATTTTCCTTCCAGACTCCAATGCTAAATTTAGCCCAGAAAACCCTTTGAACTATTGTTGCCTTAAAACACAATATGGATTGTGTATGTATTAAACACTTTAAAGAACTGCTTTGTGACACGAGACGTGTGGCCAGGCTGTTCCACTGGCCTGAGGGACACTAAGTGGGAGCCAAAGACTAGTCAAACTTTTTATTTTTATTGATTTGAGAGAGAAAGAGAAACACTGATTTGTTGTTACACTTATTTCCTCATTCACTGGTTGATTATTGTGTGTTCCCTGACTGGGGATCGAACCTACAACCTTGATGTATTGAAATGATGCACTAACAAACTGAGGTCAAGTCTTAAGACTAGTTAAACTTGAACCAGACACATGCACTTGTACACACACACACACACATGCACACACACACACACACACACACGATGCTCTTATGTAATACAACCATTCCAAACAAGCTGCTAACACTTTTTTACAACAACCCTGTGAGGTGATGAACTTGACCAAGACCCAGCATGCAGTTTCATTTTCTCTTCCATTCAAGTAGATAATCAGACAAAATTTTAAGAAGCTGCCATCTTAAAATTCCTGACTGCTTCTCTGCCTCAATGAGCCCAGCACATTTTGTTCATGAGAGTTGCTTGGGCAACCTTTTGGGCTTTTGTGGCGATAAGGCAGCCGGACTCCTCTGCCTGGGGCCATGACACGGGCCTCCCCTTCTAGAGCCACCTCTAGCCAGAGAAGGCTGCAGCAGAAGATGCGAGGACACCTGGGAGCATAGGGAGGGGGAACTGACCTGAGTCTATGAAGTTCATGTTATTAGAGCTTCTTGGTGGGACTGAAATTTCCTGGTCACAGTCAGCTGGCAGGACAGGAGTGAGAGTCCCAGAGGAAATGGTATCTTCTTGATAAGCCCAGCTCAGCTGGTACCAGCTGGTTGAGTGGCCCTTCTAAAGGGAATGCCCAACACAAAACCAGCAAAGCTTCAGCCAAGTGTGTAAGAGGCTTTCCTCAGAGAACCACAGAGGTTGGCCAGAGATTCAAGCAAACAGCTCATCGCAGCACTGGGCACATCAAACCCCAAAAGATGGTTTTTAATAGTAACACGATGTAGTACAGTAACAGGCGAAAGAACAAGAGACCTTGTCCTATCTGTTTTTTCATGAAGGGGGAGCTGGGAAGGCAGGACTGACATTTGGAAACATGACTGATCCTTAAGCTGAACAAACGCCAGGTGGTAAGGATACTCTGAGAAAGGTCCCGGACATTCTGCAGCTTGCCGTGAATATTTTGTGTGTGTGTGTGTGTGTTTTTTTACAGACACAGAGAGAGAGTCAGAGAGAGAGAGAGATAGGGACAGACAGACAGGAACGGAGAGAGATGAGAAGCATCAATCATCAGTTTTTCGTTGTGACACCTTAGTTGTTCATTGATTGCTTTCTCATATGTGCCTTGACCATGGGCCTTCAGCAGACCGAGTAACCCCTTGCTCGAGCCAGCAACCTTGGGTCCAAGCAGGTGAGCTTTGCTCAAATCAGATGAGCCCGTGCTCAAGCTGGCGACCCCGAAGTCTCGAACCTGGGTCCTCTACATCCCAGTCTGACGCTCTATCCACTGTGCCACTGCTTGGTCAGGCTTGCTGTGAATATTAACAGAAGACGTCACCATGTCTGTGTCTGTGCCCCAAGCTGGGAAAGCAGGCCATCGAGGTCACACCCAGTGCCTCACACTCATCACAGAGAAAGAAAGATTGGAGTGTCCCCTGTGCCCAGACTTACACCCACCCCAAAGACAGAGTGTTCTGACTGCTTCTGGGGAAAGGGGCTTAAACTGCAGAAATAGCCCCTTTGAGGGTTGCCAGATAAAACACAGGATGTCCAATTAAATTTGAGTTTCAGGTAAGTAATGAATAAGTTCTTAGTGCAAGTATGCCCTAAATATCTTACTGTTGCTTATCTGAAATTTAATTACAACTGGCCACACTGGCCTTCTTGTAAAATCAGCTGTGGGCCTCTTCTGGCTGCACTCTTCCCACGCAAGTAACAGGACGCTTCACCTGCTTCCTGTGAATTAGAGGACATTGTTGGACCAGGCAAGGATGAGGGGTGGGGAATGGGAATGGATGTTTTTATCTCGTCAAGAGAAAAGGGGAATAAATTAGAACTGATGCCTTAGGGAAATACGTTTGGAGAGTAAGGTGGACCATGGAAGCTGTCGATCTGAACTGCTATCATTCTTTGCACTCTGCCAGCCCTGGGACTACTGAATGATCTCATCTATTATGCTTTTTATCTATTTTCTCCCCAAACTTAAATCGACAGCAACCAGGGCCTGAAGTTCCATGACTAAGCTCTACAGTCCCCCGCTGGCTCCCTTAGCAAGGGCTCTCCACCCAGGCCCGTCTCACTTGCAGACACTCATGTCCACCCCATATTCACAACAAAGATGACCAAGTGGGCAGAGTGACTAGCCCTCCCACCAGAGTGGAAGCAGAGTGAACGACCTGAAGGTCTCCAAGGATCAGGGCATGGGTCCTGTGGGTAGCTGTCACTGCTTCACCTGACCTTGGGATTCTAGGCTCAGATCCAATGCACCAGCTAGTTTAGCATTTTTTTGAGTGGCGCCATGCCCATGACCAGCAGGAAGTAAGGACCAGTGGAAGAGCCCACCTGAGTGTGTGCAAAGGCAGCTAGAGATGCCAACCAGGTGGGTCCAGCCCCACCTGACACCACCTCCAGGCCCGGGCCAGCCCCAGGACCAGTCATGGCTGCGGACCACAATCAGCCTGCTCTCTCCTCCTAAACATCCCAACTTCCCGCCCCTCCCAAGCGTCCCAAAAGAGGAAGAAAAGCCCTAGGTTGGAAATAACTTTAAGGAGCATCAATCTGCTCCCACTTCCCATCTCTGCCTGCATCCCTGCAGAGGTGGGGAACTCACTCCTTCGGGGTCAGTGTATTCCACCTCCAGTCATTTTCTTACATTGAGTCCAAATCCATTGGCCCTCACACTTCCACCCAGAAACCACTGGGGCCATCTGGAGCTCGTGTAATCTTTCTACTGTATGACACTGTACCAATGTATTGAGCAGTTCTCGACTTGATAGAGTTATAAGCATTAAACAGTTTTATTATTTTCCAATGATTATTTTCAATCATATTGTGTCAAACTTCTCATTTCCTTCCTTTGATGGCATTTTGAGTTCAGACCATAAGTATAACCTCAAATTCAATTTAAGCTTCAGCTTCCGGGGTCTTAGAAAGACCCTGAGTGTGTGCAGGGAGGGGTTCGAGCTCGTGGGTGGACTCTGAGCCACCTCCTGGTCTTCAGGGCAGCCCTCCTCTGGTGCGCTGGGGCAAGAAGCCGGGAGAGGGAAATAAGCAGGTGTTTCGTTAGGTGTTCCAGCAAGAGGGAGGGTGGTTAATGCTGTTTTAAAAGTGTTTCATTGGGTCCCAACATAGTTCTTTTCCTGTTGGTTGCTTCTGCTCCTCGGGCTAAGAGTTAGGGATCAGGTTTGGTCCAGCTGCAGCACTCCCCGGTTGGAGTTAGGGATCAGGTTTGGTCCAGCTGTAGCCCTCCCGGTTGGAGTTAGGGATCGGGTTTGGTCCAGCTGTAGCCCTCCCGGTTGGAGTTAGGGATCAGGTTTGGTCCAGCTATAGCCCTCCCGGTTGGAGTTAGGGATCAGGTTTGGTCCAACTGTAGCCCTCCCGGTTGGAGTTAGGGATCAGGTTTGGTCCAGCTGTAGCCCTCCCGGTTGGATGCTACAACTTTTTCAGATCGCATCAAGGGGCTTTTGCTGTTCTCTAAAAGTAGGTGTTTCAGGAAGCTTGAGCTGAGTCCTCCAGAGGGCCCTGTGAACTCTTCATGGCATAGTTCCCTGTGGTTTCTTTAGTGCCCTCTATTAGTGCCACCAGCATACACCCTAAGACCCTAAAACATGTGGGTAAGATAGGCCCAGATGCTGGCAGTGCCCTCAGATGGGACTCTGGATAACCACCTCCAGCCCAGCCCAGCTGCTCTCCCAGCTCCCTTTCCTGGGCCTACACATCCCTTGTGCACCCGTTTCACCTTTCCTATTTAGTCCACTGGCTCAGAGAATTTTGTTCATAGGTAGTCCCATAAGCATTGACAGCATGAGTATGATCACATTTGGTAAAAACATCCAGAAAAGTCCACCTCACTGACATTAAAAAGTTAAAATGACCACGATTACTCCAACAAAACACAACATAGTAGTAGATTCAAAAATCGAGGAAAACAAGAAGATATAAAAGAGGGCTCTGTGGAGTTGGAGAATTCCCTCCTAGTAAAGCCTCCAGGTTGTGAATAGCTCCATGAAAATATGGACACCAGAACAGGCCAACCTATTTGGGCCCAACTGGATCAGGTCATTCCCCAGACCCAGTGGTCACAGAGGACAGCACTGGCTGTCTCACGGTCTCAGCTAATATGTCTCTATCTTCCCCCCCCCAAAAAAAAAAAAAACTCAGACCAAACTGTTGTTCCACACTGAGTAATAATCAACAGAAAGTCTGAAAACTCAACCCACTCAGCACAATCTGACCTTTTTTAACTAAGGAAACTGTATTTTCCCCATTCTCGTACTCTCTTAACTTCAAAGGAGATTAAAGTAAATATCCCATATGCTCACAAACAAATAGAATGCATTACCTTGAAGCCGAAGCCGAACATGCAGGTGTTTAGCTCCAGCAAGGACGGCAGTTACTGCTGTTTATTAAAGCAGCCGCGTTTCAGTTCCCTGAGACAAGAAGAATCACCACATGGTGGCTAAGTGGCTGACATTTGGCTCTTGTTTTCTCCTTCTTTTCCTCCAGTTCCCTCTGGATTAGTTTTCCACGGCTAAATATTCAGCAGATTAAAATGACTCCAAACGCGCAGGTTAAAACAGCACAGTGTGGCTAAACTCACTAAGGAAAAAAAGAGGAAGGATTCATATAAACAACATCCAAAATGAAGGAGGAGAAATTACCACAGACATCATAGACATACCAACGATCATAGTAGAATATTTAAAAAGGTTATATGACACCAAATTCAACAACCTAGAGGAAATGTATAAATTCCTAGAACTATACAATCTTCTTAGACTGAGTCACAAAGAAGTGGAAAACCTAAATAGACCTACAAGCAGGAAGGAAATAGAAACAAATATGTAAAACCTCCCCCAAAACAAAAGTCCGCTAGTGAATTCTACCAAACATTCAAAGGAGATTTGGTACCTATCCTTCTCAAAGTCTTCCAAAAAAATAAAGGAAGAAGCAATGCTCTCTAACACATTTTATGAGGCCGACATAACCCTCATACCAAAACCTGGAAAGGACAACACAGAAAAAGAAAACTACAGACCAATATCTCTAATGAATATAGATGTAAAAATCCTAAACAAAATGCTAGCAAATCGAATACAACAACACATTTAAAAAATATACAGCACAAGCAAGTGAGATTCATTCCAGGAGCACAAGGATGGTTCAACATACAGAAATCAATCAATGTAATACACCACATCAACAAAACAAAGAGATGACGTCAGAGTAATGGCGGGGTAGGAAGCGATTCCGATAAATCTCCCCCAAAACTCAACAAGATCTTCAACCAGCAACAGAAAAACCTATACTTGGAGCCTCCAGATGCTTCGCAATACACCCAAAGGTATGGTCGAGTGAAAAATTGGCTAAATATATAACCAAACCCCGAAGGAAATAGGGAGTAAGAAATGCTCTGCCTTCCTCACTAACCTAAACAGGGCGGCTTTCTCTGGTAACTGTGAATATAGAAACTGAGGCGGGCAAAGGGGGTGAATAGATTCAGGCCACGGCACAAACGGCTGAACCAGGCTGTGGCACGGAGATCCAAGCCAAGGAAAAACTGATCCTGTGGCAACCCGGGCAATACAAGCTAACACTCGCGCCAAACCCAAACAAAGAAAGACAAGCGGGGCGACCATTTTACCCGGTCTCCTGGTTGGTGCGCAGTTAGTGGGCGAGAGATTTCTTCCTAGGCCCCGAGAGTGGGTGCCCGTGTTTCCCCCCGGAGAGGCAGGGTCAGAGGCCTTTCTGTGGGCCGAGGGCAGAGTCTCTGGGCAGCCCCAGCGCCCTGGGAAAGCCACGCACGGGAGGGAGTGAGAACTAATTCCAACGGTGGAGATTTTCCGTGCTGCTGGGGGTTTCACTCAGAGGGAAACGCGGCCGGCCTCATATCCGGGTTTGCGCGCGCAGATAAGGAGTGAGCGATTCCTCCGAGTGCCTCGGCAGTGCGCGCCCGTGTTATCGCACAGAGGGGCAGAGTCAGGGGCCTTTGTGTGGGCCAAAGCGGAATCTCGGGCCGCCCCAGCGCCTTGCAAAAGCCGCACACGGGGACGGAGTGAGACTCAATTCCAACACTGCAACTTTTCCCTGCGGTTGGGGGTTTCACTCAGAGCGTGAGACTGCTGGCCGGATATCCTGGTCTGTGTGCGCAGCCAGTGAGTGAGAGTTTCCTCCAAGCGCCCCGGAAGTGGGTGCCCGCCTGTGTTACTGGACAGAGTGGCAGACAGAACCAGAGGTCTTTGAGTGGGCGGAAAGCCAGCCTGATTATGCTAGCAGCTCTGACTGACTGAGCCTTACCCAGAGCCCTGTGCTGAGTGGAAATAGAGTGGGGAGTTGCCAGCTCTTTGAGCCTCTTACTATCCAAGCAGAGGCAGCAGCAACCCCATAGCTGGATTATCAGGCTACTAATTGAGGAAGGAAAGACTAGGAGAAAGGCTCCAGGAACACGGACTCTCTCACTGTTGGAGCCTATAAATGCTAATAGCCTCGACTGCCAACGAGACTAAAGCACAATACATGACATTGCCATAGAGACTTATCAACTGCAAACCTCTACCTGAGCGTGCCAAAGGGGCAGAACCCGGGGTACAGAGTCACCGACCAGGAAGAGGGAGAGAAAAGAAAAAGCAAGAAGATAACCTCTCAAAATCAAGAATAATCTGCAGACTTTATAACCTATCCTATTTTATTATATTTGTTCGTTTGTTTCTCTTATCTTCATTCTTGATACTTTTTTTCCTCCTCCAATTTGGCCGATTAACTCTCTGCCGGTCTTACTCTCTCCTCTCCTTGAACTACACTACCCATAAGTGTTACATCTCCCATTATCTTTTCTCCTCTCTTCCTTTCTCTCTATGAGGGTTGCACTCCAAAACCCTTAACTCTCTCTCTCTCTCTCTCTCTCTCTCCTTTCTTTTTTCTTCTATTAGTGGTTCCCTCTTTTTTTCTCTCTCTCTCTTTCTTTTCTCCCTCTATATTAGTTTCTTCCTTCCTCCTTTACATCTCCTCTCATTCAAACCTCAATAACAAACAAATTATCTTATCTGGGACTCAAACTTATGTTTGTGGCATTTTGGGGGGGGGTTTACTTCACCTTTTTAACTCACTAGCAGTGCTCCCATCCCTGGCTCTCCATTTTATCTAGTTCTTGTTCCACTAAATACAATAGTAATTTTTTAATTTGTCTCCCCATTTTTCCGTTTTCCTCTTATTCCTCTCATCATAACTCTTAGACAACCAACACCTAAAAGCAAATCATTTTATTCTTGACCCAAATTTTTTCCTTATTTGCTTTTTGTGGGTCCATACGCTCTTTTTTTTTTTTTTTTTTTTTCTCGTTTTTCTTTTTTTTTATTTTCTTTTTTTTTTTTTTCTTTTGCCCCTTTATTACTTTTCCCCAATTCAGGCCCTCCATCACAGGCATTGTTTGTTATAATTCACAGTTCACCACAAGATTTTCTCAAGAAAGAGGGGAGAGGAGAGGAGAGGAAAAAAGGAGGGGGGGAATAATTTCCTTTTTTAAAAAATTTTTATTTTATTTTATTTTTCTTTATCTCATTATTAATTTTTTTTAAAAAAACAACTATTTTCGATTTTTCATTTTTTTTATTATTTTTTTTAACTTTTTATTCTTTATTAAATCTCATTAATACTATCAACAAAACCATCCTCAGATGCCATTAAGGAAGAGAAAATCGAATATCATGGATACAAAAGAAAGAGAGGTAACACAGCTAGATGAGGAAAAATCTATGGAGAAAAAATTTAATATATTGGAAACCCTGGAGCTAAATGACAGAGAATTCAAGATAGAAATCCTAAAAATCCTCCGAGATATACAAGAAAACACAGAAAGACAATTTAGGGAGCTAGGAAAACAACTCAATGAACACAAAGAATATATGTCCAAGGAAATTGAAACTATAAAAACAAATCAAACAGAGATGAAAAACTAAATTCACGAGCTGAAAAACGAAGTAACAAGCTTAGCTAATAGAACAGGTCAGATAGAAGAGAGGATTAGTGAAATAGAAGACAAGCAACTTGAGGCACAGCAGAGAGAAGAAGAAAGAGACTCAAAAATTAAAAAAAAATGAGATAGCCCTACAAGAATTATCTGACTCCATCAAAAAGAATAACAAAAGAATAATAGGTATAACAGAGGGAGAAGAGAGAGAAAATGGAATGGAGAACATACTCAAACAAATAATAGATGAGAACTTCCCAAGCCTGTAGAAAGAACTAAAGCCTCAAGTTCAAGAAGCAAACAGAACTCCGAGTTTTCTTAACCCCAACAAACCTACTCCAAGGCATATCATAATGAAATTGACACAAACCAACAGCAAAGAAAAAATTCTCAAGGCAGCCAGAGAAAAGAAGAATACAACATATAAAGGAAGGCCCATTAGGTTATCATCAGATTTCTCAGCAGAAACTCTACAAGCTAGAAGAGAGTGGACCCCAATATTTAAAGTCCTGAAAGAGAGGAACTTTCAGCCACGAATACTATACCCATCAAAGCTATCCTTCAAATATGAAGGAGAAATAAAAACATTCACAGATACAGAAAAGATGAGGGAATTTATCAGCAGAAAACCCCCACTTCAGGAATTACTAAAGGGGGTTCTCCAATCAGATACAAAGAACAAAAAAAAAACAGAGCCACAAGTAAAAGCTCCAAGAAGAACACAATAAAACCAAATTTAAACTGTGACAACAACAAAAAGAAAGAGGGGGAGAAGATGGAGATTAACAGTAGCAAAGGACGATGGAGTGCAAAAGTACTCACAAAATAGTTCGCTACAATGAACAGGGTAGGGACCCTTTTCATTACTCAAAGGTAACCACCATTGAAAAAACCACCACAGAAGCACATGAGATAAAAAAGATAGCAACAGAGGAAAGATGTATGGAATACAACCAAATAAAAACAAAAGATAGAAAAACGAAAGAGAAGGATCAAATAAGACACAAAACTAACAGAAAGCAAGATATAAAATGGCAATAGGGAACTCACAAGTGTCAATAATTACACTAAATGTAAATGGATTAAACTCACCAATAAAAAGGTACAGAGTAGCAGAATGGATTAAAAAAGAAAATCCAACTGTATGCTGCCTACAGGAAACTCATCTAAGTAACAAGGATAAAAACAAATTCAAAGTGAAAGGCTTGAAAACAATACTCCAAGCAAATAACATCCAAAAAAAAGCAGGTGTAGCAATACTCATATCGGATAATGCTGACTACAAGACAGGAAAAGTACTCAGAGACAAAAATGGCCATTTCATAATGGCTAAGGGGACACTGAATCAAGAAGACATAACAATTCTTAATATATATGCACCAAACCAAGGAGCACCAAAATGTATAAGACAGCTACTTATTGATCTTAAAACAAAAACTGACAAAAACACAGTCATACTTGGAGACCTCAATATACCGCTGACGGCTCTAGATCGGTCATCCAAACAGAGAATCAACAAAGACATAGTGGCCTTAAACAAAACACTAGAGCACCTGGATATGATAGACATCTACAGGACATTTCATCCCAAAGTGACTGAGTATACATTTTTCTCCAGTGTACATGGATCATTCTCAAGAATTGACCATATGTTGGGCCACAAAAACAACATCAGCAAATTCAGAAAAATTGAAGTTGTACCAAGCATATATTCTGATCATAAAGCCTTTAAACTAGAATTCAACTGCAAAAAAGAGGGAAAAAATCCCACAAAAATGTGGAAACTAAACAACATACTTTTAAAAAATGAATGGGTCAAAGAAGAAATAAGTGCAGAGATCAAAAGATATATACAGACTAATGAAAATGACAATACGACATATCAGAATCTATGGGATGCAGCAAAAGCAGTGATAAGAGGGAAGTTCATATCACTTCAGGCATATATGAACAAACAAGAGAGAGCCCAAGTGAACCACTTAACTTCCCACCTTAAGGAAGTAGAAAAAGAAGAACAAAGACAACCCAAAACCAGCTGAAGAAAGGAGATAATAAAAATCAGAGCAGAAATAAATGAATTAGAGAACAGAAAAACTATAGAAAAAATTAATAGAACAAGGAGCTGGTTCTTTGAAAAGATCAACAAAATTGACAAACCCTTGGCAAGACTTACCAAGGAAAAAAGAGAAAGAACTCATATAAACAAAATCCAAAATGAAAGAGGAGAAATCACCACGGACACCGTAGATATACAAAGAATTATTGTAGAATACTATGAAAAACTTTATGCCACTAAATTCAACAACCTAGAAGAAATGGATAAATTCCTAGAACAATACAACCTTCCTAGACTGAGTCAAGAAGAAGCAGAAAGCCTAAACAGACCTATCAGTAAAGAAGAAATAGAAAAAACCATTAAAAACCTCCCCAAAAATAAAAGTCCAGGCCCTGATGGCTATACAAGTGAATTTTATCAAACATTCAAAGAAGACTTGGTTCCTATTCTACTCAAAGTCTTCCAAAAAATTGAAGAAGAAGCAATACTTCCAAACACATTTTATGAGGCCAACATAACCCTCATACCAAAACCAGGCAAGGATGGCACAAAAAAAGAAAACTACAGACCAATATCTCTAATGAATACAGATGCTAAAATACTAAACAAAATACTAGCAAATCGAATAGAACAACATATTAAAAAAATAATACATCATGATCAAGTTGGATTCATCCCAGAATCTCAAGGATGGTTCAACATACGTAAAACGGTTAACGTAATACACCATATCAACAAAACAAAGAACAAAAACCACATGATCTTATCAATAGACGCAGAAAAGGCTTTCGAT
Organism: Saccopteryx leptura; assembly: GCF_036850995.1. Classification (NCBI taxonomy): domain Eukaryota; kingdom Metazoa; phylum Chordata; class Mammalia; order Chiroptera; family Emballonuridae; genus Saccopteryx; species Saccopteryx leptura. Next base: position 42,415,552 of record NC_089504.1, on the reverse strand, counting down.
AAAATACAACACAATTTTATGTTTAAGACTCTCAACAAAATGGGTATAGAAGGAAAATATCTCAACATGATAAAGGCCATATATGATAAACCATCAGCTAACATCATATTAAATGGCACTAAACTGAAGGCTTTCCCCCTTAAATCAGGAACAAGACAGGGTTGTCCACTCTCTCCACTCTTATTTAATGTGGTACTAGAGGTTCTAGCCAGAGCAATCAGACAAGACAAAGAAATAAAAGGCATCCATATCGGAAAAGAAGAAGTAAAGGTATCACTTTTTGCAGATGATATGATACTATACATCGAAAACCCCAAAGAATCCACAAAAAGACTACTAGAAACAATAAGCCAATACAGTAAGGTCGCAGGATACAAAATTAACATACAGAAGTCAATAGCCTTTCTATATGCCAACAATGAAACAACTGAGAAGGAACTCAAAAGAATAATCCCCTTCACGATTGCAACAAAAAAAATAAAATACTTAGGAATAAACATAACAAAGAATGTAAAGGACTTATATAATGAAAACTATAAACCATTGTTAAGGGAAATCGAAAAAGATATAATGAGATGGGAGAATATACCTTGTTCTTGGCTAGGAAGAATAAATATAATCAAGATGGCTATATTACCCAAAGCAATATACAAATTTAATGCAATTCCCATCAAACTTCCAATGACATTTTTTAAAGAAATAGAGCAAAAAATCATCAGATTTATATGGAACTATAAAAAACCCCGAATAGCCAAAGCAATCCTAAAGAAAAAGAATGAAGCTGGAGGCATTTCAATACCTGACTTCAAACTCTATTATAGGGCCACGACAATCAAAACAGCATGGTATTGGCAGAAAAATAGACACTCAGACCAATGGAACAGAATAGAAAGTCCAGAAATAAAACCACATATATATAGTCAAATAATTTTTGATAAAGGGGCCAACAACACACAATGGAGAAAAGAAAGCCTCTTCAATAAATGGTGCTGGGAAAACTGGAAAGCCACATGCAAAAGAATGAAACTGGACTACAGTCTCTCCCCCTGTACAAAAATTAACTCAAAATGGATCAAAGATCTAAACATAAGACCTGAAACAATTAAGTACATAGAAGAAGACATAGGTACTCAACTCAGGGACCTGGGTTTTAAAGAGCATTTTATGAATTTGACTCCAATGGCAAGAGAAGTGAAGGCAAAAATTAATGAATGGGACTACATCAGACTAAGAAGTTTTTGCTCAGCAAGAGAAACTGATAACAAAATAAACAGAAAGCCAACTAAATGGGAAATGATATTTTCAAACAACAGCTCAGATAAGGGCCTAATATCCAAAATATACAAAGAACTCATAAAACTCAACAACAAACAAACAAACAATCCAATAAAAAAAATGGGAAGAGGATATGAATAGACACTTCTCCCAGGAAGAAATACAAATGGCCAACAGATATATGAAAAGATGCTCATCTTCTTTAGCTATTAGAGAAATGCAAATCAAAATGGCAATGAGATACCACCTCACCCCTGTTCGATTAGCTGTTATTAGCAAGACAGGTAATAGCAAATGTTGGAGAGGCTGTGGAGAAAAAGGAACCCTCATCCACTGTTGGTGGGAATGTAAAGTAGTACAACCATTATGGAAGAAAGTATGGTGGTTCCTCAAAAAACTGAAAATAGAACTACCTTATGACCCAGCAATCCCTCTACTGGGTATATATCCCAAAAACTCAGAAACATTGATACGTAAAGACACATGCAGCCCCATGTTTATTGCAGCATTGTTCACAGTGGCCAGGACATGGAAACAACCAAAAAGCCCATCAATAGATGACTGGATAAAGAAGATGTGGCACATATACACTATGGAATACTACTCAGCCATAAGAAATGATGACATCAGAACATTTACAGCAAAATGGTGGGATCTTGATAACATGATACGAAGAGAAATAAGTAAATCAGAAAAAACCAGGAACTGTATTATTCCATACGTAGGTGGGACATAATAGTGAAACGAAGAGACATTGATAAGAGTGTGGTGGTTACGGGGGGGAGGGGGGAATGGGAGAGGGAAAGGGGGTGGGGAGGGGCACAAAGAAAACAAAATAGAAGGTGACAGAGGACAATCTGACTTTGGGTGGTGGGTATGCAACATAATTGAACGACAAGATAACCAGGACTTGTTATCTTTGAATATATGTATCCTGATTTATTGATGTCACCCCATTAAAAAAATAAAATTATTATAAAAAAAAATAAAAAATAAAAAAAAAACAAAAAAAACAAAACAAAGAACAAAAATCATATGATCCTATCAATAGTTGCAGAAAAGGCATTCGATGAGCTACAACACTCCATTATGTTTAAAACACTCAATAAAATCAGAATGGATGGAAAGTACCTCAACATAATAAAGGTCATATAACAAACCATCAGCTAATATCATACTAAATGGGGAAAACATGAAGGCTTTTCCTTTAAAATATGAAACAAGACAAGGTTGCCCACTCTCTCCACTCTTATTCAACGTAGTTCTAGAAGGTTTAGCCAGAGTGATCAGACAAGAGAAAGAAATAAAAGGCATCCATATTGAGAAAGAAGAAGTAAAGGTATCACTTTCTTCAGATGACATGATTCTGTATATAGAAAATCCCAAAGACTCCACCAAAAAACTGTTAGAAACAATAAACCAATACAGTAAAATCACAGGATACAAAATCAATTTACAAAAATCCACTGCTTTCCTATATGCCAATGATGAAACATTGGAAAATGAACTCAAAAAAACCAATTCCTTTTACAATTGCAACAAAAAATAAGTAAGTAAAATACCTAGGAATAAACTTAACAAAGGATGAAAAGGACCTATATACTAAAAACTACAAAACATTATTGAAAGAAACTGAAAAAGACACAATGAAATGGAAAAATACTCCGTGTTCATGGGTTGGAAAAATCAACATAGTTAAAATGGCCATATCACCCGAAGCAATTTACAAATTTAATGCAATCCCATCAAAATCCCAATGTCATTTTTTAAAGTAATAGAACAAAAAAAATACCAGTTTTGTATGGAACCATAAAAACTCCTGAACAGCCAAAGCAATCCTGAGGAAAAAGAATGAAGCTGAAGGTATCACACTACCTGACTTCAAATTATACTACAGAGCCACGATAGTCAAAACAGCATGAAAAACAGACATACAGACTAATGGAACAGAATCGAGAGCCCAGAAATAAAACCATATATATATGGACAAATCATCTTTGACAAAGGAGCCAAAAACACACAACAGAGAAAAGAAAGCCTCTTCAATAAATGGTGCCAGGAAAATTGGAAAGCCACATGCAAAATAATAAAACTGACTTACAGTGTGTACCCCTGCACAAAAATTAATTCAAAATGGATCAAAAACCTAAATGTAAGTTCTGAAACAATAAATTACATAGAAGAAAACATAAGTACTAAGCTCATTGACCTTGGTCATGGAGAACAATTTATGAATTTGACCCCAAAGGCAAAGGAAATAAAGGCAAAAATAAATGAATGGAATTATATCAAACTAAAAAGCTTCTGCACAGCAAAAGAAATTAATAATAATACAAATAGGCAGCCAACTAAATGGGAGATATTTGCAAACAACACCTTCGATAAGGGGTTAAGATCCAAAATATATAAAGAACTCACAAAGCTCAGCAACAAACAAGCAAACAATACAATTAAAAAATGGGGAAAGGATATGAAAAGACACTTCTCCCAAGAGGACATACGAATGGCCAATAGATATATGTAAAGATGCTCATCTTCACTGGCTATTTGAGAAATGCAAATCAAAATTAAAATAAGATACCACCTCACCCTGTTACCTTAGCTATTATCAACAAGACAGGTAATAGCAAGTGTTGGAGAAGGTGTGGAGAAAAAGGAACCCTCATTCACTGTTGGTGGGAATGTAAAGTAGTACAACCATTATGGAAGAAAGTATGGTGGTTCCTCAAAAAATTAAGAATATAATTATCATATGACCCAGCAATCTCTCTACTGGGTATCCACCCTAAAAATTCAAACACAGTGAGTGGTATGTAAAGTCACATGCACTCCTATGTTCATCGCAACATTATTCACAGTGGCCAAGACATGGGAACAGCCAAAATGCCCTTCAATAGAGGATTGGATAAAGAAGATGCTGTGATACATATATACTACTTAGCCATAAAAAATGATGACATAGTGACATTTATGACAACATGGATGGACCTTGAGAACATTATACTGAATGAAATAAGTAAATCAGAGAAAGCTAAGAACTGTATAATTCCACACATAGGTGAGATATAAAAGTGAGATTCATGAAATAGATAAAAGTGAAGTAATTACTAGGGGGAGAGGGTGAGGAAAAGGAGTGGGGGGAAGGGTGTAAAGAAGGACAAATATAAGATGAGAAGAACATGATTTGACTTTGGGTGATGGGTATACAACATAATCAACAGTACAAATGCTATAGAAATGTTTCACTGAAACCTATTGATCAATGTCACCCTGTTAAATTTTCTAAATAAAATTTTTAAATTAAAAAAAGAGAGAAAGAAACAGCACAATGTATTGTCTCACAGTATCTTTGCATTGGAAGTCTGGCCACAGCACTGCTTACCCGTTTCCGTGTGGGGTTGAACCAATAAGGCTGAAATCAAGGTGTGGGCAGGGCTGCGAGGCTCTGGGCGTGAACCCGCTTCCAAGCTCATGCAAGCTGGTGGCAGAGTGCCCTCCCTGTAGTAGTGAAGGCCCCACTTCCTTGCTTTGGGTCAGCGCTGTTCCCTACCCTTTGCCCTCCCCCTGTTCCGTGTCTCCGCCCTCCATCTCCAAGGCAGCAACAGCGGGTCCAATCTCTCTGACCTCGCTTTCAGCCTCATTTCTCTGACTGAAACTTCTGCATCCTCTTCTGCTTTTAAGGGTTTATGTGATTACACTGGGTCTATCCAGACAATCCAGGATGATGTCCCTATGTCAAGGTCAGCTGCTCGGTCACCCAGCTATCTCTGCAAAGTCTCTACAGCGGTACCTGGATTAGCGTTTGATTGACGAACCAGGGGACATTGCTAGAATTTCTGCCTACCACACTTTTCTTTCCCTCCCATTTACTCTTGTTTATTAATTTAATTTTTTGCATAGATGGAAATCCAAGTAATTTTAATACAGACTTCACTTCCCCTCTGCTCTTCTAATTGGAGGGGAGTTTGAGTGGCAGCATCTCTGCCCTAGCAGGAAAAGCGCTGGGGTTGCCTCTTCATGTGAGGGCTTGGATCTCAGCGCGGAGACACAAAGGGGTGGCCTGCACCAGTCACGTTCATCTGCCTGCAGCTTGGTTTCCCAGGCGGTAACATGGAGACAATGATCCAGCACTTACAGAGTTATAACAATTTAATGAGGCAATGAGATACTTGGAAATGCTTTGTGACTAAATTGCTCTGTACATGTGTACTGCACAGACACACACAAAATTGAATATCACCTCTTTTTTGAACTCAGTAACTAAGTTCATATGTTAGCCCAAAATGCCTTCCATTTATATACACAGGGTGGGGCAAATGTAGATTTACAGTTCTGGGTGTGCAAAAACAGTTCATTCTTGATTAGTTTTTATTCATTATTGCATTATTTTCCATATGAACAACTGTAAAACTAATTTGGCCCCACCCTGTGTAACAAAAACCACCATAACCTACCTAAAACATGTTTTAACAGATAAAGTTGGGCCAAATCACTGAATCACAGATTTGAGGGACCTGAGGATCTTTCTAGTCAGAGCTTTTACTTTATAGATGAATAAGGAAATGCACTATTTGCCAAAGGTTTGAACAAAGTGTGTTAGTAGGCAAGCTGGCTCCACTGCCCCAGGCTGACTCTCCACTAAGAGTTATTCAGCAAATTCATTTTAATCAGGAATTTGTTTGCAGGTCTGGTGAGAAAGAAAATTATTTGTCAATTTCTATAAGACCTGCTGACCTTGGAGAACTTTATTCTGTGGCCATATTAATATAGTCTAGAATCCTTAGTTGAAATATCATGATCCATAATTTGCATGTACTTGTTAAACTCAAGCACTGATGTCATAGAAGCAGCAGTAGCTTTGGTGTGATTACCTTTGTCCATTCTCCTTCTGGGCTTCTGGAACAGTTGCAGTGGGCCCGGGCTCAGAGGGAGGGTGGGTCCCGCCTCTGAGGGCGCCTAGCGGGCTTGGTGCCCAGGGGCAGTGAGCAGCCAGAGGGAGCAGGGGAATCAGATACTGACTCATCCCCAAAGAAGAGGGTTGAGAGGCAAGTCTAAGAAATCCAATTGGTTGTTGGATCCAAAAGTAAAATCAGAAGGTTATACCCCTTATGATCATTCTTTACCTTTCTAAAATGTAAAGCTAATCCTGTCACTTACTTGCTTAAGATCCATCTGTATCTCCCCACTGACCTATGGTACAAACTCCATAGCACAGCTTCCATTCACAGCCCCAATTCCCTCTCCTTACTTACCTACCTCCAGCCTTCCCCCCCCCTACCACCTAGGATACCAAACTTCTGGTCCTTTCCCTGCCTGTACCCCCGCCCCACTGCCTCTCCCCATGTTTCATAACCCCCTCATTCTTCAACACCCAGATGGTCTTACATCATGACACCCTTCCCGAGGCCCACTTCTGGGATTAACCCTTCCTTCCCTCGTTCCCCTTTGGCATTTTGTCCCTTCTCCTGGCATCATGTTCTTTCTGTCTTGCATCATTGTTTATTGAAACCAGGCCTGTCTCCTCCATGGGACTCCAAGTTCTTTGAGATAAGGACCACGTCTCACTCACTTTCCCATTCCTTTCACCCACTCTGGTGCCATGCACGTCAGAACTTAGTTAAAGCTTGAAAGATGAATGAGTGAATGAATGCTTCTAATTGAAAGCTGCACACCTCATGGGCAATTCTTCTAGGTGTCTCAAACCCAAGAGTGCTTGCAATTTCTACTCTAAGAAGAGAACAATTAAATCACTGAGGCAATAATAAGAAAAAAAAAACTTTTTTTTCTTTTTAGGTAGATCTACAAACAATAGAAAGTACAATTTCTAAAAAAACACAAGAACATCAAACATAAAGCTTTGGAAAAGAGAGGGGGGGAAAAGAGTCCTGAGGTACTTGGCTACAATTCTGAAAAACAGTCAAAAACTTATCCCAGTATTTGGGCAATAACCTGATGTTTCTGTGCCTTTCAAAACACAACATGTACCAACATGACCACGGATCAGACAACCAGTGTCACTGAGAACTCCGTTATCAAATCCCATCTGCCCAGATTCCTCATTTCACATGAGCTATCATCCTGCAGCTCTCCTTCGCCATCACTTAAAAGCCTCATTATTAGGCATGGGGAGTGCACATTTGGATGGGTAGAGTATTTGCAATTAGATTTTAAGGTGCTTCCCAAAGCTATAAAGTCAAAGCTATAAATGGCAAGATGGGTGATGTAATTGTCAACAGAATATGAAAAACATCTAAAATTAGAGTCGGTACTCCTAACCCTTAAAGGATGTGATAGCAGAGCATACACATCAGAAAGGATCTAATGAGGGGGTTCAAGAGCAGAGTCAGAAGGGTGTGTGGCCTCAGGCAAATCAGTTACCCTCTCTTGGACTGAATATGTTCATATAAAAAAGAGTGGGACTGATAACCTCCGGGAGCCTTTTCAGAACTAAAGATTCCATGGAAGGACAGGAAAATTCTGAAATACTAAGTAGAATAAATGAAATGAGGTCAAATGGGCCACTATCCACAGAGTTATTGAGCTGTTATTTTGTGCTGGGCTCTGTGCATGACATTACATATTTGGGTCTCTGGAATCACACAAGCTATGACCGTAATATTTGGTGAATTAGCTAAATGGATATTAATCCTCCACCTAACGCAAACTAATTCTGAAATAGAAAAGTAGACCCATGAAAAGCATCCTCAGCTCCATAGGTTACCTAATTCAGATTCCACTTACCCGATGTGAGTGAGCCCCCAAGCCCACACCAGACCCTGTCTCCTACTGGTGAGAGCTCTGATGAAGGGAAAAATCAATTTTCCCAGGAATATCAGCCCAGTTTCATCAATAAAAACAATGAAATAGGGACATGAGTCCGACAAAATCACAACAGCTGAATTAGTTTCTTGAGTTTGTGCTTCTTAGTAGTTCATTAACTAAAGTTTCCATGAAGTCTAGGGACATTTGTGACCAAAAATACACAATTTCTAGATGTTTTTAAGCTAAATATAAAGACATATAGAATATTCTTTGCTGTTCTTTCCTTTTTTTGTTATCATTCTGCATTATTTTCTTGTGGGAGTAGAACAGACTAAATTCCTGGGTTGTACCATTTTCCTTCCGTCAATAGGTGGCTGCTATTGCTTTGGGTCTTATAACCAACCACACAAGCTGTGATAGTAATATTTGATGAATTAAACAAACATTAAATCCTCCACCCAAAGCAGACTAATTCCAAATTAGGAAAGTAGACCTATGAAAGGTCATCCTCAACACCTTTGAAAAAACTCAGATAAGTTGAAAGCATCCACATTTAATAAGATGCAGGGTTCTCAGGCTGGGACAACAAAGCCAACCTGTGGAGCTGGAGAACCAATGGGTGGTGCGGCTCATGGGGAGGCTTAACATTAAAACCATCATTTCAAAGGCCTGTGGTGAACTTGCACTTCTGCATCTATCCCTTGTAAATTCTTAGGCAGGTAGCTTTGACTTGACATGAGGGCCATTTAAATATTAATATATCAAAAAACTAAAGGTGAAATCTTGCTCTGCTATGTCTAGCTTTTACCTATTTATCTTCCTGCATGGACCTGCCATATGACACAATTTTTGGAACAACTTTCTTCTTCTCAAATTCTGTAAAAGTAAGTTTCACTGTTCCTGTACAAGCTGACATCTGTACACAGTGCAGAACAGGACCTCCGTTCTCTGGGGATGGGAGCTGGCCTGCTCTGCAGTCACAGGGCGGTCACCGCCTGCTGATTAGACACTTGTTTCGGCCCATTCTCTTCCCTGAGCCTTTGGAGCCCTGCCAAATGTGGGAGACTCCTGTTTAAAAAAAACTTTAAAAAAATAATGGAATTTCAGTGACACAAACTTGAACACTTCGTGAAGTGGACAGTAGAGAACTGCAAAATGGGGCAGAAGGCAGGAAGCTTAAATAGGAAAAGAACAAGGAAGAGGAAAACAGAAAATATCTGATATATTAGCTATGTAAGCTCTAGCAAGTTAAGTTTCCACATTTGTAAATGGGGGTGATAACATCTATACCAGAGTTGTTGTGGAGGTTGAACAGGCACAGATACATAAAGCACACAGGTATGCCGCAGCATAGCAGGCACTCTGTGAATGCTAGCCTTTCTCACCATTAAAGCAAGAAGTCATGAGTTTATCCACTCTAAATACTGAACAGCCTGGCAGGCTTTGGGGTGATCTGACTAAAAGGTTTTGTAAATTTGATGGATTTACCTATAACAATAAAGTGGAAAGTCCCATATCACATTAACTAGAAGTAAAGCCATGAGCTCTCGCCCTCCTTCAGCTGGGTATACAAACCTGAAAAATTACCCACAGTAGAAGTCTTTTACAAGGCGGCCAGGAGTGCACCTGGTTAAAGAGGTTACAGAAGCAGTTCCCCAGGTCTCCAGTCCATAACCTCTGCACTCACACTCTTAGAATTACAGGACTTGGAGGATCATACAAGTTCAGCATTATCAACCAATGAATAAAAATGTCTGCATGCCTGACCTGTGGTGCCGCAGTGGAGGAAATGTTGACCGGGAATGCTGAGGTCGCCGGTTCAAAACCCGGGGCTTGCACAGGCAGGGCACATGGTAGAAACAACTACTATGAGTTGATGCTTCCTGCCTCTATCCCACTCCGCTCCTCTCTCTAAAATCAAATCAATAAATAAAATCTTTAAAAAGAAGTCTACAAAAATTTTGCCAATAGGCCCTGGCCGGTTGGCTCAGAGGTAGAGCATCGGCCTGGCGTGCAGGGGACCTGGGTTTGATTCCTGGCCAGGGCAAATAGGAGAAGCACCCATTTGCTTCTCCACCCCCCACCCCCTCCTTCCTCTCTGTCTCTCTCTTCCCCTCCCGCAGCCAAGGCTCCATTGGAGCAAAGATGGCCCGGGCACTGGGATGGCTCCTTGGCCTCTGCCCCAGGTGCTAGAGTGGCTCTGGTCGCGGCAGAGCGACGCCTCGGAAGGGCAGAGCATCACCCCCTGGTGGGCAGAGCATCGCCCCTGGTGGGCATGCCGGGTGGATCCTGGTCGGGCGCATGCGGGAGTCTGTCTGACTGTCTCTCCCTGTTTCCAGCTTCAGAAAAAAAAAAAAATTTTGCCAATAGCTAAATCATAAACTAATACAAAGTTGGAGTGCTTCAGTCATCTTATTATTTTGTATTATAAAAAGATTATATGCCTCCAAAATTAAATCTAGAATAACAGGCAATTCTTGACTTATTTCTAAGACTTATTTCTTGGGCCTGCCAGATAAAATGATACAAAGCTACAAAATAAACCATCTTCTCAGTGAACACATAAATTCTTGAAAGAAAATGGCATAAAAATTTACTTTAGGTGAAGTCTGTGAGATAAACACAGATCAGACAAGAGTCTTCTCCCTCACTTTCACAGAGAGAAAAAGCAGGCTTCCCGGGCCTTGGAGAAACCAGCAAAGACAGAAAGACTTGTACGATACAATTACCTGTTTTGTTAAACATAAAATAAAAAGACTCGAGGGTCTCTTTCTTTTTATAAAAAATAAAATGGTTAAAAACAAACACTGAATGTACCTCCTTCCTCCTAACCACCCATAAAAATACTGACTTGGAAAATATGAGAATCATTCCATGGACTAAAAGAGAAAATGTTCCCATCGAGATTGTTTTCATAAAGCACTCAGGAGAGCACTTAACACTCTAGATGCCTGTCAGGTTTAGCTCTCCCCACTCTCCTCAGGGACCCTATGGTATGTGGTAATAAAACAGTTGCATGTTTTCCCAATATCATCCGTTTCCACAAGGCTGGAGAGGCCGGCTCCCTCGCAGAGATGGCCCAGGCCACCGGTGAGCTGCGAGTGAGGAAGCACAGGCTCGTCTGAGGAGGGGCCCCCGGCAAGTCCGGGTCAGTCAGATGGCCAATCCAAGCTTCACGTTTCTCACAAATTAAATGGAAATGCTAATGATATGTTTATTAATTGTGCTTTCGAGATGCTCAGTTAACTTTTAGGAAAGCATTTCTTGAACTTGAAAAGAATTATTTAAATGTTCTTTATGAATCTTGTGTGGATTCCAGTTCTAATCAGGGGGAGGATGGAAATATCTTTGAAATTGGTAACTGAATAGTACCAAAACGTCATCCCATTATATCCGCTCCTTGGTCTAATGACGTAACTCAACAAAGGGATCTCTGACCCCTCTCAACTTGCTTCCTAGGCCCGTCTTGTTATTAGGACACTAAAGAGGTCCTCACTGTCCATATGAATACTGCACAACATCTGTGTCCTCCATTACTACTAGAGAGAAGTTTCAAGATGTTGAAAAGTCAGCTCTTGGAACATTATCTCTGAAACCAATGACAAGTGTCATGACTGGAAGAAATAATCCCGAGTTTTGAGCAGGCAATGATAAAAATATGGTTCATTTCTAGCCCAGTACATTTTCTGGTAGCCAAAAAATAAGAATTAGTTATGTCTGACATGTCTGAGTGGACATCTGATGTTTTTGCCTTCTCAGAGTGTCCTTTTGGGTAAAAAAACAAACAAACAAAAAAGAAAACTTTTCTCTTCCTTTTAACTTCTCTTAGAACATGTGCTTTGAGTAGAGCCACCCCTCAGGGATGAGCACTAAACGCTGCTGGTTTTTCTGACAAGTTTCCAGACATACATACATGTAACAAACATACCTTTTCCAATAACAGAAAATCCAATTAAATAGCTTGAACAAGGAAGACAATTTATAAGTCCATATAACTGACACAATGTGAGGTTTCACTTATAACCTGATGTGGGGCTCAAATGATAAAAGAACCTGGTGTCTCTCAATGTCCTGGCTCCATTCCTTCAATGTTGGCTCATCTCAGGAGCGCTTTACTCTTGGGATTGCATGGTGGCCACCTGCGGCTCTATCATTCCTGACCCAGGAATGTCTTTGTTCTAGCATTACCATTAACAGTCCTGACATTCATTCTTCTTGGATTGGTTTGGTCCATGTGCCAGCCCCCGGCCAGCAGATAGAACAGGTTGACTGGTTCAACTCAGGCCATGTCTTCCACTCCTGAAGCTGGTGGCCTCAGAACACAAAGATCTTAAACACCAGTTAGAACAAGGGGGAGAATGAGTATTTGGGAGACAACCATTCAGTGTCCCCTCCATCCTATAAGTGAACCGGATTTTAGCATATGTGGTAATGGTTCCATTTTTTTTGTTTTCATCTTGTGTAACTTTTCAGGATGGGGAAATAAAGGTCGGCAAAGGAAGTCATGCATCGGACACCCCTCTCTCTACATTAAATACAAATTATAATCGTTCAGCTTTTAAATTTTATCTTTTTAGATGAAGTTAACCAATTGATTTTCTTTGTTCTGAAATAAAAAGAAAATATGAAATGTTAAATATTTCTAAAAATTACTGAGGAAAACAAGAAAAAAAACAATTATATAGGTGATAGGAAGAATGGGAAAGTATAAAAGTCATGACACTATAAAGAGTATATGACGTTACTAAATATTTAGCACTGAACATGAAAATTTCCAGTCTTAAAATTCCCTACTTAATTACACCTTCAGCTAAAGAAAAAGCTTACAGAGACACCAATGTATTTTCAAAGGTACACACTTTACTTTTATTCAACTCTAGCTTTCTTTAATTTTCAATACTGAGCATCTTTGCCCTTTATAATTTCTTCACACTTGCCATTTGTCACAGATATATATTTATGTGACTTAAAAGCACATTAAAAATGTTAACTCGGCCCTGGTCGGTTAGCTCAGTGGCAGAGCATCGACCTGGCATGCAGGAGTCCCAGGTTCGATTCCCGGCCAGGGCACACAGGAGAGGCGCCCATCTGCTTCTTCGCCCCTCCCTCTCTCCTTCCTCTCTGTCTCTCTCTTCCCCTCCTGCAGCCGGGGCTCCATTGGAGCAAGGATGGCCCGGGCGCTGGGGATGGCTCTGTGCCCTCTGCCTCAGGCGCTGGAGTGGCTCTGGTTGCCGCAGAGCGACGCCCCGGATGGGCAGAGAATCGCCCCCTGGTGGGCGTGCCGGGTGGATCCCGGTCGGGCGCATGCGGGAGTCTGTCTGGCTGCCTCCCCGTTTCCAACTTCAGAAAAATGCAAAAAAAAAAAAAAAAAAGGTTAACTCCCAGGTTTTTGCTATCGCTCACCTCATTTTAACTTGGCCCTCTATCAATGATGTCCTTGAGAGGGACAGTCCTACATTTGGTAATATAAAAGTAAAGCTTTCTAAATATTTGGAGCGAAATCTCCAGCCCTTTCAAGTTGTCTGGGTTTGCAGAGAGAAGTTCTTCATTCCGTCTCCACCACAGGGGTTTGTGAGAACAAGCACACACACAGGACAATAACTTCAGCACTCAACGGTGTCAACCAAATCCAAAACACCAATGTATCACCCTGTCCTGCATGTTGTCTCAAATGCCACCAGCAAAGGGCCACTCGTTTAGATTTAGGCACTGCATATTTAGCAACCTCAAACAGAAAAAAAAAAAAAGTTTCATGACTCAATGTCCCCGGCCACCAGCCATGTTCTGAATAAGTAATAAAACTGGAAAGAAGGTGCCAGGTCCGAAAAACCTGCAGTAGAGAGGAGGCTCAGGAGGCAGAAAGGGAAGCAACAGGGCGAAGTTACTGCGCAGAGTCTAGAAAGAAGGGAGGGGCACTCAAGGCAGTGCCGGTTCCCTTTGGCCAGTGTCAACACAGTCGAGGTAAGTGCTTTGCAAATATTCGTTAAAGTGGAAAAGAACTGAAACGTGACATTTCAAGAACTAAACCTCCAAAACATTAATTCTCATAAAGAAAATGAGACTTTCTCCTGAGTTTCCTTTTTTTCCTACACAGGTATTTAAACGTACTTTAACTTAAAATTATTTACTTAAAATTAACAACATTCTATTGTGTAAGGTAGAAGAAACTTTTAGTTAAAACATTGCTTCCACAAGTATTTCCTACTGAAGAGAACTAAGGTTTATATATGGCACTGATCCCTCACCAAAATAAAGAGAAAAACTCATTGATTTTCAATTAGTCTTATAATTAAAGTACATAGAAAACAAAAGGGTTTACAGAGACAACATTTAAAGTTTCATGACTGTCATTTATTTCTGGATCGTGCAAAAAAAACAATTCCATTAGTACATTTATTATATTTCCCTCTCGGTGCTCATAATAACACTGTCACCTTAATTTGGATATTTGAAATTTGAAAGTACTGTATTCACGGCTGTTAGTATGCTATCTGAAGTGGAACTTCCGACTGCTTATTTTAATTAGGATTCAGACAAATGTATTTCCAAATACCACACAGCAACTGGAAAACGTGGCAGAGACTAATTAACGTAGGACAAAATCTTATGTTAAACACCACCACGACTGCAATGAAGGAAAAGCCAGCGTGGATCATAGGTTTTTGCACTCTGCCCTGAGTACATTTCACAAACTTCAGAGAGGTCGAGCTTTCCCATTCCTCACTCTTTGGGGAACGGCAAAGGGTCTAGCATCTCCTTTTATGGTAAAAACATGAGGCTAGTTGTCAGGAGACCTGGGCAAAAACCCCAACTCTGCCCAAGCACCCTGTGACTGTATGTCTATTTTCTTGATTCTACAAATTCGTTTGATCTAAATCATCTCTGGTGCTGAATTCCAACTCACAGTGTCCTCTGATTCTTAGGAAACGGGGATCATGAAAGAGCACATCAGGCCACACTAGTGGTTCTCACGCTGCTGTTCCCACAGCTTCCCCACTGGAGAATTAAGAAATGCAAATTTAGGGGCTCCACCCGGATCTACATAATCAGTAAGTAACCTCTCCTTTGAGAATCAGGTGAACCTGATGTCCACTACACAGTCTGAGAACCCCTGGATTAGATCAAAACTACAGTTAAGAAATTCACTTGGTTCCAAACACAAGGTAAATAAGTCTAAACTCCATCATGAGACTCAGTTTATCAGCTACACATTAATTGTCAGGCTTATGGCAATCATTCTCCTCAAAGGACAGAGCCTGAGAGGTAAGATTTAGGGCAATTTCAGCTACTAATAGTCAATAAAACTTAGTTTTATCCCGAATTAGGAAAATTCGGATTTTCCAAAGCTCTTTGGGGAAGCCCTTCCTAACCATATAGTCTTTCTTTTTAATCCTATGAAAAATTATTTAATAAACAGCATGTCCATGTTCAGAACATATGCTGAAAGATAAACTTTGCCAATACAAGATATTGTAACGGCACATGGCAAGGGATTTTCACACTGCTTAACAAAGTAAATTGAAGGTTTGACTTATTCTGCACATTATGGTAACAGTAGTTGCTTTTTTTTTTTTTTTTTAAATAAATTTTTATTTTAATGGTGTGTCATCAATAAATCAGGGTACATACATTCAAAGAAAACATTTCCAGGTTATCTTGTCATTTAGTTCTGTTGCATACCCATCACCCGAAGCGAGATCATCCTCCGCCACCCTCCATCCAGTTGTCTCTGTACCCCTACCCCTCCCCCTCTCCCTCCTTCCCTCCCCCCACCTCCCCATAGCCACCACACTCCTGTCCATGCCTCTTAGTCTCGCTTTTATGTCCCACCAATGTATGGAATCCTGTAGTTCCTGTTTTTTTCTGATTCGCTTATTTCACCCCGCACAATGCTACCAAGACTCCACCATTCCTCTATAAGTGATCCAATGTCACCATTTCTCCTAGCTGAATAGTATACCATGGTGTATATGTGCCCCATCTTCTTCATCCAGTCCTCTATTTTTTTTTTACAGTGATTAAAAGCCTTTAAGCAAACTCTTGGCCAATACAGCAAGAATCCCTAAAAGAGTAGTGTCCTTAACATGTTCCCCAAGTCCAAGTTGGCATCACCATGCCAAATCCCTGAAAAATGCAACCCAACCACAGTTCAGTCTGTTAGGAGCTGTCACAGGGAGCAGGAGTCCAGGAAAGTTCCCCACAGGAAAAGTCCGCATGGCACTGGAATTGTTGTCACCATTCTATATTTTGCAGCTCATGTCCAAGTCCCAATGACCGCTGCTTCTAGCTGGTAATGATTCAGGTAGACTGGAAAAAGCCATTTGCAGCATGCGTGGATATGAAGCTTCTGTTCTCCTCTGCCTGGAGAGTTGAGACCAGGTAGCTTTTTCCTGGAGCTCTGTGACTGTGGCCTGGTAAAGAGAACCTTGGGATACACTAAGCTGGGTGGCAAAGGTAAATTCATAATACAAGTTGGCTAAAGGAGGAAAGAGAGCTCTAAATTAGGAGTAGGTCCCAGCCTGAAATATGAGTGGGGCATTGAGGTAGGAGGGATAAAGGAAACACTATATATTAAGCAAAGCAGCAGAAAATAGGACTATCAACACCCACAACAGAGATCTTTGAGGGAAGAATAAAAAACCTGACTATTCAGGCAAAACATAGTTAAGTGGCCCTTGTGCGAATGAGATCAGTTTACCTGCTTCTTGGAAGAAATACCCTAGGCTCGTCCACAGTGTTATAGATGGGGCCGACGGCCCTGGGCACCTTCAGCCTTCAGTGGCAAACCCCAGCTTTCTGGGCAAGGTTAGGTCATAGGTGGCTGGAGCAGGACTGGAAGAGACTGAACCCTCCCTTAGAGGAGCGAGGGGGAAGCCCACCTTCCAGTGTCCCTGTTTCCTTGCAGCAGAGGCGTGTAAGCCTGGCAGGCTTTAGCTCAATGACCTTCCTTTCCACTATTGAAGCAGGACTCAGATGGCATCCTATGAGACCCCTTTGGGGCGTTGGAGCCTTTAAGGGTGTATCCTAAAAGCTGGTAGTTCCCCTGATCTCTATTGGGCTTTTTCTGCCTCTAGGTATCTTAAAAGCCATTCTCAGAAGATCTCGCTGAGGGGTTTGAGGATCCCCATCCGCCTATATAAATCTTTTCCATATATCTGGAGCTGTTTGGAAAAAAGACAGAGCAGTGTTATTAGCTAGATCTAATAAAGAGGGTAGTAGTTTGCAGGCGAAAAAGATTTGGTGTCTCCTGCTCATCAGCATTCAAAAGAAATGTAATTTTTTTTTTTTTTAAGTAAAAAGCATGATATAGTAGACCCGTCAGAATCATTGGCCTGGTGTGCAGGATTCCCGGGTTCGATTCCTGGCCAGAGCACACAGGAGAAGTGCCCATCTACCTCTCCACTCCTCCCTCTCTCCTTCCTCTTCGTTTCTCTCCTCCCGCCCGCAGCCAAGGCTCCACCGGAGCAAATCCACCCTGGGCACTAAGGATGGCCCCACAGCCTCCGCCCCAGTTGCTAGAATGGCTCGGGTTGTAACAGAGCAACACCCCAGATGGGCAGAGAATTCCCCCCGATAGGCATGCCAGATGGATCCCAGTCAGGCGCATGCAGGAGCCTGTCCGACTGCCTCCCCATCCCCATCCTCAGAAATATACAAAAAATAAATAAATAAAAGAAAAAATACTAAAAAAAAAAAAAAAAAGGGAGGGGGCATTCCCTTGTGCTAAAGCTCCAGGGAGCATGGAGTGAGCTTGAGTATGTCCTATGAAACATGGAGCTCTATGTTTACATATAAGTCTTTGAAGAAGGAGGAACTGCTGAAGTAGTTTATCAGCATTTGTCCCTAAGACAGCAGTCTTTGTAGTGGGAACACCATACGTAAATATTTGCTGTCTGTCTATAGATTAAGGGGGGAATATGGCAAATGCTGAAAACTCATGATCTTTGTGACCCTCCCCTCCCCCAACCTCCTCCCTCTCCTCCCCCGACCCTGTAACCCCAACACTGTTGTTCATGTCTCTGAGTCTCATCTTTATGTCCCACCTATGTATGAAAACATATAGTTCTTAGTTTTTTCTGATTTACTTCTTTCACTCAGTATAATGTTATCAAGGCCCATCCATGTTGTTGTAAAAGATCCTATGTCATCATTTCTTATGGCTAAGTAGTATTCCATAGTATATATATACCAAAGCTTTTTAATCCACTCATCCTCTGATGGACACTTGGGCTGTTTCCAAATCTTTGCTATTGTGAACAATGCTGCCATAAACATGGGGGTGCATTTCTTCTTTTCATACAGTGCTATGGTGTTCTTGGGGTATATTCCTAACAGTGGTATAGCTGGGTCAAGAGGCAGTTCGATTTTTAATTTCTTGAGGAATCTCCATACTGTTTTCCATAGTGGCTGCACCAGTCTGCATTCCCACCAGCAGTGCAGGAGGGTTCCCTTTTCTCCACATCCTCGCCAGCACTTATTCTGTGTTGTTTTATTGATGAGCGCCATTCTGACTGGTGTGAGGTGATATCTCATTGTGGTTTTAATTTGCATTTCTCTAATGATTAGTGATGTTGAACATTTTTTCATATGCCTATTGGCCATCTGTGTGTCCTCTTTGGAGAAGTGTCTATTCATTTCTTTTGCCCATTTTTGGATTGGATTGTTTGTCTTCCTGGTATTAAGTTTTACAAGTTCTTTATAAATTTTGGTTATTAACCCCTTGTCCGACGCTATGTCAAATATGTTCTCCCATTGTGTAGTTTGTCTTTTTATTCTGTTCTTATTGTCTTTAGCTGTGCAGAAGCTTTTTAGTTTGATAAAGTCCCATTTGTTTATCCTGTCTTTTATTTCACTTGCCTATGGAGACAAATCAGCAAATATATTGCTGCGAGAGATGTCAGAGAGCTTACTGCCTATGTTTTCTTCTAAGATGCTTATGGTTTCACGGCTTACATTCAAGTCTTTTATCCATTTTGAGTTTATTTTTGTGAGTGGTGTAAGTTGGTGGTCTAGTTTCATTTTTTTGCAGGTAGCTGTCCAGTTTTCCCAACACCATTTGTTGAAGAGGCTGTCTTTACTCCATTGTATTGTCTTACCTCCTTTGTCAAATATCAGTTGTCCATAGAGCTGTGGGTTTATTTCTGAGTTCTCTGTTCTGTTCCATTGATCTATGTGCCTGTTCTTATGCCAGTACCATGCTGTTTTGAGTACAATGGCCTTATAATATAACTTGATATCTGGAAGTGTGATACCTCCCGCTTTTTTCTTCCTTTTCAGGATTGCTGAGGCTATTCGTGTTCTTTTTTGGTTCCATATAAATTTTTGGAATATGTGTTCAATGTCTTTGAAGTAAGTCATTGGTATTTTCATTGGTATTGCATTGAATTTATAAATTGCTTTGGGTAATATAGACATTTTAATGATGTTTATTCTTCCTAACCATGAGCACGGTATATGCCTCCACTTATTCGTATCTTCCCTGATTTCTTTTATCAATGTTTTATAATTTTCCGAGTACAAGTCTTTAATCTCCTTAGTTAGATTTATTCCTAGGTACTTTATTTTTTTGGTTGCAATGGTAAAGGGGATTGATTCCCTGATTTCTCTTTCTGACAGTTCATTATTAGTGTATAAAAATGCCTCTGATTTCTGAGTGTTGATTTTATATCCTGCCACCTTGCCAAATTCTTTGATCAGGTCTAGTAGTTTTTTGACTGAGACTTTAGGGTTTTCTATATACAATATCATGTCATCTGCAAATAATGATAGTTTTACTTCTTCTTTTCCAATTTGGATGCCTTTTATTTCTTTTTCTTGTCTGATTGCTGTGGCGAGGACTTCCAGAACTATGTTGAATAAGAGTGGTGAAAGGGGGCACCCCTGCCTTGTTCCTGATCTTAAGGCAATTGCTTTTCATTTTTGCCCATTGAGTATGATGTTGGCTGTGGGTTTGTCATAGATGGCCTTTATCATGTTGAGGTATGTTCCCTGTATTCCCACTTTGCTGAGAGTTTTGATCATGAATGGGTGCTGGACTTTATCAAATGCCTTTTCTGCATCTATTGAAATTATCATGTGGGTTTTCTCCTTTCTTTTGTTTATGTGATGAATCACATTGATTGATTTGCGAATATTGTACTAGCCTTGCCTCCCAAGAATAAATCCTACTTGATCATTGTGTATGATTTTTTCCATATATTGCTGGATCCGGTTTGCTAATATTTTGTTGAGGATTTTTGCATCTAAGTTCATCAGGGATATTGGCCTATAATTTTCTTTTTTTGTGTTGTCTTTGCCTGGTTTTGGAATCAGAATTATGTTCACCTCATAAAAGGAGTTTGGGAGTCTTCCTTCCTCTTGAATTTTTTGAAATAGCTTGAGAAGGATAGGAGTTAGTTCTTTTTTGAATATTTGGTAGAATTCACTTGTGAAGCCATCAGGCCCAGGACTTTTCTTTTTTGGGAGTTTTTTGATAGCTGTTTCAATCTCATTTGTTGTAATTGGTCTGTTTAGGTTTTCTGATTCTTCCAGATTGATTTTTGGAAGATTATATGATTCAAGGAATTTGTCCATTTCATCTAGGTTGTCTAGTTTTTTGGCGTACAGTTCTTCATAGTATTTTCTTACAATATTTTGTATTTCTGTTGTGTCAGTTGTTATTTCTCCACTCTCGTTTCTAATTTTATTTATTTGAGTCCTCTCTCTTTTTTTCTTGGTGAGTCTTGTTAAAGGTTCATCGATCTTGTTTACCTTTTCAAAGAACCAGCTCTTGGTTTCATTGATCCTCTATTGTTTCTTTAGCCTCTATGTCATTTATTTCTGCTCTGATCTTTATTATTTCCTTCCTTCTACTAGCTCTGGGCTTTACTTGCTGTTCTTTTTCTAGTTCTTTTAGATGCAGGGTTATTTGAGCTTTTTCTAGCTTCTTGAGGTATGCCTGTAATGCTATAAACTTCCCTCTCAGGACTGCCTTTGCTGTGTCCCATAAATTTTGAGTTGATGTATGCTCATTATCGTTTGTTTCTAGGAATTTTTTAATTTCTTCTTTGATCTCAATGTTAACCCATTCATTGTTTAATATTGTGCTATTTAGTTTCCAAGTGTTTGAATGTTTTTCAATTTTTCTATTGTGGTTGATTTCTATTTTAATGCCATTGTGATCAGAGAAAGTGCTCGATATGATTTCAATCTTCTTAAATTTGTTGAGCCCGCTTTTGTGCCCTAACATGTGGTCTATTCTAGAGAATGTACCATGAGCGCTTGAAAAGAATGTATATTCTGCTGCTTTAGGATGAAAGGTTCTGAAGATATCTGGGGGGGGGGGCAGTAGTTACTTTTTAATTTTTTATTTAATTTTTTTTTTTTTGCAGAAACAGAGTGAGAGAGAGGGATAGACAGACAGAAACAGAGAGAGATGAGAAGCATCAATCATTAGTTTTTCATTGCAACACCTTAGTTGTTCATTGATTGTTTTCTCATATGTGCCTTGACTGTGGGGTTACAGCAGACCGAGTAACCCCTTGCTCAAGCCAGCCACCTTGGGTCCAGGCTGGTGAGCTTTGCTCAAACCAGATGAACCTGCGCTCAAGCTGGCGACCTTGAGGTCTTGAACCTAGGTCCTCCACATCCCAGTCCGATGCTCTATCCACTGCGCCACCGCCTGGCCAGGCAGTGGTTGCTTTTTATAATGACTACTTTGGTTTTTAATTTCTCATGCTGTAAGAACCAACAAAAATTCACAATATGGGCATAGCTGCTCCACAATCTGCTCTGAGAAAATTATAATATGCAATTATTTTATATATAGAATATATAGATAATAAATAACTTTATAATTAAAAAGTATTAGATAAATTGTTAAATAAATAATACTTTACCTTGTTAAAATACTATAATCTCTAAATCAGATCGCCACACACTGAGAGGTTTTCTTCACCTTCATAATCTATTTAGTCTTTTATTTTCTGAGATGAATATGAATTAGGTCATTTAGAGAAAAACACCTCTTTATCAAATGCTCCATGCTGTTTTTAAGCACGGTTCCCATGACACCAAAAAGAAGCTAGACTGCGAACAAAATGCTTCAAACAACACAATGAAAATCTGAAATATACTTCTATAATTTCTTTCCAATTATTACGATTAAAAACAAAAAAGACTGAAAAATCAATCAAATCGGGAATAAGCAAAGATAATGTGCCCAAACCTTAGTACTTGAATCCCGGCAACAACCTGTTAATGTGATGTCTTTTAGGATTTGTTTCGTTAAAACACAAACTTAGCTCATAGAGTACTCATCCAAAGTCACTGACTTGTTTTATTTGAAAACAAAGTCATTCCTGCCGTAGGAGCTTTAACTTGGGAAGATGTCACTACAAGAAAAGGCTTACATTCAGCACAGTCACTTGGGACTCCGATACCAGAGGCAGCGTGCCGCATATGGACTCACTTCAGTCAGTGTGACAACACAGCGCAGCTCAGGAAAGGCTAACTAAGCTTATACTCACCTCTACAGTTAATGCTGGATTGTACCCACACTGAACTTTCACCAAACTGACTGAAGTGATAAACTTCAGGTGCACCCAAGAGACACCATTTTAAACAAAAAAGCTGCTCAAATATGTCTCTTACGTTAGGCAGAGGTATACCCATGCCATGAAGCACTTAACACTGGTACATTAAGCTTTTTTTTTTTTTTTTTTTTACAATTTTATTTTCAATGTGTTCAGATGTTGGATTTTTATAATATTTTCACAAAGATTCTATAAACCAATAATCTGAACTGGTTAAAAAGGATGACAAAATGAATGCAACATTTAATACAGTTTTTATTTGTTTAATTTGGTAAATGTAGAATGTAATGGTTTCAAGGCAAACTCTGGATTATTTCAGTCACAAAGCAACAGTGAACATGATTCAGAAAAACAATCTTATCTTCAGTATCTACCCACCCCGGCACAGACACATCTATAGAAATCCATGTACATATATATTTATATTAGTTTTCAACAACTCTAGGATTTAGATTTTATATTCTCACACTTCAAAATTATCCGTTTGATGCAGGATATAACCATGAGAAGATAAAAATTCATGCAATGATAATCAGATATTTCTTTAAAAAAGTAAATTCAATGTTTGATAATTCAATGCTATATAAAGTGCATTGAATAGCTAAAATAAAACAAGTGCCAATTTTATTATGAATTAATAATGTATTTATTGTCTTGAAACCAAACAGGCCCGAGTTTCTTTTTGTCATGAGTCAGCTCTCTATAAACTCATTTCTTCCAAACTTCCTGTGTAATAAAAATCGAGACATTTCATTTCTTCTTTGCATTTACAAGAGATGGCAGAAGGCTCAAAGTAGGTATGTTCTTGATCATTCAGAGTCAGAAAGTACTTCTTCTTGAGTGGAAGGTTCGTAATCTGCATTTTCAGCTAATTCAATATCTAACTCATCATTACTTTCTGCACTGTAATCAACTTCTTCAAGGAATCGAGGTTCATCTTCATCCAAAACATAAGTCGTGGGGCTGTAGCCAAAGCACACAGAATAAACAAGCCTCATTAGATTTTAAGGTCTGAAGATAAGATTTTGAACTCACTGGATTAACTGTAATTTCAGTATAATAAAACCTTTTGTTAGGCTGACTTTAAAAATGTTATACAAATGGACAAGTTAAGAGATTTCTAATAGTTGAAACCTCCTTGCATTGATAATAATGGGTAAAATGCTAATTTTTATCATATTAAAAGTATCAATATGCATCCTATAATTAGATACCAACAAAAAACAATAGGCTCTCATTAGGTTACTTCTTTGAAGAGTTCCATCAATTTGTGGTTTACAAGTTCTATTTGAATCACTGTAAATCAAGCAACAGAAAATTTCAATAGGCTTTATAAGGAACTATGGATATTTAATTGGTTTCTCTAGTAACATACTGACACCATTTATTCTATGTTTCTGTAAAATGATTATTTCCATAAAAACATATATATAGCCTCACAGTTTCTACTGGTCAAGAATAAAAATCAAAAGCAAGTGAATACTCCATAACCAGATTAATTACTTTCCCTGGAGGCACAGAATAAGATATTTGCTTAAAAGCATGAAGTGCTTCTGAAAATTTCATTAGGTACATTGTTCGGGATTAAGACAAACTTCCCACTCGGGTAATATGTATATATATTCTTTCCTCTTCCAAAAAATAGCAGTATTCTGATTTTTCCCCACTTGGGAGATTTTACACACAGATACATACACACACACACACACACACACACACACACACACACACACACCATACATACCATATCAAAGAAACACTACAGCAACATCTCAGTGTCCCCATTTTGTGACCCAAACTATCTTACTTTCATCTAGATGTATGTTCATTTATATACCACCTGTTTCCAAGGGATTCCCCACCACTGATACAATTAAAAGCTACAAAATCGGAAAATAGAAAAGGGCACAATAATCTGTTAAATGAGCAGAGAAGCAGATGTCATTAGACACCTAAAATAAAAGAATTCCTATCATTGAATATTCAATTCAGTTCAGCTACCTGGAAATTTGGGCAAGAATGACAAGTGAATAGATTATATGGTTCTAGTTTTCTGAGAAGAGAAAGCAAACTCATCTGGCATCCTTTTTCCTAGAATTGTTTTAATTTTGTTCATTTAAGAAAAGAGAAAAGTATATTGCAAAACCGTCTTGATCTTATATATAACAAACTTCCTCTTGCAAGTATGTACGATGATGGAGTAGTCCTGATAAACCAAGCTGAGCGGCTAGAAGGATTATGTGACTTTAAAACACACCTCACAGTCACAAGAATAAGTGCATAGCTTTTAATTAGGCAACTCAAATATTTATCGTGACTGTTTTAGTTTTAGGAAAATGTTAGATTAAAAGATAAAATTATTTGCCTTTTAAAATGACAATGATTTTCTTTCTTTTGAATCATTCCTTCAATTGATTCAACTATACCAGTAATTCATTCCTTCTGCTTGGCCTTGGTATTTCAAATTCACAGCGTGTCCCAGGTAATCCTTAGAATAGAAAACGAGCTGAAGCAAAGGGTGGGAGGGGTGAAGAGAGAAAGAAAGAAAAGACAAATCTCTTACCACTTCCTGTGTGCTTGTTTTCTTCCTGGAGACTGTTGTAACAAGAAGAAATGTTCACGGAAATAAAAGGAAGGAAACATTTGCTCAAAAGCCACAGAGTGCACTGACACAGGGGCTGGCGAGACCGACCAGGACTGCAGAGGTTGACCCACGGTGACGAGGCACAGGGGCCAGTGTAGTGCAGTCACCCAGCAGCATCGCGGGCGCTCCCAACAGGCAGGAAGAGCACAAAGTCCGGGCAGTTGGATGGTAAGCAGGGAAACACTGTTCAGAAAGATGGAGTGCAGGCTCCCAAGCACCCCCTCCACGACCACCAAGGGAAACAGACTGGTTGCAGGAAGCCCAGCCACTACACTGGGGGACCTAGTTCTACATGGGAAGCTGGATACTAGAAAATTAATCAGTCTGAATTAAGGAAAAGGGTTTGTTTTTTTTGTTTTTTTTTTTTAAAAAGCCTACTCTTATAAGCTGTAGGTCAATGAGGAAACAGGAGAGAAGTATGATTTAGAAACAACAAAGGTGCCCAGGATCAAGCCAAAGACAGCTCCTGGACAGCAAGGAGACTTAGATGACTGCTGGTTATCAGACGCTGACAAGCACTTTGACAGAGAGGCACACCTGGAAGGCAAGCCCCTGCAGATTGAAAAGAAGTTCCGTAATAAGGAATGTTTGGGGCTGGTGTGATCCTGTCAGCCCCCATCTCGGCGCAGGCGCACGCAGTGACGTGAACTCCAGCCGCGTTCCGGCATCACCCATCCTTCAGTTTCCCACTCGGAGTCCACTCCTGTAACCCATGCTGGCCCTGATATCCAGCTCATTTCTGAAGATCCTAACAAAATCATGTTCTAGCCTGCAGCTAAAGTATAAGGAGCACATCCAGCAATGCTGATGGGGCCGTCAGTGCAAACTAGGTACGTGTGTTCAATGGGTGGAGGGTGAGGCACGATCAGATCTCGGTTTAAATAACGGGGAATCCTGAGACAGAGGAAAGGGAAGGAGGATGAAACCTCCCTTCACTCTAACAAAAGCAGCCTTCTTACTGCTATTCCAGATGCCACTTTCCAGCCCATCTTTTTCTAGCTCTGCTGTACTTCACTGTGGTAGAAATTCTGACACCCCGTCTCGTCTCAATGTTGACAAGTGGTCTTCATTCCTTATGTATGCCTCAGAAATAGGTGCTTATGAAAATGCTCTATCTGTTCTTTCTTATATGCATGCCCTCTTTCAGTGGGCTCATATATTTCAAGTTACATATTGACCATTTCCAAATCAAAAGTAGACCCCACCCCTCCCTTGCACATCTGCCGTGTACGCATGGACTTGCTCGTACATTCACGTGGCTATCTCACATCCACCTTGTGAAGGTAACATGTTCACAGTTTTACTCACTGTTATCCCAGCCAAGCCTGCTCCTCTTATGGTTTCTTGATATCATTCACTCAGTGAGTCATAAAACCAAAATGCTTGGCAAGTAAGTCCCGCCGATTTCCAGACCACTCCTTGCCCACACTTTACAAGTCTTCACTAACACTGTTTCCTCTGCTGAGAACATACTTCACTAGAACTCCTGTTTCTAGTTCTTCCAAACTGCAGCTTGTGCTCCTCCTCAGATGTTCGTCCTTTCTTCCAGCCACCCTTTGGGGTGAGAATTTCATCTATTCGTGGCCCTGTGTTCTCAGAACTAAATCATAAGCACTTTAAGGCCAGGAACTGTGACTTACCCATCTCGGTAGCACCTGTCAGCTCATGGCAGTGCCTGACACATTGTTGGCCCTGAACAAATGCTGCTCCTTCTTTATGAGCAGCCACGAGGTCCACACAGTCACTGACTTTCATATGACCCCGTCCCATTAATTTTACTTTGGTAAAAAAAATCAAGGCACAAGACCAGTCATGGCAATTCGGCTTTACTTTTATTCATCATTCCAACATATATTTTATACACCTTACAATTTAGGAAGTATCTTCACATACATTATCTCACAATAACCTTCACTGACGAGAAAGACTTCAAGGTCATCTGCCCTAATGTTAGAATATAATCACTTTCCATTAGCAGATAAGAGTTCAAATATTATTTCAAACATTAAAAAAAATAGTCTAATCAGCATTTAATTGGTTCCCATTGCTATTACTTTTTTCCATCGGTTTTCCTCATTTCCCTCATTTTCTTGCTATAAGTTTATTCCTTTTGCCCGGTTTTTTTGCTTCATTCTCTACCAGCAATCCTGTATACACCTGCCTTAATATCAGGGGTCCCCAAACTACGGCCCGCCCGCGGGCCACATGAGGCCCCCTGAGGCCATTTATCCAGCCCCGCTGCACTTCCAGAAGGGGCACCTCTTTCATTGGTGGTCAGCGATAGGTGCATAGTTCCCATTGAAATACTGGTCAGTTGGTTGATTTAAATTTACTTGTTCTTTATTTTAAATATTGTATTTGTTCCCGTTTTGTTTTTTTACTTTAAAATAAGATATGTGCAGTATGCATAGGGATTTGTTCATAGTTTTTTTTTTTATAGTCGGGCCCTCCAACGGTCTGAGGGACAGTGAACTGGCCCCCTGTGTAAAAGTTTGGGGACCCCTGCTTAACATCCTTCTATTCTGGCTATTAGTGCTTAATGTAGAAGTGACTACTTCAGAAACAGTAAGAAACATTTCATTCAAAAAAGAACAGCATTTTAGTGCAAAAGCAAACCCTCATGCAGCTTCATGACACATACAAAAACCACAGGGCCTTCTCACAAGAGGAAGGCACTGAAATTCTCCACTGCACAGTGTCATTATCGTGCAGAAAACATTTATAATTGCAACTATTTCTAAAGCTCGGGTAAAAAATTGTGCTTCATTCAAATTCATTAAACATTAAACTGTTAAGCACAGCACAAGATTAAACCTAAGGAATTCAGCATCTTCCTCAAACATACCCATCTACCTCCATTAGAGCTGACTGGCCGCCCGAGACATCAGGATGTGGACCTTCAGCTCTGGTACTCACACAAGCATGAAAGAAACGAAGGGTTGTATACGATGTCAGAAATTCTCCCATGCCTCTACTACTCTACTAACCAGCTGCGTGACCTTGAGCAAATCACTCTCCCCAAGCACCAGTTTTCTCAACTTAAAGCCGAATAACAGTATCAGCCCCTTGACCTTACAAAGTTGTTTGGCTCAAATTAGGTAGTACATGTTAAAGCATTTGTAAACTCTTAAGCTGTGCAAATATAAAACATTATTATGACATTAGTAAAACCTACCTTGTTAAAGAAAAAAGTAAATCAAAGCTTTTTCAGTTCCTAAGGAGCCCAGACAATGAGCTGCCCTGAGCCAATGGGACTAAAATTATTGCCTTGCCTTTCTAACTCATAATCCTTCCTTAACCTTGCACTCTGCTACAGTTTTGAGACTAACCTATCTATCTTAACACAGAACAATAAAGATATCCTGGAGGAGAATTTCTGAAGCTTATGCACAATCAGAAAAATATTCCATTGCCCAAATTATCAGCAATTTGTGACTTGCTGATTGTGTCTTTGTATTGAAGTGTCAGGTTTAATATGAAAAAAAATCTGTCTGCATAAATATTAGAGAATATTTTATTTATGTAATTTTATTACTATCTTGTAAGAGATACAGCACTTACTAAATATCACAAACTAAACAAAAGTCTCCATAGAAAACACAAGGAACAGTTCCTGTCCTTCTTAAATGACCACAGAATACATGTAAGTACCAGCACACTTGCACATGCACACACTCAGGCTTAGTGCACAGAATATCTTACAAGAGAATTTTATCTTTGGGGGGGGAACAAAGTAGCTAAGCTACCCTTAGGAAATAATAATTAACTAATTCACTAAACTCCAACTTACTTTACTACTGATCTGAAAACATCCCTTAGACACAATGAAAGGATTAAATAAATGGTTAAATTCCCAAATAATGCAGGAGAGCTTCAAAAACTGAAACCATTCCTTTGTAGTAATTTTGCTCAGTCACTTGGAAACCACAGATGTAAAAGTACAGGGCGACTTTGGAGTTAGTTAGACCTGGGTGCCAGTCCTGGTTCTGCTGGGAATTACTAGATACATCAATGACCTCAGATGAATTCATCTCTGAGCCTTGCTTTACACACATATGTAAAGGGGCTACAATACCATCTCTCTCTGATCATTCTCAGTGAAACACTAGATTCTCTGAGATAATAACTAAACTTAACGGAAACTCAGAATGGGCACCCGTGTCAGTACTCCCAGGACCACTCCAGGCTAGTGATCTGCTGGGAAGACTTCCAGGATTCAGCACACAGTTGGAACCACAGCTATGATTTACTACAGTGAAAGGATACAAAGCAAAATCAACCAAGAAAAAAGATGCGTGGGGCAAGGTCCAGAGGAAACCAAGGTCAGGCAAGGGCAGCTGCTAAGAGGCAGAGAAGTCATCAGAGCCTTCAGCAATTTCAAAGGACTGTCGGCAAAACCTGGAGCTCAGAGCTGCCGAGTTTCCTGAAAGAAGCGAGTTGCATAGATGTGACCCCAATAGTTTTCCTGTAACGGCATTTGACAAATTCTTAAAATACTTAGTATCAGAGGCTGAGAAGCAAAGCAGAAAGCAGCAAAACAAACGAAACAAAATAAATCCAGGACTTTCAGCAGTCTTGTGGAGCTGAGGAAAGGTGAAGCCCTAGGCCAGGGGTCCCCAAACTTTTTACACAGGGGGCCAGTTCACCGTCCTTCAGACTGTTGGAGGGCCGGACTATGTTCATAAAAAAAAAAAACTATGAACAAATCCCTATGCACACTGTACATTATCTTATTTTAAAGTAAAAAAACAAAACGGGAACAAATACAATATTTAAAATAAAGAACAAGTAAATTTAAATCAACAAACTGACCAGTATTTCAATGGGAACTATGGGTCTGCTTTTGGCTAATGAGATGGTCAATGTCCGGTTCCATATTTATCACTGCTAGCCGTAACAAGTGATATGACGCACTTCCGGAGCCATGACATGTGCATCCGCGTCACCGGAAGTAGCACTGTACATGAACGACGCCGTGCTTTGCAGGGCCACCACATACAGTACTCCAGGAGCACAGGATGCAGATCCTGTGCTCCTCTCACTGACCACCAATGAAAGAGGTGCCCCTTCCGGAAGTGCGGCGGGGCCGGATAAATGGCCTCAGGGGGCCACATGAGGCCAGCGGGCAGTAGTTTGGGGACCCCTGGCCTAGGCCTTCAGCTGTGACCTCTGAAGTAGAAAGGAGGGGCATGAACCAAGGGTTAAATGAATTTCACAAGTTTTGCAAACCCACCTCAAATCAGCTAGGTCCCCACTGGATTAGGGGGATCTGCCCTGCTCTACAGCCTGCCAAAGGATAGAATGAATCCTCTTTGAAAGATTATGTATTATTCTTTTTCTGATATACTGTATTCTTATTTTAAAGTCTCTAATAGACACTTATGTGACAGGAATAACTTCATTCTTCTTAGAGGCTACCAGGAATAAAACACAAATATTTATAAAATATACAGTCTGAAAATTCCTTGTATAGCTAAGTCCTACAGACTAAAAATTACTAACTTGATACCTATCTGGATCTCAATGATAAGGAACACTTCCTTCTCTTAGGATAAGCCTCAAAGCTTTCATTACAATCTAATCTGGCCTGGGGTCCTGAAGTGCTCATATAAATCCCAAACTTACTTTTCTATTTGATTTTGATCTCCTCTGTATTTGTGACTACAGCAGCATTTCACTGACTCAGCACAAAAACACAATTGGTTCACTTTTAGTTATAAGCAACTATGCTATCAAGGGGACTGAAAATTGTGATATGATCTTCAATTATGTGGCATCATTTATCTGCCTAGACACTACCTCAATAGTAATTATATCTGTAAGAATTTTCTACCTGATAGTAATAAATGACTCTAAGAAATCCAAACCAAACTCAAATATGTGCATCACAGCCACTACCTGGGGAGATCTTTTAAGATTAGCTTGGTTAAATGGTGAACTGTACATCAAAAATAAAGCATATTATTACCAGTAAGCTTCACTACAGAGCTAGGTATTAGATACTACTGTTAACATCTGGCACCAGGCCATCTAGACTGACAGAGACTTTCTCCTTGACCAAACTTTAAGTCAGGCTCCTCTTGCTAACTCGGCCCTGACCTTGGACTATGTCCTTAGTCCAATTTCAGCAAGAATCTTGTTGAGTCAGTTTATCAAAAATCACCCAATCTCAGTATCTAATCACTTTTGCCTGCTTTCAGCAAAAATTCTGTCAAGTCAGATTATTCAGCATCTCCTATACCCTGAAGTTTCCTCTTAGTAATTTCAATCCACACTACTACTTGGCTATAAATTTCCATTTTTCCTTATTGTATTCCGAGTTGAACCAGATCTCTCTCCCCTACAGAGAAAGCTCGTGTGGCAGTGCTCCTGAACAAAGTCAGCCTTCCAGCTCCTTTAACAAGTGTCACGAATAATTTCTTCTTTAACAATAGTAATTTAATATTCTCAGGAGAAAAAGTTCCTACATATTTATAAATACTAGCTTCACATAAAGTATGGATAATACAGAGGTCAACATTTCATTCTAGTGTTAATAGGTCTATAGTAATCAATGTCTATTACTACTTTACCAATAACTTCGAGGGATCTTACAATGTTAGAGACAGGGTTGGAAGAGCCTTTAAACAAGGAACATTATGATGTTAACTGGTCAAAAGAACTGGATCTACTCCCTATACCTATTAGAAATGTACTCTATTTTTATCAAAACACATCAAATTAGAAAGCAGACTCACAAGCAACAAGTATATACCAATAATTCAGAGCCTCTCTTATTCCCCTTATTCACTGCACTTCTAAGAACAGGAATAAGACAAGGATACTCACTCTCACCACTTTTATGCAACATAGTACTGGCAATCCTAGCCAGAAAAATTAGGCAAGAAAAAGAAATAACAGGCATCTAAATCAGGAAGAAGTAAAATTTTCTCTATTTGCTGATGATATTATATATAAAAACTCCACCAAAATTTGTTAGAAATATTAAACAATAATAAACTATCTCAAGGCCCTGGCCGGTTGGCTCAGCGGTAGAGCGTCGGCCTGGCGTGCGGGGGACCCAGGTTCGATTCCCGGCCAGGGCACATAAGAGAAGCGCCCATTTGCTTCTCCACACCCCCCCCCCTCCTTCCTCTCTGTCTCTCTCTTCCCCTCCCGCAGCCAAGGCTCCATTGGAGCAAAGATGGCCCGGGCGCTGGGGATGGCTCCTTGGCCTCTGCCCCAGGCGCTAGAGTGGCTCTGGTCGCGGCAGAGCGATGCCCGGAGGGGCAGAGCATCGCCCCCTGGTGGGCAGAGCATTGCCCCTGGTGGGCGTGCCGGGTGGATCCCGGTCGGGCGCATGCGGGGAGTCTGTCTGACTTTCTCTCCCCGTTTCCAGCTTCAGAAAAAAATAAAATAAATAAAATAAAATAAAATAAAAATAAATAAATAAACTATTTCAAAAACAACACCTGAAGGATCCAAATCAGTATGCAAAAAAACAGCTGCACTTCTGTAGACCAACAATGACCTATCAGAAGAGAAATCACACTTACTATGGCATCAAAAAAATAAAGAAAAAAAACAGAGATAAACTAACCAAGAAGGTGGAAGATATGTACACTGAAAACTGTAAGAATCTGATGAAAGAGGTGGAGGAGGATATGGGGAAATATTAATAAACAGCAATGGATGTAGACTTGACTTGGGTTGGTGAACACACAATACAGTGTACAGATAATGTGTTGCAGAATTGTGCATCTGAAACCTGTATAATTTTGTTAACCAGTGTTACCCCAATACCTTCGATTTTAAAAAAAACTAATGAAAGAAATTGAAGATGACACAAAGAAATGGAAAGATATTCCATGCTCATGGATTGGAAGAATACTGTTAAAATGTCCATATTACCCAAAGCAATCTACAAATTCAATGCAATCTCTATCAAAATTCCAATGGCACTTTTTACAGGGGGAAAAAAAACTCTAAAATTTGTATAGAATAATGAAAGACCCTGAATAGCCAAAGCAATCTTGAGGAACAAGAAGAAAGCTGGAGGCATTACAATTCCTGACTTCAAAACTATATTACAAAGCTATAGTATTCAAAAAATAGTATTTTATGCTACTGGCATAAAAACAGACATACAGATCAATGGGCAGAATAATAGAGACCCTGAAAACAAACCCACTTATATATGGTCAATTAATTCAACAAAGGAACTTTAAGAATATACATTGGAGCCCTGGCTGGATAGCTAGGTTGCTTAGAGCATTGTTCCAAAGCACAGAGGTTGCTGGTTCAATCCCTGGTCAGGGCACACACAGAAACAGCTTGATGTTCCTCTCTCTCTCTCTCTCTCTTTCTCTCTCTCTCTCTCTCTCTTTCTCTCTCTCTCTCTATCTCTCTCTCCCCCTTCCTCTCTTACTGAAATCAATAAATAAAAATTTTTTAAAAAGGAATATACCTTGAGAAAGAATAGTCTCTTCAATAGATGTTATCAGAAAAACTAAATAACCACACACAAAAGAATAAAAATAGAACCCCATCTTACACTATACACAAATATCAATACAGAATGGATGAAAGACTAGAATGTAAGACCTAAACTCCTAGAGAAAAACAAAGGGAGTAAAAAACTCTTTGACACTGGTCTTGGCAATGATCTTTTTCCTTTTTTTTTCTTTTTTTGGATTTTATAATCCAAAAGCAAAGATAACAAAAGCAAAAATAAACAAGTAGGACTATATCAAAGTAAAAAGTGTTTGCACAGCAAACTATCAAGAAAATGAAAAGGGCCTATGGAATGGGAGAAAATACATACTTGTAAACCACATGTCTCATAAGGATGTTATATCCAAAGTATACAAGGAATCACACAATTCAAAAGAAAAAAAAACAATTTAAACATGGGGAAATGACCTACTTTAAGTAGACATTTTTCCAAAGAAGATATACAAATGGCCAACAGGTACATGGAAAGGTACTCAGCATCACTAACCATCAGGTAAATGCAAATCAAATAACAATGAGATTAGAATGGCTATGATCTCAAAGATAAGAGTTAACAAACGATAAGTGAGGACGTAGAGTAAAGGGAACCCTTGTCCACTGTTGGTAGAAATGTAAACTGATACAGCCACTGTGGAAAAGTATGGAGGTTCTTCAAGAAATCAGAAATAGAACCACCATATGATACAGCAATCCCACTTCTGAGTACATGTCCAAAGGGAACAATATCATATTTGTAAAGAGAGATCTGTATGCCCATATTCAAAGCCAAATATGGAAATAGCCTAAGTGTCTGCTGATGGATGAATGAACCAAGAAAATATGGTATATAGATATACAATGGAGTATTATTCAGTGTTAAAAAAGAAGAAAATATTTTTTAATTTCCTACTACATGGATGAACCAGAGGGCATTATGCTAAGTGAAATAAGCCAGACAAAGAAATATACTGCATGTGAAATCTAAAAGAAAAATAAAATGAAACTCAGAAACAGAGTAGAAAAGTTGCCAGGGTCAGGGGTTGGGAAATAGGGCAGGTTGGTGAAAGGGTACAAATTTTCTGTTTTAAGCTGCTTAAGGTCAGAAGAAGTGATGATGGCAAGAGTTGACAACTCTAGATTTTATCATCGAAATCTGCTAAGAGACTAGAACTTAAATATTCTCATACATACACACACACAAAGATAAACATGAGGTAATGGATAGATATGTTAATAACTCAATAGGAGAAATGTTTGCACAATGTATACATATACCAAATCATCATGTTGTATACGTTAAATATCTTACACTTTTATTTGTGAATCATACCTCAACAAAGCTGGAGTGGGGGGAAGAATACAGATAACTTAAAAGAAGGCTTCTAAACATCAATGAGAACAACTAACAATCTTTAAATTAGTTTCCATTGTTTAGCAGGCACATTCAAGAGCAGAAAATTCAGGTGATCACTGTCAATTATCACATTATAAAGAACAGAGCTCTAATTAATGTTTTACTATACTTAAAACTGCCAAATTGATATATATAACGGCATGGTGATAATTACATCTGATGACAAGTCAACATCTAAACAAAAAGGAAGGTTCTGTATAATGGGAGTATTCTCACCCATATATATTATACATTAAACTATAAAATGCTAAGCTGGGATACTATGATTAAGAACTATGATATTTAATTATCTCTGATCCTATAGCTTATCAAATTTTATATGTATAAATATATCCCATTTTAGAAATAAAAATTTAACTATTTAGAGGACTATTTGACAGATGTAGTTAACTTTTCAAAGGGATACTAAATGAGTTGTTTCTGATATATGTAACCAGAAAGTTATTGGAAAGTTATCTGAAGTGTGCAGACAGCAACAAAATAAAATTTATTTTACAGATCCTAATTTCAAGCCTTCTTAATTCAGATATTCTCTGGTATCAGCACTGTTTTCTACATTGCTTCTTTTGGGGGTAAAGGTAATCCAGTAAGATCACTAAAAACAGCATTCAAAACGTAAGAATAGTTCAATCAAAATATAAAAACATTTCATTAAAATATCATTGATACAAATATCAATGTTAAAAGAATCAAAAATATCACAAATATTAAATGTGTAAACTTAATTATAGTAATCTTAAAAATGTACTTGGCTGTCAAAATAGCTGTGCTTTTCCTATGCTTAACTAATTTAATTAGGTCTAACAGTATACTACAAGGTCACAACAGAATAAAACAAGTGCATCTTACCTAGTTACTTTGCAGCTCGATTCAATCAAGTCATTTTCAAAGTCAAGCAGGCTGGAAGACATACTATATTCCAATGGAGATGTCAGTCTTTTCAAACGCAATAGACCAACACAAAATTTGGCTCCCATCTCTTCCAATTCTCGAGTGCCAATCTGTAAGCCCTGGAAGTAAAGCAATAGTATATGTGTAATTAGGATGTTTGCTATTCTCTGGCTGTATTTCATTAAAATTACATTGAAGGAATTTATAACTGTATTAATAAAATTATAAGATTAGTATTTTTTATGGACCCAGGACTCAACAAACACAATGTCTTAACTATATCAGATATTCTGAGTCACAAAGATATTTGCCTTATAAAACTATTTCTAAACTATCTATTCTTACCAAATGCAAATGATTTTCACCAATGTACTGGGGAGAAAAAAATACATAAATATTTTGTGTTTATGTTGCTCCTAGAGTTAATGTGTAAAAATATATTTTTATAAGATTTTGCAAATATTTCTTGTAATCTACCTTGGATACCAATGTTAAAATACTGTAACATTAAAATCAAAGCTCCAATTTGTATATTTAAACATTATCTTTTAGGTACTTTTATTGTAAGATAATCAAACAAAAAAAGGAAACTATGTAAAAAAAATTAAACAAATCTAAGCCAATGAAGCAATAGAATTAATTCCTATGTTCCAAGTCAATTAAGAATGCCCATTTCAAATTCTGTCTACTAAAGAGAAAATGTTACAAGCCCCATACCCTTTTAACACAAGGATTTTCCAACAAAAAATATAAAGTTTACTGGAAGTTAAATGTACCACAGAAAAGGATAAAAATGGAGTGTAAGTCAAGATTTTGCATGTCATTTAATTTTCAGATATAAATGAATCTCTAAAATAAGTGAAATTCCTACACCAATAAAGTTGCAGGTATAGATGAAAGCTGGCATCATTTAGAGAGAAGGTACTGTACAACAGTTTTTCAATGACAAGACTTACAGCACAGGGTAACTGAAGAATATGAGTCATAAAAACCATTACTTAACCTACATGCCTTTATAATAATGACTGATTTATAGGTATTTAATGAGTTTGTCCATCTCCAAATATTCTAGGAAATGTAGCCTGTCTTTATTAGATCATACAATTGCTTTCTTAATTTAAAAGCTTTAGAAAGTTTATGCCTATTTCTGAATTAGTTCATAGAAAATTATAAGAATATTAGTGTGAAGAAATCTTTTTTAAAAATATAGACACAATTTATAAGCTAATAAGTTTGATAAGTACATGTTATATGCATGTCTGGGGATGGAGGGAGATTTCCATTTAATTTTTTCATGAATCTAAAACCACTCTGAAAAACAAAACATTTGTCTGACCAGGCGGTGGTGCAGTGGATAGAGTGTCAGACTGGGATGCGGAGGACCCAGGTTCGAGACCCCGAGGTCGCTAGCTTAAGCACAGGCTCATCTGGTTTGAGCAAAGTTCACCAGCTTGGACCCAAGGTCTCTGGCCCACGCAAGGGGTTACTCAGTCTGCTGAAGGCCCTTGGTCAAGGCACATAAGAGAAAGCAATCAATGAACAACTAAGGTGTTACAATGAAAAACTAATGATTGATGCTTCTCATCTCTCTCTGTTCCTGTCTGTCTATCCTTATTTATCCCTCTCTCTGACTCTCTCTGTGTCTCTGTATTAAAAAAAAAAAAAGGTAAAAAAAAAAACATTAATCCAAAAAAAAGTTAAAAAAAACTAAAAGGAAATATATGTTATAATCAAAGCATTGAATTTCAGACATTAAAATTTTGGCTTAGTAATGAGATACACTTCTCTCTTTAAGTGTTTTAATGACGCTTGGCAAAGTTGTCCACTAGAGCAATGATTAGAGGACGGACAGGCTTTGGAACCTGGAATGCTGCTTATGCTATATTGTATCTCTCACCATCACCACGCCCTTGGTAAACTAGAAGTCACTGTTTTTGCAATATCTGGAGAGAATTCAAAAGATATTATTACACTTTGGAAGAAGAGTATGCTGTGTGGTCAATCTCAAACAGAAAGCACTGACATGTCATCAAATTCCACTCTACCAAGCCCCCAAAGTTTGAATGTCAGTTACAAAATCTTCACAACTTTTTTCCAGCTTGTTACACACTGAAAAAGTCATTATTTAGGCTTTCCACTTAACCCTTTGAGTAGTATGAACATTCATGTACGTCCTCGTGCCTCCTGACCATCCAGAGTAGGATCAATTTATTTTAAAATATGTAAGATAACACTAAAGAAAGGCAAATGTATGTTCTTCTTGTTTCCATAAATTGGTTATCAAACAAACATGATTTTAAGTTAATAAAACTATAACTGGAACTAATTTCACTTTTTGAAAAAAACTCACAGGGGTCAGCGAGCATGAAAAGAACTCATGACTCAAAGGGTTAAATATTCTGACAGCAACTATATTTACCTTTTTTAATACTAACCACTGGAAGATTTGTAGCTCTCTCCAAACATATAGTTATACCACCTTTATGTGAAGTATACAAAAATCACTATTAGATTCCATTTCCTCTTGCCCCATGCCAAAAAGCCCAAATGAAAACATAACAGAATGAAGGTCATAATTAGCAGAACACCTGAAAATCTTCCTGTGCAAAGGCAAGAAAGACATTCAGGTTTGTGGCTGCTTGTCTAAGATCAATTCATTGCCCATTAAGTTTTCAAAATTTAAAATTTAAAAGTTCAAAGCCACTTAACATTTTATTAGTCTTTAATTTCAAAAGTAAAGTTTAAACCAGGGGTCGGGAACCTTTTTGGCTGAGAGAGCCATGAATGCCACATATTTTAAAATGTAATTCCATGAGAGCCATACAATGACCCATGTATGTTACACATTATCCAATAAAAATTTGGTGTTGTATCAGAGGACAGCTGTGATTGGCTCCAGCCACCCGCAACCATGAACATGAGCGGTAGGAAATAAATGGATTTTAATACATGAGAATGTTTTATATTTTTAACATTATTTTTTTTATTAAAGATTTATCTGCGAGCCAGATTCAGCCATCAAAAGAGCCACATCTGGCTCGTGAGCCATAGGTTCCCGACCCCTGGTTAAACTCATGTTGTTGCCAATAGAAGCCTATAGCACTAGAGAAGAGCTGTTTTATTTAGTAAAAAAAAAATAGCCCTGGCCGGTTGGCTCAGCAGTAGAGCGTCGGCCTGGTGTGCAGGGGGACCCGGGTTCGATTCCCGGCCAGGGCACATAGGCGAAGCACCCATTTGCTTCTCCACCCCGCCCCCCTCCTTCCTCTCTGTCTCTCTCTTCCCCTCCTGCAGCCAAGGCTCCATTGGAGCAAAGATGGCCCGGGCGCTGGGGATGGCTCCTTGGCCTCTGCCCCAGGCGCTAGAGTGGCTCTGGTCGCGGCAGAGCGATGCCCCTGGAGGGGCAGAGCATCGCCCCCTGGTGGGCAGAGCGTCGCCCCTGGTGGGCGTGCCAGGTGGATCCC
The DNA here is from genome assembly GCF_036850995.1 of Saccopteryx leptura. Taxonomy (NCBI): domain Eukaryota; kingdom Metazoa; phylum Chordata; class Mammalia; order Chiroptera; family Emballonuridae; genus Saccopteryx; species Saccopteryx leptura. The sequence goes on along the minus strand of NC_089504.1, from coordinate 42,376,060 downwards.
GGTCGGGCGCATGCGGGAGTCTGTCTGACTGTCTCTCCCTGTTTCCAGCTTCAGAAAAAAAAAAAAAAAGAAAAGAAAAATAGTGAAAAGACATGGATTTAAAAGTCACATACAAAAAGCTAAATATAAAAATTTTATAAATGAAAGATAATGTGCATATTTCTGAATGTATAGACATATACTTACATCCAACAAATTAGAATAATAGAAAAATGTTATTAATATTGTACTACTGGCCCTGGCTGGTTGGCTCAGCGGTAGAGCGTCGGCCTGGCGTGCGGGGGACCCGGGTTCGATTCCCGGCCAGGGCACATAGGAGAAGCGCCCATTTGCTTCTCCACCCCCTCTCCTTCCTCTCTGTCTCTCTCTTCCCCTCCCGCAGCCAAGGCTCCATTGGAGCAAAGATGACCCAGGCGCTGGGGATGGCTCCTTGGCCTCTGCCCCAGGCGCTAGAGTGGCTCTGGTCACGGCAGAGCGACGCCCCTGGAGGGGCAGAGCATCGCCCCCTGGTGGGCAGAGCGTCGCCCCTGGTGGGCGTGCCGGGTGGATCCCGGTCGGGCGCATGCGGGAGTCTGTCTGACTGTCTCTCCCCATTTCCAGCTTCAGAAAAATAAAAAATAAATAAAAATAAATAAAAAATAATAAAATAATGTACTACTTGTACAACTCATTATAAATCACTAATCAGTAATTAAATGTGTACCACATATGCTTTCTTAAAAATTATGACTATAAGTGACTTCAGAGAAATGGCAGCAAAGAGAGATTCTCCTGATCTCTCCCCTTGAAATTTCAACAAATTTAACAACTAAACACAAAGAGAAAAGAGAAAAAAACCTTAGAAGCACCCGAAATTTATACACACCAGGCAAAGGTATGATTGGGAGAAAAAGTGGCTGAATATACAAGAGGGAGGACGGGGCATTTCGCTTTCCACACTGATTTGAGGTAGGGCACTTTTGTTTGGAGCCAGGTGAAAAGGAGAGACTAATAGGGCTGGAGCGGAGATAGGGCGGGCACCCAAACAAAGGAAAGATCACACTGGCTCTGCCTGAGATCACAGACACTGGGTGTGCACATGGGTGGTGGGATCCACCTAAAATTACCAGCATAGGGAGCCTGCATGGGCTGGCGCCAGCATCTTTGCGTATTCTCAGCAGTGACTCCACCTACATCACCAGCACAGGGAGCAAGCGGGCATGCGCACGGGCCAAGGTGCTTTGCCCAAGATTAACAACACTGGGCACCTGCGTGAGCACCAGCATTTTTGGGCACTCCTGACTGCATGATCCCCAGCCCTGGGCACCTGCAGGGGCACTAGCATCTTTGGGCATTACCGGCTCAATGATCTTCAGCACTGGGCACACACATGAGCCAAGATCCTTGGCCTAAGAATGCCCAGGCTGGGTGCCTGAACGGTGGCTGCAACCATCTGTGTGCAGTCATTGGAGCTGGACACACATGTGGCCTGTCATGGGCTACCAAACAGTGCAAGTGGGAAAAGCCCATAGAGATTAAAACTGCCACACACGGAGACATGCCAGATAAGCCTGCCAGCCCATAGAATTGTGCCTGTGTGTAACATAAAGGAACTTGGCCCTTGGTCTGTGCCCCATCTTGCCTGCTCATACTGGGGGCTCTGGTTCCCAGTGCCTTCTCCAGAACTGTGCTTTGAGCAGCACTAAAGGGGTGGCAGGCTGTGCATAAATTCCCTTGCTGTGAGGACAGTAGCTGAGGCGGACCCCACAGCTAAGTCTCCAGGCTTCTAGCTTCAGTGGGAGGGACGTGCGGAGAGGCACCTGGAATACTGAGACTCCTGAGACCTCCATTACTAGAGCCAAACCATTGCAAAGCCCTAACAAGCCCCACCTGCCAATGGGACTGAGGCCCAGCCTACATCATTGCCACAGTGACACACTAGCAGACCTCTACCCAAGAGCCACACAGAGGCAAAACTCGTAATACAGCGCCACCTGCCGAAAAAAAAAGGAAGAAGCTATCTCTTGAAACCAAAAAACAATTACATTTTTAAAACAGTTTTTGTCATTTTTACTTCTATCCTTTTTCTTTTTTCTTTTTTTATTATTTTCCTACTGAACTACATTATCGACAGTTGTTACTTTTGCATTCTTGTTTTTTGTGAGGGTTTCATTTCAGAACCCTTTACTTCTGTTTTTTTTCTTACTTTATTCTTTTTCTTTCTCTTTGTTTTGCATACTATTTTTTGTCCTTTCTTTGTATTTATTCTCCCTTCCTGTTTCTTCTCTTTTATCTTTTTTCTTCTTTTTTTTCTTTTCTTTTGCTTTCATCCAATCATTTATCATCAAATTATTATATTTCAGACTCATATTTTTCTTTGTGATATTTTGCTTGTTTTGACATTTTTTTCTCTATTTTGTCATATCTCCTCAGTTCTACTTCTTGTTCTCTATAGTTTTTATTCCACTTATCATTATAGAATTTTCATATTTTCACTGTATTTTTTCAACTTTATTTTACTTTCTTAATAATCTCTTATTAGTGTCATTAACAATACCACTCTCAAATGCCATTAAGGAAAAAATCAAATATCATGGATACAAAAGACAGAGATGTAGCTCAGATAGATGATAAAAAATCTCTAGAAAAAAAATTCAATTATGTGGAAACCATAGAGTTAAATGACAGGGAATTCAAAATTGAAGTCCTAAAAATAGTCAGTGAAATACAAGAAAGCTCTAAAAGGCAATTTAATGAGCTCTAAAAACAATGTAATGAACAAAAAGAATACTTTATCAAGGAAATTTAAACTATAAAAAGGAACCAAACAGATAAAAATTCAATATATGAACTGAAAAATGAGGTGACAAGCTTAGCTCATAGAACAGGCCAGATAGAAGAGAGAATTAGTGTCAGAGAAGACAGGCAACTAGAGATACTACAGAAAGAAGAAGAGAGACATTCACGAATTTAAAAAAATGAGAAAGCCCTACATGAATTGTCTGACTCCATCAGAAAAAGCAATATAAGAATAATGGGTAAATCAGAAGGAGAAGAGAGAGAAAAAGAAATGGAGATCATATTCAAACAAATAATCAATGAGAATTTCCCAAGCCTGTGGAAAAAATTAGAGCCTCGAATCCAAGAAGCAAACAGAACACTGAGTTACCTAAATCCAAATACTCCAAGGCACATCTTAATGAAATTATCACAAATCAATGACAAAGAAAAAATCCTCAAGGCATCCAGCAAAAAGAAGACTACAACATATAAAGGAAGGCCCATTAGGTTATCATCAGATTTCTCAGCAGAAACTCTGCAAGCCAGAAGAGAGTGGACCCCAATATTTAAAGTACTGAAAGAGAGGAACTTCCAGCCAGGAATACTATATCCAACAAATCTTTCCTTCAAATATGAAGGGAAAATAAAAACATTCACAGATATAGAGAAGATGAGAGATTTTATCACCAGAAATCCCCACTTCATGATATACTAAAAGGGGTTACTCAACCAGATACAAAGAACAAAACGAAACAAAATCACAAGTAAAAGTTCCAACAAGAGCACAATAAAAACAAGAATAATCTGTGATAACAAAAACAAAAAAGGGGAGTAGACAAAAATTAGCAGTAACAAAGGAGGATGGAGTGCAGAAGCACTCATGAGATAATGGACTACAATGAATATGATATATATTCTTTTAATTACCTAATGGTAACCACCCCTGAAAATACCACTACCAAAACACATGACTTTAAAAAAGAAGAAACAGAGGAAAGAAGTATGGAATACAACCAAATAAAAACAAATGACAGAAAAACAAAAGAGAAGAACCAAACAATAAATACAGCTATTAGAAAGCATTATATAAAATGGCAATAGAAAACCCTCAACTGTCAATAATTACATTAAACGTAAATAGATTGAACTCACCAATAAAAAGACAAAGAGTAGCAGAATGTTGGATCAAAAAAGAAAATCCAACTGTATGCTGCCTTCAAACACATCTAGGCTACAAGAATAAACATAGACTCAAAGTAAAAGGCTGGAAAACGATTCTCCAAGCAAATAATATCCAAAGAAAAGCAGATATAGCCATACTCATATCTAACAATACTGACTACAAAACAACAAAAGTAATCAGAGACAAAGATGGTCATTTCATAAAGATAAAAGGGACATTGAATCAAGAAGATATAACACTTCTTAATATATATGCACCAAACCAAGGAGAACCAAAGTATATAAGACATCTAATAACTGATCTAAAAATAAAAACCAATAAAAATACAGTCATACTTGCAGACCTCAATACACCACTAATGGCTCTAGATCATTTATTCAAACAAAAAACTACTAAAGAAATATTGGCCATAAATGAAACACTAGAACAATTGGACATAATAGACATCTACAGGACATTTCATCCCAAAACATCAGAGGATACATTTTTCTCCAGTGTAAATGTACAGTCTCAAGAATTGACCATATGTTGGGAACAAAACTAACATTAAAAAATTCAGAAGGATTGAAATTATACCAAGCATATTCTCTGACCATAAAGCTTTGAAACTAGAATTCAACTTCAAAAAAAAAGTAAATAAACTCACAAAAATGTGGAAATTAAACAACATACTTCTGAAAAACAACTGGGTCAAAGAAGAAATAACCGCATAGATCAAAAGATATATACAGACAAATGAAAATGACAACACGACATATCAGAATCTCTGGGATGCAGCAAAAGCAGTAAGAAGAGGGAAGTTCATATCATTACAGGCTTATATGAACAAACAAGAGAGAGCCCAACTAAACAACTTAACATCACATCTTAAGGAACTAGAAAAAGAAGAACAAAGGAAACCCAAAACTAGCAGAAGAAAGAAAATAATAAAAATTAGAGCAGAAATAAATGAAATAGAGAACAGAAAAACTATAGAACGAATCAATAAAACAAGGAGCTGGTTCTTTGAAAAGATCCACAAAATTGACAAACCGTTGGCAAGACTCACTAAGGAAAGAAAAGAAAGGACTCATATAAACAAAATCCAAAATGAAAGAGAAGAAATTACCATAGATATCATAAATATACAAAGGATTATTGTAGAATACTCTGAAAAACTATATGCTACCAAATTTAACAATCTAGAAGAAATGGACAAATTCCTAGAACAATACAATCTTCCTAGACTGAGTCATGAAGAAGCAGAAAGCCTAAACAGACCAATAATCAGGGAGGAAATAGAAAAAACTACTAAAAACCTCCCAAAAAATAAAAGTTCATGGCCAGATGGCTATACTAGTGAATTCTATCAAATATTCAAAGATTTGGTTCCTAAAAGTATTTCAAAAAACTGAAGAAGAAGCAATAGTTCCAAGCACATTTTATGAGGCCAACATAACCCGCATACCAAAACCTGGCAAGAACAACACAAAAAAAGAAAACTACAGACCAATATCTCTAACGAATACAGATGCAAAAATCCTAAACAAAATACTACCGAATACAACACATTAAAAAAATAATTCACCATGATCAAGTGGGATTCATCCCAGAATCACAAGGATGGTTCAACATACATAAAACATTTAATGTAATACACCATATCAACAAAACAAAGAACAAAAAACATATGATCTTATCAATAGATGCAGAAAAGGTATTCAATAAAATACATCATTTTATGTTTAACTCAACAAAATGGGTATAGAAGGAAAATATCTCAACATAATAAAGGCCATTTATGATAAACCATCTGCTAACCTCATATTAAATGGCAAAAAACTGAAAACTTTTCCTCTAAAATCAGGAACAAGACAAGGTTGCCCACTCTCTCCACTCCTATTCAACATAGTGCTGGAAGTTCTAGCCAGAGCAATCAGACAAGAGAAAGAAATAAAAGGCATTCATATTGGGAAAGAAGAAGTAAAGGTTTCACTTTCCATAGAAAGACTATTAGAAAGAATAAATCAATACAGTAAGGTTGTAGGGTACAAAATTAACATACAGAAGTAAATTGCTTTCTTATATGCCAACAATGAAACTTCAGAAAATGAACTCAAAAAAATAATCTCTTTTACGGTTAAAACAAAAAAATAAAATACCTAGGAATAAACATAACAAAGAATATAAAGGACCTACATAATGAAAACTACAAAGCATTGTTAAAGGAAAGCGAAAAAGACACAATGAAATGGAAAAATATTCCTTGTTCTTGGATAGGAAGAATAAATATAATTAATATGACCATATTATCTAAAGCAATATACAAACTTAATGCAATTCCAATAAAAATCCCAATGTCATTTTTTTTTAAATGGAACAAAAAATCATCAGGTTTACATGGAATCATAAAAAACCCTGAATAGCCAAAGTAATCCTAAGGAAAAAAAATGAAGCTGGGGGCATTACAATATCCAACTTCAAATTATACTACAGAGCCATGATAATAAAAACAGCATGGTATTGGCAGAAAAATAGACACTCAGACCAATGGAACAGAACAGAGAGCCCAGAAATAAAACCACATATAGGAAATATGACATAGAGGCTAAAGAAATAATACAGAGGATCAATGAAACCAAGAGCTAGTTCTTTGTAAAGGTAAACAAGATTGATGAACCTTTAACTAGACTCACCAAGAAAAAAAGAGAGAGGACTGAAATAAATAAAATTAGAAATGAGAATGGAGAAATAACTGACACAACAGAAATACAAAATATTGTAAGAAAATACTATGAAGAACTGTACACCAAAAAACTTTAGACAACCTAGATAAAATGGAAAAATTCCTTGAAACATACAATCTTCCAAAAATCAATCTGGAAGAATCAGAAAACCTAAACAGACCTATTACAACAAATGAGATCGAAACAGTTATCAAAAAACTCCCAAAAAAGAACAGTCCTGGGCCTGATGGCTTCACAAGTGAATTCTACCAAATATACAAAGAACAACTAACTCCTATCCTTCTCAAGCTATTTCAAAAAATTCAAGAGGAAGGAAGACTTCCAAGCTCCTTTTATGAGGCAAGCATAATTCTGATTCCAAAACCAGCCAAAGACAACAAAAAGAAAAAAAATTATAGGCCAATATCCCTGATGAATTTAGATGCTAAAATATTCAACAAAATATTAGCAAACCAGATACAGCAATATATAAATTATATTAAAAAAATCATACACCATGATCAAGTGGGATTTATTCTGGGGAGGAAAGGCTGGTACAATATTCACAAATCTGAGGTTGCCAGTTCGAAACCCTGGGCTTGCCTGGTCAAGGCACATATGGGAGTTGATGTTTCCAGCTCCTCCCCCCTTCTCTCTCTGTCTCTCTCTCCTCTCTCTCCCTCTCTGTCCCTCCTCTCTAAAAATGAATAATAAATAAATAAATAAACAATATTCACAAATCAATCAATGTGGTTCATCACATAAACAAAAGGAAGGAGAAAAACCACATGATAATTTCAATAGATGCAGAAAAAACATTTGATAAAATCCAGCACCCATTTATGATCAAAACTCTCAGCAAAGTGGGAATACAGGGAACATACCTCAACATGATAAAGCCCATCTATGACAAACCCACAACCAACATCATACTCAATGGGCAAAAATTAAAAGCAATCTCTTTAAGATCTGGAACAAGGCAGGGGTATCCCCTTTCACCACTCTTACTCAACATAGTCCTGGAAGTCCTAGCCACAGCAATCAGACAAGAAGAAGAAATAAAAGTCATCCATATTGGAAAAGAAGAAGTAAAACTATCATTATTTGCAGATGATATGATATTGTATATAGAAAACCCTAAAGTCTCAGTCAAAAAACTACTGGACCTGATAAATGAATTCAGCAAGGTGGTAGGATATAAAATTAATACACAGAATTCAGAGGCATTTTTATACACTAAAAATAAACTGTCAGAAAGAGAAATTAAGGAAACAATCCCCTTCACTATTGCAACAAAAAAATAAAGTACCTAGGAGAAAATTTAACCAAGGATATTAAAGACTTGTACCCGTAAAATTATAAAACATTAATAAAAGAAATAAAGGAAGATACAAACAAGTGGGAGCATATACCGTGCTCATGGTTAGGAGGAATAAATATCATTAAAATGTCTATATTACCCAAAGCATTTTTTTTTTTCTGAAGCTGGAAACGGGGAGAGACAGTCAGACAGACTCCCACATGCACCCGACCGGGATCCACCCAGCACGCCCACCAGGGGCGACGCTCTGCCCACCAGGGGGCGATGCTCTGCCCCTCCAGGGCGTCGCCCTACCGCGACCAGAGCCACTCTAGCGCCTGGGGCAGAGGCCAAGGAGCCATCCCCAGCATCCGGGCCAGCCTTGCTCCAATGGAGCCTTGGCTGCGGGAGGAGAAGAGAGAGACAGAGAGGAAGGAGGGGGTGGGGGTGGAGAAGCAAATGGGCGCTTCTCCTATGTGCCCTGGCCGGGAATCGAACCCAGGTCCCCCGCACGCCAGGCCGACGCTCTACCGCTGAGCCAACCGGCCAGGGCCTACCCAAAGCAATTTATAAATTCAATGCAATACCAATTAAAATACCAATGACATACTTCAAATATAGAACACCTATTCCAAAAATTTATATAGAACCAAAAAAGAACACAAATAGCCTCAGCAATCTTGAAAAGGAAGAATAAAGCAGGAGGTATCACACTTCCGGATATCGAGTTATACTACAAGGCCATTGTACTCAAAACAGACTGGTACTGGCATAAGAACAGGCATATAGATCAATAGAACAGAACAGAGTACCCAGAATTAACCCACACCTTTATGGACAACTGATATTTGACAAAGGAGGTAAGAGCATACAATGGAGTAAAGACAGCCTCTTCAATAAATGGTGTTGGGAAAATTGAACAGCTACCTGCAAAAAAATGAAACTAGACCACCAACTTACACCATTCACAAAAATAAACTCAAAATGGATAAAAGACTTAAATGTAAGCGGTGAAACCATAAGCATCTTAGAAGAAAACATAGGCAGTAAGCTCTCTGACATTTCTCACAGCAATATATTTGCCGACTTACCTCCACGGGCAAGTGAAATAAAAGACAGGATAAACAAATGGGACTATATCAAACTAAAAGGATTTTGCACAGCTAAAGACAATAAGAACAGAACAAAAAGACAAACTACACAATGGGAGAACATATTCGACAATATGTCTGATAAGGGGTTAATAACGAAAATTTATTAAGAACTTGTAAAACTCAACACCAGGAAGACAAACAATCCAATCAAAAATGGGCAAAAGAAATGAATAGACACTTCTCCAAAGAAGACATACAGATGGCCAATAGACATTAAAAAATGCTCAACATCACTAATCATTTGAGAAATGCAAATTAAAACCACAATGAGATATCACCTCACACCAGTCAGAATGGCACTCATCAACAAAACAACACAGAATAAGTGCTGGCGAGGATGTGGAAAAAAGGGAACCTTCCTGCACTGCTGGTGGGAATACAGACTGGTGTAGCCACTGTGGAAAACAGTATGGAGATTCCTCAAAAAATTAAAAATCAAACTGCCTTTTGACCCAGCTATCCCACTTTTAGGAATATACCCTAAGAACACCATAGCACTGTTCCAAAAGGAGAATGCACCCCCATGTTTATGGCAGCATTGTTCACAATAGCAAAGATCTGGAAATAGCCCAAGTGTCCGTCAGTGGACGAGTGGATTAAAAAGCTTTGGTACATATATACTACTACTCAGCCATAAGAAATTATGACATCAGATCATTTACAATGACATGGATAGACCTTGATAACATTATACTGAGTGAAATAAGTAAATTAGAAAAAACTAAGAACTATATGATTCCATACATAGATGGGACATAAAAATGAGACTAAGAGACATGGACAAGAATGTGATGGTAATGGGGGGGAGGAAAGGGGCACAAAGAAAACCAGATTGAAGGTGATGGAAGATAATTTGACTTTGGGTGAGGGGTATGCAACATAATTAAATGTCAAAGTAATCTGGAGATGTTTTCTCTGATAAATGGTGCTGGGAAAATTGGAAAGCCATGTGCAAAAGAATAAAACTCGACTACGGTTTGTTTCCTTGTACAAAAATTAATTCTAAATCGATCAAAGACCTAAATATAAAATCTGAAACAATAAAATACATAAAAGAAAACATAGGTACTAAACTCTTGAACCTTGGCCATAAAGAACATTTTATGAATTTGACTCTTAAGGCAAGGGAAGTGAAGGCAAAGATAAATGAATGGGACTACCTCAGACTAAGAAGCTTTTGCACAGCAAAAGAAACTGACAACAAAACAGACAGACAGTCAACTAAATGGGAGATGGTATTTTTGAACAACAACTCAGATAAGGGGCTAACATCCAAAATATATAAAGAACTCACAAAACTCAACAACAAGCAAGCAAATAATCCAATTAAAAAAATGGGAAGAGGACATGAACAGACACTTCTCCCAAGAAGAAATATAAATGGCCAATAGATATATGAAAAGATGCTCATCTTCACTAGCTATTAGAGAAATGCAAATCAAAACTATAATGAGATACCACCTCACAACTGTTAGATTAGCTATTATCAACAAGACAGGTAATAAGTGTTAGAGAGGCTGTGGAGAAAAAGGAACCCTCATTCACTGTTGGTGGGAATGTAAAGTAGTACAACCATTATGGAAGAAAGTATGGTGGTTCCTCAAAAAATTAAGAATAGAACTACCATATGACCTAGTAATCGCCACTCTACTGGGTATATACCCCCAAAACTCAAAAACATTGTTACGTAAAGACACATGCAACCCCATGTTCACTGCAGCATTGTTCATGGTGGCCAAGACATGGAAACAACCAAAAACCCCTTCAACAGAAGATTGGATAAAGAAAATGTGGTACATATATACTATGGAATACTACTTAGCCATAAGAAATGATGACATCGGATCATTTACAACATGGATGGACCTTGATAACATTACAATGAGTGAAATAAGTAAATCAGAAAAAACTAAGAACTGTATGATTCCATACATAGGTGGTCCGGACACAAAATTGAGACTTGTGGACATAGATAAGAGTGCAGTGGTTACCAGGGGGAGGGGAAAGGAGGAGAGGAGAGGGATGGGAGGGGAGGGGCATAAAGAAAACTAAATGAAGGGTGAAGGAGGACAATTTGACTTTGGGTGATGGGTAAACAACATAATCGAATGTCAAAATGATCTGGAGATGTTTTCTCTAAATCTATGTGCTCTAGTTGACCAATGTCACCCTGTTAAAATTGTCTAAATAAAATTATTTTTTAAAAAATTACGAATATAAATAGATTTTGTGAGAAGCCAAAGCAATGTTCAGAGAAATTGAAACAGATTGTTTTTAAGACTGCATAAGACTCATTTCATTATTACAAATTACATATAAAGCCATAAAACAAACGCATCATTGAATATACACTTGAGAACTATGGGATTATATATATGAAAAAAACTCTACAAATATTTTTTCTGGCTAGAAACCCTTACCTTATATTTTCCCTGGTCACAACCACACAGAGTGCTCTCCATGGTGTAGCTTCTCTGTACTCCTATCTCCCTCCAAACCACAACACGTGCTGTGGATTCTTTAGATTTTTCCACAACAAAGCTGCAGCTGCTCATGCAAAACGCAGGGGCGATATGGCTCAGTATCTTAGGCAGAGTCTGCAAAGAAAGGAGCGATAAAACAGAGTATTACAAGAAGTGATTTTAACTTAAAAACTTTTAACTTTTTACTCTTTAAAACTTTTCATGAAAGCACAATGGTCAGAGCAGGGTCATGTGGGTCTTCTTGCTATACAGATAATTCTCTTATTTATTTACAATTTTCTGCTTTCCTAGACAAATAATCAGTTAGAAAATAGAATGGAAGAAAGTATTACGTTTATAGTAGCAACCAATAAGCAGAATAAAACCATGTAAGAAAAACCATGTTTAAAAATATGAAGAATTAAGCAAAGGAAAAAAAAAAGACTTAGACAAAGATAATAGTGTGGGAATTGCAGAAGAAGGGAAGTAGGGAGAGGTGGAGGAGAGCTGAGTGGGAATAGATGGTGATAGACGAACACTTGACTTGGGGTGGTAAACACACAATGCAATATACAAATGATGTATTATAGAACTGTACGGCTGAAACCTGTACAACTTTATTAACCAATGTCACCTCAATAAACTCAATAAAAAATACATAGAATGGCCCTGGCCTGTTGGCTCAGTGGTAGAGCGTCGGCCTGGTGTGCAGAAGTCCCGGGTTCGATTCCCGGCCAGGGCACACAGGAGAAGCGCCCATCTGCTTCTCCACCCCTCCCCCTCTCCTTCCTCTCTGTCTCTCTCTTCCCCTCCCGCAGCCGAGGCTCCATTGGAGCAAAGATGGCCCGGGCACTGGGGATGGCTCCTCAGCCTCTGCCCCAGGCGCTAGAGTGGCTCTGGTCGCAACAGAGCGATGCCCTGGAGGGGCAGAGCATCGCCCCTGGTGGGCGTGCCAGGTGGATCCCGGTCAGGTGCATGTGGGAGTCTGTCTGACTGTCTCTCCCCGTTTCCAGCTTCAGAAAAATACAAAAAAAAAAAAAAAAAATACACAGAATGAAAAAATACAAAGAAAACATGTTTAGAATATGAAGAAACTTCAGTTATGAAAGACACCTTGACTAACTAAGAGATTTGCCACTATAAAAGTCAATCATTCCAAATTAAACAATAAAGCTAAAATAATTTGAGGTCAAGTGCACTGCTCACAAAAATAAACCCCCATCAAAATGCCCATACATTATTTTTATTCTTAAGTTCACCTGAAAGTGTAAATATGGGAATACACCTGGGGAATCTGAAAAGAAAGCCTACATCTGGAGAAATAATCCAATAGATATTAACCTAAATTAGATGTCTATGGTTAAGTTAAACTGGGATACTGGTTTAGGAATAAGTATCTCTCTAAAAAGAAAAAATTCAGGCCCTGGCCGGTTGGCTCAGTGGTAGAGCGTCGACCAAGCATGCGGAAGTCCCGGGTTCGATTCCCAGCCAGGGCACACAGGAGAGGCACCCATCTGCTTCTCCACCCCTCCCCCTCTCCTTCCTCTCTGTCTCTCTCTTCCCCTCCTGCAGCCAAGGCTCCATTGGAGCAAAAGATGACCCGGGCGCTGGGGATGGCTCCTTGGTCTCTGTCCCAGGCACTAGAATGGCTCTGGGTCGCAACAGAGCGACGCCCCGGATGGGCAGAGCACCCCCCCGGTGGGCGTGCCAGGTGGATCCCGGTCGGGTGCATGCGGGAGTCTGTCTGACTGCCTCCCCGTTTCCAGCTTCGGAAAAATACCAAAAAAATAAATAAATAAATAAAAAGAAAAAATTCAAAATCAGAACCAAAAGTATGTATAGATTTTAGTATTATTATTCCTAGAGAGAAGACTGGCCATTCACTAATGCCAACACAACTGGACAGCCATTGAGTGAAACAACTACAGTCACTCTTCATTAAATTAAATTCCAATTAGATTGAGAATTTAAATGTAAAAGTTTTAAATAAAACTAAAAACAGTAAACATAGAACTATACTTTAAAATCTTAGAATAAGAAATGTCTTTCTAAGCCTCAAAACCCAGAAGCCATTTTCTAAAAATTCAAAAAATATGATAAAAGTTTTAAATACTACACATGAACAAAACTATTTTAATATACTTGTTAATAAACATAAAATTTTAAAAGCAATAATAACTAGATGACCAGCACAAAAGTAAGGAGAAAATATGAAAAAAGGCTATTTTAAAAGAGAGAGCTCATAATTGGTCAAACATATGAAAAAATATACTGCTCACAAAAATTAGGGGATATTTTAAAATGAATATAAAATCGTAAAATACCCCTAATTTTTGTGAGCAGTGCACTTGACCTCAAATTATAGAAACACAAAATACAACCATCAGATATTCATTAACCTAGCAAAAATAATAGTATCACATGATAAGGGTGTGGAGAAACAGCACTATCATTCATTAAAAATTGGGGAACACTGCCTGACCAGGTGGTGGCACAGTGGATAGAGCATCGGACTGGAACTCGGAGGACTCAGGTTGGAGACCCCGAGGTCGCCAGCTTCAGTGCGGGTTCATCTGGTTTGAGCAAAGCGCACCAGCTTGGACCCAAGGCCACTGGCTTGAGCAAGAGGTTACTCAGTCTGCCATAGCTCCACAATCAAGGCATATATGAGAAAGCAATTAATGAACAACTAAAGTGCCAAAATGAAGAATAGATGCTTCTCATCTCTCTCCGTTCCTGTCTATCCCTATCTATCCCTCTCTCTGATTTTATCTCTGTCTCTCTCAAAAAAAAAATGGGGAACATCAATTGTATAATCTTTATGAAAGACAATTTGGCAATACTAACCAAATGACCATCAGAGGGGATAACTGAATAAATAAATTTTGGTACATCAATACAATAGGAACAAAATGTACAATGGAAATCTTGTGTAACTGTCAAAAAGACTTAAACAGATCTTCACATGCGGACTGGGGAAGCTGGCCAAGAAACATTATGTGAAAAAACAAGTTACTGTAGAGCACTGAAAAAAACAAAAACTTCATAGACTCTGTACATTTATGAATGAATGGGCTCAGAATGGTAAAACTGATTCAATTAGTCATTAACTGAGAGAAGACTTTCACTTACTACTTGGCATTACTGAAGTGTTTTCATTTTTTATATAACTCTAATCATTTATTTGGAAAAGGAGAAGAAGAGAGAGGACCAAAGAGGAAATATAATTTGTGTCCTGCTAGGGTCAGTTGTAGATTCCTGACATGTTTTTTGAGAAATAACCTGGGGTGCTTGTTTAGGCATAAATGTCGTACAGAGGCTCTGGGACAGAATGGAAAATACACAGGACTTAGAGCAGTAAGACCTCATTTCAGTACTGCAGTCCTGGGCATACCTTGAAACACACCCATACGTGTAGAAAAATGGTATGCAACAGATGGCTCTATAAATCAGAAGAGGAACGATATATTGTTTAATCAATGCTTATACATAGCAAACTAAAATTAGATCCCCACATCTCATATAAAATAAATTCCAAACAGATTAAAAATCTAAATGTGAAAAGGAAAAAATTTTGGAAGAAACATTTAAAATGAAAACTCTGAAATAATAATAGCAAAACGGCAACATGAACTGAATCTGAGTAGTTTCTATGTTAAATCATTTTCTGTAACTGTATGCATGCTTGACACTCAAAGCCCTTGGCTTGTCTGTGATCAGTACCCTGTATCCCATGTCTTCCACAACATCACAGGAAGCCGCACTGTCACTAGTGTGCCACACTGTCTCCTTGATGCTGCAGCCATACATAAACACGTTCTTCTTCCGGGAGTGGCCATGGTAATCACAATAAACCTTGGAAAGATAACATATTTTAAGAAATAAAGACCTTCAATGCATATATTGCCAAGTAAATCTAGTAAATATGAAGCCAACAAACAGGTCTATGTTTCTTGATCCTTCTATTGTAACTGAGCCACCATTTAATGAGGAGAAGCAATACAAGTAGTACTATCTAGTTTGGGAAAGAAATCTGTGATTACTAGAATGGCTAGAAATTCATCTGCAAGTCCTGCATCAAACCACAAATTCTACTCTTTCTTTTATACCTACTCTTCACCATTTAAAAAATAATAAATTCAATTACAGGTCAAATCTAGAACTGTGGTCATTACTGCGCTGAGGGTGTGTACTCGACACTCTCCAGCTTCAGGGTGGACTAAAGAGCTCAGATGCAAACTTCTACTAGTTTGTGAATTTGGGAAATACTGCTACCATAGTGCTGTTCAAACCGTGATGTTAAACACGTAAATCTTACAACCAGGAGCTACCAATATTCATAAACAACAACAACAAAAAGTAAAGGACTCGTGAAAATTATAAAAATTAAATCTGATGAAATAAGAATATGAAGATACCTTATGAATTTGACACCATAATTAATATACAAATAACTGATAACAGAAAGACATTTTAAAGAAATTGCTTTTTGAAATTAACACTTAGCTTTTAAAACCAGAAAATAATGTACAAACTACTAAGTGGTTAATGAATGAAAGCATGTCTTTGGCTGTTCAGAGTACAGCCAATACTGCACTTACCAGGGGCAGGCGCTTCACGGCCGCCAGGTACTGTAGCAGCCCCTTGGCATGGTAAATGGTAGGATGCAGATCTGGATTCGGACTCTGCCACTGTCTGTTCAAATCCTCCCCACTTAGAGAACAGCGGTGACTACACATAGGTAAATACAATGATAGAGAAATACTGATACCAATAAACTCTCATATATATTTGATTTAATTTTATGATTCTATCCCACTAAATATTTCCAGTAGGTATAGATGGCAGGCTCAACAGAATGCATATTTTAGTGATTAATCATTTATTAAACATTTTGCTTTGTCTAGGATCCTATGTTACATGCATTTAAATCTGGTAGACTTTAAGATTCATAAGTAAAAACATTTAAGCTATAGAAAAAAATTAATTCTCAATTCTGGGATTTTGTTCCATACTCTATAAAAATCAATGGTCTTATTTTCCATTCTGACTACATAATAATCATTTGCTATACTAACATTTTGTATTTTGATTGTATTAGTTACTATTTAAAATATATGAAAACGACACATTTTCTAAAAATTCAAATACATTTTCACTTAATTGTAGGCATTAAATATTAAAGTTATTTAGGAAATATTTTAGCAAATAATCAGGAGGTTGTAACAAATTAAAAGCATATAAGTGGTTAATATGTTTTTGAATTAAAACAAGACATCAAATTTCATTTTAGTTTCATTACCGTAACATATTAAAAATAAACTATCCCTTTTTCTAATTAAAAAAATTCCCTAAGGCCCTGGCCGGTTGGCTCAGTGGTAGAGCGTCGGCCTGGCGTGCAGAAGTCCCAGGTTCGATTCCCGGCCAGGGCACACAGGAGAAGCGCCCATCTGCTTCTCCACCCCTCCCCCTCTCCTTCCTCTCTGTCTCTCTCTTCCCCTCCCGCAGCCAAGGCTCCATTGGAGCAAAGATGGTCCGGGCGCTGGGGATGGCTCCTTGGCCTCTGCCCCAAGCACTGGAGTGGCTCTGGTCGCAGCAGAGCGACGCCCCAGAGGGGCAGAGCATCGCCCCCTGGTGGGCAGAGCGTGGCCCCCTGATGGGCGTGCTGGGTGGATCCCCATCGGGAGCATGCGGGAGTCTGTCTCTCCCCGTTTCCAGCTTCAGAAAAATACAGAAAAAAAAAAAGAAAAAAATTCCCTAAAATATAAGAAAGATTCATGCTATGTTTATCGAATAAAATAGGGTACCCATAACTTTGGAGATGCTCATGTCAAATCCCATCTTTCAGAAGCACTAAAGAGATCTAGTCTAGCTGCCACAATAAATGAACTGTACGAACAATAAACTACCTTCACTTAAAAAGTACTGTCTTTTAGTATCTAGTCTAGAGAAATCCTTCTGCCAGAAACTATACTTCCTCATATCAGGAAGAAGATAGCAGACGGAGTCAATACTCCATATTAGTGGACAGAAATCCCAGAACATTATAAATTTTACCACAACCTAAGATTATGCCATTCACAAAAATTTAAAAAGAAAGGAATGTTAAAGGATGTGTTTTTAAAAAATCTTTCTCGTATCCTGACATTGTGATTTTTCTAAAATAATTCAAGCAACATTTTTACAAAATCATATTCCCATGAATAAATTTCTCAAAATGCCATACCACTAATATACAAAATATATTTCATTTAAAACTATATCTTAAATGAATTCCCCACCAAAAATTTCTTTGTTCTAGAAAAATAACTAGATTTGCTTTCTAAATTTACCCTGGATAATACCATTTCAACAATTTTATACAGGACCATCACAACAATCTATAGTATTTCTATAACTGTGGCTTAACTTACTTTCCATTGATGACACCATCTGGATTTAGCATAGGGACAATTTTAAAAATATAGCATTCTCGTAAGCTTTGAGCAGTAGGGTTATTACTCATGAGGTACTCCAGTGTTCCTTTCATTACCCAACTTGCATTAGTTTCTCCAGGATGCACCCGAGCAGATAAGAAAACGTAAGGACGATTTCCTAAAGTGCACATAAAATCTCAAATTAAAATAAACAACTACTAGGCCCTGGCCGGTTGGCTCAGTGGTAGAGCGTCGTCCTGGCGTGCAGAAGTCCTGGGTTCGATTCCCGGCCAGGGCACACAGGAGAGGCGCCCATCTGCTTCTCCACCCCTCCCCCTCTCCTTCCTCTCTGTCTCTCTCTCCCCCTCCCGCAGCGAGGCTCCATTGGACCAAAGATGGCCCGGATGCTGGGGATGGCTCCTTGGCCTCTGCCCCAGGCACTAGAGTGGCTCTGGTCGCGACATAGCGATGCCCCGGAGGGGCAGAGCATCGGCCCCTGGTGGGCGTGCCGGGTGGATCCCGGTCGGGCGCATGCGGGAGTCTGTCTGACTGTCTATCCCTGTTTCCAGCTTCAGAAAAATACAAAAAAAATTAAAAATAAAATAAAAATAAAAAAATAAACAACTACTAAAAGTTTGTATGATGTTTGACTTTGGGGCTTTAGAAGTATTTCCATTCAATTGTGAATTCTGATATAAATTCATAGAACTCACCATGCACCTACTATAAACAAGCACTGAACTAGGGCCCCACGGAGGAAACAAACCCATATAAGCCATGTCCTGAGGGTGTTCACAATATGAACACAACACAATAAATACCATTTGAGTCACTCGTTTCCCAGTGATTAACCTAACATATAAATTTGTTCTTTAATACAATCTTGGCTTTATAAAGAAGAACCGGTTGGGGGAGTTTTAAATTTAATTATTAGTCACACTCATTGGGAAAAGAAGAAAAAAATAATCTTACCCCTATTTGTTTTTTGCCACAAGGTGTGTTTTATTTTCATTAATCATACAAATAATTATCCTATCCCTGTTTATCCCTGTTTTATAGTCACTATGACAAGTACAGAAAAAAAAAGAGATTAATCTGCTCAGAGATTTACAAAGAAAAACATTTTCACTATACTTTTAGAAATTTTGGTCATCTGCTCATATTTTCATGCATAGCAAGCAAACTCTCTCTTTCCCCAAAATACTTTACCTTCTTACCAAAATTGGAACTGTATTATTTTTTTTTCCCTACCACAGCTGAACACTTGAGGCAACTTTTAAAAATTAAATGGCAGAGAAAAACAAATAGCTATTTAGTGCTAACATCAGAACACTTGACAGGCTTCTAGAGGTTATATTTACAAACAAGATTCGCTATACATTTTTTTAGTTGATGGTATTAAATAGACGCACACAAAATAATTTACTATATTCTGCCTTGGGTATGACTTCCAAGGGTAAGAACTACAGAATATTAGCACCAAAAGAAGCCTTAGAGGTCATCTCATGCTGTTCTCTCATTTTCAAGATGAGGAAACTGAGGCCCAGAAGGCCAAGGCTAGGCAGTAACAGCCTCTTCCCAGTGTTACTGCCCCTACAAAAATATATGTAAAGCAAAGCAAAATAAGTAAGAATGACTGCTATTTTGAGTGAAGAAGACAGACTTACTGAACTGACAGATATGTTCATAATAATTAGACTCCGGCATTGCTGTTATCGTCACCAAGGGACAGCTGTTTCCAGACAGAGTTTCACATAACACAGCTTTTCGAAAATAGATTTGCTGAGGATTGTGTCCTGATTCCAATTTTTGAAGATGCATCTTAATAAAAATTTAAAAGTACACAATTATTTTAAAACTTCCTATGATAAGTAGAAATAAATGCATTTAGATCTCCAAATAACAAACTCAATCTGATGTACAAAATAAACTAACAAAATAGAAACAGATTGACAGATACAGAGAACAGACTGACTGTCAGAGGGAAGAGGGGGTTGGGTGACTGGGTGAAAAA
This sequence comes from Saccopteryx leptura, assembly GCF_036850995.1. Lineage (NCBI taxonomy): Eukaryota > Metazoa > Chordata > Mammalia > Chiroptera > Emballonuridae > Saccopteryx > Saccopteryx leptura. Next base: position 42,356,066 of record NC_089504.1, on the reverse strand, counting down.
GGTAAAGGGATGAAACAAACAAACAAAGAAACCTCACAGACACAGACAATAGCAGGGTGACTGCCAGAGGGCAAGGGAGTGGGGGGAGGTAGGAAAGGGAAAAAGGGGGATAAATGGTAATAAAATAAAACTGACTTAGGGTATTGAACACATGATACAATATACAGATGATAGAACTGTACACCTGAAATCTACATATAATTTATTAACCGAAGTCACCTCAATAAATTCAATAATAAAAAAAGTCAATTAAATTGCTAATCCCTTCCCTAGGGCCCTTAGGCACAGGCATAGTTCAAACTTCAGAATTTGGGGAACTAGAGAAAGTGTGTACACCATTAAATGTGCAATACCACCAACACATGCAGTGGCAGCAGGCTGTGTTAGCACACTATTCTTTCTGCAGCAAACACAGAAAGAGCCACTCTAAGTGGAATCAACAGTCTAAATAAGCTCACATCAGTTTAGGCCAGGTTTTGCTGCCAAACGGGTTATGGGTTATAAAAAAGCTTTTGGTTCTCAAAGCCTTCTGAATTTTAAAATTGCAAATGACAGTACATCTACAACAGCAATGTAAAATATACAGAATAAAAATTATGTCGACAAATTTTTACCACTTATCCTCATTTCAAGATTAATATAGGTTCATTGTGAAATGCCTGGAAGATACAGAGTACAAAGAGAATACCTGCAACACCCATAATTGCATCACTAGATCACTACTAACAAATGGCAATGTACATAAAAAAAACTGTAATTACACATGACTTTTCTTTTTTCTTTTTTGTATTTTTTGAAAGTTAGAAGTGGGGAGGCAGTCAGACTCCCGCATGCGCATGACTGGGATCTACCCAGCATGCCCACCAGGGGGTGATGCTCTGCCCATCTGGGGCATTGCTCTGTTGCAACCAGAGCCATTCTAGCGCCTGAGGCAGAGGCCACAGAGCCATCCTCAGCACCCAGGCCAACTTTGCTCCAATGGAGCCTTGGCTGTGGGAGGGGAAGAGAGAGACAAAGAGGAAGAAGAGGGGGAAGGATGGAGAAGCAGATGGGTGCTTCTCCTGTGTGCCCTGGCTGGGAATCAAACTCAGGACTTCCACATGCTAGGCCAGCGTTCTACCACTGAGCCAACTGGCCAGGGCACATGTGACTTTTTGTAACCTGTTTTTATCACTTAATAACTTATACATATACGCACATATTCACAATTATGAATATTATACCATATCATTAATATATGGTCATACCAAATGTAAAGTGTTCAATCCCTATTTTAAGATACTTCACTGGTTTACAAACTTTTGCCTTTGCTCATTCACATAATCACTACTTACTGTGTGGTCACTATTTCTGTGCCAGGCACTAAGGATACAACAATGAATAAATGGGCCATACCATGTAGAGCCCTACAACAGCATGGAACAAGGGGAGGGGAGCTAGCTGAGTCTGCGCAGTGAGGAAAGAGTTCCTAGAAAAAAATTACATCTAAACTGAGATCCACAGGATGAGTGAAGAGGACAGAGAACAGCTACAGGCACCGGAAAGCAGACAGGAAGCACAAGAACTAAGAGGGCATTTCAAAGAGCTGAAAAGGATCCATTATAGCCAGACTAGAGAGAACCGGTGAGGTATAGAGAAACGAACACAGAATGAAGGGCCTGACTGACCAGCTTTTCCTAAAGTGTAGTAGTATACGTACCACTGGTAATTGAGATAACTATGCAATAGGTGGATAGCCTTTTAAAAAAATGTAATAGACATGTATTTTATTGCGAATCAGAAAAGTCTACATGTTAAACCTATAATCCCCTGGATATTAACTTAGGATAAGGATAAACTTTAAAGAGCAAATTATTGTAAAGTCTACTTAATAATAAATATTAATAATGGCTCACGCAGTATGTAGCTATGACAAAAATTGTGGAAGATAGTAGGAGAGTGATTCAATAAGAATTTTAGACTATGTACAATGACTACAGAAATCACTAAGGAGTTTTAAGCAGGGGAATTATATGATTAGATTTGCCATCAAAGAGTCCTCTTGCTATAGTGTGAGAAAGAGATGAAGAGAAAAGGGGAGACAAGGGAATTTTAAGACACCAGTTACAATAAGGTTAGCAGAAGTCCAGGTTAAGAACAATGCAAATGCTGCAAAAGGTCATGGGATTGGAAGAAAGTATGGGGAATTTAAAATATACTGAAAAAGTCAGTATCAGTAAAGAACAATAACATAAAACCCTGTAAATAACACTATATATTCTGATGCTGTGTTATTCAGCACAGAGAGGTACCTGACTATACCTTTATTATAGATTGTAACCTTTATTAAAATAAAGTGAGCCTCATATAGTGGTCACAGCCTTGGCATCTCTTCTGCTTTATAGACTATGCTTTTCTCTCATTTCCCCCTATCCAGTAATTTGGAAGCTTGTTTCTAATCCTAGTGCTCCAATTTCTTTCAGGGAAAAATGATCATATCTTTACGATCCTTGACCATTAGGAAAGACATTCTGTTATGAAAATAAATCTAGCACAGTAATTACTTGAATTCACTTGTTTTGTTTTACAATGCAAGTAATCAAAAATCTCAAAAGGATTTAAAAATAATTCTTATAACACAATTTCTAAGCAATCTGGATCTAGGACTCCATATAAAATCATTAGAAGAAATAAATTCCCTATAGAAAACTTAATTGTATCCATATTTTTCTACCAGATTCAATGCTTCCCATTAAACAAGTAGAAATCTCATCTAGTTAAAATTTGAAAATCATGGAATCTTAGAGAACTGTAGTTTTCCACCTAAAGACAGAAAGCAAAAATCATGTCAAATTTCTTTAGTATTTCTTTCTAGTAAATAAAAATAAAAACAACATTCCCATTTACACCCTTTAATATATTCAACAAATGTTGTATTATGATGTAAAATCTTCAACACTGGATCTATTTCTTATTTTATTAAGAAAATTAATTCAACAACTTTTTCTTCTACTCTCTCACACAGACAGGTACATATAGCACAGTAATAATCACAATATACTTAATGAGTTCTCACCTGTAAAGTGGAATATGTATATGGATAGTGATAAGCAAAGTAGCAAACATCATCTTTATGTGGAAAATTGACAGTGAATGTAATTGTATAGTAGGATTTTCCCTTTTGCCCACCTGCCGCAACTGAACTTCTTGAGAAGTGATTTCTGCAATAGGAAAACAAACAACATTTATTCCTCCCAACCCAAAATTCTGATTTTCCTTACTATTTTATTAAACAGAACTTCAGGCAAAAAAAACACACCATTGTTTGTAAAAAGTACTCTATAAAAATAGAGTTGATACTGATGAAGCAGTTAATTTATATGAGCCAACATCATTACTTTTCACTTTTGGATTTGTTCATTTAAATATACCCTATACATCAGAAAAAAGATTTTTAAACCCCATTCTTTGACAGCCCTACCCATTACCAGTAAGCAATGATCTCCAATAGCTGCCACAACCATTAGATGAAAGACTGATGGATGAAGTGGATGGATCAGATAAGTAGGTTCGTATTTGTGTGAAAAGCAATACAGAATTAATAAGTAATAATACAAGAATAAACTCTATGTTTTATGTGCTTACAACTGTAAATCTACTTTTGCCCCACCCTGTACATGAATTCACTAATCAATCTTAAGATTACAAAAAAGAAATAACCAAAGACAGTATGGCTCCTGACTCACTGCACCCATGATGATGTATTCTTGACAAAATTACAACCTGAAGTTGATCAAGCTTATAGATCTAACTATTAGTTTATAATAAGTCAGTGAGATTTGAAGAATTCATTAACAGCACAGGAATATAATCAGCAAAATACAAAATGTGGGATATCCTGCATGAAAAATGATCTAGTTTTAATAAGGGAAATAAAAAGAAACCAAAAGGAAACCTACAAATTAAAAGTGACTTAAGGGAACCCTGGCACACAGGAGAAGCACCCATCTGCTTCTCCACCCCTCCCCCTCTCCTTACTCTCTATATCTCTCTTCCCCTCCCGAAGCCAAGGCTCCTTTGGAGCAAAGTTGGCCCCGGGCACTGAGGATGGTTCCATATCCTCTGCCTCAGGTGCTAGAATGGCTCTGGTTGCAACTGAGCCAAAGCTTCAGATGGGCAGAGCATCACCCCCTGGTGGGCATGCTGGGTGGATCCCGGTCAGGTGCATGCGGGAGTCTGACTGCCTCCCCGCTTCTAACTTCAGAAAAATACAAAAAAAAAAAAAAGTGACTTAAGGGACATATCAACACAAACCAAGTGCAATTAACCACCTTGGTTGGTCCAATTGAAACAAACCAACTATAAATTAATATTTATGAGACTACTGGGAAATAAATATGAACATTGACTGGATATTTTATCAGATTAAGGAATTTTCTTAAGTGCAATAATGGCATTGTAGTTATTAGATTGTCTTATATCTTTAAAAGACAAAGACCTTTGAAGAAATTATGGATAAACTATGGTATCTGGAAATGCTTTTAAAAGTCCACTGTAGGAGTGAAAGTGTAACTAAAAACTGTGTGTTGATAATTGTTGAAACTGGGTAATGAATAGAGGGGGGTCTCATTATCCTATTATTTGCTTTTGTAAATATTTGAAGATTTCCACTATAAAAAATTTTTAAACTATAAATTACCTTCCAGGCTTTAAATATCACTGATATATAATGAGCTAAAAATGCTTTGTCTATCAACTTAATTTCTAAAATCTCAAATTACCTTGTATTATTTAAGCTACAAACAGACAAAAAGCGATGGCCTATAGATCACTTATACATATACACAGACAGACATTCAAGGAATTTTCAAATTGCTATAGTCTTCATTAACATAGCCATTACATCTTGAATAGAGATTCAATGACAGGGTGCTACAGGGAGGAAAATGTGAAGTAAATTCCAAAACCACACCCTACCAACTCTTTTCCTCCAAAAGTTTAACATCTAATTGGAAACTATTTAGCTTTAAGACATTGTATCTATGTGTCAGTTTGTTGGTTATATTCTCTCAAATGGGGGAAAGGCACTTTCATTCTATTTTACAGAAGAGACAAACAAGCATCAGAAGACTTGGCTGATGTGAAAACCTAAGACATAATGCAGAAATAGATTTAATCCTCACTGTCTAGATTTTGGGCTTTGAGAAAGCAACTAGAAAAGTGCTTGCCATAGAGACAGACTCTTACATAGAGAGCAGGCTAATGCTATGGGGGCGGGACTGGGCAAGGGAAATGGAGGAACAGAGCAAAAGAGGACAAAAAAAAAACAAACCTCATGGAGACGGAGACAGAGACAGAGACAGACAAGTGCAGTGATTGCTGTTAGTGGGGGGTGGGTAGAGGAGAGTATGGGGCATAAATGGTGATGAACAAAGACTTGACTCGGCGGGGTGAACACACAATATGGTGTACAGAGGTGTGTTCTAGACTTGGGCACCTGACACCTGTATAATTCATTATGTTAACCAGTGTCACCCGAATAAATTCAATTTAAAAAAAAAAGAAAAAGGTGCTTGTTACACAGAAAGTGACTAGTAAATGTCTGTTGAATTTACCTAAATTCCAATTCCAGATCTAGAAGTAGCCAAAAGGAAAAACAAACACCAAAGAAACAAAAAACTTTGCCATCACCCCTTACAGAGAGCAACCACCTGTCATGCTACCACCATTCCCTTTACAACGTAAAAGAGAAAAGCATTCACTGACTGAGGATTTCTACGTGCAAAAGAAGAGAAGCGTGAAAGAAATAACACTTTTTGAAAGACACTGTTTCACCCACTGGCCAAAATCTAACCAAATACTGCTCAGGCCCATATCATCAACACTGCTTCACTCCAACTTTGAGAAAGAGATAAATAATAAGCAAGTATTTTTATATTAGCCTACCATTAGAAGAAATATGAAATTTATTTAGGTACAAATAAATTACATATAACCTTACATTTCTGTTCCTCATATATTTTCTATTTATCTTGCTAATAAAAGTAAGAGCAAAACCCTACTGAGGTGAATTCCAAAAAACATTTTCTTTCCCAGGTAGAAATCGCACTTAAGACCTAGAGTTTTACAAAGCCATGTCATAAACCACAAAAAACAGTTTAATTTTATAAGTCTTCTAACTGAAAAAAAAATTATATTACTGCTAGTTGAGCACACTATAAAAAAGTAAAAACTCCCTAAACAAAGCGTCAGAATTCAGACTAACAACAGACAAGAAACAGAGATGTTATCTGCCTTCAACAGTGGAAGTTACCTGAAAACATCACGTGCAGAAACAGAGTAAAATGGGAATCCAGATATATGATGATTCTAGATTATTTAGAGTGAAACTGAAGGAAATTATTTTCTAGCACTTACTTCTAATTCCGTAAGCAATCACCTATATGAAATCAAAGGTGAAAGGTATAATAAGCCAACATAACATAACTGGGGAATACATCTCTAGGTAAAATATTTTGAAAATTAAAATGAGGTAAATATAGCCTGACCAGGTAGTGGCGCAGTGGATAGGGCATCAGACTGGGATGCAGAGGACCGAGGTTCAAAACCCCAAGGTCTCCAACTTGAGTGTGGGCTCATCTGGTTTGGCTTGGTCTGTTGCAGCCCCCCAGTCAAGGCACATATGAGAAAGCAACCAATGAGAAACTAAGGTGCCGGAACAAAGAATTGATGCTTCTCATCTCCCTCCCTTCCAGTCTGTCTGTCCCTATCTATCCCTCTCTCTGTCTCTGTCACACACACACACACACACACACACACACACACACACACACACATACACACACACAAAAAGAGGTAAATATATGTGTGCAGGAAGGAAAAGATAAGAACTGTATATAATATCAATGGAACAACAAAAAACCCACTTCAAATTATTTCCTAGAATTTCTACTTTCATGTTTATTCAATGAAGTTTCCCGTTAAAACAGCTTAAAAAGTTGAGAACACATAGCTACCTAAGCAGTGGAGACAAAGACCTGGACCTAACTATCTGTCTACAAAACACATTTTACAATTGACCCTTGAACACATGGTGGTTAGAGGCACCAACACTCCACACAAATTTCCCAGTATAACTTTTGACTCCTTAACTATAAAACCTTAACTATAGCAGTTGTCCCTCAGCATCCATGGAGGGCTGGTTCCAAGACCCCACAAATACCAAAGTCAGCAGACGAACTCAAGTCCCCTGTGGTAAATGGCATAGATTGATGAGTACAGTTGGCCCTCCAAATCTGTAAACTCCCAACCACAGATCACAAACGGTACAGGTGTTGATTGGAAAAAAAATAAATCCACATATAAGTGGGCCTGTGCAGTTGAAACCCATGTTTTTCAAGGGTCAACTGTATTTGCATTAAATATACCTCCTAGATTGATCTCAAATTTTAAAGCACTGTTTGAAGTAATACCAAACTGTATCACCACAATTCAAAGAATGCAGTAACTCTATTTTTTAATCTTCAAATTGAAATAGAATGAACTTAACCTCCCCTTCTGTAAACTGATATCCCATTATGCTTAGGATACTTACTTATAGTAACAAATGTCTGTCCCCACACGAGTCCACCATGGTCTGGCATTTAATGCTTCCTGGACTGAATACATGAGTGGCTGCATACCTTTGACAGAGAGAGACAGAAAAAAAAGAGAGAAAATTCTAAATTTTTGAGGTAAAAATTAATCTTGCCATTGTAGAAAGCACTAAACATTCAGAATAGCTAAAAGAAAACTCACTTCTGCTTGTTTAGTGTATTCTTTGAAATCTAAATACTTTCTTTAAAATCTCTTAAGTCAATCAGTGATATGCTTTAATTTCCAGTTTAACTAAAATAGATTACAACTTTAATAAGTGAGAAGTCAAACTTTTTTCTAGTACCCTTTTTATAGTTGAGCAATGAAAAATAACAAGTAATACACGTACGTACACACACCCCCTAGAACAAATGAAAAAGTGAAAACAAACATAAAACAGCCCACGGATTAACTACACTGAAGGGCACACCACCAAAGTGTCCCGGCTGCTTCTTCCTCACCCTCTCCTGCAAATGTGTGTTTACAGCAGGCAGGGAGAGGACTCTTCACAGCAGAGAGAGCAGAGACGGTTCACAAAAATAAGATTAAATATATTTTTTCTTGGATAGTTTGAGAAATATTCTTTCTACATGAACTTTAAAATCACCTTATCCTATTTCATAGAAGAATATACTAGGTTTCTAACTGGAATTAACAAAATTAATGCTAATTTCAGAAAGGATGACAATTTTTAATATGTGATTTGACTTTCCTTAAATCCTGACTTAAAGATAATCATTTTCTTAATTTTCTTGCTACAGAATCATTTTGTTAAGCATACCTGGGTATCTTTTTAGTCTTTAGTCATCTCTTGAGTTTTCTAAGTATGTAAATCATACCATTTGTAATTTAAGATATTTTATCTCCTCTTTTAGTATTTATATCAGTTACTTCATTTTCTACTTACTGTATTTAGAGAAATGAAAACTCAAAAATGATTCTGAATATAGTGGTAAGAACAAACAATTCTATCTTGTTCATAATTTTAATCCAGCTGTTTTGCCACTCAAAATATCAATTTTTTTATAAATCAACTCTATCACATTTAAATAACAAAAAGGGCTCACACTGAATAATTTTGATGTACATGACACTACTATCAGTATTTCTATATATATCATGTCACTGAATCCTCACAACAACCCTCTGTGGTAGGTGCTATGATTATTCCCATAACTGAAGTAGTTTCTTCCATATTTCTTATTAATTCTTGTTTTATCAAATGCCTTTTCAGCGTCCACTAACAGAATCACATGGCTTTTCTCCTTTAATCTGTTGGTGCAATAAATTATGTTGATGGATTTCCTATTGTGAACTGTTTCTGTATTTCATGGAGATGCTACTCTTTTACTAGCATGTGATTAGATTAGCTCAAATCTCATTTAGAATGTTTGCATCTAAAAATTGGTCATTTTGTTGTTGTTGTTTTTTAAGATTTTATTTATTGCTTTTAGAGGTAGGAGAGAGAATGAAAGGAAGTGGGGGAGAAGCAGGAAGCATCAACTCAGAGTTGCTTCTCGTGTGTGCCTTGACCAGGCAAGGGTAGGTTTTCGAAACAGTGACCTCAGCGTTCCAGGTAGATGCTTATCTACTGTGCCACCACGGGTCAGGCTGGTCTTTTTGTTTTAATTACCTTTACCACGTATTGATATAAGCTTACACTAGTTTTAGAAAAACATATTAATAACCTGGGAAAATATATTAATAGCCTGTTGGTAATTTATTGGAATAAATAATAGTAAATTATATTTTTTTAAAAGGCAAATGGAAGTCAGCTAAAATACCATCTCAATATGGTGCCCAAGACATTTCTTTTATTTCCTTGAGAAATGTTATAGTCTGTTCAGAATCATTATGTTTTATTAATCCATTTCAGTATTTCTATGTTTTGTTTTATTTCTATTTTCTAAAAGAGTACTTAAAATAGTATTTCTATTTTTAAAAAATTCTCTTATCTTTTGGTTTATTTTCTTGTTTTTCTAATATCTTAAGTTGGGTGCTTAGTTTACTCAGTTTCGGTCCTTTTTATTTTAAATAATGCATGTTATTAAAGGCTTCAGTTTTCCTCTGCATACCAGTTAGCCACATCCCATAAGCCTGGAATGGGTTCTTTTTTGCAGTACTTGGTGGATCAGAGCTACCCAAGGAACTTTCTCCTGGAGTGGAAATGTTCTATATCTGCACAGTCCAATGCAGCAGCCACACTAGCCGTGTATGGCTATTTAGCACAGGAAGTAAGCTTAGAGCCCCCAAAGAACTGAATTTTAAATTTCTAATTAATTTAAATTTACATATTTAGCCACATATGTCTAGTCAATACCATACTGAACAGCACAATTCTAGTTAATTTTTAACATCAGTTTTAAATTTTCTCTTCAGGTTTTTAATTTTTTTAGGAAGAATATTATGTATTTCCAAGTACCCATTTTTGTTCAACATTTTGCTGATTTCTACTATCATTTTATTTTTTTATCACAGACAAGGAAATCTATAAAATCTCTGGTGACTCAGTTAATGCTGTTCTATGGCTTATTTAAAAGTTGCTAAAAGAGTAGACCTTAAATGTTATCATCACAAGAAAAAAAACTTTAACTGTATGGTGATGGATATTAACTAGACTTACTGTGGTGATCATTTCACAAATATACAAGTAATGAATTACTATGTTATACACCTAAAATTAATATAATGCTGTATATTAATTATATCTCAATTTTAAAAAGATTTGTAGTTATTATAGTAACTTCAAGGATTGTAACTTGTAAATACACATCTGTTCAGTGCTTTTCACTTTGAATTTTTTTGTGGCATTACTATTACCACTTTTGCTTCATTCTATTTGCATTTGCCTACTTTATCTCTGCCCAATCATTTTCAACTTTTCTGTCAGCTAATTAATATACACATAGAGTCACTCTCTTTCTCTACACCACCCCTTCCCTAACTGTGTAATTTTCAATATATGATTTCATAAATTATAATCATAAATATATAGTTCACTTCATTCCATCTTATTTTCTTTCTACTATTTATTAAACATTTCTTCTTCTTTGCGTTTTTATTTTACTGGCTTGGTTGCATTTCTCTGCATTTCCTGTTCTTCTTGCATCATTTGGAAAGCTGTCTACTTCTGATCTTAATCCTTATGATGAACTAATATTTCCATGATCTTATAACAAATTAAATTACTAAGTAATCCAACCATGACAAGTTAACTTCCACTTCTCCCATATCACTCCCTTAGAACAGTCTTACTTAACACATTTGATAAATTCCAAGTCTTCTATCTTGAGATCACTTTCCTCATTTATTTTTCCGAGAGAAGGTTCAGGGGTAACATATTTTCTGATTTCTACATACATAAAGATGTAGTTTGTTGGCCCTGACAAATGACAGATTTTGCAAAAGACATTTATTTGTCTTCTAGCTGCAAGTGCCACAGATGAGAAGTCCAATACTAATCTAATATTTTTTTCACACGCAGAACAAAATAGTTATTAAGAGCACACAAACTGCAGCCAGACTACCTGGGTTTAAATTCCAACTTCACATCAGACGCATGATCCTGGACAGATGACTAAACCACCTACACCCGCTTTCTCTCCTGTATAAAATGAGTGTAACAGCCTCACTGGGGTATTTGTTATGTGGATTAAGAGCATTACATGTGTTAGCATTTAGAGAAGGCCTGGCACATGGTAAATATTCAACAAATATTAGCTGCTGTTATTATTATAATTATTTAAGTAAACCATTTCTCTTAAAGACGTATGTTAAGGTTTTTTTCTTTACACTTGAAACTCATGTATTTCACTGGTCATAAAACATTTCTTATTTCTCCCTAGCATTCAGTGAGTTATTTCAAACAGAAATTTTAACCTCCCCCAGACACACAAAATTCATAATAATAGTTGATTATAGTAAGGTAGAACAAGGTTCTAGCTGAAGTCAAAAGGCACATTAGATTTATCTGAAGTGTTCTAATTTTATAAAAGACTATGTATTCTTATATTACTTTTTAAATGATAGTCAATTCTGGGCAGTGAAGGGAGCTATATTTAGAAATTGACTATAATAAAAACCATATGAACAAAAACAGGCTGCCCCAGTAAGGATCAATCAAATGAGGTAACTCAGCCATAACCTACACAACATGATATAAAGGCTATATTTGAGTAATGAATTTAGTCATTACCCAAAGGATAAAACCTTTATGTGCATAAAACAAATATACTAAGAACTGTTCATCTTGTCATTTGAATACAATCAAAATATTAAATTGCCAAAATGAAGCCAATATCCAATGACAATCACCTCTAAAAATATATAAGTAAAGGCCAAAGTTTTATTGAGTACATGCTCAATAACAGGTGAAGATACAAAGACAGACAAGGGGTTTTAGGCCCTAATAATCAAATGTACTATGAATCATTGATTTATAAAATTTTCAGGCGTGACCTGTGGTGGCGCAGTGGATAAAGCATTGATTGACCTGTAACTCTGAGGTCGCTGGTTCAAAACCTTGTGCTTGCCTGGTCAAGGCACATATGGGAACTGATGCTTCCTACTCCTTCCCTCCTTCTGTCTCTCTCGCTCTAAAATGAATAAAGTCTTAAAAACAAATAAAATTTTCAAGTTGAAGCTAATACCTTCATTGAACAGATGAGAGGGACAAGAAAAGTTTGAAATGGAGCCCGAATAACCTGAAGGCACCTACCACAAATTGCATGTTTTCTGGACTCAGTGACTCTATGGAGACAAAATATTTGTTGCAAATATGGCTAGTGTTATAGCAGCAATTATACTAAAAACAGGAAGATCAGACTCTTGGTCTGGAGGATAATGGAAGCCACATGAATCTGATGAAGAAATGACAAAAGAACACACAGGCCAGCATGAAAGGTATCTATCTCATTGACCAAATCTTGGGTAACCTGAATGTCTAATGAACAATGACAGCAACAAATTATAACTTACTGAGTAAAACAGGAAACCAGTTCTATAAAGATAATAACATACTGAAAGTTTGATGAGAGACAAGATATATACAGTTTCATAAAACCTCCATATAAAATACTTACTAATTACAAAGAGAAAGCGAGTAACTTTACAATAAAAAAGATTAGCAAACACAAACTCAGGTGTCAAAATTATTCTTATGAACAACAGGACAACAAAGTCCTGTGTCACTAGAACACAGCACTTCTGTGGTATTTCTGCCAAAGATGCCTAACAAATCAAATCTTGAGGCATATGAGACAACTCCAAATTGAGACCCATCCTACAAACAAGAGTCCTATAATGTTCAAGTGTCAAGGTCATGAACAATAAAGACTGCAAAACTGCTCTTGACTAGAATAACCTAAAGAGACGTAGTAACTATAACTAAATACAATATGTAGTTTTGAACTGAATCCTTTTGCTATTAATGACATTATTGAGAAAATAGGTAAAATTTAAATGGGGGGGTCAATCTAAGGATTAGATGTAATTCCTGTATCAACGATAATTTCCTGATGTTAACAGTCGTGTCGTAGTTGTACAAAAAAATGTCATTTTGTCTGTAGAAAATATACTGGAAAAATTCTAGGGTGATAGGGCATCATTTCAGATGCTCAGCATCTGGAATAAGGCATCTATCTGCAACTCCTCTGTAAGTTTAAAATTATTCCAAAATAAAATATTTACAGAACTTGATCATAAATTGAACTAGAGTCGTCTTCACATCATTTTATGCATCTTCAGTTTATGTTCTGTAAGATCTTCTTCATATTTCATCTATCCACTGCCTCATTCATTTAACAAATATATATTTACTGAACCTGTATTAAATGCCAAACTATGGACACCTTCCCTGAGCTCGTGAAATTTACAACCAAGTAGTGAGAGTTGGCAGGGAAAGTATTAATCAACTACACATATAAACAACAATAAAGCTGTAAAGAGCACCCTAAAAGGAAAAAATTACAAGCAACATATATTAAGGGAACTAATCCAATCTAAAGAGTCATAAAAGACTTCTTAGTAAGAGATAAGTAACTCAGCTCAACTTCAAATGTGGCAGCTTAACTAATTTAAGCAACTGCGAATGCTACATACTAGACTCCAAAATTTTATTTTGTTGTCTTGTTCCATGCGTTCAATGTATGAATGAGGGGGTTAAAAATCCTCATTCATATGGAAGATAGTGGTGGACTGGGCGGGCGAAGGGAATGGGAGAGAAAGAGTGCAAGAGTGCCAAAGGGGACTCTGGTGATGAAAAGCTCCAAGTTTTACTAAAATGCAAGACTGCCATCTAGTGGCAATCTGAGCAAACCCCTTTCAACCAAACCCCTTTAAAGAGGGGGTAATGAATTACATCAGAAACAGCACTATTATACAATGACGTAAATTCCCAAATATAAATTCACAACTAAGATCATCCATTAGTTAGGGGAGGAAAACTAAGTATTTAATAGAATGCCCTAAAAATGTTCCCAGAAAAGGACAATGTGGGAAACAAAAGCAACAGTAATTCAGTCTCTCTTTGGGAGGAGGAGGGCATAGCCAAAGAACAAGACCTTTTGGGGGCACCTTTGCTAAAATCTAACAATAAATACTCCTCAACCAGTATATCCCAATTAATCAAGAAAAAATAATACAGGCCCTGGCCAGTTGGCTCAGTGGTAGAGCGTCGGCCTGGCGTAAAGGAGTCCCGGGTTCGATTCCTGGCCAGGGCACACAGGAGAAGCGCCCATCTGCTTCTCCACCCCTCCCCCTCTCCTTCCTCTCTGTCTCTCTCTTTCCCTCCCGCAGCCAAGGCTCCACTGGAGCAGGGTTTGCCCAGGCGCTGAGGATGGCTCTGTGGCCTCTGCCTCAGGCGCTAGAATGGCTCTGATTGTGGCAGAGCGACGCCCCAGGATGGGCAGAGCATCGCCCCCTGCTGGGCATGCCGGGTGGATCCCAGTAGGGCGCATGCGGGAGTCTATCTGACTGCCTCCCCATTTCCAGCTTCGGAAAAATACAAATAATAATAATAATAATACAGACAATAAGCTACTTTCCTAATTAATTTCCTGATCTCAAATCATGTATGGCAATTAAATAAATCCTTCCAGCTGTATTTCTGCAAATATTTCTAGTGATCAGTACATTCTCTAAAGTGAATTCAAAATGAATCTAATAACAATAATATTAACTACAGAGCTAGTTGTAATTTCATAAAATGTTAAATTCTAGTTTACAAAAATATTTATACTTGAAACTCATATATTTCACTGGTTTGTAAAGACAAACCAAGATCTGCTTTGTATTGTATTAACTTAAATCTTATAATGGAGTTTCATAAAATTATAGCTCCTTCTACAGCTTTTTACCAATTTCCTAGTTAAATATTTACAAATATGTGGAAAGAAAAAGAAAATTCAACAGATAACTTCTTGTTAGAATTTGGGAAGAATCTATACTAAATTCAAGGCAAATGGCGCAAGACTGACAAAAATCCAATACAGAATATGCCTCATGATTCATTTTTCATAAATATATTTTAGATGCCCACAAATAAAACTATTGCACTATTTCTTGAAGTCCTTTCAAGAATAACAGCTAAAACAATAAAAAAGGCTAAAATAGAAAGCATAAAAAACCCAAACATATCAATTATAAAGAGAATGTTTAATAGGTTACAAATCATATATTAAAAGACAAGGGTAAAATAAAATGCAACCTCTATTTTACAAAAAACAAAGATTCAACGACATCAAGCAAATTCAAAACAAAAGAATATAAAATCAGAATTCAGAGCCAAAGATACTGAATGGGATAAATATGACTATTTCATATTGTAAAAGGGCATACACAACAGTAATATGGAAAAGTGGATCAGATATTAAGCAATAAAAAATTATTGCAAGGCCCTGGTCGTTTGGCTCAGTGGTAGAGTGTCGGCCTGGCATGCAGGAGTCCCAGGTTCGATTCCCAGCCAGGGCACACAGGAGAAGCGCCCATCTGCTTCTCCACCCCTCACCCTCTCCTTCCTCTCTTTCTCTCTCTCTCTTCCCCTCCCACAGCCAAGGCTCCATTGGAGCAAAGTTGGCCCAGGTGCTGAGGATGGCTCTGTGGCCTCTGCCTCAGGTGCTAGAATGGCTCTGGTTGCAACAGAGCAACGTCCCAGATGGGCAGAGCATCACCCCCTGGTGGGCATGCCAGGTGGATCCCGGTCGGGCACATGCGGGAGTCTGTCTGACTGCCTCCCCGTTTCCAGCTTCAGAAAAATGCAATAAAAAAAATTACTGCAAATCATAAATTACATATCTGTGAAAAAAACATAGAATTTGAAAGCAATGAGAAAATTTTTAACCAAAATAATTTAAGCAAATAAAAAAATAAACCCTTTCCTAAATAATTCTTAAGTCAAAAAAGATACTAAAACTACATACAATTAAAGGCAATGCAGAAAACAACAAGTTCTTAAAATCTGGAAGAACAAGGGGAGAAAAGGAAGTTTCTATCAACAGCAAATTCAAAATCTAAATACTTAATCATTAAATTTAATTAAATAAACTAGAAATTAAAAAGAAGAAAGTAACCTGAAGAGAAAAAAGGGCAAAATCAATTAATAAAAAATACTTTTAAAGGAAATAGTGAATAAAACCAAGAGCCAGGTTTTTACATACTAATATAAAACAAATTATTACTTTTTTTACTGATTTGATTTTAGAGAGAGAGGAAAGGAAAGAAGAGAGAGAGAGAGAGAAAGATCAATTTGTTGTCCCACTTATTTATGCATTCATTGGTTGATTCTTGCATATGCCCTTGATTGGGTATTGAACCCACGACCTTAGCAAATCGGGACAACACTCTAACCATCAGAACTACCAAGCCAGAGCCAAATGAATTATTTTTTAAGTACACACATACAAAAAGAAAAACAAGCAAGGGAACCAGCAAGTAAACATATTGTAGATATCATATAGAGATCTCTGCTAGTGAATTCTGAAAATCTAAATGTCACTTACATAAGAATATAGAAAATTACAAGATTGCCTCAGTAAAAAAGAGAAATAGACTGCAGCCATAGAAAACTGAAAAAGTAATCCAGATGCTTCTTCTCCCATCCAAAAGGGGGCACACAACCGACAGATTTAGAGGTACATTCCAAATTTCATAAAGACCTATAAATGCTATTTCAACTGCTCCAGTACACAGAGTGGGGAAATAAAGCCTTTTTAGCAGGCAAAGATAGCTCTGCAAAGAGAAAAGTGGTCTTACTTATGAACAATAATGTAAAACTTTAACCAAACACTAACAAATCAAAAATAGTTCTATATTAAAAGATTAATTCACATGGCAAAGTGAACTTATTTCTGAAACCCAAAGATAGCTTAATATTAGGAACATTATCATATATGTATTACAGCAAAATAACAGGTCATAGCATTAGATGGTCACATTACATTGGTAAATTCAAAAATAAAATAATTATTTGTAAAACAGTAAAAATAAAAATTCTTTACTATAAGAAATGTATCTCAATTTAAAAAAAGAATTGAATCTCAAGAGCAAACATAATGTAAACACTACTGCATTCACACTACAATCAAAATAAAACAAGGATACCTAATGTCTCCTTCTTATTTAAACATTCTCAGCCCTGGCTGGTTGGCTCAGTGGTAGAGCATTGGCCCAGTATGTGGATATCCCAGGTTCAGTTCCTAGACAGGACACACAGGAGAAGTGACCATCTGCTTCTTCACCATCCCTCCTCTTCCCCTTCTCTCTCTCTGTCTCTCTCTCTTCCCCTCCCACAGCCATGGCTTGACTGGTACAAGTGCATCAGTCCCAGGCACTGATGGCTCCCTAGAGCCTCCACCTCAGGTGCTAAAAATAGTGCAGTTGCGAGTGGCCCCAGATTGGCAGAGCACCAGCCCCAGACAGAGTTTACCGGGTGGATCCCAGTCAGGGCACATGCAGGAATTTGTCTCTCTATCTCCCCTTCTCTCACTTGTAAAAGAAAATAAATAAATAAATAAATAAACAAACAAACATTCTCAAAGTTCTATCCAAGAGCAGTGAAGCAATGAAGGATCCACATTTGGATGGGAAGAAATTACAGGAACCTACCAACAAATTCTAAAATATCAACTGCAAAAACATAAGAACTAAAAAGAAAGTTCACTAAGAATGTTGATTTTCATGTAAACAAAACTTAACAACTTTCTTAATTATAAATAAGTTGGAAAATAGAAAGGAACACTCTTTCACAACAGAAACAAAAAAAAATCAAAATATTTATGAAGGAAGGTAAATACAAATATATAGAACTTATAAAAATGTATAGAACTAAAAAGTTAAGTGCTGGAATAAAAACTTGAATATACCAAATTATCCACCATGTTTCTAACCAGCACGACTTAGTATAAAAAAATTCAGTCCTGGCTGGTTTGCTCAGTGGTAGGGCATCAGCCCAGCATATGGACATCCCAGATTTAATTCCCAGTCAGGGCACACAGGAGAAGCAACCATCTGCTTCTCCACCCTTCCCCCTCTCCCTTCTCTCTTCCTATCTCTCTCTCCCCCTCCTGCAGCCATGGCTCGGTTGGAACAAGTTGGCCCAGGGCACTGAGGATGGCTCCACAGCCTTGCTTCAAGTGCTAAAATAGTTCAGTTGCTGAGCAACAGAGCAACGGCCCCAAGTTGGGCACAGCATCGCCCCATAGGGGGCTTGCCAGAGTGGATCCCAGCCAGGGCACATGCGGGAATCTGTCTCTCTACCTCCCTGCTTCTGACTTAACAAAACTTAAAAAAAAAAAAAACTATTCAATTTCTTCTAAATTATTCTATAAGATTAATGCAAGGGAAATTTTACACATTTGATAAATTTATTCTGAATTATTCAGAATAAACTAGTTAGAAAAAATAAATAAGTAGAAAAAATTTTAAATTGTTTTTGAAAATGACTACAGGATATTGAACTAAATTATAAAGTCAAAACAATTAATAATCCAAAGTGATACTAGAACAACAAGGATGTTACACTAGACTAAAAGGTCAGAATAATTAAAATCAAGTGGTACTAAAGCAACAGCCACCAAACAAATTCCAGTGGATAGTTAAGATCATACCTTCTGAGAACTGTGCTTCAATCCAAAGGGAACATATAATATAACTAAGAGGTCAGACTAATTTAACCCAAACTCAACAAGTCAGGAACTATGAGTGAGTAATAGGGAAATCTTTCCAACCAGTCTAATCTAATCTAAAACTTTTACTAACCTGACCATTCTCTGTAACAGCTACAACAGAGAACAACAATGTATAATGTCTTCCATGTTTCCCACCTTCTTTTACAAGTGGGTCAGGAAAAGAGTTGCAAATGAGTTAGAAATGTGAACATTTGACAACTCAATTCATCAACAACATTTTTAAACTTTTTATTGAAAGAATGAGTTCATCTTAACTACTAATAATTGGATTAAGTTAGGTCCAAATTCACTAAATACACCAAAAACAAATCCTGGGTGAAGTAAATATAAACATTGAAAGTATACTATCAAATGAACTTAAAAAATGGCTAAACTACTGCCCTGGCCAGTTGGCTCAGTGGTAGAGTGTCGGCCTGGCGTGCAGGAGTCCCAGGTTCGATTCTTAGCCAGGGCACACAGGAGAAGCGCCCATCTGCTTCTCCACCCCTCACCTTCTCCTTCCTCTCTTTCTCTCTCTCTCTTCTCCTCCCGCAGCCAAGGCTCCATTGAAGCAAAGTTGGCCCAGGTGCTGAGGATGGCTCTGTGGCCTCTGCCTCAGGCGCTAGAATGGCTCTGGTTGCAACAGAGCAACGTCCCAGATGGGCAGAGCATCGCCCCCTGGTAGGCATGCCAGGTGGATCCCGGTCGGGCGCATGCGGGAGTCTGTCTGACTGCCTCCGTTTCCAACTTCAGAAAAATACAAAAATAAAAAAAAATTGTTTTAAATGGCTAAACTACCAATGTCACCCCAATAAATTCAATTTAAAGAAATTTTTTTAAAGGCTCAACTAATTTAACACTCCTACCAGCCTTGTAAGTATCCATTTTCCCTAGTCTTCAGCAACATGTTCATTTTCTTTGAGAAATTCTACTTGGAGGAATTTATGACAAAGCAATAATCAGAAATGTTGGGGACCAAAAAATAAACAGGGTATTTTGCAATTTGGAGTCTGGAGGACAGAGGTGCTGGGAGCTGACTGTAAGCTGACAGTCTGCCCAACCCCCCACCTCAGTTGCCTGATTAAGGTGCAAAGGGCTGTGCTTCAGTACTCGTCCTGCCTCCCATGTTCCCTGGAAGAAAGTTACTTCTTTGTGTATGTTAAGTAATGGTGGGAGGTTTTCTACACGTGGTGGGGTTCTTGTGTTGCCTTGGAAACATGATTCATTTGCTAATGGCCCACCTTGTCCAGTAAATAAAGAAGGATGTTTTCTGGGGGAGGCCATGTTTTAGCGGCTGGGCCAGGGCAGGAGTTATTGCTGGTATGCTCCTGAAACCCATCTTAAATATGTCTTTAAGTCTTTGACTATTTTTCATTCAATTTCGTACCATTCCCACTCGAGACCCTGGAATATACCTGTCACGCAGGTCACGGCACAGAAACATAAACAAAAAAATAATTACAAATATCTATAGCAGCAAAGCTTATAATTTTGAAAAGTTGAAAAAGAAATCCCATGAATTTATCTTTTAAATAATCATTATATTATACATTACTCAATGAAATTGTATACAAATATTAGTAATGATGTTGCTGAAAATATTTAATGACAAGGGGAAATATTTTTAAATATATCGTGTAGCAAAAAATAGTTTATAAATAAGTTTTAGGCCCTGGCCGGTTGGCTCAGTGGTAGAGCATCAGCCTGGCATGCAGGAGTCCCAGGTTCGATTCCCAGCTAGGACACACAGGAGAAGCGCCCATCTGCTTCTCCACCCCTTCCCCTCTCCTTCCTCTCTGTCTCTCTCTTCCCCTCCTGCAGCCAAGGCTCCATTGGAGCAAAGTTGGCCTGGGAGCTGAGGATGGCTCTGTGGCCTCTGCCTCAGGTGCTAGAATGGCTCTGGTTGCAACGGAGCGACGCCCCAGATGGGCAGAGCATCACCCCCTGGTGGGCGTGCTGGGTGGATCCTGGTCAGGCGCATGCAGGAGTCTGTCTGACTTCCTTCCCGTTTCTAACTTCGGAAAAATACAAAAAAATAAAAAATAAAAATAAGTTTTGGCCCTGGCCGGTTGGCTCAGTGGTAGAGCGTTGGCCTGGAGTACAGGAGTCCCGGGTTCGATTCCCGGCCAGGGCACACAGGAGAAGTGCCCATCTGCTTCTCCACCTCTCCCCCTCTCCTTCTTCTCTGTCTCTCTCTTCCCCTCCTGCAGCCAAGGCTCCATTGGAGCAAAGATGGCCCGGGCGCTGGGGATGGCTCCATAGCCTCTGCCTCAGGCACTTGAATGGCTCTGGTCGCAACAGAGCAATGCCCCAGATGGGCAGAGCATCGCCCCCTGGTAGGCATGCCGGGTGGATCCCGGTCAGGCACATGCAGGAGTCTATCTGACTGGCTCCCCGTTTCCAGCTTCGGAAAAATACAAAAAATAAAATAAAATAAGTTTTAATACTATAATCTCAAATCTATAAAAGGTTAAAATTTAAATTTAAAATTATGCAAATGTGAATAAATTTAAGGATAACAAAATGCTAAGCAGATTTCTCTTTTTTTCCTTAGAGAATCTTTTAAACTGTTTTTAATTTCCCAAGTTTCCTATATTAAAGATCCACTGTTTCATAATCAGGGAAAAAAACATTTAGAGTAGGCAGAGAGATAAAAAAAATTCCACTTCTGTGAATTTACAACTAAATAATTATATACACAAATATTTAGTATAACATTTATCTCAGCAATATTTAAAATAAAAAAAAATACTATAATTAGAAACAACTTAAACATCCAAAAAAGAAAGTTTTGGATAAAAAAGTTACCTCAGGATGTTCATTAAACTCTGTTTCGGACACATATTCTATGACCAGAAAAATGCTGACAATACATTTGGTTAAAATACAGATTATGAAACTTCATGGGCTATGTCATTTTTGAAAATAAATATATAACTATGTATACATAGAAATCACATATTGCATTATAGAAAGACTGGAAGGAAACAAATGTTAAAGTGATTATCTCTGGATGATGCATTGTTGATGGTTTTAATTTTCTTCTTAACACCATTCTTCTGTTTTCCAAATTCTCCACAAACTGAGTTTGTAAAGTCTGATATACCTATGATAATATCCAAAGGTCAAGGGTAAGGAGAAAGGGAAATTTTAAAATGAAGCAGTGGGGCCCTGGCCGGTTGGTTCAGTGGTAGAGCGTCCGCCTGGCGTGCAGAAGTCCCGGGTTCGATTCCCAGCCAAGGCACATAGGAGAAGCGCCCATCTGCTTCTCCACCCCTCCCCCTCTCCTTCCTCTCTGTCTCTTTCTTCCCCTCCCGCAGCGAGGCTCCATTGGAGCAAAGATGGCCTGGGCACTGGGGATGGCTCCTTGGCCTCTGCCCCAGGCGCTAGAGTGGCTCTGGTCACGGCAGAGCGATGCCCCGGAAGGGCAGAGCATCGCCCCCCTGGTGGGCAGAGCGTCGCCTCCTGGTGGGTGTGCCGGGTGGATCCCGGTCGGGCGTATGCGGGAGTCTGTCTGACTATCTCTCCCTGTTTCCAGCTTCAGAAAAATACAAAACAAAACAAAACAAAAAAAGTAAAATGAAGCAGTGGTCCTGGCTGGTTGGCTCAGTGGCAGAATGTCGGCCCTGCATGTTTAAGTCCTGGGTTCGATTCCTAGTCTGGACACACAGGAGAAGTGATGAGCTGCTTTTCCACCCCTCCCCCTCTTCTCTCTCTCTCTCTCTCTCTTCTCCTCCTCCTCCTGCAGCCATGGCTCAAATGGTTTGAGCAAGTTGGCCCCGAGTGTTAAGGATGGCTCCTCCATGGCCTCACCTCGGGTACTATGTGCTCCTATTGATCAATGTCACCCTGTTAAATTTAATTTTCTAAATAAAATTTAAAAATAAAGAAATGTAAGAAAAAAAGCTTTTAAAGGATTGCATTATGCAATTCTCTTGTAGATGAGCTGACATAAATAACTTGATTTTAAGCAGCATACATAATAAATTTTTAGTGGTATTCAAATTGGATGAAACTAACCATACTCATCACATTTTAAAGGACTTGCCTCCACAAGGGTAATGCTCCTTACCAAAAGAGCAAAGCTTAGTTTACTTCAAATTTTGCATAATAAATATCTGAATTTTGGGAACCAGAGAAAACAAAAGAATAAAAACTCTCTTTAAAAGTTAATTTTTTTTTTCAAAAACTTTATGTACTATTGATACGTCCATGATGGCCAACCTTTTTATAAAAACCGCCCACTTTTGCAGTGCTGGTCAACCTGGTCCCTCCCGCCCACTAGTGAGTGTTCCAGCTTTCATGGCGGGCTGGTAGCAGAGCAACCAAACAGCATCACGATTGGCCCACCATGAAAGCTGGACCGCCCACTAGTGGGCGGGAGGAACCAGGTTGACCAGCACTGCAAAAGCAGGCGGTTTTTATAAAAAAAGTTCACCATCACAGCTGTATGTCCTCTAAATTGGGAAGGAAAATTGTCTTACCATAATTAAACTGACTGTTGGACTTTTCACAGTTAATGATGTTAAACCTGTAAGCAACACCTGGTCGCATTCCACTGACTTCAAAGTAAAACCACTGATGATAATGATTACTGTTTATATCCGAGTTCAGGATAAGATCATATTCATTTCTGAAAATAGAAAACAAGAAAAAAAATCTGATGAAAATGAGGAAACTGTGCATATATAAAATGAGAGAATTTTAAATGACTTACTTTCTAATTTGAATTACTTTGCGTAGATTCCCAGATTCAAATTTGGAGTTAAACTTCAAAATATCTCCTTCTTCTGGAATGGTATAACTAAGTAAAAGTTTTAAAGTAAATATAATAAAATACATTGCATTTAAGCAGGTGAGCAACAATAAACATAAACACACACTACAGATTAAAGGTACACCACTATCACCACCTCGCCCTCCTAATTATTTTTAAACCAAAAAACATAACCAACACAAGCAAAATACAAACTTTGGCTAATATTTATAGACAAAAACATTATAATTACAAGTAGACAATAGTTCCTACATTGATAGGTCATGTTAATAAAAATAAGAATTTTTGCTTCAGTGAATGTCATTTTCTAACTATATACTAATCATATATTCAATAAAAAAAGGACATATTTATTTTTTTGAATGCATATGACCTGTACTGCGTACTCCATTCTCAGGTGAAAATGTTATTTTAAATTTAAAAAAACTGCATTACCTATAACCTTCTTAAATTAGCACCCAAAAAAGTGTAGATGTTATCATTTTACATATGCATTACTTTAGTAAATACTGAGCACCTACTAGGTACCAGATACTGTTTTTGTTATTGTCTCTTTCCCTAATTGAATATAAATTCTTGCTCTTCTGAAGCATACATTCAAAATTCCTATTAGAAAGACTCCAAAAAGCTCAAACATTTTGTCCAAAGTCATTCCAGTTAGAAATAGCATGCTATGCCGTACTCAGGATTCCTAAGTTTTGTTTTTACCATATCTCCCGGTCTATCAAAATAGAATTACAAATATTGAAATAAATAAGAGATATGAATAAGGAGATTTGTTTTTCATTTTTAAGAATATTATTTCAAATTTAGTCATTATCTTCGATAACAGCTTTTCCCTTATCTTTCTAACAAAATCTTTGAAAAGTTCTTTATTTCTTCCAAATAAGACCAGTAAAATGTGAAATTCCCCCCAAACATTAAAATGTTAAGGAGAGAGAAAATCCACTGAGGGCTAATTAAATTTCTCACTTGAGGAGGCAAATGTCTAAATAATAGTCAGATTCATCCTTTGTAATTTTCATTTTTTTACTTTTATTTAAACCCTATAATGTGATATGAATGATAATCCTGTATTGTAAATGACACTAACACATCAAGGATCACAAACAAGTAGCTTCAAAGATCAAATGATTTCCAGGACTGAAGCAGATTATAAACAGTAAGAGACAAGAGTATAGTGGGGACTGTGGAGAATTAGCAAGCTTAAGTTTCTTTTAAAGGGGATGGTCATTATTGATAGGAAGGCTCAATATTATGGGACAGCATTTCATATGAAATTTCCACTCTAAGTGAAACCAATTTTAGTTAAAACAAACAAACAAACAAAAATCAAAACACGGCATCAATTTGTGACCTTTACCTTATTAAACCCATTAAAAACCCACCTAAACCCTGGCTGGGTAGGTAGGTGGATACAGCGTCCGGACCAGAGTCACAGGTTCCACCCCTCGTCAGGACACGTAGGAGATGCAATCAAGGAGTACACAACCAAATACAACAACTAAGTGAAAGGAGTCGATGCTTCTCTCTCTCCCTCTCTCGCCCCCCCTTCTCACCCCCCTCCCTCTTCCCTTCTTTCTTTCTCTCTCTCTCTCTCTCAATTCAATGGAAAAATTAAAGGGAATAAAAAGTCTACAAACAAATCCTTATGATATATTCAATTTAAGTAAATAAACATGCTTTACTATTACATTACCATTATATCCCTGCTAAAAGCTAAAAACGTAGGTACAGTAAACTAGGTGTAAGTTAAAAGATACTTATCTTTTTTAAATAACACTGAAATTTTACAGTAAAAATAAAACTAGTAAAACAAAAACAAAAAATCAGACTTACTTTGGGTCATCTAAGTCATATACCACTCGATCTATAATATCACTCTGATGTATTAGCCTCTCAATATCTTGAGCAATTTTTGTCCTGAAATCATAAAAGAGAAGTGTGACCAAACTTCATTGATAGATCTTGAAAATAAGTTTAGAATTTCTTTATAAAGTGTAAAATGATAACAATGTATTAAAGTAAAAATGATTATTCCTCTACTTGTTTTGGGTATAAAATAATCGCTATATAACAAGACAAAAATCAGTTTTTTAAAGTCTGAGTTCTAAAAAATAATGTAGAATAGAGCTACAAGTCCAATAGTTTTTTTTTTAATTCTTGAATATCTATTATGCTTTTCTACATAGAAATGGTGTGGATCCACTCTCTAACCCTTAGGCAAATAATTTTGTATACATAATAGTAGCATTATTAGAAGCAGTAAAGATCTGAAAAGCCCAAGGTTGAATAAGAAGGAGATTTTCAAAACCTACCCTCACTGGTATTTAGCTAACATGTAATGGGCAACCTGTCGCCACAGTCTGCAGAATCCTCCTGTTCTCCAGCTGGAGAGGAAATGCGGGACTCACACACACACACACACACACACTTGTGTCAGGGAGCAGACGGTGAGCCCTGCGGCTCCAGGATTTCCTAGGCCTGACCTCCCCCTGAAGCAGTCCAGCAAAAGGGACACCAACTAACTGGAAAATTCTCAAAATTCCTGCCACTGTCCTAGAACAGTGGTCCCCAAACCCCGGGCCGTGGACCGGTACCAGTCCATGGGCCATTTGGTACCAGTCTGCAGAGAAAGAATAAATAACTTACATTATTTCCATTTTATTTATATTTAAGTCTGAACAATGTTTTATTTTTTAAAAATGACCAGATTCCCTCCGTTACATCCGTCTAAGACTCACTCTTGACGCTTGTCTCGGTCACGTGATACATTTATCCGTCCCACCCTAAAGGCCGGTCCGTGAAAACATTTTCTGACATTAAACCGGTCCGTGGCTCAAAAAAGGTTGAGGACCACTGTCCTAGAAAACACACCCCCCACAATCTTCCCGTCAATATCCAAACCAAAGAAAACAACAATCACCAAAAGTAGCACTAAACTGTAGCTGAAACAGAATAATCTGTATCATAAAGCCAGGTGCCTGGAACTCCAGGTAGTCTGGTCACAAAACTCACAGGAAGAAGGTGCCTGCTGGTGTTAGTTAATACATAGCTCTGCTCATAGCAGAGTAGTCCAAGAGGGATATGTTTCAAGATCCCCAGTGGATGCCTGAAACCATGGATGGTACCAAACCCTATACATAACATGTTCTTTCCTATACATACACACCTAGAATAAAGTTTAGTTTATAAATTAGGCACAATAAGAGACTGACAACAATAACTCATAATAAAATAGAACAATTATAACAATATACTGTAATAAACATGTGAATTTGCTCTCGCTCTCTGAATGTATTGTATTGTACCATCAATTCACCTTTTCACTTAAAGGAAGCACTTTACAGCTTCTCTTTGACATCTTCAAATTATCAGCATCACTACTCTTGTGCTTTGGGGCCAATATTAAGCAAAATAAGGGTGACTTGAACACAAGCACTACGATACTACAACAGTCCATGTGATAACTGAAATGACTACTAAGTGAGTAATAAGCAGGGAGCTTAACAGCATGGACTGCATAAGGGATGTCACATGTCACATCCCGAGCAGGGCGGAGCAGGATGGCATGAGATTCCATCACTCTACTCTACTCAGAAGAGCATGCAATTTAAAAGTTATGAATTGTTTATTTCAGGAATTTTCCATGTAATATTCTCAGACCCTGGCTGACTGCAGGTAACTGAAACCAAGGAAAGCAAACCACGGGTTAGCAGGAACTACTGCATCGCTTATTCCTAAAGAGGAAGCCAGTTATATATCTAAAATTTCAAGTTTGTTTCAGCTAAAACTTGGCAATGCAGATCAGAACTGTGGCTTATTGATGTATTGAGGAAGCATAGTGAAAAAGTTGCCAAAATGATTATAGTAACAAAATCTCAAGAATGCCCTAAGCACTGAAGGTCTCCTTAACTTCAGGCAGATGTGAAACTAGTCTCCTGCACAAAGACCCTCTGTGATTAAAGAGAATTCACTCTCCTAAAATTCAGAAATAAATCTGACAACATCACAGTATAACCTTAAATTCAAAATAAGCCAAGAACCTAGTCCGATGAAAAATTAAAAATTATCAGGAAAGCATTTTAAAATGTAATAAACACATGGAGAAAAGCATACTAAAATTTTTTTAAAGTGTGGCTAAAATTCTTAATCTAGTAATTATACAATTAAGTATAATTTATTTTTTATTTTTTATTATTATTTCTTTAGAGAGAGAGAGAGAGAGAGGGAGAGGAAAAAACAGGAAGCATAAACTCATCATAGTTGCTTCCTGTATGTGCTCTGGCCGGGCAAGCCCAGAGATTCAAACCAGCAACCTCAGCATTCTAGGTCAACTCTTTATTCACTGTGCCACCACAGGCCAGGCTATTTTTAATTTTTATTCTACAAAAAATAACTCATCACTGACAAAGGAATTCATTAAGAAAAAAAAACCTAGTATCAGAATTATTATATAAATCCTTGATTTCGGTTCAATGTGTAACTTTCAAAAACCAATTTCTACCTAAAGAAACATCCTATTAAAAATGAGTAATTATAATTTAAAAATCCAAAATTTATATCACCAAACCTTCAACAATGAAAGAGATAGCACTTACATACACTCTGATATACCATAACAACAAAAAACCTCAAATATGGGTGAATGACTAAATATATCATTTGTCCAAATTATGCTAAGTGAAATAAGCCAGTGTAGGAAAGACAAGTGCCATATGATTTCACTCATATGTGGAATCTTATGTACAAAATGAACTAACAAGTAAATCAGAGACAGACTCATAGAGAGCAGTCTAACAGTTATCAGGGGAGGGAGGGGCTGAAGGAATTGAGCAAAAAAGGACAAAAAAGACAAAACTCTTGGACATAACAGTGTGGTGAGTTGGAAGAGGTGGAAGTGGGGAGAGGTGGCAGTGAGTATGAGGGGATAAATGGTGATGGACGAAGACTTGACTTGCAGGGGGGGACATACAATATGGTATACAGAGGTGTGTTACAGAATTGGGCACCTGAAACCTGTATAATTATGTTAACCAGCGTCACGCCAATAAATTCAATTTAAAAAAAGAAAAGATGGAGGCCTTGGTCTGTTGGCTCAGCAGTAGAGCGTCGGCCTGGAGTGTGGAAGTCCAGGGTTCGGTTTGATACCCGGCCAGGGCACACAGGAGAAGCACCCATTGCTTCCCCACCCTACCCCCTCTGTTTTATCTCTAGCTCTCTCTTCCCTTCCTGCAGCCAAGGCTCCACTGGAGCAAAGTTGGCCCGGGCGCTGAGGACAGCTCCATGGCCTCCACCTCAGGCCCTAGAATGGCTCCAGTTGCAGCAGAGCAATACCCCAAAGGGGCCGAGCATCACCCCATGGTGGGCATGCCGGGGGGGGGGGGGGGGGGGGGGAATCCCAGTCGGGCACATGCAGGAGTCTGTCTGTCTGCCTCTTCCCTGCTTCTCACTTTGAAAAACTCAAAAAAAAAAAGATAGATATATACTACAAAATGTGCAAAAATTAATATTTACAAAAGTTTGACTGTTTTAAGAGAAAAATAGTATCAAAAAGTTACTGTAACAGCTTGGTTCCACAGCAATGTTTCACAGTATAAAATAGGATAAAAAAGCAAAAATCTACAGGCCGTCATGTGATGTAACTAAGGAAGGCTGACTGGGCGGCAGTATGGAAAACTAGGAACAGAGGTTCTAAAAACAAATTCAACCTTGCCAAGTAGTAAAGAAGTTAATTTAAGGTTGTCATAAACAATTTTTTAAGAGACACCCAAAAGTTGGATTTCTACGTGGAATCTCCCAAATTTTAAATGCTGGCAATCAGTTTAAAGAAAAGGGGGGGGGGGGGGGGCAAATGAAGCCAAAATCATGTACACATTGAATATGGTATAGAGCCGTGATGGCGAACCTTTTTATAAAAACGCTCACTTTGCCTGACTAGGTGGTGGTGCAGTGGATAGAGCATCGGACTGGGATGCGGAGGACCCAGGTTCGAGACCCCAAGGTCACCAGCTTGAGTGTGGGCTCATCTGGTTTGAGCAAAACTCACCAGCTTGGACCCAAGGTCACTGGCTCGAGCAAGGGGTTACTCGGTCTGCTGAAGGCCCGCGGTCAAGGCACATATGAGAAAGCATCAATGAACAACTAAGGTGTTGCAATGCGCGACAAAAAAACTAATGATTGATGCTTCTCATCTCTCCGTTCCTGCTGTCCCTGTCTATCCCTCTCTGTCTCTGTAAAAAAAAAACGCCCACTTTTGCAGTGCTGGTCAACCTGGTCCCTCCTGCCCACTAGTGGGCCTTCCAGCTTTCATGGTGGGCAGTAGGGGAGCAACCAAATGGCACCACGATTGGCCCACCATGAAAGCTAGGAAGCCCACTAGTGGGCAGGAGGGAACAGGTTGACCAGCACTGCAAAAGTGGGCGGTTTTTATAAAAAGGTTCGCCTTCACGGGTATAGAGGCTCCTGGTTTCCAACCTCTGGCACTTATTTTAGGGGTATAAGTGCCTATTTATATTAGACTAAACCTAAAATTAACACATGAGGAAAATATCCACCCTGCCCTCAGCCCTCAAAAACAGTGTTTTATTCAGACATGTATTTGTGCTGTTTCATAAAAAGATATCAATTCCTTTACTTCAGCAGCCTATTAAAATAAATGACTCTCCAGTCAAAAAAAACGATAAATATCTTTCAGATATCCTTAGGGACTATAACCTCTAACTTACTGACAGTCAGTATTTATCAAAAGTGTGGCTCAGAAGAAAATAATTTGTGCAGGATAGTCTGAAAAATGTACACACCATTTAGTCCAGAAAACACTCAAAAGTTCACATGATATGTGACCACCAGGAACACTGCACTTTGTTAGATTTCAACTAACACAGAACAATGTTACAGAAACAATTCAGTACATCCCATAGCTAGATTTACCATGAAGATATTATGAAAAATGTTGTTTGTTGCGTAAGTGTTCTCTGAGGAGCCACAGAAGATAGTCTCTACAGACAGTGTGCTATAATGGCATATACATGAGCACTATATTCCTGTGTTATTTAATGACACGTGGGTCACTGGGCGACTTCATCACTGTGCAAACATCATAGAGCGTACTTACACAAACCTAGACGGTATAGCTTGCTACTGTGTATGCGCTGTATTTTTATACAACTGGCAGCGCAGTAATGATGTTTAAACGAGCATCACCACAAAACCATAAGTACTGCATAGTGCTTATAGAACCATTATCATATATGGGATTTCAGTGCTTTCATTTCCTTGAGCTCCATCTCCTTAGCACTTACCTTGCATAGCAACACTCCTACCTGTAAAACATATATACCAACTCCCGTTAGCTTTTTGATCTTTCATCATGCTGTTTAGTATCAAAAACATAACTTGGCCCAGGCTAGATAGCTCAGTTGGTTAGAACATTGTCCTGATATGCCAAGGTTGCCGGTTGAATCCTCAGTCAGGGCACACACAAGAATCAACCAATGAATGCATAAATAAGTAAAACAATAAATCGATATCTCTCTTGCTCTGTCTCTCTCAAATCATTTTTTAAAATGTATCTTAAAGCTTTTGTTTAAATAATAGACAAACTCGCAGTTATATTACACTATGTAGAAAGGAAGTAAAAAAAAAATCAGCTACTTCAGGAAAAAGTCCTACAGGTGGCTCAATATACTCAAGAGGTCAGACTCTAATGTGTAGATTACGGTAGATCTGTAGAGTGATCACAGGGTCCCTGTTTCAGGGATGAGGTGAAAGAATTAATTATAAATACTTTAAGAGAGGAGAGAGTTGCCAACAAGCCACAGTACTTTCCAGACTGTAAAGCGTCCTCCACTGTCAGGATAGACCCAGTCCTGGGGCAAGAGCAAGTGGAGCTTGAGACCATGGTGAAATATTCCCTGAGAGACCCAGCCCGGCAAGGACGAAGCCAGACATCTGAAATAACTGAAGAGGAAGAACGGAGAGGGAGAGAGAAAGAAAGATGGAAGGGAGGAAAGAAGGGAGGGAGGGAGGAAGGGAGGAAAGAAGGGAGGAAGGGAGGAAGGGAGGAAAGAAGGGAGGAAGGGAGGAAAGAAGGGAGGAAGGGAGGAAGGGAGGAAAGAAGGGAGGAAGGAGGAAAGAGGGGATGAAGGGAGAGAGGGAGGGAGGGAGGGAAGAAGGAGGAAGGGAGGAAGGGAGGAAAGAGGGGATGAAGGAAGGGAGGAAGGGAGGGAGGGAGGGAGGGAAGAAGGAAGGAAGGAAGGAAGGAAGGAAGGAAGGAAGGAAGGAAGGAAGGAAGGAAGGAAGGAAGGGAAGAAGGAAGGGAGGGAGGGAGGAAAAGGAAGGGAGGGAGGGAGGAAAAAGAAGAGAAGGAAAGGAGAGAAGGAAGGGAGAGAAGGAGAGAGGGAAAGGGGGAAACAATCCTTGATTGAGAAAAGCTTTCATAACATGCAGTCCATGAGGAAATATAAAAAGGGTCAACTGTTAAGTTAAAATACAGTCAAGAATCAGAGACTTATACAATAGTTATAACTCTATTCCATAGTTCTTCTAATCTTAGCTCAGACTGAAGCAATGTAGTAAGGAAGCTTGTTCTGAGAATTTAAAGAGCACTTGGGGTTCAGAAAATGCCTTCTGTAGTCAAGATGGCATCTTGGACTCTGGGGAGGTAGACAGCCTCAGACGTGATACTGAAAAGGGGAAAAATCAAGTTGCTGACTGATCCTGGCTCACTCCAGATGTGTCAGTTCAGATCCTTCATAAAGCAAACACCAAGATACAATCAGACATGCAAGAGATCTACAGGGGGAAGCATGTGCACAGATGCTTGATTGAGAAAAACTCACAAAAGGGAGAGAGAGCAGTAGTAGGTGAGAAGGGCCTTTAAGTCTATCTCAAAAAGTGTGTGTGACACCTGGAAAGGACAGCGCATTGAGCAGCAAGAGCCACAGACTGCAGTGCAGCTCTGCAAAAGTCTCAACCATGCCCACAGGGCAACCCAGAGTAGCTGCCTATGAGCAGGTCCCTGCAGTGGTCAAGAATGGTTCTGCTCTAGTAACCCCACCAAGACCCCAGCATGAATGCTACAATAGATCCCAAAGGGACGGTGGCTGAAGGCTAGTGGCAACTGTTCCTGCTTTCCAGACACAAGGGTCTAGCCTTTTGACAACCACAGCATCCAGTTAAACTGTACCCTTGCTATGTTCCCCATGGAAAAACTGCACCTACTGTGACAACCAGGACCCCTAATCCTGAGGAACTCAGAGATACAGGGACAGAGAGCACAAAGTCCCCCACTGGGACACTGAGAGCTACACTAAGTAGGACTATTTCTGTTACCACCCACTGGCCCAGCCTCATTCTTTCCAATAGGGATAGAGAACCATGTGGAAGTCTCTAACTTAGTGCCTATACTGCATCCTAAAAAATGGCAACCCATCCTTGCAGAGTATTTCCTCAGAGTCAGAGCATCACAGGTGCCTTTTGAAGGCCATTCCAGCACTCCAGCAGGCCAGCTGCCTCTGGATGGTGCCGTCTGCAATACAACCAGTAGATGCCAAGGAACAGGCCCTCGCCTACATACCTTTCCCAGCAAAGGAAGTCCCCTGTCCTGATACTATGTTCTATGTGATTCCATACCTACGGATCAAGGAGCCAATTGGTGGCATTAAACATGTATTACGTTACCAATTAAAAATGATTTCATAACAAGAGCATGTAAATGGTTTTAGGTACTGGTAAGCCATTAGCACTGAAAACAGTCAAGTCATACCAAAAATGTATTTATATTATCAAATATTCAATAGTTGGTAATAGTTTATGCTATCTATCATTTCTCAAATTAATGGGTAAGATTTAATAACTTTAGTTACTGCTTCTATGAATCCCAAATTTTTATATTGTACATTTCCAATTTCAAACTTTACAACAAAATAATTTTGTCCATACTGCTATTCTTAAATCAAGTTCAACATATAATCAAATTACTAAATTAATATATATTACAAATGTAATACTTATTCAACGATTACTAATTAATGTTTTTACACTTTGAGATTCAATCTAAATAAAAAATATCTAAACTGTTCCAGCAAAGTACGTCCCCTGTCCAGACGCTACATTTTATGTGGTTCCATGACGTGGTCAGGTTTATTACGCTGGCTTCGTTTGAATACATAATAAGCTTAGAAAATAAAGTAAACCCATAAGAACAATTTCAAAACAGTGTAAAATTCCCAAAGCAAAGATAAAAATTAAAACAAATACAATAACTATGAATCAGAGTTATTTTCTTCCTAAATACCCAGTTTTTTTTAAGTCTGTCTCATATTTTGACAATGGTCTGTTTAGAAGGAAGAAGGAATGTGCAACTCACCTTTGTACACCATATGGCCTTTCTAAAATAGGCTCTTTGAACGGAGGTGGAACGTGACCAAAATAATCAGGATAAGCCACCTCTGAATATTCTGCGACTGACTTTGTATTCTTCACAATCTCAATATAGAGATCCGAGTCATGGAGTGTTGGTCCATCAGCAACTTCAACTGATGCTTGCTCCACTGATGAAGTAGACTCGGTGTCTTCGTCATCCTCAGTTTCAACACCAGTACAGCAGAGCTTCCCTAGTTGAACTGTTCTCCCCTCAAACAGAAGATTTCCACAAGTAGCCATGTGTGGGCACGCTTTGGTGCATGCCACGACGGTGAGCGGGAGGCTGTAGTCCTTCTTCATCCCTGCAGTAAAACCTGGAGCTGTTTGAGAAGGAACAGTCTGCAATGTAATTCGGTCCAAGGCCTTCACAATATCATTGTTTAAGCCATGGGCTGATGAAAAAGTTCTATTTTGATCACCTAGCTGCTGTTGTAATGTTCTGCCATTATCTTTAATATCTTCTCCTTCCAGATCCATAAAAGTAGGTTTCTTATCACCTTCGTCTCCTTTGGGAGACACGTTCGCCTTCATCACAACTCCTTTTCTTAAACTGCCCGAGTTCCCAGCTGCTTCCTCCTCTCCTGCTGTAGGCACAACAATAGGACCACGTACTTTTCCCTCAAATGCTAAAGGCTTTGGCTCTTTGGAGATTAAGTCATAGTCCTTTGAAAATAAAAAATATGTTTAATCTTTTATCTGTAAATATTAAAATGTATGAACAAAACTAAGACTATATTCATTCTATATGCTGCTTCAGAAACCTAACATTTAAAAATGTAAAAGATGGATAAAATGCTATATTTTAATCTTGCTGACAAAAGACGCAATATAGGCTGGGGCAAAAGCAGATTTATATATGGAAAATAATACAATACTTAATAACTAGTAATATAAGAATAAACTTTGTTTTGCATACTCACAACTGTGAACCGATTTTTGCCTCACCTGCATTTAACCACAATGAAATTCAATACACTTATTTTACTTTTCTATTATAAAAATAATGCCCATATGTAACAAAAACATGGGAAATGTTAGAAAAAAAAAAAGACATTAAAATCATCCAAAATCCTCTGAGAAAGCACAACCAAATTGTTATTCACTAAATCAACAAATATTTACAAGTGTGTGTTTTGTGCAATACTTAGTGCCTCTTTTGTGCTAAGCAGTGTTTCAAGAACTTAAGAGCGATGACTTAAAAATATAAGACATCTCTTCCCTTTCGCAGCTTACATTCTTCTAAGGAAGGATGTCAGTACAACAAGGAGTAAGCATAATATAAATATATTTTATGAAACATTAGAAAGGTAAATAAAGGGTCATAGTAAAAAAGAGGGGAGAAAGGGGTAATATATTTATAAATTGCAAGTAGCAGGGGAGAAGAGGTGGGTAGCAATTTTAGATGCCACTGGTTAGGGAAACTCACTGAGAGGAAACAGAAGCAAAGGAAGAGAGGACTGCCAGCACACGGGCCCCAGAGTGGGCCGATGCCCAGGGTGTTCGAAGAGCAACAGGGGGGTAAGTATGTCTGGAACATAATGAACAAGATGAATTTAAGAGGAAAAAGAGAGCCAGATGCTATAAGGCCTTGCAGGCTATTGTAAAAATTCTGGATTTTATTTTGAAAGTTTTGAGAAGAGTTTTTCTACATCCTATGGGAAAACAACACACAGATTCCAAAAGGCAATGAATCCCAAACAAGATTTAAAACTAGAACACCCCACTTAATAAACACTACTGGAAACGACAGACATAGCGCTGAAGCTAAAAAAAAGTTATCCAAACGTCAACAGAAAAAAATTCTTATAAAGTTAAGACAGCCCTGGCCTGCTGGCTCAGTGGTAGAGCATCAGCCCAGTGTGTAGATGTCCTGGGTTGAATTCCCAGTCAGGGCACATAGGAGAAGAGACGATTTGCTTCTCCACCCTCCCCCTCTCCCTCCTCTCTCTCTAATTCACTCTTCCCCTCCCACAGACATGGCCCCAGGAGCTGAGGATGGCTCCATGGCCTTGCCTCAGATACTAAAATAGTTCAGGTGCCAAGCAACAGAGCAATGGCCCCAGATGGGAACAGCATCACCCCATAGGAAGCTTGCTGGGAGGATCCTGGTAGGGCGCATATGGCAGTCAGTTTGCCTCCCTGCTTCTCACTTAAGAAAAAATAATATAAAAAAATAATAAAGATGTATATTCATCGTACCTACTACCCACCAATTTCACTTGCAGATGTTTATTTAACCAAAAGAAATGAAGAAATACTTCCACAAAAGCTATGTATGCTCATGTTGGTATCAATTTTATTCATAATAGCCCAAAACTGCAAACATTCCAATGCTCATCA
Source organism: Saccopteryx leptura (assembly GCF_036850995.1). Lineage (NCBI taxonomy): Eukaryota > Metazoa > Chordata > Mammalia > Chiroptera > Emballonuridae > Saccopteryx > Saccopteryx leptura. Next base: position 42,319,745 of record NC_089504.1, on the reverse strand, counting down.
ATAAATGGATGGATTAAAAAATTGTGATGTACTCATACAATGAAATACTACTCGGCAATAAGAAAACTACTTATCATGTAATAATATGGGTGAAACTCAAAAACATGTTGAACAAAAGAAGACTTAAACAAAACCATACTATATGATTTCAGTTGTAAAAAGTTCTAGAACAAGCGAGATTAACCTGGAGTGACAGATAGCAGGTCAGTAGTTATCTGGGAAGGAGATGAGAAGACTGAATAAAAGGGACTTAAGGGAGACTTTCTGGGGTGACAGAAATAGTTTCTTATTTTGACTGGGTTGGTAGTTACACAATTATAGAAATCTATTGAAACTCAGTGCACTTAAATGTATGTAATTTATTGCATATAAATTATAGTTCAATAAAATTGATTCTAATAAATAAGCCAGAAAAAAAGACTAAATTTCAAAAATGAGTACAAAATACACTTTCAGACCGAAAGATAGAAAGACAGTCAGACACTAAGACATATTTCAGACAGAAGGAAAGTAATTCAGAGAGAAAGTCAGAGAAACAAGAATAAAAAATTTAAAAATAGTAAAATGTCAGTAAATCTTAAACACTGAATGTAAAACACAAAGCAATACCTTCATATGTTTTTTTTAAGCCAGAGTTAAAATATGTATTAAAAGCATATAAGTTGGTGGCAGAGCTGATGCCAGTTTTAAGTCCTCTAAGTTTCCTTTGAAAAGTTCTCCAGAGAAGGGGGAAAGGAAGGCCCCAATTAACTTCAGAATTTAGAAAATATATGTTTCATATCAAGAGTCACTAAAAGTTCTGCATATATGTCAATACTCAAACTTACACTTTAAGTGAATATAGTTTATTATATGTACCATATTTTTCGCTCCCTAAAACACACCTGACCATAAGACAAACCTAGGGTTTTAAGAAGGAAAAGAAGAAAAAAAATATTCTGAACCAAATGGTGTGTTAAAATACAGTGTGTCCTTAAAATCATGGTGCACTTTTGACCTGTCACAGGAAAGCAACAAAAGATGATAGAAATGTGAAATCTGCACCAAATAAAAGGAAAACCCTCCCAGTTTCTGTAGGATGATGTGGCAGCATGTGCGCATGCGCAGATGATGACGTAACACTGTGTATACAGCGGAGCAGCCCACGGCCATGCCAGTCGAGATGTGGATGGTACAGAGGAAAGTTCAGTGTGTTCTGTGGCTCGCTAAATTCGAATCCGTGACCAAAGTACAAATGTGAATATCAGCGTGTTTATAACAAAGCGCCACCACATAGGAATAACATTACTCGGTGGGATAAGCAGTTGAAGGAAACCAGCAGTTTGGTGGAGAAACCCCGTTCTGGTAGGCCATCAGTCAGTGACGAGTCTGTAGAGGCTATACAGGATAGTTACCTAAGGAGCTCTAAAAAATCTGTGCGTGAGCCCACATCGAACTGCACTGAGTAGGTATGAAACTGGGAGAATTTTCCTTTTATTTGGTGCAGATTTCACATTTCTGTCATCTTTTGTTGCTTTCCTGTGACCGGTCAAAGGTGCACCATGACTTTATGGACACACTATACTTAATAAAATATCGTATTTTTCACTCCATTAGATGCACGAGCATTTTCCCCTCCACTTTTTGGGGGAAAAAAGTGCATCTTCTGGAGCAAAAAGTATGGTAAATTACACCTCAATAAAGTTGTTTAAAATAAAAAATAGCAAGACTGTATAGCACTCAAACTAGAAAGGGTGAAACAAGAAAAAATATGACCCAAATAAAGGCAAAGAAACAAAAATATAGAGAAAAACAAATGGAAATACAAAATAAGATCTCATAAAGATAATCAAAGATAGGAATAATGTTATATAAATGAATTAAATACCCCAGTTAAATGGTAAAGACTCAGGCTTGATTTTTTTAAATCCAATTATATGCCGTTTAAAAGATACACATATAAAGATATCAAAGTTGGAAGTAAAATATTTTAAGATACTATAAAAATAACCAAAATTAAACTATATTAATGTTTTAAAAATCTTTTTGCCTTGCCTGACCAGGTGGTAGCGCAGTGGATAGAGCATCAGACAGGGATGCAGAGGACCCAGGGTCGAGACCCCGAGGTTGCCAGCTTGAGCGCGGGCTCATCTGGTTTGAGCAAAAGCCCACCAGCTTGAACCCAAGGTCGCTGGCTCGAGCAAGGGGTTATTTGGTCTGCTGAAGGCCCGCGGTCAAGGCACATATGAGAAAGCAATCAATGAACAACTAAGGTGTCGAAACGCGCAATGAAAAACTAATGATTGATGCTTCTCATCTCTCTCTGTTCCTGTCTGTGTGTCCCTGTCTATCCCTCTCTCTGACTCACTCTCTGTCTCTGTAAAAAATAAATAAATAAATAAATAAATAAATAAATAAATAAATAAATAAATAAAAATCTTTTTGCCTTAAAATCTTAGAGATAGTAACTCCATAACATTAAAAGGTTGAAAAGGAAATCAATTTCCATTTATAGACACATAATAAGCCTCAAAAAAATATAACAAAAACTGATCAACCTGCAAAAAGACAGACACATTCACAATCAAAGAAATTTTCAACATATTCTACACAGTAATTGATAGCATAAGAATAAAAAATAAAAAACAAAGATCTCATCATGATTAGCAATCTTTTCCTAATAGGGAAATACACAACCCATGCCTAACTGCAGAACTCTGTCAAGGACACATGAAATAGTAACAAAACTCAACCATATTTAAACCACCAAATAGCCCTCAAAAATATCAAAGGATTATAACAATAAAGAAGTATATCCTCTTATCCTAAAACTATATGCTAGAAATCAATAAGAAATTGCAAATTAAAAAACCAGCATTGACATTAACAAAAACTCAAATAAAAAGATCATAATGGAAATAGTTTCAAAATAAAGATAATAAAAATACTGAAAATCAAAGCTTTTATGATATAGCTACAACAGTAGAATAAAATTTATCACCCAAAAATGTAAATACTGAAAAAGAAAAAATGCTGAAGCCTTTCTTAACATGGTAATACAAAAAAAAAAAAAAAAAGATAAAGGTCAAGAAAAAGAAAGAACAAAAACTAAAAAAAAAAATCAAGACATGGCACTGTATGCACATCATTTAGAAATATGGGGATTAACTTCAGAAACATATAAAAAGTGATTGTAGGAAATAGCAGGTAGGAGGGGTCAATAGTTTCCTGATTAAACTATGTAACACTATTTGACTCTTAAAACTCTGTCCATGTATAACCTTAATAAAAATTTAAAACTAAATTAAAAAGAGGGCAAAAAGTAATAAAAATAAAGCATAACAAAAGTTCATATGTCATCATGCTACCACAGATGTAAGGGGGGAAAAAGCTGTAAAAATGTAAAATTTTGACACTTCCCATATTCTACTGTCAAGAAACAAAAGCAAATAAAACTGTATTTGTCATTATGAATAAATAATTATAGCTTTTAAAGCATGGTAAGGTCCTCTAAAAAACAGTCTGCTGATAATTACTTTAATAATTTCATAGGTTGCCTTCAAATGAGTTCATTTTGCCTCCATCTGGCCATTAAATAATAGATTTAATACATCTGGAAACAAAGTGGATGCTGTCCTGGCTGGGTTGCTCAGTGGATAAAGTGTCGATCCAGTACACCAAGATTTTGTGTTTGATCCCCAGTCAGGGGACATAGGAGAAGCAATTAATGAGGACATAACTTAATGGAACAACTAAGTAGAACAAGGAATTGATGCTTCTCTCTCTCTCTCTCTCTTTCCCTTCCCTCCCCCTTTACTCTATCAATGGAAAAATTTTTTTAAATGTGGGTAGTGTTCAGGATTTAATATACACATTGAGTAATTTTAAGCGTCACTGGTCGATGTAGAAAATGATATACAAAGCAAAGTAGAAAAAGGCAGATTATCAATTTCATTTATGTTTACTATCTCAGTATTCTTCAATAACCTGTCTGCCAACCAGTACTGGTCTGCCAGAAATTTTGTGCCAGTTCATGAAAGAGTTAATCCATCACCCTGATGTTGTATAAAGATTGAAAGCCACTGTACTATCTCATGAGCTGCCAGAATTTGATATAATGATGGATGCAAAAACATTCTTTCAAACACTTCTTATCTAGAACCAACCAATATTTTTAATCTTCAAAAGTACATAATTTAAGTATCACTGCCTGTATGTAGTTCCAATACAGACTTCAAAAAATAGAAACTACAGTATTTGAACAGTGCATTCCTCTAAAACCTAAAAATTAGAGAGCCAAGTGTCAGTATAACTACTTTAGAAATGATTTTCCAACTATGTAAATAAAAGATAACATGGTATTTCCTGCAACATATGCTGCAGAAATAGAGCTAATTATTCTACATAAAACTTTATGGCAAAATAAAGACTATGTTAATAATTATGTTCTATCTGAAAGACTTAAAGTAGCTTCTCTTGCTTAAACACAGTAAAAAGAAGTACTTACTTAGGAAGATTTTTCAGAAATCTCTCACTTAGACAAACTTGTCTTTACCATCTGACTCTGAACACACAAAGTCAGACCAAAAGTAGGAATCTGCTGTAGAAGCAGCCAAACAAAAGAGCAAGTTGGCCAGCTGTTCATAGGTACCAAGCAAGAAACCATCAAGGGTAGCCTGCTCCAGGTGAACATCCTATCCTTCACACCCATTAAAGACTAACTCCTCTCCATCCCTACAATTTTTAAGCACATAGAGAAGAAAGGAGGTGACTTCTTCACACAATAATCAATTCCTTCCCCAAATCCCTTCCATAATATTCTTCTGCTTTGAGTTAGCTGTATTTGTTATCTCTCTGGTTTTATTTTTAAGTGGTTTTTACCTGGTTACAAAGGTGTTAAAAGAGCAGCCAGATACTTCCTGTAGGTTGACAGTAAGAAAAGACCCTGTATCCTTTCCCAAATGTCTCTTCTTACCTTCTTTCTCATTTTGACAAATACCCTCTCTTTCAATTCCTGCCCCTTTTTTTAGCATTTCTGATTTCAGAGTACCTTCCTATCCTTAATGTATGGGGGGAACCAAGACCATGGGGAAGAGAGGAGGGCCACTTGCTGCTGCTCCTTCTACTACAGCCAGAGCATGTATGCTCACAAAGAGAAACCTGAATAACTGGAACTGTGAAATGGAAACATCAGCTAACAACTATTGCTCTTTTATTATTTCTCACAAATGACCTCACACTGAAGTCATTTTCTTTAGACTGGGAATTAAATATAAAGAATTTAGGGGTACTGGGGTTTTCAGTAAGAGCTAAATAAATCTGAGAGTATCTGCTCCAAGTCCTTTTTATTTTTTTAGTTTATGATCCTGGGCAGTTTCAGACTTATTTTCAAGGACCCATCACAAGCAAGCAGCACAATGAGAATAAGAAACTAATTAATAATAAAACTACCATATGACCCAGCAATCCGTTTACTGGGTATCTACCCTAAAAACTCGAAAACATTGGTAAATACATGTGCACCCCCATGTTCATCACAGCATTATCACAGTGGTGAAGACATGGAAATAACCAAAATGTCCCTTGATAGAGCACTGGATAAAGAAGATGCAGTACATATATACAATGGAATACTACTCAGCCATAAGAAATGATGACATAGTGCCATTTACAACACCATCAATGGACCTTGAGAACATTAACTGAGTGAAATAAGTAAATCAAAAAAGTTGAGAACTGTATGATTTCACACATTGGTGAAATATAAAACTGAGACTTGTAGACATAGATAAAAGTAGTTAATGCCCTGGCCGGTTGGCTCAGCGGTAGAGCGTCGGCCTAGCGTGCGGAGGACCCGGGTTCGATTCCCGGCCAGGGCACACAGGAGAAGCGCCCATTTGCTTCTCCACCCCTCCGCCGTGCTTTCCGCTCTGTCTCTCTCTTCCCCTCCCGCAGCTAAGGCTCCATTGGAGCAAAGATGGCCCGGGCGCAGGGGATGGCTCTGTGGTCTCTGCCTCAGGCGCTAGAGTGGCTCTGGTCGCAACATGGTGACACCCCAGAGGGGCAGAGCATCGCCCTCTGGTGGGCAGAGCGACGCCCCATGGTGGGCGTGCCGGGTGGATCCCGGTCGGGCGCATGCAGGAGTCTGTCTGACTGTCTCTCCCTGTTTCCAGCTTCAGAAAAATGAAAAAAAAAAAAAAAAAAGTAGTTACGGAGGGGTAGGAGGGCATAAGGAAGGACATGGGGAGGGGGTGGGGGGAAGGGTGTAAAGAGGGACAAATATATGGTGACTGAAAATGATTTGACTTTGAGTGATGGGTATACAACATAATCGACAGTTCAAATGCTATAGAAATGTTTAACTGAAACCTACGTACTCATGCATCAATGTCACCCTTTAAATTTAATTTTCTAAATAAAATAATAATAAAAAAAGAAACCACTATAGATCTACTAATTGCCGTCATTCAATCAGCTTTACTTGCTGTGTAATCCAGGCTGTCTAATTATGTTTCAGGAAACAAAGGAGGGCAATAAATGTTAGCAAGAACTCGTTCTCACTATGAACCAACTTAAAAACTTTGAGTTGCCTTCCTCTCTCCTAGACATTCCACAATTACACAATGACTTTCAGGGGGACAAAACCCAACATGCATAGACTATACATATTTTAAATTCAGCTATTTTGGGGGGGGGGTTTTGTTTTGTTGTTGTTTCGTGGCAAAGAGAGAGAGAGGCACGAATAGGGACAAACAGGAAGGGAGAGACACATCAATTCTTTGTTGCGGCTCCTTAGTTGTTCATTGATTGATTTCTCATAAGAGTTTTGATTGGGGGGGGGGTGCTACAGCAGACCGAGTGACCCCATGTTCAAGCCAGCAACCTTGGGCTCAAGCTGGTGAGCCCTGCTCAAACCAGATGAGCCCGAGCTCAAGCTGGCAACCTCGAGGTCTTGAACCTGGGTCCTCCACATCCCAGTCCGATGCAATATCCACTGCGCCATCACCTGGTCAGGCTAAATACAGCTGTTTCTTAGCTTTCATCCTCCCTCCGTTGAATGCAACTGTTACAAAGAAGACTTTAAAATAAGATTTTGAAATGCCATTTTAAAGAATATTTTTTAAAGAGTAAAAACTACATCAAGTAAAGTGAAAAGCCAAACTGATGAAAAAATTAAAAGAGCTAGTCCCCTTATTTTACAGATAAGCAATTTATACCCAGAATGCTGAAGTAATTGTCCAATGTCATTCAGGAAAGCAATACTACTTTCATTTTTTAGAAATAAAAAAATTATACACCTAAGGGAAGGAAAAAACTTTTTCTTAAAATCAGTTAAGATGCTGAATTTTCTATAAGTATACCTGAAAATCATCAACAAGCTCAGGGAAAAGGTGTTCATACATTTTAAGTTCTTCTATCGTTCGTCCTGGTTCTTGCTGGGGTTTTAGCTTGTTAATATCCGTTTCAATATCATCATTCTGAAATAATAAAAATGGCATGTCACCATTTAAGAAAACATAAAATTACAGAACATATTTCAGATTTAAGGTTTTCCATATTATTACTTATAATTAGAAAATAATCACTGAATAAAGGGTGTATCCATTTTACCGTAAATTAAAACTTGCTTGTATTTTTAGGTTGTTGTTGTATTATTGTTGTTTGGTTCTTTTGATTTGCTTTTGTCAAAAAATTTTCTAATAAAACATAGTATTTGGGCTCCTCAAGATAGAAAAACTAGTGTCAAAATCAAGACTAAAGTATGCTTCCCCCAATTACCCTAATAGCCATCATTTTGACATATTAAAGGGCAGGTAAACTTAAGAAAACTAAATTGAAAAGCTTAAGAATATAATGATGCTGGTGATAATCAAAATAATATTTATTGAGTACTGAAAATAAATGAAGCACTATGCTAAGGATTTTACATTTATTATCTAATTTACTCTGCACAAGAACACCGTGAAATAATAGTACTGTCTCCATTTTTTATTTAATTAATTGTGTTCACATAGATTCTAGTTTCACCTAGAATGCACCCCCCTCCCCCTTATTCCCTTCAACATCTCCCTTACCCCCCTCCCAAGAGCGCCCTCCCCCTTCCCTTCAGGTTTATCTCATCCTATCATCCCCTTTCTCTCTCTCCTCTTTTCCTCCGGTCCTTTTTTTTTTTTTTTTTTTGTATTTTTCTGAAGCTGGAAACGGGGAGAGACAGTCAGACAGACTCCCGCATGCGCCCGACCGGGATCCACCCGGCACGCCCACCAGGGGCAACGCTCTGCCCACCAGGGGGCGATGTTCTGCCCCTCCGAGGCGTCGCTCTGCCGTGACCAGAGCCACTCTAGCGCCTGGGGCAGAGGCCAAGGAGCCATCCCCAGCGCCCGGGCCATCTTTGCTCCAATGAAGCCTTGGCTGCGGAAGGGGAAGAGAGAGACAGAGAGGAAAGAGGGGGTGGGGGTGGAGAAGCAAATGGGTGCTTCTCCTATGTGCCCTGGCCAGGAATCGAACCTGGGTCGCCCGCACGCCAGGCCAACGCTCTACCGCTGAGCCAACCGGCCAGGGCTCCTCTGGTCCTTTCAATCCCTCCTCTGTCTCAATTCCATTCCTCAGTTCTCATTGTTCCCTGGATTCCTCAAATGAGTGAGGTCATATGATATTTTTCTTCCTCTGCCTGGCTTATTTCACTTAACATAATAGTTTCCAGGTCCATCCATGTTGTTGCAAAAGGTAATATTTCCTTCTTTTTCATGGCCCCATAGTATTCCATTGTACATATGTACCACTGCTTTTTAATCCACTTGTCCACTGATGGACACTTAGGCTGTTTCCAGATCTTCGCTATTGTGAACAATGCTACCATAAACACGGGGGTGCGTTTCTTTTTTTCAGTTGGTGATATGGTGTTCTTGGGATATATTCCCAAAAGTGGGATGGCTGGATCAAAAGGCAGATCCATTTTTAATTTTTGAAGAATCTCCATACTGTTTTCCACAGTGGCTGCACTAGTCTGCATTCCCACCAACAGTGCAGGAGGGTTCCCCTTTCTCCACATCCTCGCCAGCACCTATGGTGTGTTGTTTTGTTGATGAGCACCATTCTGACTGGTGTGGATGCCAAGATGGCAGCGGAGTAGGCAGACGCACAAACTCCCAGCTCACAACACCAAACTGGATTATAAATTAATTTAGAAACAATTAGCATGAAAAACCAACTTTGGACTATAAGAACAGCTCTCAAAAACCAAAGAGCAAAGAAGAAACCACACCGAGCCTGGTAGGGAGCATTGAGGAACGGTGGGTCTCCCCTGCTTCTTGGCACAAAGGGGGCGTGAGGCAGGGAGCCCAGAAGGGCTCTTATTCCAAGGAAAAGCGCAGAAAATATCGCTCACAGCCACTTGCCTGGGGACCTGTGAACAAGGTATGCTGAGAGGGCTGGCTTGTCTTCCAAAAGGAAATTGGGGGGAGAGAGACAGATGGTGATGAGCAGAGGAATGCATGGGATGACCTGAGAAGCTGACTCATCTAGTGCTGGAGGCGGCCATAGCTGGGGGAGGGGTTGATCCCTCAACACAGCACAAGCCTAAAGTGGTTCCGGGTGACTCACTTCCAGAAATCTCTCCAGCTCCAATCAGCGCAACAAGACACAACTGAAAACAGGAAGGGGGGAGAAGGGGCAGTAACTCAGGTCTCCATGGAGATCTGAGATACACCTCCCCCTACTGAAGCAGAGAAAGCACTCTCCGGGGGTAGCTGCATGGATAAGAAAACAGGACCTATACATATGCTGTCTACAAGGGACACAACTCAAAACAAAAGATACACATAGACTAAAGGTAAAAGGATGAAAAAAAATATTTCATGCAAATGGAAATGAAAAAAAAGCTGGGATAGCAATACTTATGTCAGACAAAATGGACTTTAAAACAAAGGCTACAGTAAGAGATAAAGAAGTTCACTACATAATGATAAAGGGAGCAATCCAACAGGAAGATATAACCGTTATAAATATCTAAGCACCTAATATAGGAGCACCTAAATATATAAAGCAGACTTTGATGGATATAAAAGGTGAGATCAACAGCAATACTATAATAGTAGGGGATTTCAATACCCCACTAACATTATTAGATAGATCCTCAAGGAAGAAAATTAACAAAGAAACAGCAGACTTAAAGGACACACTAGATCAACTGGAGTTAATAGATATCTTCAGAACTTTTCACCCTAAAGCAGCAGAATATACATTCTTTTCAAGTGCTCATGGTACATTCTCTAGGAGAGACCACCTGTTAGGGCACAAAAGCAGTCTCAACAAATTTAAGAAGATTGAAATCATATCAAGCACTTTCTCTGATCACAATGGCATGAAACTAGAAATCAACCACAACAGAAAAACTGAAAAATTCTCAAACACATGGAAACTAAATAGCATGTTATTAAATAATGAATGGATTAACAATGAGATCAAAGAAGAAGAAAAAAAATTCCTAGAAATGAATGATTATGAGCATACAACAACTCAAAATTTATGGGACACAGCAAAAGCAGTACTGAGAGGAAAGTTCATAGCACTACGAGCATACTTTAAGAAGCTAGAAAAAGCTCAAATAAACAACTTAACCCTGCATCTAAAAGTACTGCCTCCATTTAACTGAGGAGAAAACAGGTACAGAGAGGTTAAGTGGCTTGCTCAAAATTACACAGCTTACAAATAGAGGAGCCAGGACACCTGGGTTGTCAGTGACTCCAGAGCAAACTCTTTTAGTTAACACAATATACTACCTCAAAAGAGACTAATGATTATCATGCACTCTTGTATTCCATGGTCAAGAATGTACCCTTACGGCCCTGGCCAGTTGGCTCAGTGGTAGAGCGTCAGCCTGGCATGCAGGAGCCCCTGGTTCAATTCCCGGCCAGGGCACACAGGAGAAGCACCCATCTGCTTCTCTACCCTCCCCCTCTCCTTCCTCTCTGTCTCTCTCTTCCCCTCCTGCAGCGAGGCTCCATTGGAGCAAAGTTGGCCCAGGCACTGAGGATGGCTCCATGGCCTCTGCCTCAAGCGCTAGAATGGCCCTGGTTGCAACAGAGCAACGCCCCAGATGGGCAGAGCATCGCCCCCTGGTGGGCATGCCAGGTGGATCCCGGTCTGGCACATGCGGGAGTCTGTCTGACTACCTCCCTATTTCCAACTTCAGAAAAATACAAAAAAAAAAAAAAGAAAGTACCCTTAAAAAAGTTCAGTATCACCATTCACTCTGTTTTTCAGGGAAAAGAAAGGAGTGGAACAACAGCCAGAAATTATTTCCATGACCCTTTGGGAAAGAAGCGGGTAAGTTTAGAAGAGAAGCTATTCTAGGGCCTTCAACTACTCTGGCCTCACACAAATGCAAACTCATTATTACCTTCACTGGTGGCTAAAGAGAGATGATAAGACCATTTATTAATTTTCAATTGGTATTCATTTTTAATTTTTCATTTATCTTACTACCACAAAGTTAACTACTTATTTTTCTGCCTTATTTTACTATGCTTCAATCTCAAAATGCTTTACAAACCTGTACCTGACTATATTTATATATTTCATAATAAGTAATTTAAAAGGAAAAACATACTATGCATTTCTTATATTTCATACTCAGAAATTGAGCTATTATTTGTATAACCAATAAGTTGTCCCTCATTGCTATAAACAGCTTGGTTTTACTTAAAGAGTATCATGTTAATTACTGAATCATTATTATATAATTATTATTACATGAATATGTAATTTCACATATCTTTATGCATTGAAGTATCAAAAATATATAATTTTCTTGACTAGCATGTAATAAAGAATACAATGCTTTCAAAATAACAAAGTAATTTACAGTGGCATTATCTTCTCTAGGTATACTAGATCAATGTTCAATATTATTTGTGAAAATGCTGCCTTAAAATAGCGGCTGCTTGCATTTAAAAAAAAAGACTTGACCTATAGCTAGTATTATATTTTCTAGTACATAAACATATTATGTCTAGTTTTTCACATCTATGATTTCTCTGATCAGTGTTTTGTGATTGTCAAGATATAAATTTTTCCATATATTATATAAGATATACTCCTAAGTAGTTAATAGTTCAGTGCTATTGTAAATGGTACTTTAAAATGTGTACCTACATCTTCATTGCTAATTCATATAATTTTTAATATTTAATGTTCTATATTTATATACAGAATAAACTTTTTAATATTAAAAATAAGAACTTACATGTAAAACATGTATAGTGAGTAAAGAATTCACTGGCCTTTTTCAGACCGATGCATTCAAAGAAACATTATTTTCTCTTTCAAAAGGTTTACTGTCCATAGTCAGCCATGATAAAAAGATGTGGACAGAATAAATAAATCTACCATTAACTACATCTATTTACACAATCTTTGTTTAACAACTGGGTATTCAATCTATTAAGTTGACTGATGCAGATATTAATACCAACCTTAAAATTTTGATCTAGGTCATCTTCATTTTCGGTTTCATTTTCAGCTTCTAAATCAGTATCATCGTTGTCATCACTTTCATCTACTACATCATCCACTGTGATACAAAATGTGCTATAAGTAAGTAGGTCAGAGGTAAGCATTCTACAACATACATATCCAAAGATAGAATGTTTTATGTATCTATATATATAAAGTATTTCGATCACAAAAAAAAATTAAATGAAATTTCTTATTAAAAATGTCTCTAAGGCTGTAGCAGGTATTGAAAAACCTATGAGACAAAGTAAAAATGCTTTAAAATTTGGAAAAGCACTGTAAAAATGAGTGCGTTTTTTTTACTAATGTTTTGTTTTTAAAAAATAATGTCTTATGTTACAACAGCTTGAATGAAGCATCTTGTTTCCCATTTATGATCAATTTTAACAATTCATTTCATCTCATTCACAATTCACTTCCCATTTATTTGTTTCAGTGACTACCATGTGTCAGATACTGTGTTGTGTTCTGGGGATTTTTTAAAAGATGTGTAACAGTCCCTGCTCTCAGGGAGCTCATGAAAGTAAAGAGAAGAAAAGAGGAAACACGTAATTATATTAAAGAAGATATACATTAATGAAAGCATACACTTAAAAATGCTGTGGGAAAGCAAGAGATGGAATAACGTAATTGCCAACTGCTTGGGGCCAAGGGCTCATCAGTGGTCACTCGACTATACAGGTAACAAATAAGCAGTAACTTGAAGAAAGATTGCAGCTTTCTGGGCGAGCATAGCATGGGTGAGTGTGGAAAAAGAAATGATAATGCTAAAATTAAAAATTTAATGATACTGTTGGAAAATAATAGCTTAAATGTGACTTAACTTGTATGCTTGGGAAAGTACTAAGAGAAGCAAATAAGAATAAGAAAATGAAGGGTACTGGAGGCCAAGTAATTTAGATTTTTTAACCTGTGGAAGATAAGTGCTGAGGATTTTCAAAAGGAAAATGGATTAATTTAACTCATTTTTTCAAAAGATCACCTTAGCAGGTGTGAAAGAGCAAGTATATATGTGGAGGGAGACCAATTAACAGAGGAAAAGACAACAGCAGCCAGTAATGGGGATGAAGAATGAATTTACATTAGAGAAAATCTCATAGTATAGAAAAGGACATGAGGACCATGGATGTGGGGGAGACAAGGAAAGAAGAGTAAAGGAGTTATTGTGAGAGTACTGGAGTAAATAACTGAGTGTTGTTTATTTTTTGTAGGGATATCTCAAAAGGATACTGTTCTAAACTTTTTTATTTTTTAACTCTATTGAAGAATAATTGACCAATATAATTGTATATATTTAAAGTATACAAATGATGATTTATTTTTAATTAAGTGAGAGGAGTGGAGGCAGAGAGACAGACTCCTGCTCGGCAACCGAGCTATTTTAGCACCTGAGGTAAAAGCCATGGAGCCATCCTCAGCACCCAGAGCCAAGTTGCTTGAACCATTCGAGCCATGGCTGTGGGAGGGGAAGAGAGAGAGAAGAAGGAAGCCGAAGCAGATGGTCACTTATCCTGTGTGCCCTGACCAGGAATCGAACCCAGGATTTCCACATGCTGGGTCGATGCTCTACTGCTGAGCCAACCAGCCAATGCCATGATGATTTGATATACATATACATTGTAAAGTAATTACCAACATGAAGATAATTAACACATCTAATCACCTCGCATAATTAACATTGTTAACGTGTGTGTGTGTGTGTGTGTGTGTGTGTGTGTGTGTGTGTGTGAATGTTTAAAAATTACTCTCAACCTAAGTTGGTTACTGAGAGTAAATAGACAACTGGATAAAAAGTTGTATACACATACACAATGAAATATTACCCATAAAAAGGAATGAAACCTTAGCATTTGCAACAGCATGCATAAACCTAGAAGTGAAATAAGTCAGACAGAGAAAGACAAATACCACATAATTTCATTTACATGTGGAATCTAAAAAACAAAATAAACAAAAAAATAAAAGCAGGCTCATAGATGCAAAGAACAGACTGATGTTTACCAGATGGGAGGGGTTTGGGGACCAGGTTTAAAAGGTGAAGAAGGAATAAGTACAAATTGGTAGTGATATAATAGTCACAGGTATGTAATAAGTCACAGGCACAGGGAATATAGTCCATAATAGTGTTATAACTATGTACGGGCATAGGTGGGTACACTAGTCCATAGTAGTGTTATAACTACGTACGGGCATGGGAGGATCACTTCCTAAAGTATGTTTATCTAACCTTTATGTTGTACACCTGAAACCAATACAAAATAATATAACAATGTAAAATGTAATTGAAAAAATTTAATTTTTTAAAAATTTACTCTCAAAAACTTTCACATATAAAATACCAGGTTATTAACTACAGTCACCATGTACTTTAGACCCTCAGAACTTAATCCTTTTTTTCTTAATCCTTTTTTTTTAAGTGAGAGGAGGGGAGATAGTAAGACAGGCTCCCACATGCACCCCAACCAGGATCCACCCAGCAATCCCATCTGAAGCTGATGTTCATGTACCAACCTATTTTTAGCACCTGAGGTTGTCACGCTCAGACCAACTGAGCTAATCCTCAGCACCCAGGGCCAACACTCAAATCAATCATACCACTGGCTGCAGAAGGGGAAGAGGGAGAAAAAGGGGAGATGGAAGGGGAAAGATGTCACTTCTCCTATGTGCCCTGACCAGGAACCAAACCCAGGACATCCATATGCAAGGCCATCCACTGAGCCACTGGCCAGGGCCCAGAACTTAATCCTAAAACTGAAAAATTTCTACCCTTTGACCCTTACCACTCTCCTAACCCCTAGTGTCTAACATTCTATTTTCTGTTTCTATGAAATCAGTTGTTTTTAAGCTCCCACATATAAGTGATACTACACAATATTTGTCTTTCTGTCCGGCGTATTTCACTTTAACATAGTGCCCTCCCGACTTACCCATGTTTGTCGCAAATGGCAGGAAATCCTTAGTTTTTATTGGCTGAGTTATATTCACATATCTATCTCATATATTCTACATATCTGTCTCATATATAGCTATAGCTATAGATACAGATATAATCTCTTTTTCAATATCCATTCATCTATCAAAGGACATTTAGACTGTTTCCAAATCTTCGCTATTGTGAGCCATGCTGCAATGAACATGGGTGTGCAGATATCTCTTCAAGATGATTTTGATTCCTTTTGGATATATACCCAGGAGTGTAACTGCTAAACCAAATAAGTAGGCCTATTTTTAATTTTGAGGAACTTATATACTGTTTCCCATATTAGCTGTACCATTTTACATTCCCACCAGTAATTTATGAGGGCTCCGTTTCCTCCACATTGTTGCCAAGATTTGCTCTTGTCTTTTTCATAATAGTCATTCTAAAAGGTGTGAGGTGATATAGATCACTGTTGTTCTGACTTGTATTTTCCTAATGATTGGTGATGATGATGATAACCCTTTTATATACCTATTGGATATTTGTATACTTTGGGGAAATGTTTATCCAGGTTCTTTGCCGATTTCTAAATGGGATTGTTTTTGTACTAGTCAGTTGCAAGAGTTATTTATATATTTTGGATATTAACTCCTTGTCAGGTATATGGTTTACAAATACTGCATTGCTTCCTTTACTATGCTGACTATCTTTAGTTTGATGTAGTCCCACTCATTTATTTTACTTTCTATTGCCCTTTTTTTTTCTTTTTTTTTTTTTTTTGGTGTCTTATTCAAGAACTCATTGCCCAAACCAATGTCAGGAATCTTTTCCCCTAAGTTTTCTTCAAGAAGTTTTACAGTTTCAAGTCTTATATATATTTAAGTGTTTGATCTATTTCTTGTTAGTGGTATAAAATAGTGGTGCTTTTTTATTCTTTTACATGGGGATATCTAGTTTTCCAAAAACCATTTTAAACAGACTTTTTCCTCATTGTGTTTGTGGTACCCTTATCAAATTAATTGATCCTATGTGCGTGGGTTTATGTCTGGGCTCTCTATTCTGTTACATGATCTATGTGCCTGCCTTGAGTACCATACAGCTCTGATTATTAAAGCTTTGTAATAGTCTGAAATCAAGAACTGCAATGCCTCCAGCTTTGTTCTTGTTTCTCAGGATTGCTTGGTTATTTGTCTTTTGCGGTTTCACACAAATGTTAATTTTTTAAAAATAATTCTGTGAAAAAAATCACTTTTTAAAGGAATTGTGTTGAATCTGTAGATCACTTTGGGTAGTATGAATATCTTGGGTTAATTCTTCTAACCCAAGAACAGGGGTTACCTTTCTATTTATTTGTGTACTCTCACAATCTCTTTCATCACTCTCTTATAGTTTTCAGTGTGCAGGTCTTTCAACTCCGTGGTAAAATTTACCCCAAAGGATTTTATTGTTTTTGATGTTATTGTAAATGTGACTGCACTCTTAATTTCTCTTTTAGTTCACTGTTAGTGTATAGAAATGCAACTGATTTTTGTATATTGATTTTATATCCTGATTCTTTTCTGAATTCTTTTATTAGATCTAAACAATTTTTGGTGTTGACTTCAGGGTTTCCTATAAGATCACATCATCTGCAAAGATAATTTATTTCTTCCTTTCTGATTTGAATGCTTTTTATTTCCTTTTCTAGCCTAATTGCTATAACAAGGATATTCAGTATTATATCAAATAGAAATATCAAGAGCATCCTGGTCATGTTCCTGATCTTCGAAGAAAGGCTTTTAGCTTTTCACCATTGAGTATGGTGTTAGCTATGGGATTATCATACATGGTCTTTGTTATGATGAGGTCTTTGTCATTCCTTCTATAACTAATTTGTTAAGTGTTTTTTTTTATCATGAAAGGGTTTTGAATTTTGCAAGTGCTTTTTCTGCATCTAGTGAGATGATCATATAATTTTTGTCCTTCAGTGTACCACATTTTTATTTGTGAAATGTTGAAACATCCTTGCATCCCAGAGAAGAATCCCACTAGATCACAGTGTATGATCCTTTATGTTTTTAAATTGTTTACTCTGTTGAGAATTTTTGATCTACGTTCATCACTAATATTGGGCTATAACCTTTTCTTAAGAGTCCTTGCTTGGCTTTGGTACCAGGATAAATGCTGGTTCCGTAAGATGAGTTTGTTTTATTTTTGTTTTTAGACTTTATTTACTTAGAAAGAAGATAGAAAGGGAGAGAGAGAGAAATAAGGGGGAGAGGAGCAGGAAACATCAACTCCCATATGTGCCTTGGCCAGGCAAGCCCAGGGTTTCAAACCGGCAACCTCAGCATTCCAGGTCGATACTTTATCCACTGAGCCACCACAGGTCAAGCCCGTAAGATGAGTTTGGAAGTGTTCCTTCTTCTTCAGTTTTTGGAAGAGTTTAACAATTCTCATTAGGCCCTGGCCAGTTGGCTCAGTGGTAGAGCATCAGCCTAGCTTGTGCAAGTCCTGGGTTCAATTCCCAGTCAGAGCACACAGAAGCAACCATCTGCTTCTCCATTTCTCCCCCTCTCTCCCTCAATCCCTTCCCCTCTCTCTCTCTTTCTTCTCTCCTCCCACAGCCATGGATCAAATGGTTCAAACAAGTTGGTCCCAGGCACTGAGGATGGCTCCATAACCTTGCCTCAGGCACTAAAACAGCTCAGTTGCAGAGCGGCAGAGCGGCGGCCCATGTGGGCAGAACATTGCCTGTCAGGGGGTATGCTGGGTGGATCCCAGTTGGGGTGCATGTGGGAATCTGTCTCTCTGCCTCTCTGCCTCTCCATTTTTTAAAAAAAAAAAAAAAAAAAAAAAGGAATTCTCTTTAAATGTTTGGTAGAAGTCACTGTGAGCCATATCTGGTCCCAGGCTTTTGCTGGGAGACTTTAAATTACTGATTCAGTCTCCTTAGTAGTAGTTGATCTGTTCAGATTTTCTATTTCTTCATGATTCAGTTTTGACAGGTATTATATTTCTAGGAATTTATTCATTTCTTTTAGGATGTCCAATTTAGTGGGAGTATAACTATTCATAGTAATCTCTTATAATCCTTTATAATTTTGTTATCAGTTGTAAAACCTCCGTTTTCATTTATAGTATATTCTTACTTCTTTAGCTAAAGGTTTGTCAATTTTGTTTTTAAAAGAACTATTCATTTATCATTTGTATTTGTCCACTTCATTTATTTCTGCTCCAATCTTTATTATTTTCTTCCTTCTGTTAACTTTTTCTTAAATTTTTTAAGATTTGTTTTGTGACCCAACATATGATCTAGCCTGGAGAATGTTGTGTGTGTGCTTGAGAAGAATGTGTTTCCTGCTGCTACTGGATGGAATTTTCTGTATATGTCTGTTAGGTCTATTTGGTCTAACGTGTCGTTCAAATCCATTATTTCCTTATTTTCTGTCTGAACTATCTATTCATTGCTGAAAGTAGAATACTGAAGTCCCCTATTATAACTGCATTGATATTTATTTCTCCTTTCAGATCCATTAATAATTAATATATCAATATTATATTTAGGTGCTCCAGTATTGGGTGTATATGTTTATAATGATTATATCCTCTTCAGGAATTGACCCCTTTATCATTACATAATAAACTTCTTTATCTCTTGCTACACTTTTTAAGTTAAAGTCATTTTGTATAATGTAAATATAGCTAATCCTCCTCTCTTTCGGTTTCCATTTGTAAAGAATACCTTCTTTTATTCCTTCATTTTCAGCTTATGAGCACCCTAACACTTAAATGAGTCTCATGTTGGCAGAGTATAGTGCGTTGCTTTATCAATCCATTCAAATATTCTGTCTTTCAATTGGAAATTTTTAACTTTATATTAAGACTAATTATTTATAAGTAAGGACTTATTATTGCCATTTTGTTCATTGTTTTATGATTGTTTTATAGTTCCTTTCTTCCTCTCTTGCTGTCTTTGTGAGTTGATGATTTTTTTTGTAGTGGTATACTTTGATCCTCTTATCCTAATTATTTATCTATTATTGTTTTGTGGTTACCATTGGGCTTCCACAATACATTGTATCATTATTGCCTATTTTAAATGGATAACAGCTTAACTTCAATTGCATAAAAACATTCTATATGCTTGAGTTCAAAGTGATTTATATGCCATCATTTCAATACCAGTGTATTTTGAATTTTACTATATATACCTTTATCAGTAAATTTTATAATTTCATGTTTTCTTATAATAGCATCTATTTGTTTTATTTATTTATTTATTTATTTATTTTTAACAGAGACAGAGAGAGAGTCAGAGAGAGGGATAGACAGGGACAGACAGACAAGAACAGAGAGATGAGAAGCATCAGTCATTAGTTTTTCATTGCGCAGTGCAAGACGTTAGTTGTTCATTGATTGCTTTCTCATATGTGCCTTAACTATGGACCTTCACCAGACCAAGTAACCCCTTGCTCGAGCCAGCAACCTTGCGTCCAAGCTGGTGAGCTTTGCTCAAACCAGATGAGCCCGTGCTCAAGCTGGTGACCTCAGGATCTCGAACCTGGGTCCTCTGCATCTCAGTCCAATGCTCTATCCACTGCGCCACCGCCTGGTCAGGCAGCATCTATTTGTTTTAGCTTAAAGAGCTGCCTTCAGCACTTCATGTAAGGCAAGTCCAGTAGTGATACATTCCTTCAGCTTCTCTTTTTCTGAAAAAATCTTCATCTCTCTAATATTTCTGCAGGAAAGCTTTTCTGGGTAAAGTATTCTAGGATGGCAGCTTTTTTCTTTGTGCACTATGAATAAAGGGTGGGGCAAAAGTAGGTTTATACTTGTTCATATGAAAAATAATGCAACAGTAAATAATAAAGCCCTGGCCGGATGGCTCAGTGGTAGAGGGTCAGCTGGGCATGTGGATGTCCCAGGTTCGATTCCTGGTCAGGGCACACAGGAGAAGCACCCATCTGCTTCTCCACCTTTCCACCTCTCCTTTCTCTCTATCTCTCTCTTCCCCTACTGCAGCCAAGGCTCCATTAGAGCAAAGTTGGCCCAGTTGCTGAGAATGGCTCTGTGGCCTCTGCCTCGGGTACTAGAATATGGCTCTGGTTGCAACAGAGCAACACCCAGATGGGCAGAGCATTGTTCCCTATTGGGCATGCCGGGTGGATCCCAGTCAGGTGCATGAGGGAGTCCTTCTGCCTCCCACCCTTCTCACTTCAGAAAAATATGTTTTTAAATTCTAATAAAACCTTTCAAATATTTTCCTTCATATAATATTTTCCTCTGTTTTTATAATCCAGCTGTGAAATGCCACATGGCTTTGGGTATCTGAGGCCTTCTTTTCTATTCTGATGATCTATTCTTATACCATTATCACATTATCAATAAATAATTATTATAGCCTAATTATACAACTAAAATCAAGGAATATAAATCATTCCTTGTAATTTTCAAAACTTTCTTGGCTCATTTATAGTAAAAAGAAAAATATAGAAAAAAAGCAAATGCTTGTCAACAGGAAACTAGTTAAATTTTACTATATCTGTATAATATAACAAAAGGAATAAGTCAGTACGTTCTGTAAGGTTTTAGAAAGTATATTCCTGCCAACAGGTTTATTTTGTTGTTATTTTGCTCCTATAAATGTGATTTACTTTCCCTTTATGTTTTTTAACCTTTTTTTGATATATATATATATAAAACACACACAGAAAAGCTACTGAATTTTATTCATTTATTTTATTTCATAAATAAAATTTTATTGAACTTTTGTCTAACACAGGTTTTTAAATTTATTCACTTGAATATTCTACATAGACACTAATATCCTTCACAGACACTAATTAACTTTATCACTCTTTTAATAATATTTCCATGTCTTGGCCCTGGCCGGTTGGCTCAGTGGTAGAGCATCGGCCTGGCGTGCAGGGGACCCGGGTTCGATTCCCGGCCAGGGCACATAGGAGAAGCGCCCATTTGCTTCTCCATCCCCCCACTCCTTCCTCTCTGTCTCTCTCTTCCCCTCCTGCAGCCAAGGCTCCATTGGAGCAGGGATGGCCCAGGCGCTGGGGATGGCTCCTTGGCCTCTGCCCCAAGCGCTAGAGTGGCTCTGGTCGCGGCGGAGCGACGCCTCGGAGGGGCAGAGCATCGCCCCCTGGTGGGCGTGCCGGGTGGATCCCGGTCGGGCGCATGCGGGAGTCTGTCTGACTGTCTCTCCCTGTTTCCAGCTTCAGAAAAATACCAAAAAAAAAATTTTTTTTTTTTAAATAATATTTCCATGTCTTACTGATCTGGCTAAGGCTTTCAAAATCCATTTTGGGTGATTAGGCATTATTTTTGTCTGATTAGGTATTTTTAACTGGAAAAAATGAAGTTCATGAAAAAGCTACAAATGTAAGCCCAATATATTTTTCTAAACACATAGTTACCTAAACATTTAATATTTACATTTTTATACTTTGAAATTTTATAGAACTATCAAATGATGTTCCTATGTGATGCTTACATTTTTTTTCACCGTTCACATTTACATTTTTTTTTTTTCTTTTTCTTTTTTCTGAAGCTGGAAACGGGGAGAGACAGTCAGACAGACTCCCGCATGCGCCCGACCGGGATCCACCCGGCACGCCCACCAGGGGCTACGCTCTGCCCACCAGGGGGCGATGCTCTGCCCCTCCGGGGCGTCGCTTTGCCGCGACCAGAGCCACTCCAGCGCCTGGGGCAGAGGCCAAGGAGCCATCCTTGCTCCAATGGAGCCTTGGCTGCGGGAGGGGAAGAGAGAGACAGAGAGGAAGGGGGGGGGGGGGGGTGGAGAAGCAAATGGGCGCTTCTCCTGTGTGCCCTGGCCGGGAATCAAACCCGGGTACCCCACACGCCAGGCCGACGCTCTACCGCTGAGCCAACCGGCCAGGGCCACATTTACATTTTTATAACAAACTCCACCCAACTTCCCTTAAATACTAGACCTCAATTTCTTATATTTAAAGAAATGCCTATTAACTAAAATATAATGTGAAAATGTATAGTGTTCAGTAGCGCCTTCGTGCAGCAAAAGTCGACCGAGTCACACAATCCCATGAAAGCCAGCAGCAAGCATGTGGCCCTACCTTCAGGGGGTAAACTGTAGAGTTGGGCCACAGGTCCAGCCACAGGAATAACTGGCAACTGGAAATGGAAAGAACTCTTAATCGTTGGGAGTGGCAGACGGTTTTTAGGGAAACACTTCCTCATTATCAGACTGGAGGTGTTGACAAGAGGATCGAGGGTCCTGACTGCCAAGCATTCCTGTTTTTTAAGAAAAGAAAAAAATAATAATAATGTGCCTTTGGTGAATAAATGAACCAATTTTACAGTATTTCAGAAAGGAGGGTATTAGTAATTTTCAAGAGACAAACACCACAAAATACAATATTTTAACTTAACATAATTATAAATCAGCTTAGACTATTCACAAGTTTCTCTTGTAAGTATGAACCTCATGTGGCAAATTTAATAGTACTTTCCTTAAATATTTTAACTAAACAGAAATCAGTACCATCTTTGGTATCAAAATCAGCAAAGTACTAAGTAAGTCTATGAAGGAAGTAGGCACATTTAGCAAACCTAGCACACAAAATTAAAAAAATAAGTGAGAAAGATAATAAGATAGTAAGATAATAAGAAAGAAATATAAAGGAACTTGGCTGAACCTTTCTCAGAATTTTCTCAGCTACCGTTGGCTGTTCAACTATAAAAAACAGTCTGAATATAACTATTTCAAGTTTATAGAGTTTAATTTGCTGTCCTGGTATCTAATCTTGAGAGAACTAATATATAGGGGATTTGAAACTATATCATATAACTATTATTATTAATATTACTGATAATTGACATTTAGATGGCACTTTGATACCCTGTAAATTTTTCAATACAAATCTTCACATCTGACCTGTCAAAACAGATGAGAAATTAAGACTCACAAATGCTCAGTGGCAAAACCAAAGTCACTCAACTCTTCCTCATATATCAAATATCCCTTACTGACTATATTAGAAATAATAAAAACAACTGTATAAGATTGATCAAAGAAAAAAAAAAGCTAAAGGTAATCATAAAATGTGTGTTCTCATATCTTAACTAATCTCACACAGAAAGAGACTGCTGTAAGATCAAGAGAGCAAACCAGGATAATTGGCTGGAATTTTCAAAAGGACCGTTTTCTTACTAATAATTACAGCCTACTGAATGCAAAGGATTGCTCTGCAACATCTCCATTTCCCATAGCTGACAGTCTTCTACAGAACAAATCTTGCTCAAATATTGTCAAGAAGGCTTATTACTTACAATTGCTAGCAGAGCTAGGAACCCTAACTCCAGGTTTCATTTTTTTATTTTCTCCATTTAAAAATGCTCTGTCCAGAAGGAAAACATTGAGAACACTCAATAAACAACATGATTGCATTACCAGTTATGAAGGGTCCAAAAATACTTTATGAAGGAAACATAAAAAACTGAATACAGCCAACTGAACAGCTTAGAAAACATGGCTATATGAAATCCCTTCCTGCCCAGTGAATGGATTTATACATCTTCCTTTTGCCTATAGGGAAAAATATCTCACAATGCAGATATAGGCACTAAGCACTTTCTCCATCTCAGTCTCTCCAACTCAGTCTGTAATCATCACATGTGAGAAATGATTACGCCTTTGGTTTTCAATTTTTTTTAATATTATCTTACTTTTGGGATATTTTTAGACATAATAAATTTTCTTAAGAATCAAATTGTATTATTAACACACAATCACAATAATAGAAAACACTCACTTGCGAGGTGTGATAGAGAATTTTCATCCCATTGGCATCAATAAATGCTTTTCTTCCCAACTTGATGTTTGTAACACTTTTTAAACTCTGTAAAATTCCTTTCCGAATGAGCATGTTTCTATGCCGATTATCATGGCGGTGCCAATCTACATAAATTGTTAAAAGGACTTGGACATATCCTCTGTCTACAGCTCTCCTGGCATTTGTTTCTTTAACAAAAGAAAATTGAGAAAGAATATTTTTTAAATGACAGGAGAAAGTAGTAGAATAAATCAAATTTAAAAATATAACCACAATATTGTAATAAACTCAAAATTATTTTTTATCAAAACTATGGCATATCTTTAAATGTTTTTATTTAATAAAATAAACCTAATAATTTCCAATGGTAAATTATAATATTCTCCAGAAACCTGCCCATATACTGTTTTGTGGTTAATAAATAACAGAATATGTTTAATGCAATTAGAGCTACATCTTTTTAAATGTTAAAACTAATAAAAGTTTCACATATTTTAAAACATATGAATATACCAACTTACTAGCTGTGAATAGAATTTTGTTAAAAAGGCAATTATTATAATTTTTATTACAAACTTTTCTTCCACTAAAATTAACTACATTGGATTGCAGCTCCTATTACTTTGTGTCCCATTGAAATTAAGTGCTTTAACTACTCCCACAATTAAATAAATATTCATGCCATAACAATGCAATTAAAAATACCTATAGAAGGTTTTAGTAAATAAATGTAAGAAGACATCTAATTAGAAGATCATACTTCTAGTTAATAATCTTTTAGTGTAATGAAACTACATTAAAGAGGGTTTTGGTAAATGGTCAGTTTTATTGGGACAGATTTAATAGGAATAAACCCACAAATTTCACCTATTTTATTATTTTTAAAATGTTAATATTTAAGATTATTAACCACATGAGTGCATTTAAGTAAGATGGCAACAAAGGAATCATATCACAGCAATATACTGAGACACCCAGCATCACCAGGTGGCCTATTATACAAAATAAAGTGCAATACCAACCCACCTGAGGTTATTCAGTTACAAAGAAATACCAATCCCTTCCTAATCTAAGTTTATGTATAAATGACACCCTGCCTCAAGACATGGACACTAAGATAATGAAACAGTAAAGCTCTGCTGCTTTAAGTTGCCTCAAAGAATTACTAGTTTCCAACTGTGCTAATATATACCTAATACATAAATTTTGAGACAGTGAAATCAACCTTATTAATGCCCTCTCAGAAATTATGCTCTTACATCGAGCACTGGAAGAAACTCCCAGGGTGGGGGAGGGTTGGGGGTTCTCATGTAAAAGCTTTAATACACCAATTGTAATATATAAACCTTTAGCTTACTAACTGTGAATGAATTTCTTAAAAGACATTATAATCACTGTACCTCCTGTTACATCTATGTCTCCACTGTAACTCTCAATAGCTTAAATGGTATTTATGAGGAATACTGAAACTATTTATTAAAGTTCAAATAAAAAAGAAAACTTGCTCATAACTCAAAACACAGGTGCTGAGAGACCCTAAAGAAAAGTAAGTAGAGCTAGCTGCAACTGAGCACAATTAAAACAGCTTAGTAAATGAAGTTTTATTCATGTGCTCGGGACACCTAACTTACAATCAGCCTTTGTCTCTTCTTCCCTCTCTACTTCAAATATAACTTAGGTTTTCCATTGGACTGCAGCCTCTAATCTATTCCCCAGCAATGATCATGAAGCTGTCTTTCCACGTTGTGTGTTTACATTCTTTGCTTTATAGTCTCTCAGGTTTATTACAGCAGTTTAAACATTCTTTTAAAGTAAATTACTGCCCCCCAAAAGAAATCAATAAATGAGAATGGTATCAAAATGGCATAGTGTATTTAAAAATATGCCTCTTAAGTACATAAAACTAACACCTAAGGTGATTTTTTAAAATTTAATAAATCATTACCAAATATCAAATTTACCAATTATTCATTTGCTATTATCCAAATAAAATAGTTCTGGTCAAACTTAAGAAAAAGTTGGTCTACCCTTGATAGGCAATTTTGGGGAAGAATAACACAGATCATCATCAATACAGATTTTTAGGACTAACGTTATTGTGGTTAAATAAATGTTAACCAATGGAAACAGGGGTGCTAATGAAAATTATTATTTACAATAGAGACACTGAGCATCTTGGTAAGAAAAAACATATAACATAGATGATTATTCTTCCAAGGCATCATATCATAAGTGACATACTCTAATACTTCAATTTTTAAAACAGTGTTTTACTTTATCAATTTAGTAAACTGTAAATTTATATTAGTAGCCATTTTAATGTTACAAATTTGAATTTTTGGTAAAAATAAAATTTCTAAAAAAGGGCTCTAAATTAAATTCAGGTGTGTTATACATAATTATTCAAGATAGTCTTCACAGTAAACATTCTTAATACTATGTTAGCTTCATTTTTTAAAAAAGTGATACTTATATAATATTTACATATTACTTTCCTCTATTAACAGGGTTTTATATTTTAGTAATAACAGAAAAAGGAAGTCAACAAATTTGAATAAATTATAGCTCAATAAATGACATAAGTTTTGACACATCCATCAACTATACTAAAAGATAAAATCAATTTTGACATTTAATTATTACAAACCAGCTTTATAACTATAGACTAATCTGTACTTCCAGCTTATCACTGTAGATAAAATACCCCAAAATATAGTATCTAGTATTTCTAGTATTTAAAAACTTACTTGATTTTAGCAATGCAGCAAGAGTGTCTAAAGCAACCCTGTCAACAATGAGAAAACACAAACAACAACAAAACTAGTAAAATTAATCTACAATAGTAAATTCATACAATCTTTTCAAATAATTATTATCTACGCCAAAAGTCATTCCTGTTATAGTCAATTACACAGGGCGTTTCTCAGTAAGCATCTCTCCCTTTGGGTTGAAACTGAATATAGAAAGACCAAAATATCAATAAAAAAGCATCCCAAAAAATTTCAAGAAAAATAATTAACAATATCTAAGTCTTTATATTAGAGGTTAGATGAATGAAATCAATGATCAAACCTGACCCTGACAGAGTTCACAGAAGAATATCATTAAGACTCACACAAAAAATTAAAGGCAAGTTTCACACAAATAAAGTTCATAACTATAAATTTCTATATTTATAGTTATATGACTGTATTTTAGATCTATTAAGCAATAATTTTAATATTTAAGGTGAGAATAAATGTAAAATATTGGAAGTAGGAGGTTTGGGGAAAGGATGTAGAAGCCTTAACATTTTTCAGTTGTAAGGTACCAATGAGAATAATAAACCTAATTAATATCTCAAAAACTCTTACTGCTTATTAGAGAATGAAAAAATAGCCCCCAAAATTGAAGGTACTTATATTTTCTTTGAATATAAATACTCAGTTACACAGGGTAAAATCAACTGCCACTAATCAGCTTTAAAGATACATATAAATATCCCTATAGGAAACGTATAATTCAAATAGTTTTTTTAAGTTACCGAAAAAATGACACTTAATTTCAGTAACTTTAAGAATATAAAGCTACATACTACAGTACTTCTTAGTAAGACTGCAATAATTATAACTAATTTGCATTAAAATGTGTACAGTGTCAAACTTAAGCCTTTCATTCATCATTAAGCATTTGTTGAATGCCTACTACATACCCACAAAAGCAGATTCTTCATGGGTATAAAATCAGAAAACAAGTTCATCTTTTCCAAAGATAATTTAACAATTTAGATAATGTAATAAAATGTACACATCTGTGGAAAAGCTACTCAAGAAATTAAAGGCAAAAGCAAAGCTGCATACATTCATGGCAAAGGAGACACGGCATGACCAGAGGTGAGTAAAGGTGAAGAATATAATCAAGTTAGAAGACTGAAGATGGATACTGGTTCATAGTAAAACCTGAAACAATAATCACAAGAACATATAAGGAGAGAACCCATGTGATGATGGAGGTAGAGAGTGAAATGTTGCAGCTACGAGCTAAGAACACCAAAAAAATCGCCAGCAATCCACCAAAAGCTAGGAAGAAACAGGATGGATTAACCCACACAGGTGTTAGAGGGACCACTGGCACTGGCAACAAGTGGGTGTTGGATCTCTATCCTCCGGAACTGTGAGACAACAGATTGTTTTTTTTAAGCCACCAAATTTGCACCAGGTGCACCGTCAGAACAGCCTTTGGAAACTAATACAATCACTTAGATGTAATTACCTGCAATGAACTCTTAGGATTTTCCTATCTACAGCTACATCTTTATTCAAAATTATCAAAATCAGAGAGTGCTTTCAGAAACAGTCTTCTCCCTGCCGGCAGTTGTTTGTAACACATTCAAACCAAATCAAAGTGCTTCTGACAGTTTCTAATCATATTTATCCCTCAAGATTGACACAACTGGAACATGAACCCAGCTCGTTCTGACTCCAGACCCCAATCTTTCTTACCCTATGAGTGCTCCATAGCTCCACGGGATTTTTTTTTTTAATTATGAAGTTTGGCGCAAAGTTGTTGATACTTTTACCAAAATGTTATTTAAACGGTATTTTTTTAAACTTCAGTACAAAGGAATTTCTGAAATTCTACAACACAATTCCTAAGCCAATAGGAATTATAATATAAAAATTACAAAAAATATTTAGATGTTTTAAAATGCCTAGTTTGTATTATGTCAATTGATTAGACCACCTCAGTACCAATATTTTAAACTCCCTTGTATTTTTCCAATTCTCTTTTTTTTTTTTTTTTTTTTTTTTTTTTCATTTTTCTGAAGCTGGAAACAGGGAGAGACAGTCAGACAGACTCCCGCATGCGCCCGACCGGGATCCACCCGGCACACCCACCAGGGGCGGTGCTCTGCCCCCCAGGGGGCGATGCTCTGCCCATCCTGGGCGTCGCCATATTGCGACCAGAGCCACTCTAGCGCCTGAGGCAGAGGCCACAGAGCCATGCCCAGCGCCCGGGCCATCTTTGCTCCAATGGAGCCTTGGCTGCGGGAGGGGAAGAGAGAGACAGAGAGGAAAGCGCGGCGGAGGGGTGGAGAAGCAAATGGGCGCTTCTCCTATGTGCCCTGGCCGGGAATCGAACCCGGGTCCTCCGCACGCTAGGCCGACGCTCTACCGCTGAGCCAACCGGCCAGGGCCCAATTCTCTTATCATTCACAATAATACAAGCAACAATGGTCCTGGCCAAGTAGCTCAGTTGAACATAATCTCGATACATCAAGGTTGCAGGTCAGGGCACATACAAGAATCAACCAATGAATACAAAAATAAATGGAACAACAAATTGATGTTTCTCTCTCCCTCTCTCTCTTCCTCCCTCTCTCTCTAAAAACAATGAATACAAAAAAGAATTCTTTTAAATAACAAAACCAACACTGGTTTAGAAAGCAGCCCGTGCCTTATCCATTCAGGAGCAGTGAAGAAAGAAAAGTCTAAGCCCCAGGTACTCATGAAATTACAGTAAAGTGGGAGTCCAGCCCTTCAATAATCTCCAAAGCTGTTGTAACTCCAAAAGACAAGAGTTACAATAACTTCCAAAGTTGTTTCATTCTGGATTAGTAGTGTTTAAATCCAAAACCTAAAACTGGAAAGGAAAGGAAATCCTAAAGGGGAGAAGACCTTTCAAACATAAATAGTATCACTCAAGTCTTCTTCCATGAAATTCAGGTCATTAAGGGGAAGCACAACTATGATGCAATTGCTAAAGGTCAAGAGTTGTTTTTTTGTTTTTTGTTTGTTTGTTTGTTTTGTATTTTTCTGAAGTGAGAAGGGGGGTAGGCAGAAAGACTCCCACATGTACCTGACCAGGATCCACCCGGCATGCCCAATAGGGAGCAATGCTCTGCCCATCTGGGGCATTGCTCCGCTGCAACCAGAGCCATTCTAGTGCCTGAGACAGGGGCCATGAAGCCATCCTCAGCACCTGGGCCAACTTTGCCCCAATGGAGTCTCGGCTGAGGGAGGGGAAGAGAGAGATAGAGAGAAAGGAGAGGGTGTAGGGTAGAGAAGCAGATGTGTGCTTGTCCTGTGTGCTCTGGCAGGGAATCAAACCTGGGACTCCCACACACTGGACTGAGACTTTTTTTTTTTAATTAAGGGGGAGGCCCCAAGGTAATAAAGATATCACACTATAGATGTTTGGTCAAGGAATGATTTTTGTCTTTAAAGTAAAAATAAAGTTGAAAAATGATTTTCTTTTTAAAATATAAACAGAAAAGAATTAAGGAATAATTTATGTAACAATATTTCTTTCTCAGAAGTTTAGACCAGTGGTCAGCAAACTGTGGCTCACGAGCCACATGCGGCTCCTTGGCCCCTTGAGTGTGGCTCTTCCACAAAATACCACATGTGGGCACTACCTCAATAAGGAATGTACCTACCTATATAGTTTAAGTAAAATTTGGCTCTCAAAAGAAATTTCAATTGTTGTACTGTTGATATTTGGCTCTGTTGACTAATGAGTTTGCTGACCACTGGTTTAGACCCACTGATTTCTACATGGTTTTGGATATATTCCATGTTGTATATCACAAAGATACTTGTGAAATGTGCCTCCTAGGAACATTTTATATTAGAATTGGTAACTTAGTTATAATAGAGTAATGTAGAACTTAAGTAGGAGATCAGAAGCATTAGATAAAAGATAAACTATAGAATACTTTATGGATCAAGGGAGGAAGTGGTATATAAATTAAAAAATAATGTATTTCTAGTATTAACTAGGATCCACTCATGTTCACATTACTACATTACCTACCTAAATTAATTAAACTGCATTAATATGAGCATTGTGCTAATTAGAGGAATCATCTCATTAAAATCCTTACGACAACCTTATAATGTAGACGCTGATACTATATTAAGCCAGGAAACTGGGGCATGATAAATTAGGTAACTTACTTCGTATCATGGAACCCATAAGTGACAGAGCTAACATGCACATCAGTTCCGCCTGCCTCCAGAGCCCACTCACAACAATACACCAATTCTGTGAGTTGGTTTTACTAATTGTGATACAATCATTTTGTTTTGCTACTTTTTATCAGATGCTCTAGGATTGTGTATGATCTTTGCATAAGTAAAGTCATCCCACCTAATAATATTTAATAAATAATTACACATGCAAGTAAGTTGCCATTTACAAAAGGAAACAAGCTAAAATATTTGTCCTTTATTAAGAAAGGGTAAAATTTAGCCAAATAGTTAATGTGGAAAAGTTCTTCCTTATACAAGAATAACAGCTAATAAAAGCAGAAAGAATAAGAAAAATTTAAAAGTCACTATTTTCCAACCCCTAGAAAAAAAATAATCTAAGCAATGTCATGAAATATTGCTAACCTATTAGGTGAAAAGTGGATGGCTCACATAAACTCAATGAGCTTAAGTGATGCAAAACACAGTATCTAGCACTACCTATAAAACATTTTTGACCAAAATAAAAAGAACCCAAATCTAATCAAGTCACTAGCTCTATCAGGCTACAGAAAATTCAAGGGATATACCTACATGATTATATGACCCCAGGATACAGTCATCTTAATCCACCATGGTGGGACATTCTACAAGACAGCACCCAGGTCCTTCAACAAATAATAAAACAGAACCAAAAAAATAGGGGGACTGTTACTGGTTTTAAAAGATTATAAGACATAGTCATCAAATAGTATGTATAGACTTTATTTGAATCTTAATTTGAACAAGCCAACTGTAAAAAAAAAAAAATTCTTTTTATTTTCCTTGTATTTTTTTTCCCAAAGTTAGAAGCAGGGAGGCAGACAGACTCCCGCACGCACCAGACCGGGATCTACCCGGCATGCCCACTATGGGGTGATGCTCTGCCCATCTAGGGCATCGCTCCATTGCTGCCAGAGCCATTCCAGTGCCTGAGGCAAAGGCCATGGAGCCATCCTCACCACCCAGGCCAACGTTGCTTCAGTGGAGCTCTGGCTGCAAGAGGGGAAGAGAGAGACAGAGAGGAAGGGGAGGCGGAAGGGTGGAGAAGCAGATGGGTGCTTCTCCTGTGTGCCCTGACCAGGAATCATACCCAGGACTTCCACATGCTGGGCCAACACTCTACCACTGAGCCAACCAGCCAGGGCCAAAAAACACATTTCTTAACCAGAAAATATTAGATTATATTAAGGAATTATTAATATATTTGGGCAAAGAAATATTGTGGTAACACTAAAAGTAAAAAGCTCTGTGTCTGACAGTAATCACACAAAAGAATTTATAGAACAAATGTAATGGCTGATATGTTTTAAAATACCCCCCTCACCAAAAAAAAAAAAGGACATGAAAGGGAAAGATGAAATAAAAATGACAGAATGTTGATTATTGTTGAAACTGAATAATTGGTATATCAAGCTTCATAATTCAATTCTTTCCATTTCTGTGTAGGTTTGGAAATTTCCTAAATATAATGAAGAATAATGCATGAACCTTGTTTGGATCCTGATTCAAACCAACCAACTATAACAGGGCATTTTGAGACACCTGGAGAAAATTGAAACCAGACCGAATTTTAGATTATATTAAAAATTAATAATTTTGCTGAGTATGATTATAGTACAGCGGTCATATTTTAAGTCCCTATTTATTAGATATATACTAAAGTACTTAGGAGGAAAATTAGAAAATACCTGAGATTTGCTTACAGAAGTTCATGTGTGTGTGTGTATGTGTGTGAGTGACATCTAGGATTTCCTTAAAAATCCCCTGACAAAAATAAAGAAAAGCATGGAAATAAATGAAAGAAAAATGGCAAAATGTTGATAAATGCATATAATATGTAATTAACATAACTATTCAAGATATATATATGCATATTTGAAAAATTCCATATAATTTTTTTTAAGAATGACCATTAATACAGCTTAAAAAATACTAAATATAACCAAGAAACTGAAAACTGCTTTTATTTTCTGAGGCTGAAAGACCTACAAATGTTTTCAGGAAAAAAAAAATGACATCATTTTGGCAAAAAAAAAATGTATAAATTAAAAATATGTTCAGATAATTGTGAGAATGAAGGAAGTAACCATTAATAGATTGCAAAATTGACAGGGAATATAGTAGGCATACAATAAATGTTTCTGAATGAATGCTACTCTATAAATGATCTTTTTTCTTTTTTCCTCTTATACTATCTAGGAATGTTCAAAGTCTGAATTTCTATAATACTATAATCAATGAATTTAAAGTTTTCTAATTTTGATATACTTTTGAAGATAAAACTTTATAATAAAGAAAATATCATAATAAGGTCACTATTTAAAAACTAAGAAAGGATTCTACTTTCGACTCTACAATTCAACTCTACTGTTCATTGTACAGAACAAGATGATGAGACCCAGAATAATTAAGGATATCTCTATTTATACTGAAAACATTTACTCACTTCATAAGACCTGAATTCTTCTTACTAAATGGTCCGATGATTTTAAACATCAGTTCCACAACTCCATTTTTCCCTAAGGATACTGAATTCACAGCTGAGAGGGGGGAGAAAAAATGACATTTTAAAAACTCGGTAAGTAGCAATGTGTAAACTTGGTGACACATAGTCAAAAACATATGCTAATTGTTTAGTAAATATAACTCATATCCCTCAGAAAGTCCACCTTAGCCAATCACTTAAAGAGATTTTTTTTCTTGCTTTTTTTTTATGGAAAATTCCAGAAAATTCTGAAAGAAGTTATAAAAATAATAAAATGTTACTACTAAAAAAGAAAATACTTTTCAGTTGCTTCATTTGTTACTTCAGTAAATGTAGTAAACTGTACTAAACACCAGGTCGTGAAGATTGAGAGACACAAATAGTGCCTGCCCTCAGAAAACAATTTCGAGGAGAATGACAGAAACAGTCAACACATACTCAATTAATTTCTAAATAGATTTAAAACTATAGGCTCTTCAGGCTACAAGAGTGAGGAGCCCCTCATCCACAGAGAAGCAGACAGAGTTTCTGGAGAAACCGGTGCCTGGGCTGTCCCTACAAGCGAGGAGGAGTTAGCTAGGACAGGAGTTGCAGTGGAGACAGGAGCACAGGTAACAGCCAATGAACACCATGGGTGTGAGCGGTTCAACAAAGCAGTTTAACTATGAAGAACCCTAAAAGTTGTTCATTCTTTCGATTACAGAAAATTGCCCAAAACGAACAAACATTTTTTTGAAAAATAACAGATCAGAAACATTGTGTGTGAAATGACACCGGCGCTGGTGGTATGTGGATAAAACATACATTTTTATAATGTATGGATAAAAACTAGAAGAATATACACCCGAACTTCTATAGTAAAATTATGGGTGTTTTAAAATAAGCTCTGCATTTTACATACAGGTCAGGTTTCACAGCATTCTGGGGAAGATAGAGTTAGAGAGACATTAGGAGTCTGTGTGCTAGATGCTGGCTAATGAAGACCTGAATTAAACAGTTTTAGGAGGGAAAAAGTTTCACACAGAAGAAGCAATTACCAAATCAGAAAATTATGTCTAACATTTTCTGCTCTGAACAAATATTATAAAAAATTACAGATAAATTATTTACTAGTCTTCTGGTGGTTAATTCAATAAAATATCACCAAAAAATGTAACTCCCACAATTTAGTATGGTGATTTTAATTTCCTATTTAGTATTTTATTATCCCTTCTAATTCTCTTTGTGCTGTCTTCCTCCCTCCTGAATTGGGGTATTCAGTGATTTATCTGTTTTATTTTTAATTCAATTGTTTTACTCTTTTTAGATGTGCTTTTTTTTCCCTAAGTCACCTAGTCTTTATTTATTAATATTTCATTCCTCTTCTTTCCTTGTGTTTATCAATCTGTTCCTAACTTCTTTGGTTAGATATCCAATTCACTCATTTCCTTATGTTATTTTTAATTATTTAAATGTTCAAAGCTATTTTCCTCTGAGCACACCTTTAGCCATACTGTTAAGCTATATATATAGCTATACACACAGAGATACATACAAATACACACACGCATGCCCACCACTTTGATTATGGTGCAGTGATATTCTAGAATAACATGTACTCTACAATTTCCATTTCAGATGATAACTCTCCCAATTCCATAGTTAGGGAATAAAAGGAAAATCCACACCTTCTGGATTTGGGACCTAATATGAGTGAGAGAGAGTGCAATGGAGTGAGAGAATGAATGAGAGAGAGAATGTGTGTACATGTGCATGTGCACTGGGCAACACTTCATCTGAAGCTATTTCTTGGTAATCCCTCTTTCTTCTGGCTTCCTTCTGGCTTCCTCGGGGGCTCCTGGACTGTTTATTTGCTGTTCTGCTACTTCCCCACTGATTGCGGAAGATATTTAGCTCCTGGTGATTATGCTACCACACGCCTTCCTGCTCAGCTCTCCTCTCAGCTGTGAAAATCCAAACAGGCACAGCAGTCTTCCCAGCTGCCAGCACCCTCGCGTTCTTCCACCTCTGTCCATACGCTGCCTACTCCT
This sequence comes from Saccopteryx leptura, assembly GCF_036850995.1. Lineage (NCBI taxonomy): Eukaryota > Metazoa > Chordata > Mammalia > Chiroptera > Emballonuridae > Saccopteryx > Saccopteryx leptura. Next base: position 42,284,016 of record NC_089504.1, on the reverse strand, counting down.
CCTCTCATTACAGGCTTGTACAAATTGAGGGAAGTAATGACAGTTCTCAAGATTTTGTCACTTCACCTTCTTTCTCCACATCACTTTTGTGGTGGTGGGATTAGCATTACAAAAGAAACATATTAAATATTCTTTCTCTTGCCCACAAATATTAGGTATTTATAGGGTTATGGTACTTTTGAATTTTCATTTTCTGTAACTTCAAAACACTGAGTTAACTAAAAAGAGCTCTTAAATACTCACAGTTTGCAGAATACACTCGTAAAAGCTGAAGACAGGGTAAAACTAAACGATGATTCTGCAAATACTGTTTGATCAAATTCAGGGTTATATTCAAGGCTCCATTAATTCTAGCTTTCACTCCAAATTTTTTGTCTGTTTAAAAGAAAAATAACACAACTTATTCATATGTAACTTTGAATGAAATGAAAACATCATAAAGCAATGAGATTTTTAAAACTTCTATTATGAATTAATATTATCATATGTAAAGTTGACCTGAAACAGTTAAAATTATAATCATTCTCTTGTGTGATTTTAAAAATACTCATATACTTTTGAAATGTGGCTTCAAAGAGAGTACTAAGAGGCAAGCAAGGGGACAGGGCAGGGGAACACAGGTTGGAGTAGCCGGACAGACTGTCATGAAAGAAAGAACTTAACTGAGCCACTCCACAGGGAAGTTTGTCTTCCTATTCAGAAGAACGCTGACACGTGGTTAAGAATCTACATGTCCATTACCAATATTATGTTTCTTTCAAGATTTATATAACTGAACAGCTTATGTTGAAAATAATGTAGCAAATATTATCAAATAAATTTCTACAGGGATCTAATTCTTAACATAGAAAAGAGAAGAATAGAAGGCCTTGCTTTTTATTCTTTTTTTTTTTTTCAGAGACAGAGTCAGAGAGAGAGATAGATAGGGATAGACAGGAAAGGAGAGAGATGAGAAGTATCAATCATTAGTTTTTTGTTGCAACACCTTAGTTGTTCATTGATTGCTTTCTCATATGTGCCTTGACCGTGGGCCTTCAGCAGACCGAGTAACCCCTTGCTCGAGCCAGCGACCTTGGGTCCAAGCTGGTGAGCTTTGCTCAAACCAGATGAGCCAGCGCTCAAGCTGGCAACCTCAGGGTCTCGAACCTGGGTCCTCCGCATCCCAGTCCGACACTCTATCCACTGCGCCACTGCCTGGTCAGGCAGCTTTTTATTCTTACAAGTGATTAAAACAGTAAAAACCAACCTACATTACAGGAATTTAAGAATGTTAACATTTTAAACCAGAAACGTAAGCAAGACTAGCAAACAAGATTATTTCATCAACAACAAGAATTTTAAGTCGAAAAGTACTAAACATTTCTGATGCAACATTACTTACAAAATAATCTCACAAGAAAAAAAATAGAAAAATCATTCAAAAAATTATTGTATAATGTCCTTAAATGACAAAACTGGAGAACTAAGACAAATAATAAAACAGCACAAATTTAAAAGTATAAAATAAAATAAAATAAATGAGCTACAACTTAACAGGGACATTAAAGAATTAAAATATAAATTAAATACATCAATGCCTTAATTTAGTTACATGAAAAGCAAAAGAAACAGAAGAGAAACTGTGATACAACAATATTCACCAATAAATAAGATTTTCTCTTATTTTCCATTTTCAGCAAAAATCTCAGAAGAAAGCCCTTACATCTCAAATATGAGTTAAAAAAAATAGCTAATAACATGTTTCTTAAATAAATTGAATATGTTTAAGTCTTAACGCCCCTAACACAACTTAACAATTAGTTATCTTCAAGGATGCTTTATTTAAGACACTTGTTAAAAGTATTATTTAAATATCTATACGATACATATGCTATGCATGCAACATAAATATACAAACTGTATACACATATATACTTTTTAGAATAAGCATTTAACCAAATACTTCAAAGTTTAAAACTCGTATGAATGCCACAGGCAATGGCAGAACTCTTATTTGAAGACTTTAGAGAATCACTTTAATCTTGGTGCAGATAGTCATCTATACACTGAAATTAGGTTCTAATCAAAGGATTCCTTTTTTTGTTAACCTAACCTAAATCAGCTTTTTCTTTTGTTTCATATTCTGTGTTTTCTCAATTTTTATTTTTTAATATTTTTCATGCCTTACTACTCTAATAATCAGTCTCACAACCTTTTATATTGCTTTTGGTCTTTTTTTTTTTTTTTTTTTTTTTTTTGTATTTTTCCAAAGTTAGAAGCGGGGAGGCAGACAGACTCCCACATGCACCAGACCGGGATCCACCCAACATGCCCACTAGGGGGCGATGCTCTGCCCATCTGGGGTGTTGCTCCATTGCAACCGGAGCCATTCTAGCACTGAGGCGGAGGCCATGGAGCCATCCTCAGCACCCAGAGCAACTTTGCTCCAATGAAACCTTGACTGTGGGAGGGGAAGAGAGAGACAGAAAGGAAGGAAAAGGGGAAGGTGGAGAAGCAGATGAGCACTTCTCCTATGTGCCCTGGCCAGAAATCAAACCCGGGACTTCCACACACCGGGCCAACGCTCTACTGCTGAGTCAACTGGCCAGGGCCTGCTTTTGGTCTTAACTAGACTGTAAATTTGGGGGGCATTGAGTCTGTACAGTACAAATATGGCTATTATTGAAAAACAAACATATTTTACCTCCGTGCTCCTCAAAGCATTCCCATTTATACATCCTAGCCTCAACAATATCCATGTTATGTGTATCCTTTACACACATATGCATGCAGGTGTGTCCACACACACACACACCAAGACACACTTGTGATTTTGACATGTTTTTCTTCCTTTTTCCACCACATGCAATAGAATTCCTCATGAATTTAGAAACCTCAATTCTTTCAAGTCAATAATTGACTTTAGAAAACATTCCATGACTAAGACCAAGAAAAAGTGTAGCACTCTATATTTTAAAATTTACCAGTTTCAAGGCACACAGAATCCTTGTCATGAAGACAGTTCTAGATTTGATAATCATACAAATGAAACCCTTACCTTTGGGTCCAATCTTTGCAAGAATAGAATGAATCTGCACCATTAACTCCTCATTCGGGGGACATTCTTTGCTGGCATTCATAAGTAACTGTAACAGTATTTGTGAACCACCTTTGGTGACTAAGAAACTAGCTCTTCGACCTCCACCTAAAAAAAATTTTTTTAATTTGTTTAAACAGCAAATCTTTCCATAATATTTCAGATATGACAAGTTTTAGCATTCAAGAAATATTTAACCTAAAGACTTCTGAAATCAAACAAACACCATCAAAATAGATTTTGTTTTATTTCATTTATATTAATTAGAAAATGGTACAAAGAGTAAGTACAAATTATGCCTAATTCTATGTTTGAGTCTTCAGAAGTAGTGTGAGAAATACTGGAATACACCAAAAATAAAGCAACAAGAGTATAACATCCAGTTTCCAAATTCTAGTACTCAGAATAGCCTCTATGTACCAGAAAATTCCTCATAAAGTAGACAAGACACATTGTTGGTCACTATTTACAAACATAAATTAGACCAAAAACAAAAAACAAAACTTACCAGCTGACACCAGCTCAACAAGAATGCTTAAGATGTTAAGTGTAGTTTGAAGATCTTTCGTGTTCTGAAATAAATAATTTGCTTTATTAAACCACTATAAATCAGTAATTCCCAATTTTTTTCTGTTCCTGTTGGGAACTTTTCAGATATTTTGCAGATAACTTTTCCAATTTCTCTAAGAACAAATGTATTCAGGTTCCACTATTCTCACTTATCATTTTAGTCTCCTTCTTGCCCTTAAGAATTTTTGCAAATAATCCAAGCTATTACTTTTTTAGTATCAACACTATTACAAGAGGAATTACTTCATCATTTGAATTCCTCACCTTCTACAAAACAGTCAATACAAACAAATCAAAATATAAAAGGCACAACAACATATGGTGACTACTCAGTCACCTAGATCCCCTCTCAGAAGGCGAATGCGTTATCGGTTCTACATATCCAGCTAAAGATAATGTACACACATACAAGAAATCCATGTAAATATAATGTACAGTATATACAGATTTATTTCTCCAAATAGTATTGCCATATATATAGTTTTGTATGATACATTGGTATTTTTACATATTAATAGTATCTTTGTTCTTTTTCAGTGCTACAGGAAACATTCCATTATATGATTAAATCATTGTTCATTTAACTACCAGTCACCTACCCATAAGATTTCTTAAAATCTTTTGCTATTAAAAAATTGCAACAAAAACTGCATATATTTACGTGGAATAAGTCCCTGGATTTTCTGGGTCAAAGACTATGAGTATTTTGATGGATAGTACTAAATTTTTCTTCATGTAGCAATTTACACTCCCACCAACAATATAGAAGAGTAATTATTTCCCAAAGTCTGGACAAACATTCTAATAAAAAAAAATGTTTAAACATTGTACTTGCTTACATTTCTCTTGTTAAAATCAATGGTTGAATGAAAAAAAAACACACAGAAAGCAAAATTATGGCCTATTCAAGGAACTGCCTCACCCCCAGGGTGGAGAATCCTACAGAGAAATTTCAGAATTGCTATACATCAGTAACTGGCATGGGACTCTTACTCATTCTCTTTCCGAAAGAAAGTGTTGTCTCTGCTTCACCACTTTAGCTCAATGACTAATGGAACCAAAAAAGCTCCATCCAGACCAGATGGAGGACTGTATGTAACCAGAGACCCTGGTCTTAGGATTGCACCACGAACTCATTGGGGAGGAATTTGGAATGAGAGGGACAGATGTTTGCTAAAGAAAAGAGTGCACTGGGGCAGCAATATTGTTCCGTGGTCAGCAAACTGACTTCATCGTCTTCCTAGGTACAGAACTAAACCACCTTTTGCAGCCCTCTGGGTCTGAGACATGAGACTGAGCTCAGGATACCAGAACCTGACTGGCAGGTACATTGCTATCTGTAGGCCTTATCCAGACAAGTCTCTCAAATGTAATTGCCACCTCCCACCTCTGCTGACCTCAGTAACCTGGGACATGAGCAAATGGGGGTGGGGGACAACGATGCTCAATCTCAAGTGCAATTTCTGGCAAACATCGGTTTATAACCTTTACACGTTTTTCTCTTGGGTTGTTTCTTCCTTACTAATTTGTGGAAGTTCCTTATATGTAAAGAAATTATTACATAAGTTGAAATATTTTTTCCTTGGTTTGCCAAGTGTCTGTGGTGTTTTTTCCCATGTGCTTTTTTGTTAATGTGCTTGAATTGATCAATTTTTTCTTTTATAGCTCCTGTGTTTTTTCATTCTTAGAAAAACCTTTCCTGTTATAAGATTATTTAAAAATTCCTTGTACAACTTCCTCTAGTATTATGATTTTATTTTCCATGCTTATATATTGGCTTGATATGGAATTTAATTTGGTGTAGGAAGTTAAGGGTCCAACATTATGCTTTTCTGCATGGCTACAAATTTGTCCCAGCTCCGTTTATTGAGTAATCCCGCTATCCCTTGTTGATATGAAATGCTACCTTTTATTAAGTAGTACTAAATGTCCCTAAGCATTTAAATTTAGTTTTGGATTTTCTATTCTATTACACTGACGTCTATCTGCTATTCATGCACAATTTCTAAACTATCTGAATTACTGAAGTTTTATAATGTTCTCTGATATTTGATGGGGCTACTCCTTGCTCATTTCTCATTCCTCATCTTCTTCAGAAATATCCTTCCTATTCTTGCGATTATTTTCCCACTGAACTATAGAGACAAAACTGTTAGTATTTTTAATCGAGATTATTTTAAACTGATGGTGAATATAGAATAAAATAACAGCTTTGTGTCATTTTGATAGAAAGTAATTCCTATCAATAAACATGAAATAAATACTTGTTCTTTTTTTCCACTTTACTGAGATATAATTTGATTTATAACATTGCGTAAATTTAAGGTATAAAATGGTACTTACCCCTGTTCTTAATATTGCACTGAATAAAATACAAAATGATTCTGAATGTATCTTGCTGATCCACCCAAAACTTTTACACTGGCATAGAAATTTAATTGTTATCAACATAATATAGTTATCCAACCCATATATATAAAGTAAACTAAATCATGAATATGTATTAGCTGATATATGATGAGAATTACCAATACCAATCATTTATTTCAAGCTAAAGACTTATTTCAATCTAATGCTTTATCTTCTATTACCAATCAAAATGGCATATAAAGATTTAAAATATGGTTATCATTACAACCATAGGGTAATATACTTAGAGGTTTGACTAACAAATAGAATTTTTACATTCCCATTCCAAATGTGAATTTAAAACATAAAACAAACTTCCATTCATTGACTTTACCTCTAAGATAAAAATGTTAAAGTTTCATATATTTTTTTCTTCAGTACTGGTTGACATTAATAGTTACATAATTAAAGTCTATAAGTGGTTCACCTCTAGTGTTGACAGCAGAACTTCCATTCCTGTAGAACCCTTGGCTGTCATTTCTCTCCTCGTTTTTTCTGAAAAGTAGAAAAAAGAATTTTTTCTAAAACATAAAAAATCAATTACATATAGTTTTATTATACAGCTAACACAGAATAAACACTTCTCCATTGGTTCAGTAAACATTCTAAATCAGTTCTTACATGTTCCTCCCTCTGATGTTGCTAATTCTACTCTCTGGAGACTTCCAGAGATCAAATCTTCCTTGCACCTCATCACAGCTCCTATCAGGTACTAGGTGAATCCCTGTCTGTCCATCTGAAATCTTAAAATCATGAACACAATACAGGTACCAGGGCTGGAAGTGAGGAAGGATGGATAATGGAAGGTCTCTTTATCATCTTTATGACTAGAATTAGAAAACATTTAGTCAAATAGGTGAAAACAGAAATGTAGTACCATTTTAAATGTTTTGATTTAAAACTATTTTCAAATTGTGAATCACACAGATACAAACTAGAGCTTCTCCACAATTATTCTTCTTTAACAAAAGAAAGGTAGATCATAGGCCAACCTTAGAAAAGAAACTGATATTTACTATTCTGTGTATTTTACCACATTCCATCTCATTTATGATTCTCTTTAGCCTTTTGAGAAAGAAACTACTCTTGTCACAGATCAAAAATTTTCATTTGGAAAGAAGAAACCTGCACAAAGTCATGAAGCAACTGAGACCAGGTCACCCAAAGGTGTTTCTGAACCCAAAGCTTACAGTCTTTCCTGATTTAATGCACTTCTAAAAGAGTCGCAATAATCCTTCTTCTAGCAGGACAACATGTTGTGTAAGATATTTGATGTCCTTCTCCCACTTTATCATAGCTGAATATCAGTGCCAGAAATTCTTTTAAGACAGGATAATCATGCCAATCATTTCACATTTTCAGATTTTAAAAACAGAACAAAACCTATTCTCAATACAGCGCATACACACACACACACACACACACACACACACACACACACACACACAATAAAGTTCAAGAGACTGGTAGTGCCATATTTGTTCCATATGGGAATAGTCAAGGGACTTGAAGAGCAGAACAATAAGCACTAAGGCCCTGATTAGAGAAGGGGGAAGTGAGACACGGCCTTCAGAACATCGCACTTCCACCCAGAGCAAATCCTGTTCAATTTCCATTGTGAATGAGCAAAACTGTATGTGGTAAATAGTTTTGACACATATAAATTATACATGTACAATTTCATAAAAACATGAAGCATGAAATATTCAATACAAATCACAAAAGCTCAGAATTGGTTGAAACTTTAAAAAATCACTAGATATCCATCTGAAAATTAAGTTACTCTAAATTAGGAGTTATTAGAGGAACTGATGTACTACCAAGAGGTTAGAGCAAATGTTATTTATAATAACTACCAACAAAACAAGTGTGGTGATCAGACTCACATCTATTTTTTTAAAAATCTCATGCTCTCATGTATTATCTCAGGTCCAGATAATGAATGTTGTAAAACTTCCAGAAGCCTTACAATCTTACAAAAAATTCCCGTAAGTGATAGGAAGACCTAAAATACTGGTCTTCTCTGTTCCTATTGCCACATTACTAACGCTGAAAAAGAACAGCAAATGTCTATTACTACATAATAAAAAGAAAAAATTGTTTTGTAAAACCAAATTTCTCCTTTCTAAAAAGTCTTATTTCCTCTACCAACCCAAACAATCCATCGTTTTTCCCCAGCCCAGCTGCCTCCATCAAAGTATTAAGATGTAAAATAAAATATTTTAAGTATCCATAATACATCCTGTTTTACTATTAAAGTCATAACATTTTTCACTGTTAACATCACAAAGAATATTCCAAAGATTGAGATTCCCATTACCGACAAACCATCACAGTTTTACCTTCATGGTAAAACGAACCAACCAAACTCTTCTCCTTTGAAGACAGTATAATGTAGCTTCTAACTCCCCTTGTCATAACATCTACCATTATCTAGTTATTCCTCAACTAAATGAAAACAAGGTGCTACACAGTCTTCTATTCTACCCCAAATGTCAACGTGGACGGTCCATTCAAACACCTAGTTCCACAGTTCCTTGAAACAACAAAGTCCTTCCCTGCTGTGCTCCAATGTATCAACCCTCTTAAGTCTCGGACCTCAAACTGCTCTACCTCTGGTAACTTAACCACCAACCTTCCACTTCCAGACCATAGCCTTCTGACGTTCCTGTTTCTTTTCTCTTTCTAAAGTTTATCTAAACCTCACTGTCACCTTCAATGAAACCTCTCATTTGTCGACGACAGTGATCTTTTCCCATAACATCAGTCTCCTCCATACCTGGCTTGGATGCCAAGCCCCACTCTTTAAACATTCCTACTACAAACCCTTTCACAGAAGTGAATGCTGCAATGTGCATTCTCTACTCCTACATCACAGTAAAAATAATGACACGAGTTTCTTCTCCTAGTTTAATATGGTTAGTACCAAAAAATTCACCATTTCCAACATCATTTAGGAACACAAAACTGCTCCTTTCTCATAGCTCAACTCACTACCAATGCCTTGTGTTCCGCAATAACCCATACTTATTCCAAAATTTGTATTAGGACTCAATCTTCAGATATCTGTTCCCAACTCTTAGTACCTACATTTTCTTCAGTGAATTGAGGCAAAGTGATCAGTAAACACAGATGAAATCCTACAAATAGTGGCCAAACTCCACATGGTTATGTATCAAACCCTGGACAATCTTTCTCCAGTTCGGGAGTGAAAAGGGAGAAGTGTCCTTTCTCTATGTTCTGAATCCCATCCTTTCTACCTACTCATAAACCTATCAATTCAACCTCCACTGACATATTGGGGGATTTTTGTGGTTTTTTCCTACATATTTAACAAACTATTTTATCTTGCCTCCCCCTTCTACCTCCTGCTTTTCTTTTCTGTTCAGCTCCCCAAAGAGTCTACATTCCTTGTCACTATTTCATTTGTCACTCACATTACAATGTATTTCAATCTTCCTTCTAGTCCCACCACTTCAAAATAATCTCCTTATGATCATTAACTTATTATCAAATCAAAAAGGTTTGTATTTTAACTAACCTCTCTGTTACTTAACATTGCTGACTACCACTTGCTCTCTTGGCTTTTTTTTAATAGTCCTTCAGAATTCTTACACCAATACATGGCTTCTTCAACACCTTCAATAACACTGGGGAACAATTTTTTTTTTCATTTTCTGTTGCATGAGGTTTTAGAACTGTTTCTATGTATATCTGCATCACTGATTCCAAATCTGAAATCCGTTTTTTGGTGCATGCTTTAGTTTTTATGCAATTTTAATTTCTTTTTGTTACAGTTAATGACATGCACTGGTTTTTAAATTGGAGTTAAAGGGCAACGATTCTTGGATTGAACATAACCACAAGGCAATTAATGTTTTATAAACATCACTTTTACATAATTGTAGTTGTTTTTAAATGTAAAAAATTATTATCTGATAAAAAACATCCTCTTATTTTGTTTTAAGATTGAATCATAGCTTCTTCGAGTAGGCGTACATGTAAGAATAGTCCTAAAACCTTCTGTTATATATGTGGCTGTTAAACACTTCAACGTCAAAGGTGCAATATTTTTATCATTTATTTCACGTGCATATATTGCCTATTTTCAAGTTCCCCTTGGCGATCAAGACAAGAATTGGGCTCCTCATATTGTGTGTCATAATTGTGAGGAAATGTTTCATGACTGGACAAAAGGAAAATGCAAAGGAATGCCTTTTGGTATTCCCATGGTTTGACGTGAACCTAAGGACCACAGCAGTGACTGTTATTTCTGTCTGATCCATACAAAGGGCATAGGTAAGAAAAAACGGCATATAATCACATATCCTAATATTTCATCAGCAATACGACCTATCCCACACTCTGAGACACACACGGTTCCAGTTTTCAATGGTTTTATTTGTTCTATGGATGAAGAAAGTGAACATGGTGATCAAGTGTATTTTGATAATATGCATGAGGAAATGGTTGTAGAATCTGAAGGGTCTTTCTTCTGATGCCAGGCAGTCATTAACCCCTCAGCAGTTTAGCCAACCCAAATTGAATGACTTAGTAAGAATGACATAAAAATTATCCTCAACTTTCTGAAGTATGAAGAGCATAACTGGATCATTTGTGCAGATCTTAAAATGGTAAATTTACTGCTAGGACAACAGAGAGGTTTCATGAAGTATCCTTGCTTTCCATGTTTGTGGGACAGCCGAGCTCAGGAGAAACACTGGACACAGGAGGAGGGGCCGAAACATGAAGCTCTGGAAGTAGGGATGCAAAATATTGTGAATGAACCTGTAGTTCAGGGATTGGGAACCTATGGCTCACGAGCCAGATGTGGCTCTTTTGATGGCTGCATCTGGCTCGCAGACAAATCTTTAATAAAAAAATAATAATGTTAAAAATATAAAACATTCTCATGTATTACAATTCATTCATTTCTTACCGCTCATGTTCATGGTTGTGGGTGGCTGGAGCCAATCACAGCTGTCCTCCAGGACAACATCAAATTTTTATTGGATAATGCCTAACATACACAGGTCATTGTATGGCTCTCACAGAATTACATTTTAAAGTATGTGGCATTCATGGCTCTCTCAGCCAAAAAAGGTTCCCGACCCCTGCTGTAGGTAATCGAGACAGGATCATTGTCCCCCCACTTCACATAAACTTGGCTTAATGAAGCAGTTTGTTCAGGCTTTGAATAGAGAAAGTGAATGCTTTCAACATATTATTTCTGCTTTTCCTGCCTGGTCTTTCAAGAAGATAAAAGCAGGTGTATTCGATGGACCTCAAATTCTAATCCTCATACGTGACGAAGAATTTGCCAGGAAGATGAATAAGGAGGAGAAAGCAGCATGGCAGTCTTTTGTGGCAGTTACAAACAGCTTCCTTGGCAACAAAAAAGCAGAAAACTATGAACTTCTGGTTCAAGGGATGCTGTTGGCTTTCCATGACATTGGATGTAACATGAGCATTAAGATTCACTTCCTGCGGTGGCTCAGCGGTAGAGCGTCGGCCTAGCGTGCGGAGGACCCGGGTTCGATTCCCGGCCAGGGCACACAGGAGAAGCGCCCATTTGCTTCTCCACCCCTCCGCCGCGCTTTCCCTCTCTCTCTCTTCCCCTCCCGCAGCCAAGGCTCCATTGGAGCAAAGATGGCCCGGGCGCTGGGGATGGCTCTGTGGCCTCTGCCCCAGGTGCTAGAGTGGCTCTGGTCGCAACATGGCGACGCCCAGGATGGGCAGAGCATCGCCCCCTGGAGGGCAGAGCGTCGCCCCTGGTGGGCGTGCCGGGTGGATCCCGGTCGGGCACATGCGGGAGTCTGTCTGACTGTCTCTCCCTGTTTCCAGCTTCAGAAAAATGAAAAAAAAAACAAAAACAAACAAAAAAAAAAAGATTCACTTCCTGAATAAGAATTACTTATCACCTTGGTAAGTTTCCCGAAAATCTTGGAACTGTTAGTGATGTAGTGATGAGCAGACTACTGCTGGAGCATCAAATGAGATTGTCCTCAAAAAGTACACAAATGCGCCCTGGCCGGTTGGCTCAGTGGGAGAGCGTCGGCCTAGCGTGCGGAGGACCCGGGTTCGATTCCCAGCCAGGGCACACAGGAGAAGCGCCCATTTGCTTCTCCACCCCTCCGCCGCGCCTTCCTCTCTGTCTCTCTCTTCCCCTCCCACAGCCAAGGCTCCATTGGAGCAAAGATGGCCCGGGCGCTGGGGATGGCTCTGTGGCCTTGCCTCAGGCGCTAGAGTGGCTCTGGTCGCAACATGGCGACGCCCAGGATGGGCAGAGCATCTCCCCTGGTGGGCAGAGCATGGCCCCATGGTGGGCGTGCCGGGTGGATCCCGGTCGGGCGCATGCGGGAGTCTGTCTGACTGTCTCTCCCTGTTTCCAGCTTCAGAAGAAAAAAAAAAAAAAGTACACAAATGCAAATTTTTGCCTGAATAGAATTTAAATGTTTTGCGCAAATTTTATGATTAAAATAAGTGTTTTAATATGTTCTATTTAGAAATTGTAGACAAATTCTGAAGCAATCATATCTATTAGTGTATTTACTGCATTATATAAATTACTATATTTTCACAAAGATGATGCCCAAAAAGACATTCTACTTCATTATGTTAAACTAAATGTTGAAAATTTTACAATAAGATGAAAACCTAAAATCTTGAATTGCAAAAAAACTGTAGCTTACAGAGAAAAACTAATGTCAGATTTGAGATCAGCACACTCGAATTAGGTAAGAACAGTGTTTTTGTGGATGCAGCAAAAATTTTGTTCCCCAGTGAATAAAAATGTTATATTTAACAGAGAAGAATTTTTAGTTTTTTTAATTCACTTTAGAGAGAGAAAGACAGAGAGAGAGAGAGAAATAATGGAGGGAGGAACAAGAAGTCTCAACTCCCATATATGCCTTGACTGGGCAAGCCCAGGGATTTGAGCCAGCAACCTGTGTTCCAGGTCGACTCTTTGTCCACCTCGCTACCACTGGTCAGGCAACAGACAAGAATTTTTAAAGCACTATTATAATTACAATCAATGACATTAAGAAAAGTAACCTTGCCTGACCAGGCGGTGGTGCAGTTGATAGAGCGCCAGACTGGAACACAGAGGACCCAAGTTCGAAACCCCGAGGTCACTGGCGTAAGTAAGCATGGGCTCATCTGGATTGAGCATGGGCTCACCAGCTTGAGCGTGGGGTCGCTGGCTTGAATGTAGGATCATAGACATGACCCCATGGTCGCTGGCTTGAGCCCAAAGGTTGCTGGCTTGAAGAGCAAGGTCACTGGCTTGAGCCCAAGGTCGCTGGCTTGAGCAAGGGGTCACTCACTCTGCTCTAGCCCCACCCCAGTCCGTCAAGGCACATATGAGAAAGCAATCAATGAACAACTAAGAAGCTGCAACGAAGAATTGATGCTTCTCATTTCTCTCCCTTCCTGCCTGTCTGTCCCTATCTGTCTCTCTCTCTGATTCTCTCTCTGTAGACATTAAGTCCAATGAACATCACAATAAATATTAACAAACTAAAGGTTCAAATTAAAAGACAGAAAATGTGGAAACTGCTACCTATAGAAGATACAACTTAGGTTCAAAGAATGGAAAAAGGATACAAACGAAAACCATAAGAAGGCTCACAGGGCTATAGTATTATCGGCATCCACTTTTAAAGAATCAAAAAAGCATTCCCAAAACAAAAAATAAAGCTTACCTTGACTTTGAACCAGATGAAGAATTTTTGATGTAACATATCTGGCAGCATCTGATTCTGCAGATTCATTATTGATCTTCTCCAGCTGAGCCAGGAGTCCAACAATCCGAGAATTATTGGTAAGGCTAAAAAGAATGTTATTGCAAATTAGGGCACATAAAGATCACTGTTTTTACACTAAGTGAAATGAGATATTTTTGAGCAGAAAAGTGATGCACTCTAACTTGTCTTTAAAAGGTCTCTTTGGCTGGTATGTTGAGACTCAAAGAATGATCCCTCCTCCTGGCCCAGCCCTTCGGTGTATTTGCATCATCAATTAATTTTTCTCTGATTCACCATCTTTCTCTCCCTTTGAACTGGATCATACCCATCAGCACATAAATATGATCTAGCAGTTCCCCCAAGCTACCACCAAAATTCTCTGCTACTCCCTGAATAATATGTCCAGACTTACTTTCTCCATTTTCTCACATAATATTCACTTTTTCAAAATAATAGTTTGTCTTCTGTACCCTAAGGTCTTCCCAAAACCTCCTGGGGTTCCATCTTTCCTCATCATACTCATTATCTCAGCACTACCAAATCAGATGGTTCCCTCTTTCTACAAATACTTTTTCTTCTTTGGGCTTTAATGACTCCATACTCTCCTAGTTTTCTTCCACTTCTTTTCGAGTTCCTCTATAGGCTCTTCCTCTGACAAAGTTCTAAACCCTGAAGTCTGCTCCTACAGACCTACCCCCAGCTCTCTTCTCCACTCTCTTCACTCTTCTGTTCTGAGTGACCTCATCTAACCCCATAGCTGTAATTATCATGTATACGATGCCTGGCTCCTACAGTCAACTCCAGGCTCAGCCTCTGATAATTTACCCAACCTAACAAGCTCAACATAAAAAAATTTGTTTCCTCCCCTCAACCTATTCATCTTCTGATCTTAACCTTCCCAAACTCATATGAAACCATCAGCTGCTCGAGAGAAAATTCCAGACCCTCTTGACCACACACCAACCCCAAACCCACTTCATCTCCACAGTATCTCAAATCCATCTGCTTCTCTCCATGTCTGCTATTACACCCAAGTCCAAGCAATCATCATCTCTCACTAGGAATTAAGCTTCCTAACTAGTCTGCTTTCATTCTTGCTGCCAAATAATCCATTTTTAGAGTGAGCTTTTTAACTTTTTATTTTGAAATAATTACAAAGATCCAAAGAAAATTGCATAAAATAGTACAACGGTCCCTGAACCTCTAACCTCCTCCAAAGGTTAATTTTACCTAACTATAGAATAATAGCAAAACCAAGAAACTGACACTGGAAAGTGCATAGTTATGTAACCAAGCTGCTCTCTAGCTAAAAACCCTTCAGTGACTTCCCATCAGACTTTAACTAAAATCTTACTTAATATTTAATGACTGTTTATTTTATTGTTTTTCTAATTTTATTCAATTGTATTTCTCTGAAAGGTCATGTGTTAGTACTAAGCTAATAAAACATCTATTTAAAAATTCAAAAACATAAAAAACACACTAAGCATAACACATATTATATTCCATTCCAAATTAAGAGTTTGTTTTGTCAGTATCTCTAAATTTTTAATTAAATTGTACCTATAAAAAATAAAAACTTTCATCTAAGTGATTCCTTCCTGAGAATCATGCTATTTCAAATGATGGATGGTGGAAGAGTATTTTTTTTAAGGCAGGCAAACAAGTGGAAATTCAGAACACAGGCAAATCAATTTCTCTCTCTTTCTCTACTTTTTTCATCCATAGAATAAAAACTAAACAAAATACTCTAAGCCACCACTGACTCAGCTCTTGAGAGAATTTTAGGCTGTTGGCACTAATGTTGAGAGAATTCCAGGTTGAACACCAGAGGGCAGCTATATACCATCTGAATAATTTTTAGACTTTATGTGTGTGTGTGGGGGGGGGGGGGGGGGGAGGGAATGCTATGCAGCTTCACAATGAACCATTGAACTATACTGCAAAGTAGAAAAATTTTAAATAAAAAAATCTGTTTTACTCTATTATTTAGATGAATCAAAATGAAGCTAAGACTAACCTTCAGACATTCCATTCATAATATTTTATAGTGAGAAAATCATGAAATTAAAAACAATTAATTTTTTAATATAAACATGTTATATCAAGTTAACTTTCAAATGTATATTTTAAAAACATTATCACTCAAATATGGGTTTACTGCAGTGGGTCTCCTATTGCTTTGGATTTCTTGGATATTACAAATCCCAATGGACTATAGAGATTATCTTTGCAACAAATAATTTCCCAAGCAAATGCAAGGGCTCTAAGACCTATCTTCACATTATAAATAAGTTTCATTACCATTTTTACCATAAAATGTAAACCTAACTGTATAACATAAAGATGCCCTTGTAGATAAGGTAAAAGTATCTGACAGGAAAATACTCATAAAAATATTAGTACTAAAGTTTTAGAATTAAACAGGATGCAGAGAAATTAAGATTTAATTTCAAACAACATGGCTTTATTTCCAAAATGCAATTATCTTTCAGAAATGTGTTTCTCATTCATAATAATTATTTTAATTTCCTTTCTTCTTTGTTTACTTTTATTTTTGCTTTAATCACATTTTTACTGTTTCTCTGAAAATACTTGAACACACAACTTTATTCTCCACCATAAATCAAAGGACATAAAAAACAAAAATTTATCATTCTTTTGTAGAATAGTTAAACATCTAAATGTGTAAAGAAAACAGTATTCTAACTGAAAGAAAACAATAACTACTTCTCTGACCACCTCTTACACAATAATTAAACAGAATAACTTCCAGCTCAATATTACCAGCTGACTTGTTAAAAACAACCAGTAAAGGCCCTGGCCGGTTGGCTCAGCGGTAGAGCATCGGCCTGGCGTGCAGGAGTCCCGGGTTCAATTCCCGGCCAGAGCATACAGGAGAAGTGCCCATCCGCTTCTCCACCCCTTCCCCTCTCCTTCCTCTCTGTCTCTCTCTTCCCCTCCTACAGCCGTGGCTCCATTGGAGCAAAGATGGCCCGGGGGCTGGGGATGGCTCTGTGGCCTCTGCCTCAGGTGCTAGAATGGCTCTGGATGCAACAGAGCGACGCCCCAGAGGGGCAGAACATCGCCCCCTGGTGGGCATGCCGGGTGGATCCCGGTCGGGCGCATGCGGGAGTCTGTCTGACTGCCTCCCTGTTTCCAGCTTCGGAAAAAATGAAAGGGAAAAAAAAACAGTAAAAAGCTTATTAAAATTTTAAACTAAATTTATACCAACATGAGCAATAATTAATCAAGTTACCCTTTAAATTCCTTTACCAAAGTTACTTAAATGGTCATTATTTAATATTCATTATTTTTTATAACCTTTCTAGTCATGTTCTACTGGAATTTTTTTTTTTTTTTTTTTGTATTTTTCTGAAGCTGGAAACGGGGACAGTCAGACAGACTCCCGCATGCGCCCGACCGGGATCCACCCGGCACGCCCACCAGGGCGATGCTCTGCCCACCAGGGGGCAATGCTCTGCCCCTCTGGGGCGTAGCTCTGCCGCGACCAGAGCCACTCTAGCGCCTGGGGCAGAGGCCAAGGAGCCATCCCCAGCACCCGGGCCATCTTTGCTCCAATGGAGCCTTGGCTGCGGGAGGGGAAGAGAGAGACAGAGAGGAAGGAGGGGGGGTGGAGAAGCAAATGGGCGCTTCTCCTATGTGCCCTGGCCGGGAATCCAACCCGGGTGCCCCGCACGCCAGGCCAACGTTCTACCGCTGAGCCAACCGGCCAGGGCCCAAATACAATATTTAAAATAAAGAACAAGTAAATTTAAATCAACAAACTGACCAGTATTTCCATGGGAACTAGGCTCCTCTCACTGACCACCAATGAAAGAGGTGCCCCTTCCAGAAGTGCGGCGGGGGCCGGATAAATGGCCTCAGGGGGCCGCATGTGGCCCGCGGGCCGTAGTTTGGGGACCCCTGCCTTACGCCATACATAAAGCTTAACTCAGAATGGAGCACAACCATGGCCAGGGAGCTCAGTTGGCTAGAGCACTGTCCTGATAAACCAAGGTTGCAGGTTCAATCCCTAATCAGGGTACATACGAGAGTCAACCAGAAAATGCCTGGATAAGTGGAAGAAAGAAAAAAATGTTTCTCTCATTCTCCCTCCCTCCTTCCCTGCCTCTTTCTCTCTCTAACATCAGTTTTTTAAAAAAAATGGTGCTGAGACCTTAATGTTAAAACTATAAGACTTCTAGAAAAAAACATTGGTAAACATGAGTTACACACATTTTTAGATACAACTCTAAAAGCATTATCCATAAGAGAACAAATAAACAAAATGACTATCACCTAAATTTTTAAAATTCTGATCATTAGAAGATGGTGTTTACAATATGAAAAGACAAGACAGAGAAAATGTCTGAAAATCCATTAAAGGACTGTATGTATAATATATATTAAAAACCTTTCTAAAACTCAATAATGAAAACAACTAATTCTCCAATTTTAAAGAGGGAAGAAGATTTGGAAAGACACTTCACTAAATAAGATTTGCTGAAAGCAAATAAATATGTAAAAAAAAATGCTCAACATCATTAGTAATTAGGGAAATGCAAGTTAAAATCAGAATGAGATACCAATACATCCCTATCAGAAAGGCTACAATTTTAAAGAAATAACCATAAGAATTTAAAAAGCTAAAAAGAATGACCATACCAAGTGTTGGTAAGAATGTAAAAACCTAGACTTTTCATAAACTGCTGGAAGGAGTAAAAGACATGTCTTTAGGTTGTTGGCAGTTTTCTAAAAAGAA
This sequence comes from Saccopteryx leptura, assembly GCF_036850995.1. NCBI lineage: Eukaryota > Metazoa > Chordata > Mammalia > Chiroptera > Emballonuridae > Saccopteryx > Saccopteryx leptura. The sequence continues at coordinate 42,265,448 of NC_089504.1, read as the reverse complement.
ACACAGGCCTACTATGTTATTCATTTCGATCCTCGGTATTTGGCCAAGAGAAAAGAAAGCATAAGGCCATATATATACTAGTATACAAATGCTCATTACAGCCTTATTTGTAATAGCCAAAACCTGGAAACAACCCAAATGTCCAAAATATGAATAGATAAACTGCAGTGTATCTATCCAACTGAATACTACTTAGAAATAAAAAAGTGTGTGTGTGTGTGTGTGTGTGAGACCAATGCACTCTACAAGAGATGAATCTCAAAATAACTATGCTAAGTAAAAGAAGCCAGTCACACATCCCTACATCCTACCCCACCCCCAAAAAAGACATACTATATAATTCCATTTATAGAGAGTTCCAGAAACACAAACAAATCTGTAGTGAGAGAAAGGAGATCAGTGCCTGCCTGTGAGAAATGGGACGGAAAATATGCATTACAAAAGGGCACCAGGAAACAGATGAGGAATCTGTTCAGTATTTTGACTGAGAGGATAGTTTCACAGGAAAACAAAGGCCAAACTCACCAAACTACACTCTCTATGTATTATTTGTTGTATATAATTACCCTCAATAAAATTGTTTAGAAAAATTATAGGAGCTTTAATAAGTACTCTCGGTACAGTGGATAAGACAGAAACTAAACAAGAGTGGTCAAAAAGTGTGAAATGAGATGTAGATTGCATTTACAGACTATTTCAAATTCTTTAGCCTTTAAGGGAATCATATAAATTGGGTAGTAAGAGAAGAAGAGAGTCTATAAATATTGGAAAGCCAAGGTCATTTTAAATGGTAAGGACTAGAGGAGTTAAACATTCAAGACAGAAGAATAAATAATAATTACAAGACCCTGAGAAGGAAGGAGGGAGGTGAACTCTAGAACAAAGGTGAGTGTTAGTCTTTGACAAGAAAAGAGACAAACTCTGTTGAAGTAAATAACAGGAGGGTAAGCAGAGGATGGAATCAAATCGAGGGGAGCAAGTCAATTTGGTGTAAGAAATATGAGAGAGTGGTGAACACACAATACAATATACAGATGATGGACCACAGAATTGTACACTTGAAACCTATATATTTTTATTAACCAGTGTCACCCCAATAAATTCAATAAAAAGTCAAATAAATTTTAAAAATGAGGATAACAGATTTGTTATTCTTTATGATTATGATGAGAGAAGGTTATTTGCTGAAGGCATATATTGATGTATCCGCGGATCTCAAAGGTTTGATGGGTATAAGAAAAGAAAGTATAAAATAGTCATTACAAAAATTGGGGGAAATGAACTTTCCAGAAAAAACACAGAAATAATATTTCTGGGCTCAGTTCAGGCTGATAATCAATAATTTTTAGGGATATATGCCAAGTTGGTTCACCTTCTATCATCTTCTAACATCATTTAACTGCTTAACAAAGATTTATCCAGGGAAAGGACCCTGTCCAGTACATGTGACCAAAAAAAAGTGAGATGAGGATATTTCAGGTATTTGTAAGAGTGTAATAATAGACAATCAATTCCATACTAAGTAAAAAGGGAGGAGATAAATGAGAAAAAAATAAGAGCCAATAGATTAGAGCTCTGGGTAAGGCAGAACACTTATAATACTACAGACATTTGTGCAAGTGAGCTAGGCAGATAAAAAGATTGTTGCTGGAGAATAAAGAGTCTGAATTAGTACTCAGGAATGAGAATTTTGAGGGTGATATAACATTTAGGGCATGACCATGATGATGGTGAATGAAATGCAGAGAAAAATTCTGCTTGTTGTATCTTACAAGACATGCTTATTTATTTTATTTAAATCATCACTCATTCACACGGTCTTTAAATCTGCCAATCTAATCCATCCAATTACAAGCCTTGTCTAAATTCAGCAAGTATCAATATTCTGTCCACTCCTCCAGATTTACTGAAAAGAAAGTCCATAGTAGAAATGATGCTTTAACTCGGGTCAGTTAAATTTTTCTGCAAAGGGACAGATAGTGTAGATTTTAGGCACTGCAGGCCACACAGTCTCTGTCACAACTACTCCATTTTGCCATGGTAGTACAAAAGTGATCACACAATATATAAATGAATGAGCATGTTCAAAAAAACTTTATTTAGGCCCTGGCCAGTTGGCTCAGCAGTAGAGCGTCAGTCCAGCATCTGGAAGTCCCGGGTTCGATTCCGGGTCAGGGCACACAGGAGAAGCGCCCATCTGCTTCTCCACCCTTCCCCCTCTCCTTTCTGTCTATCTCTCTCTTCCCCTTCCACAGCCAAGGCTCCACTGGAGCAAAGTTGGCCCGGGTGCTGAGGACGGCTCCATGGCCTCTGCCTCAGGTGCTAGCACTGCTCTGGCTGCAGCGGAGCAATGCCCCAGATGGCCCAAGCATCGCCCCCTGGTGGGCATGCCAGTGGATCCCAGCCTGTCTGCCCCCTCACCCCCGCTTCTCACTTGAGAAAAATAAAAAATAAAAGTAACTTTATTTATGTACACTGAAATCTGAATTTCATATAATATTCATGTGTCATAAAATAGTATTCTTTCTGCTTTTACCCCAACCATTTAGAAATGTAAAAACCATTCTTAGCTCACAGGCCATACAAAAACAAGAAGTGGGCCACATCTAGCCCACAGGTCATAGTTTGCTGACTCCAACTTTAACTGAAAATTAAATATTAATAAAGCAATATAAATACAGTTAGTTGACCCCTGAATGATGCAGGGGTTAAGGGTGCCAATATTTCCCTCATGCAGTTGAAAATTCATATAGAACTTCTGATTTCCCAAAACCTTAGTTGTCCCTTGGTAGCCACGAAAGATAGGTACCAGACTACCCCCCCATGGAGACCAAAACCTGCAGAAGCTCAAATCCCCTATATAAAATGGCACAGATCAATGCATGCAGGCGGTCCTCCGCATCCACAGAAAAACCAATTGTGAGCCCTGGCCGGTTGGCTCAGCGGTAGAGCGTCGGCCTAGCGTGCGGAGGACCCGGGTTCGATTCCCGGCCAGGGCACACAGGAGAAGCGCCCATTTGCTTCTCCACCCCTCTGCCGCGCTTTCCTCTCTGTCTCTCTCTTCCCCTCCCGCAGCCAAGGCTCCATTGGAGCAAAGATGGCCCGGGCGCTGGGGATGGCTCCTCGGCCTCTGCCCCAGGCGCTAGAGTGGCTCTGGTCGCAATATGGCGACGCCCAGGATGGGCAGAGTATCGCCCCCTGGTGGGCAGAGCGCCGCCCCATGGTGGGCGTGCCGGGTGGATCCCGGTCGGGCGCATGCGGGAGTCTGTCTGACTGTCTCTCCCTGTTTCCAGCTTCAGAAAAATGAAAAAAAAAAAAAAAAAAAAAAAAAAAAAACCAATTGTGGACTAAAAACAGCCCAGGCATTTATTTTTAAAAATCCGTAGATAGGTGGGCCCATGCAGTTCAAACCCATGTTGTTCAAAGGTCAAACTGTGTAACGTATTATTTAAACATAAATAATATTTTTTAAGTAATGAGTTTAAAATAACTGATTTATGTATTATTTTTGTAATTTGTACATATAGATATTTAGATTACAGTACCTTTTCTCTGATACTACTTTTAACTTGCTCATTTTGAGTTACTTCATTTCACCATTGCAGATAATCTGAAAAAAAAAAAGTTAAACGTAATTGTTTTCTACGCATTAGATATCATAAAAGTCATATGGTTTAACGTCTAATATCTCAGTGGTCACTACTTGACTCTTTTTAATCACCTTGTAAACAAAGCAATTAATTTAAGTATGTCTATTGTTTATCATCTCTCCACTAGAACTAAAGCTCCATGAGGGCAGAAATGTTTGTTTTGTTCACTATATGCCTCCCAGGTACCATCTAGAACAGTGAGAGCACATTGCAGATGCTAAATAAATCTTTGAGCAAACAAATGCTTTAAACACATATTTTGAGAAAATCTTTAATGCACATATGAACAAGAAGGTCTTCATTTTAAAAATTCAACAATATGATAGACATGGCATTCTAGCACAAAATATCTACCCCCATTTCCCAATACTGTGTCCTCCTACACCACAGGGGGCTTAGAACCTCAAAAGAAAAAGCATTTCTCAAACTCCCCTGCAGTTAGGGTTCCAGGTGTGACTTAAATCCACCAATCTCAATCTCAATCTTATCATTTATGAGAGAGTGAGAAGGCTGAACGTCCGGCAAGGGCCTCTTGATTCCACAGGTCAGCACAGACATAGGCATGTTTAGTTCTTCCACAGCAGTGTGTGCAGGGGTCCCAGACTATCCAGCCTAGTCCAGGGTTTTTCAACATGGAATCCAAAAGCTGTTGCTGAAATTCTTTGAGAGCTCACAATTAGGAGGAAATTTTTTTAATTTCTGCGCACCAAGCAATGATGACATTCACAGTAACTAGTGATTTTGCTAGAAATTAGCCATCTGTGATAGCGCACAGTAAGACCGTGTTCATTTGGTTAGTCGGCCCTGATATTTGGAGAATTCATGGCACAGGGGAAGGATGGTAAGCTCATGAACATTAGCCTCTCCCTCTCGAATTACCTCCCCAACCTCCTCTTATGCCTTATAGAAGCAAACAAGCTTTATGAATGTAATGAATAACTGGAGGGGAATTTTAATTTTTATTAAAAAAAAAATGTTTACACACAGTTGCCCCCATTCCTAATGCTTTATTATTAGTGTAAATGTTCTAAAAAAAACTTGGACTGACTATATTACAAGAAACCAATACTACCTGACCAGGCGGTGGCGAAGTGGATAGAGCGTCAGATTGGGATGAGGAGGACCCAGGTTCAAGACCCCAAGATCGCCAGCTTGAGCGCAGGCTCATCTGGTTTGAGCAATGCTCACCAGCTTGGACCAAAGGTCGCTGGCTCGAGCAAGGGGTTACTCGGTCTGCTGAACCGAGTAAGGGGTTGAGCTTCTTCTGCAGGGGTTAATCGGTCTTGCCCGTGGTCAAGGCATATATGAGAAAGCTATCAATGAACAACTAAGATGTCGCAACGAAAAACTGATGATTGATGCTTCTCATCTCTCTCCGTTCCCGTCTGTCTGACCCTATCTATCCCTCTCTCTGACTCTTTCTCTTCTCTGTAAAAAAAAAAAGAAAGAAAGAAACCAACACTGTGAAATTGTGTGGTTTCCTCATTTAGTTATTTGTTATGCCTTTATTTTTTTTAATTTATTTATTCATTTGAGAGAGAGAGAGAGAGAGAGAAAGTGGGGAGGAGCAGGAAGCATCAACGCTCATATGTGCCTTGACCAAGCAAGCCTAGGGTTTTGAACCGGCAACATCAGCATTCCAGGTCAACACTTTATCCACTGCGCCACCACGGGTCAAGCCATGCCCTTATTTTTTAATATTAACATTTGTGTTTTACAAATATGCTGGATAATCCAATGTGGCAATTTTTGAGGATGAGATGCAAGAGAAGGGCCAGTGAGTGGACAATTCTGGTATGATCAGTATTTTATGAGTCATTTCACTAAACTAGTACAACAAAAGATACACACAAAACCCCATCATGACAATGAAAACTACTTAGCAATGGATTTACAGGTAAACTGTTCATTCTTGTTGTCCTATTCCAACTTGCGTTGTCTGTGGAAAACAACTTTCTAAATGCAGCAAAGACTCAAGTAATATTCAAAGGACACTAAACTACAAATTATAGTCATCTGACAAATTAAAGGTACTACTGGAACCCAAAAACAAATATAATAAAGTCTTTATTAAAAAAAGAAAAACAGCCCTGGCCGGTTGGCTCAGCGGTAGAGCGTCGGCCTGGTGTGCAGAAGTCCCGGGTTCGATTCCCGGCCAGGGCACACAGGAGAAGCGCCCATCTGCTTCTCCACCCCTCCCCCTCTCCTTCCTCTCTGTCTCTCTCTTCCCCTCCTGCAGCCGAAGCTCCATTGAAGCAAAGATGGCCCGGGCACTGGGGATGGCTCCTTGGCCTCTGCCCCAGGCACTAGAGTGGCTCTGGTCGCAACAGAGTGACGCCCCGGAGGGGCAGAGCATCGCCCCCTGGTGGGCAAAGCGTCGCCCCCTGATGGGCGTGCCGGGTGGATCCCGGTCGGGCGCATGCGGGAGTCTGTCTGACTGTCTCTCCCCGTTACCAGCTTCAGAAAAATACAAAAAAAAAAAAAAAAAAAAAAAAACCCACATACAATGAAAAGGCTGAGGTAGCAATTTACATAGTAGCAAATGAGGCAAGAATGCATAATTATGCTGAGTAAAATACCTATGGGAGATTTAGTAGGAGAAATTTTTAAAGTTGTGCAGTGCAGTAACAGTAAGGTAAGTCAACAAATTGACATTTAACATGATGTAAGATATCTATGTAATAAACAGAAAAACAAGTTTCTATTCAGACTGATGAATCTAGACTTCAACTGTAATAAGATTATATTCTATATATAAAGTATTTATAAATATTCTAAGACTTGAAAATAGTAGAATCAAGAAAACATTTTTTCTACAGAATACGGCCCACAGCTAGCAAAAAAAAAAAAAACCCACCAAAATATTTAATATTCTGTCCTCCTCTGTGGAAACAGTAGGTCTGTTTTGGAGGAACTATGTTGGCATCTGTATTGATGCTGCACCTAACATCAATAGCCAGCTCCATGTGAACATATTCCTCTCTTATTTTTTTTTATTTTTTTTCTCTTTTTTTCTCTTTTTTTTTTTTTTGTATTTTTCTGAAGTTGGAAACAGGGAGGCAGTCAGACAGACTCCCGCATACGCCCGACCGGGATCCACCCGGCATGCCCACCAGGGGGCGATGCTCTGCCCATCTGGGGTGTTGCTCTGTTGCAACCAGGGCCATTCTAGCACCTGAGGCAGAGGCCATGGAGCCATCCTCAGCACCCGGGCCAACTTTGCTCCAATGGAGCCTGGGCTGTGGGAGGGGAAGAGAGAGACAGAGAGGAAGGAGAGGGGGAGGGGTGGAGAAGCAGATGGGCGCTTCTCCTGTGTGCCCTGGCCGGGAATCGAACCCGGGACTCCTGCACGCCAGGCCGACACTCTACCACTGAGCCAACCAGCCAGGGCCACTCTTATTTTTTTTAATTAAATAAAAAAATTAATTTAATTTAATTTAAAAATACCTGACTTCACATCACAATGTTTTCATAAAGAGCTAAGTGTCAAAAGTTCTGGGAGAAGAAATGAAAAAAGTTCTATGTAAAGCTATAAAAATGATTAACTTTATTAAACAAAAACCTGTACATTCAAAAATGTTTAAAGAACTATTATATGTGGAAACCTAGACAAAGAGCAGATAAAATTCCTGCTACAGTCTCTATCAAAAGAGCAGTAGCAATCATTACTCAAGCACTATATTATAAGACCCAAAGTTTCAAGTACTGGCCTGACAGCTTTGAGCTTCACAAGGCCCCAAAGGCCAAATGGGAGTCCTCCCACTCTTGCCATTCATGCCACATATCCGGTGGGGAAAGCTCCTCACCCAGCTAGTTCCAAGATCAGCCAAACCAGTTGTACTACCTTCAGCCCAAAACTAACTAATTTCAGTCCCCGGCCACCTCTCAGAATTATGCAAACAAAGTAATCACAAACTCCCATAGTGAAGCGGTAGGAGGCTTACTTCATCCTTTTGTTACTACAAAGCAGGGGTGGGGAACGTTTTTGGCTGAGAGAGACATGAACGTCACATATTTTAAAAAGTAATTCCATGAGAGCCATACAATGACCCGTGTACATTACGCATTATCCAATAAAAATTTGGTGTTGTCCTGGAGGACAGCTGTGATTGGCTCCAGCCACCCGCAACCATGAACATGAGCGGTAGGAAATGAATGGATTATAATACATGAGAATGTTTTATATTTTTAACGTTATTATTTTTTTATTAAAGATTTGTCTGTGAGCCAGATGCAGATCAAAAGAGCCACATCTGGCTCGCAAGCCATAGGTTCCAGACCCCTGCTACAAAGCCTGTCTTTCACAGACCCCTTGGCTAGTTCACTGTATTCCCTAGGGCCACCCCATGTGGTATGCAGTATCTTCCTCTCCCATGTTGTGAGTATATATGACCAACAAATTGCTGTAATCTCATCTGACCAGTGTCAGGTAGTGCCCATTTCATACCACTTAGAACAGAAGATCCCTACTTCACCAATGGATTGAACTGGAGGTGATAAAAACAATTATATCCAAACTTTCTATTCAAACTAAGATCACAGCTGTAGATGTTACCATATCTATGGAAGAGTTCCCTGGGACCCAAAAATTATTTTATGGATCCTCCAGTATGTAAAGATTGAGAAAGGCTAGTCTAGTCTCTTGTAGGGAGGGCTGATGCAGACCATAACAGGTCCTGGTCCAGTGTACTTCTACAGCTGGTAGGTATAGAAAAAAATTCCTGACCACAACAGCTTTCTGATTTTTAATATAGGAGTGTGGATCTAGCAATGAAGATCTAGGAGCAATCTCACAATTACACAGGAGGCCTCATAATCATAAAGGAAAGAATACCTCTCTTGGTTTCTCAGTTCTGTGCAGAGGTTTGGAGGTTGTTCCTTGAAGCTCAACCTAGAGTGTCTTTCTTTAGATCTCCAAAAAATTCTGTAAACCACTTAATGCCTGTGCCAGACATTAATTTATTGCCTGTCACCTCCAAAATCACTTTTTGCCTGTTCTGTGAAAATGGATTTATGCCCTTAAAATATTCACTTCCTTGTCAGCTGGCATAATACTAAGCTTTGTCAAGAGGGCACTGGAAAGACGTTGCAGAGGAAAGAATTTTGCTTCTGGGTCCAGCGTGCTCACGAGGCTGCAGCAGACAAGGAGTGTCCAGGACCCAGTCCTGCAACAAGGATGGCTTCTCCAGCAACCGGTGCCTGCACACGTGCAGCCTCTCCAACAGGAGCCCAGGCAGCACTGAAGCACAGTGACTCCGGTGAGACATCTCACCATGAACAGCTTTCCCTGGCAGCCTAGATGGTGGATATCAGCAAATTGGCCACCGGAGCTGCTTGCCTTGACCTTGCCCTTTTCCAGCAAGGTATAGATCTCAGTGGGGGAGGGAGCTACACTCTATTTCAGCCCTAGAAGTAGTAACTACTCTTTATATCAGCTAGTCCTATATTCCTTAGAGTTTTCTTTTTCTTTTTGTTTTTTCTGAGTTATCTTTATTTTACTGGTAAAATCCCTCATTGTTCCAACCACATTATAGTTAACAGTTCTTCATATAACTCTCCCTATTAAATGGCTGTGTGGTTTCTATATCTTGAGTGGACCAGATTGATACATCCCAACAATTCTCTCAGCCATTTAGTATGGAAGAGTAAATAAACCCTCTCTGCTTAAGGTATCTATAGTAGTCACTGTGTTCTTCTTCAATAAAGAATTTTGTGGAAGATGCCCTGACCAGGTGGCTCAGTGGATAAAGTGTTGTCCCCACGTGCCGAGGTTATGGGTTTGACCCCTGGTCAGGGCACAAGAAGCAATCAATGAGTACACAACAAAATGGAACAACTAAGTGGAACAGCGAGTTGATATCTCTTTCTCTCTCTCTCCTTTCCTCTCTCCCAAATCAATGGGAAAACCTTTTTTTAAAATGTTGTGGAGAAAAATCACATAATATCCTGAGAGATTAGATAAATCTCTGACATCATCTTGTCAGGAAGTGACACTAATCACGCACAGCCAGGGATAAGAATGGCTACTAAGGATTACAATTCTAGGTCGGTCTATTAAATACTTTAATTGTAATATTAATTCCATCTTAGGCTATTATCATTCCTATTATGCCTAACCACTATTTGAAATCTTAGTCTACAGTGAGATACTCCTTCATACCCACTAAAATGGGTATGATAAGTAATAAACAATTAAGGTAATAATAAATGTTATCAAGAATGTGAAGAAACTAGAGCCCTCATGAATTGTTGATGGGAATGTAAAATAGCACAGCTAAAATGGAAACAGTCTAGCAGTGCCTGTAAAGGCTAAACATAAAGTGTCCATATGATTCAGCTATTCCATTTCTAGGAATATACTCCCCCCAAAAATGAAAACCTATACCCACAGAAAACTTGTATAGAAATGTTCATAGCCCCTTTATTCATAATAACCGAAATGTGGAAACCCAAATGCCCATCAATGAATAAATGGATAAATAAAATGTGGCATATCCATATAACGGAATATTATTCAGTGATAAAAAAAAAAAGTACTGATATGTGACCTAGATAAAACTTAAAAATATTATGTTAAGTGGAAAAAGCAAGTCATGAAAAACCACATCATTATATGATTCCATTTATATGAAATATCCAGAATAAGTAAATGTATAGACAGAATAATGGTTATCCAGGACTAGGAGAGATGCAGACGGGGGGTGGGAGGAGAGGTCTTAAAGGGTGTGGGGTTTCTTTTTAAGGTAATCAAAATGTCCTGAAATTGACTGTGGTGATGGCTGCACAACTCTGTGAATCTACTAAAAGCCACTGAATAGCACACTTTTGATGGGAAAATTGTATGGTGAGTTATATCTCAACAAAATAGCACAAAAAGGTTTTTTTGTTTAAAAAGAAAGTTAGCCCCTACAAGAACTTTCATAATACAACCATTTCTAAATTAGGGTTAGGAATTACGTTCTCTGTACCTCAATGCCTACTTTCCATGATAAAATACTATATACTTTTGCACAAAAGCAAAACTACTGACTCACCTGGGTCTTTGGGAGATGTATTCTGAGTTTTTTATCCAATAGAAGTTTAAAAAAAAAAAAGCTCCATTAACAATCTATGCAGTCATCTGAAAATCCACAGAATACATAACCCGAAATTGGGGGATAAGTCTGCATGAGTTAGTTGACTTTTATATTGATATATTTAAAGATGGCTTGTACTAAAATTATATGTGGGAATTTGACTTTAGCAGAAAACCATATAGTAAAATCAACTTCGTCAAGCTATCCTATCATATGTAAGGAAAAGCAGCAATTTTTAATAGTCTAGCTCAAGAAAAGTACAAAATTTTAGATCTTCTGAATTTTTAAGATTTTCCTCAACCAGAATTAGTTCCAGAGCCCTGGAAATCTAGAACACCGAAACACTAATCCTCACTAACTCAAGCCTGAAATCAAGTCCATTAGCCAAGTAAAGAGCGTGCACATACACCAGGAATTTCATACACGTAAGCTGTCCTAATTTTCATTCCACAAACAATCCACAGAAGAAATTCACTTCATGGTTTTAAATTTATTACAAGTCAAACTGTTAAAAAAAAAAAAGAAAAAAGAAAAAAAATTCAAAGAAATATACACTCTTCACACTCCAAAGTCCCTTCTAAATCTTTTAAGTTCAGTCCGAGGAAATATGATTCCCTTCTAACTTGCCTTGCTTAAATAACTTGGTCCAGTTCCCATTAAACCAGAATAACCTCACTATTTTACTCTCATCTGTTTACAAATAGGTTTCCCTACAAGATACCATTAGACAAAAAGCTTCCTCTGTTTAAAAACATTTGAGAAACACTGCTCTAATTAACAATGATAGCCTTTGCTGTTAAATACCAGATATTGTTCCTGTTGGAGTGGGTGCAGGCAACCAGGGGAAAACCGCAGTTAAAGAACATCTGGGTAGCTGGTTCAGCCACAGGATATGGGCAAACAGCTGCACTAAATATGCATTATCTTTTGTTGGCTTTCTCTAATTGTTTGATGATTTAAAAGGAATAAGTCACTTTTCAAGAACATAAGAGAGCTACAATTACTCCCCACACTAGCTATGTCAATGTAACAAAAAATTGCAATCTTGAGTATTTAATAAGAAACAACCCAAAGAATATATCCATACCTTTGGCAACATAATTTAAAAAAAAAGTGAGAAACTGAGGAGAAGGAGATTTTTAGTTAGTTTTGTTAGTTAAAATACACACATATATAGAGAGAGGAGTAACATTTCTAGCAATAGGCAGATAGAGAATATTTACCATTTAAATTAAGAGAAAAATATGTATTCACTGAATATGGTCTATGCTAAATTAATATATTAAAGCAGCCGTTTTTATCTAGTTACCTTATTAATATGACATCCAAGTATAAGTTTATTAATGTTTCAGCCCAATGTGCAAACAGGCAAATTTATTTCACATATATTATTGTCATTAACTTTATCAAAAAAATGTGATTAAGAGTAAACCTATAAAAAAGATTATACCTTTTACCTTTCTTCGTCATGCATCCTCATTAAAAACACAAGTTTGAGCCCTGGCCAGTTGGCTCAGTGGTAGAGCGTCGGCCTGGCGTGCAGAAGTCCCGGGTTCGATTCCCGGCCAGGGCACACAGGAGAAGCGCCCATCTGCTTCTCCACCCCTCCCCCTCTCCTTCCTCTCTGTCTCTCTCTTCCCCTCCTGCAGCGAGGCTCCATTGGAGCAAAGATGGCCCAGGCGCTGGGGATGGCTCCTTGGCCTCTGTCCCAGGCACTGGTAGCAACAGAGCGACACCCCAGAGCGACAGAGCATCGCGCCCTGGTGGGCAGAGCGTCGCCCCTGGTGGGCGTGCCGGGTGGATCCCGGTTGGGCGCATGCGGGAGTCTGTCTGACTGTCTCTCCCCGTTTCCAGCTTCAGAAAAATACAAAAAAAAAAAAAAAAACCCACAAGTTTGAGTGGTTCATTACTCCACCAATGATGTCCTAGCACTTACAAAAGGTCTAATTTATTTTGCTATGTGATGCTTTAATCAAACTAAAAGTTACAGGGTCTCACTGTTGGGGAAGTAGAATCCCACTACACTTCAATTTAATTTGGTTATTTAAAATAACTCTTCCCCCAACTCAGATTCCAATGACTATTTTTAGATTTAAACAAATGCCAAAATGCCTCGATCTGTATAGGTGATAGATGAGCTTAAAATTCTTACCTTGAAACAAACATTTCCATTGCCTCTAACCTAACTCTGACCCATTAAAATGGTTTATGTTTTATTTGTTTTAAGGGAAGTACTAGAGCCAAAGTCAGCTCCCACTAATATCTCCAATAAGAATCAAAATATACAAGATATGAAGGACTCAGAAAGCTATGAGGCATATTAAAAACAAGTAGAAAAATGACAGAAGTTCCTCCTTATCAGAAATGTAAAGAAATTAAACTCTCCAATCTGAAGAGATTGGCAGACTGGAAAAAAAAACAAAAACAAAAAACAAAAAAAAAACTATGATCCAACTATATGCTCTTCAACAAACTCACTTTAGAAACAAATAGATTGAAAGTGAGAAAAATATCCCATGCAAATAGTAATCAACAGACAGCAGAGATAGCTATACTAATATAAGACAAAACAGACTTTAGATCAAAAAGAAGTTACAAGAGACAAAGGACACCATATGTTAGTAAAAAGTTCAAAAGAGCAAGAAGATATAACAAGAATAAACATCACATACCTAATAACCATAAAAATATATGAAGCAAACATTGAAAGACTTAAAGGGAGAAAAAGACATTTCTACAACATTAGTTGGAGGCTTCAATATCCCATTCTCAATAATGGATAGAACAACCAAAAAGCAGATAAAAAAGCAACTACGTAAACAACACAATAAACCAATGAGACATACACAGAACACTCTACCTAACAGCAGAATACGCATTCTTCTCAAGTGCATATGGGACATTCTCTAGGATACAATGTATGCCAGAATACGCATTCTTCTCAAGTGCATATGGGACATTCTCTAGGATACAATGTATGCCAGGCCACAGATTAGGTCTTAATAGATTTTTTTTAAAAACAGATATACAAAGTACCATCACCAGCCACAAAATGATAAAGTTAGAAATCAGTAAGAGAAGGAAAACTGGAAATTTCACAAATTTGTGGAAATTAAATAACACTCCCTTAAACAACCAATGGGACAAAGTCGAAATCACAAGGGTACTTAGAAATACTTAAGAGACAAATGAGAACAAAAACACAACAGACCAAAATTTATGGGACACAGAGAAAGTACTGCTCGTCTGGAAAACTTATAGCTATAGACACATTAAAAAAGAAGAAAGCTCTCCAATAAACAACCTAACTTTACAATTTAAGGAACTAGAAAAAAGAGGAACTAAACCCAAAGCCAGAAGGAAGAAAATAAATTTTAAAAATTTTGGTAGAGATAAATGAAATGAAAAATAAAAAAATAATAGGAAAAAAAAAGCAATGAAACCAGAAGTTGGTTCTCTGAAAACATTAACAAAATTGACAAACCTATAGCATGTTAACTAAGAGAAAAAATTCGAAAGCTTTTTAGGGTGCTCAATAATTTTTTAAGAGTTTATAAGGGTCCCAAGACCAAAAGTTTTAAAACATCTGACTTAAAGAACACAGTATTACCACCAGATCCCTGCAAACCAAGAACAAGAAGTACATAAAATCATTAATTAAAAAAAAAAAACTTTCCTAAGAAAATTACATGCCAGCTGAAAAGAAACACAGTATCAAATCAAAACTAACCTCACACTAAGTAATACCAGTAACGAAGAAAACAAAACAAAGACAATGCATAGCAGAAAGTGATTTTGTATATGCTAGAAATATCATGCAATATTTCGGTCAGATAAACACATGCATACCCATCAATAATTTGATAGATAATATTTTTCATAACAGCATATGACAAAGAAGCGTAATCGCATACTCAAAAACAGGTGATTAAAATAGCGGCCACCACCACCACCAGGAGGGAGACAATCCAAGGTCCTGTCAGAAGGGACACACACACAGTGATACTTCAGCAACTCTCAGGCAGCATCTCAGGACACCGGCACAGGGTCCAGCTGTTCTATTTAAAACCAAATTATATGCTTCCAGGGCAGGACAGTGAGACTAAGCTCTCTGTCTTTAAGCCCAAAAGAACGAATGGGTCTTAGTAGACTTCATCTGCACTAACACTGCTCCATCAGCCCAAAGTCCTTCTTCAGCTTACTAGATTCCTTAAAAGACTGAAGAAAGCAGTAGCAGTAATCCTTATTGAGCACTTACTATGTGCCAGGCTAAGCGTGTTATGTGTATTAGCTCATTTAATGGTCAATCATCTCAAGGGTGTAACCACTATTACCCAGTTTTTTGAAGCTGAGATAACTGAAGCACAAAGAGGATAAATAACTTGCTTCTAAAGCAAAGCCAGGATTCAAACCCAGCCAGTCTGGCTCTGAGGCCCAACCCCTTAGTCATACAGTGTAGGACAGCATCAGTGTCACCAACAAATAACACGTAAAGTCTAAAAGTCAGTGCCCACTCTACCCATGATCTACCAGAAGCTCCAAATTTGCAGAGAACCCTCTGGCAGGTTCATTTCTTACAAATGATGTTCACCTTCCAAGTACTGAGGGACTTCAAGCAAGAAGAGTAGATTTTAGATGGTAAATACTATAAAGATTTTTTTGCAAAACACTAAAATGTAGAACATGATACAAATTAGATAATTTCACAAGTCGTGGACCTCTTTTCCCTCTGCTATTAAAGATAAAACATTATATAAGCTTCTAGCTAGACTGTTATAAAAAGAATAATGCCTCAATTCAAGTCAACAAAAATTTCTTCTTCAAAGAAATTTTTAGCCTGACCAGGCGGTGGCGCAATGGATAGAGCGTCAGACTGGGATGCGGAAGACCCAGGTTCGAGACCCCGAGGTCGCCAGCTTGAGTGCAGGCTCATCTGGTTTTTGCAAAAGCTCACAGGCTTGAGCTCAAGGTAGCCGGCTTGAGCAAGGGGTTACTCGGTCTGCTGAAGGCCCACAGTCAAGGCACATATGAGAAAGCAATCAATGAACAACTAAGGCGTCGCAATGAAAAACTGATGATTGATGCTTCTCATCTCTCCATTCCTGTCTGTCTGTCCCTATCTATCCCTCTCTCTGACTCTCTCTCTGTCTCTGTAAAAAAAAAAAAAAAAAAAGCAAAAAAAAAGAAAATTTTAATTTAATACATTTAAATATTTTTGCAGTGTTGGCTAATTACAAAGGTAACTCTCAGTCTACCCTCTTCATTTCAGAGTTCAGAGTGAGGCTGTAGTTCTAAATATGTGCCCAAGCAATTCAAGACACGGTTCTAAGGTCATTAAAAATGAACTTAAGGCCCTGACCAGTTAGCTCAGTCAGTTAGAGCACCATAGGGAAACACCAAGGTTTCGGGTTGGATCTCTGGTCAGGGCAATGCAGGAAGCCACCAGTGAATGCACAACTAAGTGGAAAAACAAATGCTTCTCTTTCTGTCTGTCTGTCTCCTTTCCTCTCTGTTTCTCTAAAATCAATCAATTAAAAAATGAACTTAAAAATTCATCATAGAACTTAATTCAAGAAAAGTAGAATGGCAAACCGAACAAGTCATATTATAACACTATTTAAGGATGAGAAGTGGATAAGAAACAGATATAACTATCTCACGGTAATTACACAGGACATCCTTACAGATACAGTGATGCCTTGAGATACGAGCAGGCCAACATATGAATTTTAAGATACGAGCTGCGACTCAGTCTGTATTTTTGTTTGATATCCAAGTGAAATTCCGAGATACGAGTGTGATTCGGGAAGCTGCCGCTAGTTGGCGCATTGGCGCACTGGTCCAGTATCGGCAGCACAACACCAGCATCTCGTTCTTTCTCACGTGTTACCCGCAGAATCAAGTCAAATCTAGTGTGCTGTGCTCGTTCTAGCATCATTTTTGCATTTTTTACTAACTTTTTTGATGTGCTATCATGGGGCTGAAGAAAGTGAGTGTAAAGGACAGTGGTGAGAGGAAGAAGAGAATGATGTCGATAGAAGTAAAGCAAGAAATGATAGAAAAACATGAGCGTGGTATACGAGTGATTGAACTGGCAAGGCCGTATGACCGCAATACATCTACAATTTGTACCATTCTTAAAAAAAAGGATGCCACCAAAAGTGCAAATCCAGCAAAAGGAACTACAATTCTGTCCCAATTAAGGACAAATATCCATGAAGAAATGAGGAAGCTTCTGCTGGTGTGGGTGAAAGAGAAAGAGCTGGCAGAAGATACAGTGACGAAGACTAATATGTGAAAAGACTTGTATTATTTACGGCAAATTGAAGAAGAAAGAGCCATCAACCTCTAAAGAGGCAGCAGAAGATACGTTTAAAGCAAGTCACGGCTGGTTTAAAAATTTCAAGAAAAAAAAAAAAGAAAATTTCAAGAAGAGATCTGGCATCCACTCAGTGGTGAGGCATGGTGAAGCTGCGAGTGCTGATGTTAAGGCAACTGAGGAGTACATCGCACATTTTGCTGCGCTTATAGCAAAGGAAGGCTACATCCCCCAACAAGTGTTCGACTGTGACGAAACAGGGTTGTTTCGGGAAAAAAATGCCCCAGAGGACTTTCATCACAGCAGAGAATTAGTTGCCAGGCCATAAACCCATGAAGGACTGTCTGACCCTCCTTGCATTGTGTGTAAATGCTAGCGGTGACTATAAAATAAAGCCACTGCTACTGTATCATTCTGAAAATCCTCAACCCTTTAAGACTCACAAGATTCTTAAAGAAAAACTGCAGGTTAATTGGCATGCCAATGTTAGGGCATGGATACGCAGCAGTTTTTTATTGAATGGGTAAATCTTGTCTTTGGTCCTGCAGTGAAGAAATATCTTCAAGAAAATAAACTCCCGATGAAAGCATTACTAATCATTGAAAATGCTCCAGCCCACCCACCTGGTCTTGAAGATGACATTCTCAGTGAGTTCAAATTCGTCAAAGTCCTCTACCTCCCACCCAACATGACTTCAATCTTGCAACCTATGGATCAGAGCTAATTTCCAACTTTAAAAAGCTTTACACAAAGCATTTGTTCCGCTGCTGCTTTGAGGTGACTGAGAATACAATTCTAACCCTTCGAGGGATTTGGAAAGATCACTACATCATGATATGTTTACGCATTATTGACTTGGCATGGCAAGAGGTTACAAGAAGAACCTTGAACTCAGCATGGAAAAAGTTATGGCCTGATGTTGCAGACAGGGACTTTGAAGGATTCGAACCAGAGACTGAGACCGAGGTAGAAGCGTTGGAGGAGATTGTGTCCCTCAGAAAGTCGATGGGTCTGGAGGTAGATGAGGGTGACATAAATGAGCTCGTGGAGGAACATGAGGAGGAATTCTCAACTGAGGAGTTGAAGGAGCTACAGATGATGCAACATAAGGAGCTTCTGCAAGAGATTAGTAGTGAGGAGGAGGTAGAGTCGGAGGAAGCGATTTCTACAAATGAAATTAAAGACAGGCTGGCAGTGTGAGAGAAGCTTTCAAGTTTCATTGAAAAGAAACACCCAGAAAAAGTTTCAACTGGTTGTGCTTCAGCACTTTTTAATGACACTTGTTTGTCACATTTCCATAACATTTTAAAAGGCAGGAAAAGCGAACCTCTTTAGATAGATTTTTATTCAAAAGTCTTGCAAGTGAAAGTGCCAAAAGTGCCGCCAAAAAGGCAAAAACAGGTGATGATTAAATGAAAAATACGTAATGTTAAGTGTAGGTTAAGCTTAGAGTTAAGAAAGTACATTTTTTTACAATTAGGTTTTTGTGTTTCATTTTAAGTAAAGAAAGTGCAGTTTTAGTTTTGTTTAAAGAAAATGCAGTTTTAGTTTACATTCAGTGTTAAGAAAGTGCAGTTTTAGTTTACGTGTCTACAGTGCCTGCATCCCTTCCTCCCTCCCACTTCCTCTGCTATTCACCTCCGTTAGCCGCACTCGTCTGTCTCCAAGGTAAGAATACAGTACAGTACTAAATAACACTTTTTTCTTTTATTTCATATATTTACTTATGCATTGGTAAAGTATACATGTGTGTTTCTTAATTAAAAACATGTCTTTTTTCATAATTTAGGATGGTTTGGGGATGTTTCACAGGGCTGGGACAGATTAAATCTATTTCAGTTATTTTAAATGGGAGAAATTTGTTTGATATACACGTTGACTGACGAGCTCGGTTACAGAACGCATTAAACTCGTATCTCAAGGAACCACTGTATTCCAGTTTGGTCTGGTTTTAAATTTTGGCACATGTTTTAAAATATGTACCATTTAAAGTGCCTTAAATAAACGACTACTTTTTTGGTCTACTGAACTGAAAACATTCCACAATACAATTACAAAAATAACTTCCTGGTTTTCTCAGGAAAAAAGACAATTCAGTAGAAGAATGCAGAGATTAATATGGTAACTCGATTTACCTAAAGATTACAACAAGGGTGGACATAAAAGATAAGTGGAAATTAGTGGTCAAGAAGACTGTTTAAGTCCTATCTAACTACAATTTGTCATTGTCCCAGTAGAGCCCAAGCTCTACATCAATCAGGTGTCCCTGATTCGACTTCCCCGTGCAGTGGGACACTCCTGCTTATCAGCGGGGCTGGCAGCCTCTTCGAGACTACTCTTGAGGTGGCTCTGAGGATACTACTAATCAGTGCTGACACTAACTGCCACCGGAGGAAAAGCAGGAGACCGACACACAGAGTTAGTTGCAATAATCACACAGGCAATTTATTACTCACAAATCCTTTTTGGTGTGCCTGGGTACAGCTTAAGGGGGGCCCAGGGGGCGTGCTCCTCTCGGCTGTCTTTGGTCAGAGCTCAGAGCGGCATGGAGACAGTTCACGTTCATGTTGGAGTCTGGGTGACTACCTCAGTAGCGGGCCTCTCAGCTTTAGTACCTTTTCTGGCCAACACCTTCTAACAGGTGTCAATCTACAGGGTTATCACTTCAAGCCACCTTTTTGGGAGTTCCTCGCAGGGAACCCCTTTTATGTTAATCTCCTAAAATGTTACATCAAACCACTTTTTAAGATGTTCTTATTTACCTTAACTTGACAAAATTATGACATCAAGTCACTTCTCTATGTATAACTTCACACACATACTAACTGGGCCCTGCTCGAAAGTCAGAGTCTGTTGATCACATCTGCACACACTATATTAATTCCTATCCAGACGGCATAACTATATTTAATTTTCTTAATTAATTTTATATATCTTCCATATTTTTTTTATATTTCTATATATTTAATTACTATAACATTATATTACTACAACAGTCATGCATTACAAACCTGGCTACAATTCTAAATACCTTTTTAAAAAAGAAAAACACCCACACAGAATTAAGATTACCAAAGAACATTTCCGTTAAGTGTTAGATCCTATTAGGTCATCGGCAGTGCTAGACCTTCAGACACTTGAGCAAGCTATCTGAAAATGAGAAATGGGCTTGCAATTACCAACATTCACAGCGAGTACACTAAGATGTATTAAAACTCCATTCTATTAATGGATAATGGCTAGGAAAGAAAACCAACGGAACGGACTCTAAACTACACTGGTACTAATAGGCTTCGATGACATCAGAGAGTGGGGAAAGCACGACTTTGTGTAGGGGTTGCAGGTGTCCTTGAATTGAATACATGCAATTAAGAACCCGCAAATCAGGAAGGAAGCTGTAAAGCAACTCTGCACTGTCATCTAGGGCGATCTGATGCAGGTTCAAATCAAACCCACAAGGGGACAAGTTGTAAACAGAGAACACGCTTCAGGCCAAAATACCCATTGAGAGGAAGCAAATCGAGCCACCGCGGATGTCACACCACACCCACTCCACCTTGAAGCCACGCACACCTGGGGGGAGGGGTGATGGGCTGGGTACTAGAGTGGGTAGAGAAGGGCGCGCTCCCGCCCCCGGCCCGCCGCCCCCCTCGGCGACAAGCGCTCGAAGTCGGTGAGAAAGGGCAGGGCACCGAGGCCGCCTCTGCTGGGAGATTACGCCGAGGACCCTCCGGGGGGATGGGGGTAGGAGGGCGACCAGGTGTTCGTGGGTGGAAGCAGGATAGAGTGTATTTCAGAACAGCCAAAGCCCCAGCCCATCAGGGATTTCCCTCAAGATCCTGTCCAACCCCCTCCCCAAGACACGCGTTACACAACCTGTCAGGTTAAGATCGGAGGGGTTCCAGGGCGCAGACCGCGGCGGAGCTGGAGTCGCTCTTCCCCAGCCCCCAGGACGCCGCGGCCCGAGAGGAGTAGAGGGACACCGGCGGGCGGGAAAGCCGCGGAGAGGGTCGGCCGGCCGATCGCGCGGACGGCGGCGGGGCGCTCACCGGTTAGGAGAGGGAGCTAGCAGGGAGTGGGCAGAGCCACACCACCTGGCTCCGCGCAGGCACTGCCGGCGGCTGCTCTCTAGACGCACGGCGGAGCCCTCGCCGCCCGCCGCCTGGTGTTTTCATACAATCCCCGATCGCAGGCGAGGCAGCAGCGGCGGCGGCGGAGGAACCTTCCCGCATCCCGGGCAACGTCAGCGCGGCGCCCCGCCCACCGCACGCTTTGGCCCACTCACCCGCGCGCGCGCGGGGAGGGAGCAAAGAAGCCGGAGCGCGCCTGTGCGCGGGCAGGGGAAGCGTGCACCAGGGAGAGGCGAGGCACGCGCGTGGGTGGGGTTAGGGAGCGCGCGTGGGCAAAGAGGGAGTCTGCGCGCCGGGGCGGGCAGCGAAGGCTTGGCCAGATGGCCAGAGGGGCTGTAGCGCGCCCACGCCACCCCCACCCCGGGGCCCTGGTCCATTGCGGCCGCCAGCCGAACCAAACATTGTCAGGCGGATACCCACTTTCGCAAATCACCCCCTTGTAGGCTCCCACTTAGAACCCCCACCTTTTCCCGCAACCAAGTGGGCCCCTACCCCTACTACTATCAATCTCCCAACCTCTTAGGAGGCTTTTAGCAGCATCGGACAAGCGGTTCTTAGCTCTCCCCACGTGGTACCGGATCACATCAGTCCCTGGGGCCCGCGGTAACGCTTAGCCCTTTCCTGACCTCAAGGCGAATCCATAATAAGAAGCTGGAAGGCAAGCCGATTTCCCAGTTGGGCTCCCAGAGCACAACGAAAATGCACCTTGTAAACAAATACATGCCTAGTGCAGCAGCGAAGAAAATAGCATGCTGATTATTTTTTGCTTTTCTGTGTTGTGCCTACATATAGTCACGAAAACGGGCAATGCTAAATTGGCCACTGAAACCAAAGATGGAATGTTGTATCTGAGCCAAAGTAATGCTTCAGACAGATTTAATACTGATACACCCCCTTCTGTTTTGACTGTAATATTAATAAATACACTTACTTTTTTCAAGAGCTTGTATCGTGGTTACTGCTGATTATAATAGCTGGTAAGGAATGTAACATTATTACCAGATAGGGCAGTGATTTTCAACCAGTGTGCTGCAGGAATTTTTAAAACATGTAATACCTGACTATTTAGTTAGGGGCACTGACCTCTTTTTCCTTTAAGCTGCCAAATAAAAAAGTGGCAACAGCCAACACAACAATAGTGTGTGAATGAATCAAAATTATACCTACTTTTTTGTCAGATCAACAAAAAAATATAACATTTTTTGGTGTTCCACAGAATTTTAGTAGTTTGTGTGCCATGAGATGATAAAAGGCTCAAAATGCCAGAGATGGGGAAATAAATTGAAGCTATGAAGTTCTTGTTTTGTTTTCTTATCATGTTTAAACAAGGTTGAACAGGTGTGACAGAGGTTCAAAAAGTAATCCAAGGTCCTTGGCAGATGACTTTACTGGGATAAACAAGTGACTACCATTTTATAAATGCCATAGTTTCTCTCACTGTCAGCACCAAAAAGTAGGTTGTATTTTAAATCATTTAAAACAAATATCACTCCAGACTATCTAGCCTAAAAAGCGCTATCTGAGAATGCTTAATTATCTAGGATATTTAACATTTTATAGAAATTAAATATATGTAATATATATGAAACTTTATTCAAATGGTATCTTCCTAAATATTTTAACCAGCAATATATAGAAAGATATAAACATGAATGCAAATGTCTGTTTTTTGTAGATTTTGATCCCACTTTAGCAAAGCATTGTTAATATGCTTTATTGGCCAATACACAGGCCCAGTAGATGAACACATACAACTAGGTAAAAAGCCGAGCCAATTCCTGTTGGTCACTCTTTTCCACTGTTTTAAACAGCTTAACACATCTTACTATGATATATAAAATTAAATATAAATCCTTGGTCAGATAGCTCGGTTAGAGCATTGATTGTCACAAAGCACAGAGGTTGCCAGTTCAATCCCCGGTCAGGGCATGTACATGAGCAGATTGATGTTCCTGTCTCTCTCTCTCTCTCTGCCTTCTCTCACTAAAATCAATACAATAAACACTTTTTAAAAAAGAACTAAACATAAATAATTACGTGATGTAGATCAGAGTCTAACCTTATAATGATATTCATTTATCTAAGATTCCTCATAACAATCTGCCTGACCAGGCGGTGGCACAGTGGATAGAGCATCAGACTGGGATGCGGAAGACCCAGGTTCAAGACCCCGAGGTCGCCAGCTTGAGCGTGGGCTCGTCTGGTTTGAACAAAGCTCACCAGCTTGGACCCAAGGTCACTGACTCGAGCAAGGGGTTACTCAGCCTGCTGAAGGCCTGTGGTCAAGGCACATATGAGAAAGCAATCAATGAACAACTAAGGTATCGCAATGCGCAACGAAAAAAAAACTGATTGATGTTTCTCATCTCTCCGTTCCTGTCTGTCTGTCCCTGTCTATCCCTCATTCTGACTCTCTCTCTGTCTCTGTAAAAAAAATAAAATTAAAAAAAAAAAAAGATTCCTCATAACAATCTAGCCAGTGCCTTGTAGGTATTCAATAAACATTTTATTCATTTAACTTTGGAGTAGTCAGGGAAGAGAAAAGTGAGCATTGGAGCCCAGCCAGCTACCTCTTTCTCTTATTTTGCTGATTTCCTTACCTCCATACCTTTACTAGAGTAACATACAAAATCCAACAAACTTTATAACAAAACTCTAGAGGCATCAGGTTTAGAACAGCCAAAGACCTCTCAAAAACCTACAGCCATTTTTATCTGGAATCATAACTGTTAGGAACACAAGCTTAATCATGAACTTTCTGAAACATAGACAGTCCTTTGAAGCTGTAGGACTGTTGTAACTATTCAATGTCATTCAACAATCACCAGTTTATTGAGCACCTCTTAATGTGTTAGGCAAAATACTCCTGAAATTTTCTGAGCAATTAAGCAAATGATAACACTCAACAAAATACCTAACAGCTGTCCTGGGTCACACTGAAAGGTTTATCACAAATAGATCATGGAGTAGAAATGCAGTGAGAACAATGTGAGCTGAACCTGAATGAATGTGTCGAGGCTGGGAAATGGAGGGGAGCAGTCCCAGTATTTCACACAATGGAGTCCTTCTGGGGCAAAAGCGTTTGCAATGACAAATGGTTTCCAGCAGTCATGTGGTAGACTGTGAATGTATGTGATTCAGGGTCAGAAAAGTGGAGTTTAAAGAACCATATCTGTAAACCACTATACACTTAAATTCTTTATTTGTGAAGTGGAACTGAAATATTCCTGCCAAATCTAAAGTTTTAAAATTTGGAATACCCTTTGATCCACTTACAAGAATTTATCCTAAAGAAATAACTAGGGAAGTATGCAGAGATCTAGTTGTAAGGGTGTTTATCCTGAGTGGTATTATAAACTATCTTCATCGTTCAACAGAAGGCACCTGGTTAAACACAGTATGGCACATCCAGTAATATAGGTCACTAAGAAGCCATTGCAAACGACATGCTAGAGCACGAGCTCTTAACCAAGGGTCCAATGGGTTTAATTCATGAACCAGCGTGAATTTACCTTGAAGCTAATGAAGTGAGGAGCTAAGAAGGTTCTCTGAGCCCCTTATGTATGCAGGCCTCTGGGAGGACTAAATTGTTAAGAGCTAAAGAATTTCCCAGCTGCTAAGGTTGTAATCAGGAAGCATATCTACATAAGGATTCCTGGTAAATTTCCTGAATCATTTTAAAAAGATCTAAATCTCCAAGTCCCTAGAAAGATATTATGATTTCTCATTCTAAGTAGATATCCACAAAGCCTGGCCTGTGGTGGTGCAGTGGATAGAGTGTTGACCTGGGATGCTGAGGTTGCAGGTTGGAAACCCTGGGCTGGCCCAGTCAAGGCACATAGGACAAGCAAGCAATGAACAACGAAAGTGAAGCAACTATGAGTTGTTATGTGTCACTCCCCACCCCGTCTGTAAAATCAATCAATAAATATCCATATAAATAATTGTATATATTTACATGTGATATTCTTTATTTCTTTTAGAGAGCCTGCCCACAGTGTGGGGGGAAAGCAATTTCTCTTATTTTCAATCCTGCAGTCTAAAGAAGTGTTTTATTTTATATCTTAATAACCAAAATAAAATAATAAATATTTTAACAAAAATCACAAACACTAAAAGTACTCTTTTTCTTATTTAATAAAACCATTCAGCATTTCTAAAAGCCTACCTAATTAACAATTCACTGACTTGAAAATATTTAAGAAATAAATTTTTTATACTAGCTAACCATTAAGTTAGACTGAAACCTAGAAATGAAGAGTCAAAATTAAATTCACTTTCTCACACTTAAGAAATACTACTCGATGTCTAATATAGTATTGAGTGAGAAAAGTTGTTGAACTATGTGTATTGTACGGTCCCATTTGTATTTTCTTAAATCAATACTATAGAAAATATTATGCATGTAGAGTTTCATAACAGTGTCCTGTAAAGAAAAATACCATTCTGTTTCCTAAAATTATCTGGGGCCAGGTTGGCGTATGTGTTGAACTTTATATAAGCTTCCAATCACACAAATTTAGAGCCTTAGAGTGTATCAGTTCATACACTGATAAATTTGCAGACTCGTCTTCTGGGGCATAGGAAACGTATTTTTCATTAGATTTAAAGAAGTCTTAATTCAAAATGATTAATATCATGGTTTAAGAGTAATATACTTAATGACAGAATAACATAGTCATGGTATATTGTTATATAAATTAGCAGATTATATGCAACATGATTCCATTGTACAAAAACATCTCTATATGTTTAAAAACTAGACTGGAAGAATATACATAAAAATTTTAACAACAATTATCACATGAATGTGGAATTATAGGTCAATTTACTTATTTTTATTCCTCAATGTTAAATTTCCTACAATAAAAATATTTTTTAACAAGGAAAAATTTATATTTAAATTATAACTAACTCTGAAGATTGTAGAGTAGATTAAAAGTTATAGTATATGGCCTGACCACACAGTGGTTCAGTGGATAGAGCGTCGGACTGGGACGCGGAGGACCCAGGTACAAGACCCCGAGGTCTCCAGCTTGAGCACGGGCTCATCTGGTTTGAACAAGGTTCACCAGCTTGAACTCAAGGTCGCTGGCTTGAGCAAGGGGTCACTGGCTCTGCTACAGCCTCCCCCCCTTCCATCAAGGCACATATGAGAAAACAATCATTGAACAACTAAGGTGCCACAAAGAAGAATTGATACTTCTCATCTCTCTCCCTTCCAGTCTGTCTGTTCCTATCTGTCCCTCTCTCTGTCTCTGTCACACACACACAAAAGAATTATAGTATATGTAAAAATCAAGTTGTAGATCATAAGACACCTACAAAGGTTATTCTTTTTCCAATTCTATAACAATCACAGAACATGGGCACCAAAAGACAGTATTATCCTGAAACCAAAGGTAAGCATTGGAAAGTTTCATTCATACATTCATCTGTTCTCACACTATCAATCCTATGGACAATACTTTATAAAATAAGAGTTTATGCAAGCATGAAGATTTGGATTTTTTTATATTATTAAGAGAAAAATCATGCAGAATTATCTTAGTGTATTCAACTTCAGGTTTAAAAATAGGAAATACATTTTCATGAATTCTTGAAGAAACATTATTTCCTTTTTACGATATGTGAAATTTAGGGATACCTTCCTCCTCTTAGAACTAGACCAGACTTTGATTCTTCTCATCACAATGAGATGGAAGTTTCAAAACAATAATCAATTAAATTAATGAAAGGGTTTATTTATTTTCTATGTTATCAGGTTCAAGATCCAGGTCTTGGGGAAAGCACAGCAGTGACTTGCTGGATAACAGGGAAGTCTCCATAGTGCTATGCTGGCAGAACTTGCTAGAAATCTCACCTCTGGAACTTACTGGAAATCCATCATCTAGAGTGCAGGGGAAAGCTATTCATGGGGCGGTATATCATCAGAGACACTCCACTAGGAAACGGCTTGAAGGGTACCAGCTACTGGCCACTGGGTGCTGGTGTCACTGGGTGCTGATGTCACTGGGTGCTACAGAAGCTGTGTGCTGGAGAAACCTCCCAAGGGGACTTAACCTTAGTCTTTGCTGTTGATAGATTAGGCACTCAGCAATAGCATTAACCAAGGCAGCCTTAGTTAGGGTAAATCCACATGCTTGAGCCCATGCCGAAGCTTCATCCCAGTTACCACAGCCACTTTGTTCAGGGGTCCACTGAGCAAACCCTGGGTAGGCTGGAGAAAATAACTGACATGTCATAGAGCATCATTTCTCCGCCTGATAAGTAAGAGCGTTCTCTTCAGTAGATGCCTTTGCATGGGCTTTCATGTGGAGCACAAATATCTGCATAGTTTGTACCCATTCAGAGAGTTCCATCCACATGCTTCTTCTCCAAACTTCCCTGTCAACCAGACTTGTAATCTTGTTTCTGTCAACTTCTTAGCCTACCAGCCCAATTAGTAACTGCTCATGAAGCAGTGTAGCTCCACACTTCGGGCCATCTTCCATTCTAGACACGGACAATCAAATCTATTGCTCCACGTTCTGCCCATCGGAAGGGTTTTTCTTCACCACTGTTCTTCGGGGTCACCCCTGCATGGAGCTGTAGGGCTATAGCTGTCCGCTTGAGAAGGACTGCTTCTTTCCTTTGGGAATTCATTTCTCTTGGCTCTTGTGGTAGGAAGAAGTATGCCCCTTTTTACCAAAAAAAAAAGTCCATATTCTAATCCCCAGAACCTGTAAATGTATTATCTTACATGGCAAAGAGACTTTTCAGATTTGATTAAATTAAATACCTTGAGATAGGAAGACTCCTCTGGATTATCTGGATTATTCTGACTTATCTAGGACCAGTCTAATGACATAAAACCTTAAAAACAGACAGCCTTTTCTGCCTATGATCAGAGAAAGATGTAACTCCAGAAGATGGATCAGAGAGATGCAACATTGCTTGCTTTGAAGAAGGAGGAAGGAGTCATGAGCCAAGAAATGTGGGTGGCCTCTAGAGACTGACAGGGGAAAGGAAACGGATGCTCCCCTACAACCTTCACTGTGGAATGCAGCCCTATCAAAATCATAATTTTAGCCCAGTAAGACCTTCTGTCAGACTTATAAATTACAGAACTACGTGTGTCCTTAAAGTCATGGTGCACTTTTGACCGGTCACAGGAAAGCAACAAAAGACGATAGAAATGTGAAATCTGCACCAAATGAAAGGAAAACTCTCCCAGTTTCATACCTATTCAGTGCAGTTCGATGTGGGCTCACGCACAGATATTTTAGGGCTCCTTAGGTAGCTATCCTGTATAGCCTCTACAGACTCATCACTGACTGATGGCCTACCAGAACGGGGTTTCTCCACCAAACTGCCAGTTTTCTTCAACTGCTTATCACACCGAGTAATGTTATTCCTATGTGGTGGCGCTTTGTTATAAACGCGCCGATATTCACGTTGCACTTTGGTCATGGATTCGAATTTAGCGAGCCACTGAACTTTCCTCTGTACCGTCCACATCTGGATTGGCATGGCTGTGGGCTTCTCCGCTGTATACATGGTGTTATGTCATCATCTGCGCATGCACACATGCTGCCACATCATCCTACAGAAACTGGGAGGGTTTTCCTTTTATTTGGTGCAGATTTCACATTTCTATAGTCTTTTGTTGCTTTCCTGTGACCGGTCAGAAGTGCACCATGACTTTACGAACATGCTGTATATTGTCATAAGTTTGTGTTATTTTAAGCCACTAAAGTTGTGGTGATTTGTTACTGCAGCCATAGAAAACTAATCCCACCTCCTGTCGGCGATGCATAAATAATGAGACCTACCATACACTGCCTTCTTAAACATGTTACCCACTCACCTCTAAGTGTGATTATACTGGGATTTTTTTTTTCTTTTTAACTTCCTAGATAGAAAATATATTCTTTATTTCTGCATGAGAGAAAGTATCATTGTTAGGCAATTACCATCTTATCAAACCCCAACCCTCCCAAATCAAGACAATACATTCTCTAGGTGAAAGCATTCTTACAGAAACCTGCATATGGTAGGAGCTTAATTCATGTTTGCTGATGATTATGACAATAGTAATGACCAGAAATGGGATACTTTCTCTAGCCATAAAGGAAAAAATAAAACATAAAAGCAAAACAATAACAGAACACTTTCCAAAAAGATTCTGATGGATTGAAAATGTTTGAGCTCCTTATACACACCAGAAATCTTTTCTTTAAATTAGCTGTTATACTCTATAGATATGCTTGTATATGCTCAGAGTATCACTGAAAAATAAACAAGAAACTGGTAGTAATGGTAGCCTCTGGGAATAACCGGTAAGCTGTGAGAGAGAGACTTATGTTTATTGAATACCATATTATACTTTTAGATTGTACTTTGTACATGCAATACTTATTAAAATAACTTCTTGATTTTTATATTTGAAGTGTTTACATTAGCTTTTATTTAGAATTTTATATGGAGAAATGGCCTTTCTTTTATAGATCAACTTGCACCTGAGGATAACAGATGAGGAAGCTATGATGAGAACCAGTCAAGTGACATTACATGGTGAACTCAAGTTTTAAAAATCTTCTTTAGGCCCTGGCCGGTTGGATCAGCGGTAGAGCGTCGGCCTGGCGTGTGGGGGACCCAGGTTCGATTCCCGGCCAGGGCACATAGGAGAAGCGCCCATTTGCTTCTCCACCCCCCCCCCCTCCTTCCTCTCTGTCTCTCTCTTCCCCTCCCGCAGCCAAGGCTCCACTGGAGCAAAGATGGCCCGGGCGCTGGGGATGGCTCCTTGGCCTCTGCCCCAGGCGCTAGAGTGGCTCTGGTTGTGGCAGAGCGATGCCCCGGAGGGGCAGAGCATCGCCCCCTGGTGGGCAGAGCATCGCCCTGGTGGGCGTGCCGGGTGGATCCCGGTCGGGCACATGCGGGAGTCTGTCTGACTGTCTCTCCCCATTTCCAGCTTCAGAAAAATACAAAAAAAAAAAAACAAAAAAAAAATCTTCTTTAAAAAAATAAGTTATGTGTGTATGGGTAAATATCTTTGTATAAAGAGCTAGAATATACACCATAAGTAAGAGTGACTGTCTTTAGATAGTGAATAAAGTATTGTTTATTTTCTTCTCTTCACTTTCATTATTTTCTAAATTTTTAATAGGGACATCAGGGTCACTTTCATAATTAGAAGAGGAGGCATTTTAAAAGACAAAAACTTCCCACGACTGGAGGCCAGGTCACCTGATTGACTCATTTTCCAGTTTCTAGTAGCAAAGAGAAAGTTACCAGTTGCTTTGTGTGAGGGAGAGCTGTCAGATGGGAGGGCCTGCTGAGCACCCTGACCTCAGTCTCAGAAGGGCAGTTCCTCACCAATAGGTCCGGTCTTTCACATGGTTAGTCAAAAAATTTGAATTCTCAGTCAGTACATCCCAACTTTATCAGTTGATAGGAAACTAATTGAGGTTAACTAAACTCACAGTTGCTGAATTATCCTCAGAATAATAATTTGTTGACAATAAGGATTGTGCTTTTCTGGTGAACAAAGAGCTCTGGCCTATATTTTCAAAAGTTCCTTTTAGCAACAGTATACTTTCTCCAAGCAACTGTTCTGTTTTGTGTTTTTGAGGATGACCAATATACATATAAAACAGAGAAAACAAGGCCCTGGCCGGTTGGCTCAGTGGTAGAGCATCGGCCTGGCGTACAGAAGTCCCGGGTTCAATTCCCGGCCAAGGTACACAGGAGAGGCGCCCATTTGCTTCTCCACCCCTCCCCCTCTCCTTCCTCTCTGTCTCTCTCTTCCCCTCCCGCAGCCGAGGCTCCACTGGAGCAGGGATGGCCCAGGCGCTGGGGATGGCTCCTCGGCCTCTGCCCCAGGCACTGGAGTGGCTCTGGTTGCAACAGAGCAACGCCCCGGAGGGGCAGAGCGTCGCCCCCTAGTGGGCAGAGCGTTGCCCCCTGGTGGGCGTGCCAGGTGGATCCCGGTCGGGCGCATGCGGGAGTCTGTCTGACTGTCTCTCCCCATTTCCAGCTTCAGAAAAATAAAATAATAATAATAATAATAATAATAAACAGAGAAAACAAAGCAGCTCTGTTTGTAGATAGGTGAACGACCTCCCGACTCCTGTGACCCTTTCCCTCCCTTCCCCAGATTTCCTTTAAGAGGCTCTTTAGAATCCCCAGGACTTCAAGGAATATCATTCAACACCAACTCATCTACTGGTACCAAATAAATAAGCAACAGGTTGTTTATTGAGCATAAACCTGAAGCAAAGGAAATCAAAGGAACACTAAATCCAGGTTCTGGGAAATGTCTAATGAACTTTTCCAGTTCCACAATAACACATGCCTCTCTAACTGATGGGAATATACATTTTCCTGACAGAAAGAATTTCTGTGTCTTCAACAGCACTAGGTAATGGTGGACTGGTACACCAGCTGTCTCAAAACAAAACAAAAACCCCTGTTCTATTGCAACTGCCAATTTCTGTAGTATAAAGACTTCCACCATGACTGATTTCAAGCTATCAACAGAATTTAACAGTGGCTTGCAAAATTCCTGATTATTTAACAATCAGTTCTAAACCTGTACTGCTGACTCTAGCAGAGCGTTGCTGTCTATATGTACGTGTACTGCATGTTTCTTTATTTGCCCACATATTTGGGTTACAATATAATTTATTAAGCTATAGCATACTCTGCTGATGTTCCTATCTTGATGATATATCTAGATCATCTTTATAAAACTTGAGGTGTTTCCTGAATCTCTAACAATCACATGTCTACAAACCATTTCTGGATGGTTTCTGTGAAAGGCAAAACTACTTGTTACGTGCAATTCCTTACTGGTTTTGTTCAGAGGACAACCAAATTCCCACTATTTATTGATAGCCATGATGCTGACAGATTGTAGTCATCTTTTTGGTCTGGTGATGATTTCATACCTTACAGGCCCTTCCAGCCATCATGAATCATTCCTGGAAATGAGGTGGACAATTTTTAATAAATGCACTGTTTGGATGACTAAGGAAAAATTGGACCTGAACAAACAATTGGGTTAGTTCGTTTTTGCTGTTTATTATTCTATGTTTTAATTTGACACGGAGGACGTGGATGACCAGTTCTGCCTTCCATGAACGGCCAAGTAGCTCCTTGGTTCAGTTTTTCATACAGTCATCTAAGAGTACCGTCTTGTGCAGAATCACAGACATTGTAAAGTGTTTCTATTCATGTCCTCGGCAATGTTAGCTAGCATTAGTGACTGATGTGAAGCAAAGAAAACTTCAAATAACCATCTACTATCACATCTATCAAATATCCAACAGCAAGTACATCAAGTTACCTGAAATTGCCAGCCCAGGAGTCACTTATTTGAAGTAAAATATAATTCTACAAAGGAACTTACAGCTATGAAATATTTAACCTATGTGGGAGATGCCTTGGCAGTGAGAAACACAATTTTTAAGACATCTATGAATTTAATGAAAAGGAAATGGGCCACACAAAAAAAGATATTATCACGAAGGGGTGGGAAGAAGGCTCAAAGCATGGAAGAATGTCATGTGTATGCGGACACAGTGGGCTTTCAAAGTGACTAGAAACCCACAGTGACAGGTGAGGGAGAGGGAGAAAGACTTGAATACTATGACGTTTCTTTTTTTCCTATTGCTGGCTTTGGTTCTAGCACATACATGATTCTGAAAAAAAAACAAACCACAGCATTCCCTTTTCTAACCGAAGAGCTTTAAATTCCATCGGTACTGCCGCTGAGACTGAAAAGTGCACATGAACACTGAGACGTGGCAGCCCAGTACGCAGCCCTTTCTCCTATGAATTAGCGGAGCGGCAATCAAGAGTATTAGTCAACAGATTATGCCTGGAAGGGCGCCAGCGTGTAACAGGGTCAGGTATCACTAACAATTACAGGAAGATGACAGGAGACAGTAGCTAAAAGAGGAATTTAAGCTGGGCGTGCAGCCTGGAGCAACTGGAAAGCCAAATCATAATATGTGCAAAATTGATCCTTCCGGTCACTCTTTAGGAGACTCCCTGATTGCCAAGAAGGGTTTAATTCAATTATCAAAGGCTGGTGGAGGGGGAGCCTTGTGTAACCTCAAGCCTGGCTGGATTCTTAGCTCTAAAGCATAGTTATTTTGGGAGACTCATCATAATTCACTTGCTTCAGCATCTAAGCCCATCCTGGATATACTCCCTGAAACTGAAAAGAAAAACAAAGAAGCCCCGTCCCGCATCCTGTGTTTCCACATGTAACATTCCATGAACTTTGCTACCCACCCCTCCCACTTCCACTGCCTCTGTACTGAATATCCTTATTTCATAGGCACGATCGAGTCTGCTTCTATATCTCTCCAAAAGCATCCCTCTTCCTGAAATGGCTGAGCATATCTCTCCCAAAAAGTCTTAATTCACACCCTTCATCATTTAATCAGCCACTGGGACAGCATTCCCATCCATACCCTACATCAGCGATTCTCAACCTTTTTCATCTCATGGCACACATAAACTAAGTACTGACATTCTGCTGCGCACCAAAATAAATTTTTTTTGCCAATTGACAAGAAAATAGGTATAACTTTAATTGACTTACAAAAAATAATAATAGTAGTAATTACCTACCCTTTTTGCTCCAGAGTGACTTTTTAAAAAATCAGTATCTATACTGGTATATAAAGACTTCTGGGCCTGACTAGGTGATGGTGAGGTGGATAGAGCATCAGACTGGACGCAGAGGACCAGGTTCAAAACCTCAAGGTCGCCGGCTGAAGTGCAGGCTCATCTGGCTTGAGCCCAAAGGTTGCTAGCTCAAAGCCCAAGGACTCTGTTCTGAGTCCAAGGTTGCTGGCTTGAGCAAAGGGTCACTGCTCTGCTGCAGACCCAGTTCAACGCACATATGAAACAGCAATCAATGAACAACTAAAGTGCCACGACAAAGAATGGATGCTTCTCATCTCTCTCCGATCTTGCCCGTCTGTCTCTGTCTGTCCCTCTGATACCAGGAATTAACCAATCAGACACAATCTTATTATGCAACCTGACAAGATTCAACTCTATTATATGAGATATATATTTATGGTTCAAGACAAGGCATTCAAACTGATGGCTATTGTTGTATTGGCTGTTGTCATTTTTTTTTAAATCTGACAATCTAAGGGAAAGAGGTCAGTGGCCCTGAGTAAATAGTCAGGTACTACATGTTTTCAAAATTTGTGCAGCACACGGGGATGGCACTTGTGACACATCAGTTGAAACTGCTGCCCTACAATTGTCTAATACCCTTCACAGTGTGTCAACGTTGCGGGCAAGATCCTGTCAATTTTTTATTTTATGTATGAAGAAACTTGGAACTCAGAGAATATAAGTAACTTACTTATGGTCACACAGCTAAAAAGAACAACAGCCTTATGGCTATTATTTATAAAGTATTTATCATATGCTGAAACTATATTGAGTAATTTGCAAACATTCTCTTGGACTCCTAGGGCTCAGCTCTGGCTTTAGTGTTCTTTGCACCTTATACAAACTACATTTACAATTAATATAAAAAGTTATATAGTACAAGTCAAAGTAGAGGTACACAATAACTTTATTCTTAAGAGCCAGAAAACTGAAATACCTATCAACAGGTTAATGGTTAAATTGTGGCTTATCCACACATTGGAATATTACGCAGCCAAAAAAAGGAGCAAACTACTGATGCAGACAACAACATAGACAAATATCAAAAATATTATCCTGAGCAAAATAATCCAGAGACAAGATAGTACATATTGTTTGATTCCACTTATATGGGATTCGGGAAGACACAAATCTAATGTATAATGACAGAAAGTGGATCAGTGATTGCTTAGGGCTGGGTTGCAGGGGCAGAAACAACTAACTGAAAATAGTATGAGGGAAATTTTGGGGTGATAGAAATGTTCTATATAGTGATTGTGGCAATGGATATACGGGTATATACATACATTTGTAAAAGAAATATTGAGCTGTACACCAAAAATGGGTACATTTCACTGTATCTAAATTATTTCTTATTAAAGATGGTTTTAAAAAATAAAGCAATGGTAAAAAGAGAGGGAATTAATAAAAGAAGAGCAAGTGACTAGTTGCCCAGAGTAGCTAAGGAAGGTTAGACAGGGAAGGAAAGGATGAATAGAAATCAGGTAAAGGGCTTCAAAGGATCAATAGAAATCAACAAGAGTGGAGAAGAAAGGGAAGTGAAAAATAGAATGATGGCTTTCCAGACATAAAGAATGAGAAAGTTGGGGACCCTGGACTGAGAGCATTGTTAAAAGACCTTTTGTGACGAAGAGAAGACGAGCCATCTCTCAGTGGAATCCATGGGAGAAACTCTAACTTAGTATGTGCCCTTGGGTAAGTCATGATACCCTGCTGGACCTCGGTTCTCTTTTTTTCTAAAATGGAAGGACTGAAAACAAACTAAAGCAAGTCGTAGTTGCTTCACTTCAGTTGTTGTTCACTGCTTACTTGTTACATGTGCCTTGACCTGGCAAACCAGTTTCAAACCGATGTCATTACATTCCAGGTCAGTGCTCTATCCACTGCACCACCACAGGCTAGGTCTGAACCTTCTTTCTCTTATTCCAAAAATTCTGATTTTAAACATGAATATGAAGAAGGCCCTGGCCAGTTGGTTCAGCGGTAAGGTGTTGGCGAGGCATGTGAATATCCTGGGTTTGATTCCCAGCCAGGGCACACAGGAGAAGTGACCATCTGCTTCTTTCTCGCCTCTTTCTCTCTCGCTCTCTCTCTCTCTCTCTCTCTCTCTCTCTCTCTATATATATATATATATATATATATATATATATATATATATATCTCTTTCTCTCATCTCCTCCCCTCCTGCAGCCATGGCTCCATTGGAGTGAGTTGGCCCCGGGCACTAAGGATGCCTCAGATGCTAAAAAAAATAGCTCTGGTTGCAATGGAGCAAGAGCCCCAGATGGGCAGTACATCGCCCCCTAGTGAGTTTGCCAGGTGGATCCCAGGCAGAGCACATGCGGGAGTCTGTCTCTGCCTCCCCTCCTCTCACTAAAAAAAATTTTAAATGTAAAAAAATAAACACGAATATGATTACTCATCTGTTTTATCTCAAAGTACACATATTAAGGTCTCAGAATAGTAGACTACTACTACTACCTTTGTCGGAGGTTGGGCTCTCAGGAAGTACACACTGAGATGAAGTTTAGGACATAACAAGAGAAAGGAAGGGGAAGGAAGCAGGACTTTGCTGAAGCCATATCAATGTAATGCAATGTAATCGGATCCTTCAAAACTTTGGCCAACCCAGCAGGGAACATCGGCATAAATAGTGCCCATTGCCAATGCTGCTTGTGGGACCAACTGGACATGCCTTTATATTCCTGCCCTACTTAGTCACCAGATGTGGACTGCACCAAGAAAGGCATGCACCAAAAGAACTAGAAAAAGAACAGCAAGTAAAGCCTAGAGCAGGGGTCCCCAAACTTTTTACACAGGGGGCCAGTTCACTGTCCCTCAGACCATTGGAGGGCCGGACTATAAAAAAAAAACTATGAATAAATCCCTATGCACACTGCACATATCTTATTTTAAAGTAAAAAAAAAAAACAAACAAAAAAAAAAACGGGAACAAATGCAATATTTAAAATAAAGACCAAGTAAATTTAAATCAACAAACTGACCAGTATTTCAATAGGAACTAGGCTCCTCTCACTGACCACCAATGAAAGAGGTGCCCCTTCCGGAAGTGCGGTGGGGGCCGGATAAATGGCCTCAGGGGGCCGCATGTGGCCTGCAGGCCGTAGTTTGGGGACCCCTGGCATAGAGGAAGTAGAAGGAAGTAAATAATAAAGATCAGAGCAGGGGTCTCAAACTCGCGGCCCGCGGGCCGCATGCAGCCCACTGAACAATTTTGTGCTGCCTACAGACTAATCCACGAAGTTCAAAATATTTTGGATAAAATTAAGTAAGCCTAGGGGCCTACTTGTATTTTTCATTTCTCTAGCATCCTAGCTAGATATTAGCTTAGTTAACAGCAGTTGTGATGCGAACTACAGTTTCTGGTCGTTTTGTGACACTGAGTAAACTGCATGTACGATTGTGCTTGTTGTACTGATTTTTTTTTGTTTTCAACTGCAGTGAGAAAAGTGTTGCGTAACAGTTGCCTTTTGTAGACCTAGTGCGGCCCGCCTAACGGCTGTGATCTTGCTCTGCGGCCCACATGCTGAGTTGAGTTTGAGACCCCTGGGTTAGAGCAAAAATAAATGACATAGAGACTAAAAAAACAATACAGAGGATCAATGAAACCAAGAACTGGTACTTTGAAAAGGTAAACAAGATCAATGAACCCTTAGCCAGACTCACCAAGAAAAAAAGAGAAAGGACTCAAATAAAATTAGAAATGAGGGTGGAGACGTAACAACGGACACAGCAGAAATACAAAGGATTCTAAGAAAATACTATGAAGAACTATATGCCAAAAAATTAGACAACCTAGGTGAAATGGACAAATTCCTTGAAAAATATAATCTTTCAAAAATCAATCTGGAAGGATCAGAAAACCTAAATAGACTGATTATAACAAATGAGATTGAAACAGTTATCAAAAAACTCCCAACCAATAAAAGCCCTAGTCCAGATGGCTTCATAGGCAAATTCTACCAAACATTCAAAGAAAAACTAACTCCTATCCTTCTCAAGCTATTTCAAAAAATTCAAGAGGAGGGAAAACTTCCAAGTTCTTTTTATGAGGTGAGCATAATTCTGATTCCAAAACCAGGCAAAGACAACACAAAGAAAGAAACTATAGGCTAATATCCCTGATGAATTTAGATACTAAAATTCTCAACAAAATATTAGTAAAACCAGATCCAGCAATAGATGAAAAAAAATCATACACCATGATCAAGTGGGATTTATTCTGGGGAGGCAAGGCTGGTGCAATATTCGCAAATCAGTCAATGTGATTCATCATATAAACCAGGGGTAGTCAACCTTTTTATACCTACTGCCCACTTTTGTATCTCTGTTAGTAGTAAAATTTTCTAACCGTCCACCGGTTTCCACAGCAATGGTGATTTATAAAGTAGAGAAGTAACTTTACTTCATAAAATTTATAAAGCAGAGTTAAAGCATATAATAATAATTACTTTACCAAGTGTTTTATGTCGGATTTTAGCTAAGCTTGGCAGATAAATCTTTATAAAACAATTTACTATAGTTAAATGTAACTTTTTATTTATACCAGGGGTCAGGAACCTATGGCTCATAAGCCAGATGTGGCTCTTTTGATGGCTGCATTTGGCTCGCAGACAAAACTTTAGTTAAAAAAAAGTAATAACGTTAAAAATATAAAACATTCTCACCCTGGCCGGTTGGCTCAGTGGTAGAGTGTTGGCCTGGCATGGGGGAGTCCCGGGTTCGATTCCCAGCCAGGGCACACAGGAGAAGCACCCATCTGCTTCTCCACCCCTCCCCCTCTCCTTCCTCTCTGTCTCTCTCTTCCCCTCCTGCAGCCAGGCTCCACTGGAGCAAAGTTTGCCCGGGCGCTGAGGATGGCTCTGTGGCCTCTGCCTCAGGCACTAGAATGGCTCTGATTGCGGCAGAGCGATGCCCCAAGTTGGGCAGAGCATCGCCCCCTGGTGGGCATGCCAGGTGGATCCCAGTCAGGCGCATGTGGGAGTCTGTCTGACTGCCTCCCCATTTCCAACTTCGGAAAAATACCAAAAAAATAAATAAATAAATAAATAAATAAATAAATAAATAATAAATTTAAAATATATATATATATATGGTTATGATACTGTTTATAGAAAACCCTAAAGTCTCAGTCAAAAAACTACTGGACCTGATAAATGAATTCAGCAAGGTGGCAGGATATAAAATTAATACTCAGAAATCAGAGGCATTTTATATACCAACAATGATCTGTCTGAAAGAGAAATTAAGAAAACAATCCCCTTCACTATTGCAACAAAAAATAAAGTACCTAGGAGTAAATTTAACCAAGGAGGAAAATTGTAAAACATTGATAAAATAAATCAAGGAAGATACAAACAAGTGGAAGCATATACCGTGTTCTTGGTTAGAAAGAATAAACATCATTAAAATGTCCATATTACACAAAGCAATTTATAAATTCAATGCAATTTCTATTAAAATACCAATGACATACTTCAAAGATATAGAACAAATATTCAAAAAATTCATATGGAACCAAAAAAGAACACGAATAGCCTCAGAAATCTTTTTTTTTTTTTTTACAGAAACAGAGAGTGAGTCAGAGAGAGGGATAAACAGGGACAGACAGACAGGAACGGAGAGAGATGAGAAGCATCAATCATTCGTTTTAAATTGTACGTTGCAACACCTTAGTTGTTCATTGATTCCTTTCTCATATGTGCCTTGACCGTGGGCCTTCAGCAGACCGAGTAACCCTTGCTAAAGCCAGCAACCTTGGGTTCAAGCTGGTGGGCTTTTGCTCAAACCAGATGAGCCACGCTCAAGCTGGCGACCTCAGGGTTTTGAACCTGGGTCCTCTGCATCCCAGTCTGATGCTCTATCCACTGCGTCACTGCCTGGTCAGGCTAGCCTCAACAATCTTGAAAAAGAAGAATAAAGTAGGTAGTATCACACTTCCTGATGTCAAGTTATACTACAAGGCCATTGTACTCAAAACAGCTTGGTACTGGCATAAGAACAGGCATAAAGATCAATGGAACAGAACAGAAAACCCAGAAATAAACCCGAACCTTTGTGGATAATTGATATTTGACAAGGGTGGTAATAGCATACAATGAAGTAAAGAGAGTCTTTTTAACAAATAGTGTTGGGAAAATTGGACAGCTACCTGCAAAAAAATGAAACTAGACCACCAACTTGGCCTGACCTGTGGTGGCACAGTGGATAAAGCATCGACCTGGAAATGCTGAGGTTGCCCGTTCGAAACCCTGGGCTTGCCTGGTCAAGGCACATATGGGAGTTGATGCTTCCTGCTCCTTCCCCTCTTCTCTCTCTCCTCTCTCTCTCTCCACCCCCCTTTCTAAAATGAATAAAAAAAAAAGACCACCAACTTACACCATGCACAAAAATAAACTCAAAATAGATAAAAGACTTAAATGTAAGTCATGAAGCCATAAGCATCCTAGAGGAAAACATAGGCAATAAGCTCTCCAACATCACTCGCAGCAATATATTTGCTGATTTATCTCCACCGGCAAGGGAAATAAAGGACAGGATAAACAAATGGGACTATATCAAACTAAAAAACTTTTGCAAGAAAGGCATGCACCAAGAAAGGTAGCTCTGAACTTGAGGTGAACCCAGAAGGAGCTGATAGCCTAAGGCTGTCCACTGATCACTCTCCCTTCCCTGATGGGATATGAGAGGCACGTCTTCATGTCTACCACAACCTCCAATGATATGATTACTGAAAACCCTTTAGGATTATTTTTATAGTTCTTTTTATCCTTAGGGTATATACCTCTAGATATATTCAATCAAATTATTTTAAAGACATTAGGAATAATATTATTCTGTTTGAAGTTATGTCATCAACTGGATCTGCTTTTAAATTTCTTTGTTTATATTTTAATTTTGCATTCAATTTTATATCATGATTGTGTAAAACATTTACATTGTTCCAAAATTAAATATATGAACAAAATATATTTGAAGAAGTCTAACTTCTGTCTCTATTCTATAAGTAAACTTATTTTTAAATTTAATGTTTTGTCCTTCCATTTTATTGTTAATTTTAAATTAAATAAGTAATTTTAAGTCAAATAAAGTATTTGTTTGGTAATCAGAGAGGTTTTGTTAAGTCTTACACTTGCTTAGAACTTTATATTGTAGTTTAGAGATGTCTCCTTTGGTTCATGATTGCATTGTGTCAGGGGATTCCAGAGGAAATGTACCATTATGTTTCTTTCTGGACCTATTCTCAAGTGGAATGTGATTCTCCTCCTCTGAAAATGACAAAGACTTAGGCAATTTGTACTTTTTACATCCAAGCCATCACATAAGGTTATGCATGCCAATGTATCGGAGTGAGCCTTCTGAAAAATGAAGGGAGTGCCATAGGTTATCTAACTCTTCTTTCCATTTGTTACTTGGCTCAGGCCTCTCTTTTCTTTCTTGGTTCCACTCCAATAGCTAAATTAAATGAATATGAATTTGTTATTCACTTCAATAACGCAGCCATATGATTTGGAACATGGTTGCTAGCTTCTGGGGATGGGGTGAGGGGAATACAACAAAAGACAGGAGGCCCAGTCCCTGACTCCAGAAGCTAGGAATCAAGTGGACTTTTAAAAAGCTATTTCAACAAACACCCAGCATTTTTGTTCATTTTTTTTAAAGTACTACTTTGCATAGAAATTATATTTTCTAAGAAACTTCATCAAATGTAAGGCTTTACACCAGAGTTTGCAAGTAAATTTAAATGCTTCTGCTTCTCTGTCTTCAGAATAATTGCTGAAAAACAGCCTTCCAACTTTAGGATTATGCCAAAGGTCCTGTAAAACCATACCCATGATTCTTCAGCACTTCTGTGCAGGGTCATAGCGGTAAGGTAATCTACAAGGGCTCCCTCCAACACAGAGTGTTCCCACTGTGAGCAGGGCCAGGGGAAAACAAGCTCAACATGCTGTCAGAAGGGCTTAGGTAGTATTTCCACACAGCAGCAGCTGTTTTCTCTCTGAGGTTTTGAACTGGAATCTTCAAAAGACCTTCTCCACAGCAAAGCTGATTGAAAGAGTTTCACAAAAGATTTATTTAAAAGAAAAACCTCATGAAATGATTTTTTATTTTATATCTTATTTCTAAATCCTCATAATTAGGAAATAAACTAGAGAAAAAGTAAAATGATTTCTTTCAATGTGATCAACCCTTTAGAAAGTTAAAGATGCAAAGGTCTGTCCTTGTAAAATTTGGGGTCTGTGGATAGGAAGGTATTATTTTGGTGATTTTAAAGAATTTTTTTGATTGATTGGTGTTTTTAGAGATAGAGGAAGGGAGAGAGAGAGAAAGAAACCTCAATTCGTTGTTTATGCATTCACTGGTTAATTCTTGTATGTTCCCTGACCCGGGATTAAACCCGCAACTGTGGCATATCGGATGATGCTCTCAACTGGGCTACCTGGCCAGGGCTTATTTTGATGTTTTTAAAAGAGGTTGTTGCAAATATACTATTGAAATTATAAATCCAAATTACATATCTTATAAACATTCATTTTCTAGCTGCTACAAACATAAAGGAAATATATGATAATACTAATGTTATTACAATACTACTAAATACCTATTGAATATAGTGAATACATCATACTATTTAGATCAAGAGACAGCAAACTATGTCTTACAGGTTAAATGTAAGTACAGTCTGGATTTAAGTCCTGAAAAATACCATCCTCATTACTATTTCAGTTTCTTGATAATATGCTCGCTTAGTTATTTATTTATTTATTTATTTGGCAATTTAAAGAACTCAGCTTTCTGGCTAGCTGACTTTGAGGTGTAGGGGTGTATGTACATGGTCCCTAGAGTGAGCCTCAGGTCCTTCCCAAGATGATCTGAATCCACACAGGCGGCTGAGGAAGGCGGGATCTGCAGCTCCCTCCAGACCCCAAGCACATGTGCTGCCTACCCAAGTGAGCTGGTTAGGAAGTTAAACTCTTTAAATTTAAAACAAACAAACAAACAGACGCTGTCTGTGAAGAGAGTGATTCAGTAGGTCCACAAATAACATCATTTTGTTCAATATTGTATCATTATAATGTTGACAAGATGCCACAGGAATTTATCTCTTGTTTATAACAATTAGCCTCTGGTAAAATTGGTTTAGTTCGTTGTTTGTCATTTTGCTTAAAAATGGCAGAACCGGCCCTGGCCGGTTGGCTCAGCGGTAGAGCGTCGGCCTAGCGTGCGGAGGACCCGGGTTCGATTCCCGGCCAGGGCACACAGGAGAAGCGCCCATTTGCTTCTCCACCCCTCCGCCGCGCTTTCCTCTCTGTCTCTCTCTTCCCCTCCCGCAGCCGAGGCTCCATTGGAGCAAAGATGGCCCGGGCGCTGGGGATGGCTCTGTGGCCTCTGCCCCAGGCGCTAGAGTGGCTCTGGTCGCAATATGGCGACGCCCAGGATGGGCAGAGCATCGCCCCCTGGTGGGCAGAGCGTCGCCCCCTGGTGGGCGTGCCGGGTGGATCCCGGTCGGGCGCATGCGGGAGTCTGTCTGACTGTCTCTCCCTGTTTCCAGCTTCAGAAAAATGAAAAAAAAAAAAAAAAAAAAAAAAAAAAAATGGCAGAACCGGCCCTGGCCGGTTGGTTCAGTGGTAGAGCGTTGGCCTGGCGTGCAGAAGTCCCGGGTTCGATTCTCCGCCAGGGCACCCAGGAGAAGCGCCCATCTGCTTCTCCACCCCTCCCCCCCTCCTTCCTCTCTGTCTCTCTCTTCCCCTCCCGCAGCTAAGGCTCCATTGGAGCAAAGATGGCCCGGGTGCTGGGGATGGCTCCTTGGCCTCCGCCCCAGGCACTAGAGTGGCTCTGGTTGCAACAGAGCGACGCCCCGGAGGGGCAGAGCATCGCCCCCTGGTGGGCGTGCTGGGTGGACCCCGGTCCGGCGCATGCGGGAGTCTGTCTGTCTCTCCCCGTTTCCAGCTTCAGAAAAATACAAAAAAAAAAAAAAAAAAAAAAAATGGCAGAACCGGCCCTGGCCGGATGGGTTGGTTGGCTTGCTTAGAGCATTGTCTGGATATGCAACATCCCCAGTCAGGGCACGTTCAGGAACGGGTGGACGTTTCTGTCTCTTTCCCTTCCTCTCACGCTAAAAGATAAATCAATACATTTAAAAAAGTAAATAAATAAAGTCACAGAACCTATCTATGATGTTAAATGAGGACTTACTACAGTAAGGAAGATACTATTTTATCAATAAACTTTTATTTTTTAACAGTTTCAGATTACATTAAAATTGACCATATACAGAGAGAGTACCTATATATTAACCCCCACCTCTGCACAAAGTTTCCCCTAACACTATCATTTTATATTAGTGTGGTACATTTGTTACAGTTAATGAGCCAATATTGATGCATCATTCCTAAAGTCAAGACTTTATTCAGATTTCCTTAGTATTTCCCCTAATGTCCACTTTCTGTCCCAGAATCTCATCCAGGATATCACATTACAATCATATTACATTTAGTTGTCATGCTTCCTTAGGGTCCTCATGGCTGTGACAGTTTCTCAAACTTTCCTTGTTTTTTACTTTGACAGTTTTCAGGAGTACTGGCAAAGTGTTTTTGAAGAATGCCTCTCGATTTGAATTTGCCTGATGTTTTTATCATGATAACTAGGAGATGTGGGGAAGAAAAACCTCAAAGGTAGTGTCATTTTCATCACGTATATCGACATGATTTGTAATGTTGATGCTGACCAACACCTGGTGTAAGTAGTACTTGTCGTGTTTCTCCACTGTACGATTATACTCTTTCCCCCTCTCCATACTGTACTATTTGTAAGAAAGTCACTACATACAGCCCACACTTAAAGAATAAGGAGTCATGCTCTCC
The DNA here is from genome assembly GCF_036850995.1 of Saccopteryx leptura. Taxonomy (NCBI): domain Eukaryota; kingdom Metazoa; phylum Chordata; class Mammalia; order Chiroptera; family Emballonuridae; genus Saccopteryx; species Saccopteryx leptura. The sequence goes on along the minus strand of NC_089504.1, from coordinate 42,220,703 downwards.
TCCTTGATAATGGAGTATCTACAGAAATTATTTGGAATTTTCATCACAGGACATTTGCCCCTTCTCCCATTTACTGATTTTCTCAATCATTTATTTACATTGGTATGAACTCATGGACATTTATTATATATACTTTGGGTCAGAATCCAAAACTACATTATTTTCTTGCTCAAATTTTTTCCAGCTTTGGCTATTGAGAGCTCTATTAGTTGACTCCTGTGCTCCCATGAAATACTCTCATATATGCATTTTTGTTTTTCTTGTTGTTGAGAATATCCTTGACTTCCGGTCCTACAAAATGTTCCAGGTTCATCTTGTCTATTAGCCTGCCTCAATCCCAGAATCAGTCATTGCTCCCAAGGCCCTGGTTCATTCTACTGGATAACGGACAAGGTCTGGGCAATGTTCTACTTGTTGCTAAGAGGGTATTGTTTCTCTTAGGCCTTCTCAGCTGACAGAACAAAGAAATATCTGTGTGTATACTAATCGGTGTCTAGTAGGCCAAAAATGCTCCGCCTCAAAGATATCTACCTCAAATCACTGGAAAACTGTACATTATTTTGGGAAAATGGTTAAGAATCTTGAGATGAGGAGATAATCCTGGATCATGTGGGTAGGTTCTAAAGGCCATCACATGTATCCTTATAACAGAGACACAAAAAGTAAAGACATACAAAGAGAAGGAGGTGATCAGAGATTGAAGTGATGCAGCCACAAGCCAAAGAATGCCTGAAGCCACCAGAAGCTGGAAGAAGCAAGGAATAGGCTCTGCCCTAGAGCCTCCAGAAAGAGCTACCCAAGCAACATATTGAGTTTAGACTTCTGGCCTCCAAAATTTCACTTGTGTTCTGCAACTCAGTCATAGTAACCTGTTATGCAGCCATAGCAAACCAAAACACCCATGTCTATACATACATGCATAAATATTTCTATATCTAATCATCTATATCCACATTAAATTAAATGTCAGTTCTGACTGATGTTTCCAACTCAAATTCATTACCATGTGGATCACTCTAGCCTCTAGCCTCCCCTCCTACTCTCGCTGATGCTTAAATTTTTCACTTCAACAGTGAGAAACCTGGCACCCCCACATCTGTCATCAATTTACTTTATTGTTCAAGTACAGTATACATGTAGGGCAGTATCAGAATTCTCATTCCCCCAAAGGAAACAACTTTATCATTTAGAGCAGTGGTCCCCAACCTTTTTTGGGCCACGGACCGGTTTAATGTCAGAAAATATTCTCACAGACCGGCCTTTAGGGTGGGATGGATAAATGTATCACGTGACCGAGACAAGCATCAAGAGTGAGGTTTAGTCGGATGTAACAGAGGGAATCTGGTCATTTTTTAAAAATAAAACATCGTTCAGACTTAAATATAAATAAAACGAAAATAATGTAAGTTATTTATTCTTTCTCTGCGGACCAGTACCAAATGGCCCACGGACCGGTACTGGTCCACGGCCTGGGGGTTGGGGACCACTGATCTAGAGCACAGTGCTATGTGCAGTTTCTTTTGTTTTTTGTCTTACAAATTCCGTTCACTTCCAAAGTTATTTAGGTCAGCAACTGCCTTCCCACCCTCACTCTCTTTGTAAAGGTTTTACATTTGTAATACAGTTAGATTCTTGTCAGAGTCTGCATTTTTCCTGATCTCCCAAATTGGTTTTTAAATTTGCATATATTACAATTTACTCTGCTTGTTGTAGGTTCTCTGGGTTTTGATAAATGCATAATGTTTTGTATTTACCATCAAAATATTGTAAGAGTAGTTTCATTGTTCTAAAAATCCCGTGCTCCACCTACTTTCTCCTCCTCCTCAAACCCCTGGAAACAACTGACCTATTAACTGCATTCTCTATAGTTTTGCCTTTTCCAGAATGTCCTACAATTAGAATCAGATAATATGTAGCCTTTTCAAACTGGCTTCTTTAACTTACTAATATGCATGTCTTGCTGTGCCTTAGTAACTTATTTCATTTTACTGCTGAATAATATTCCATTGTATGTATGTAGGTAGCATAGCTGTTTTTGTGGAACTTAAATGGGTAAATACCTAGTAGTGTGATTACTGGATCATATGGTAGGACTCTGTTTAGTTTGAGGATATTGTTTTTATGGATAATCTTATTCTGGGAAACAAAAGTATGTTATTGATCGCCTTACTTTTTAGGTAAGAGAATCTAGTCACTTTCAGCATCTGATTGTCTTTTCCGTTTTTTTATTCTCCATGTCATTTTATTGTATTAGCAATAAAATCTTATCCATCTGAAGACCAATTTGAAATAAGAAAAACTCAGAATTAGATAATTTAAAAAGTAGTTTTAAAGTCCTGGCCACATAGCTTGGTTAGTTAGAGCATTGTCCAGATATGTGAAACAACAAATTGATGTTTCCCTCTCTCTCTCTCTTTCTCTCCTTTCTTCTCTCTCTAAAATAAATTTTTTTAAAAAGAAAAGAGAGCCTGACCTGTGGTGGCGCAGTGGATAAAGCGTGACCTGGAAATGCTGAGGTCGCCGGTTCGAAACCCTGGGCTTGCTTGGTCAAGGCACATATGGGAGTTGATGCTTCCAGTTCCCCCCCCCACTTCTCTCTCTCTCTCTCTCTCTCTCCTCTCTCTCTCTCTCTCTCTCTCTCTCCCTCCCTCCCTCTCCTCTCTTAAAAAAAAATGAATAAATAAATAAAAATTAAAAAAAAAAAGAAAAGAAAAGAGAGCCCTGGCCAGTTGGCTCAGTGGTAGAGCGTCAGCCTGGCGTGCAGGAGTCCCGGGTTCAATTCCTGGCCAGGGCACACAAGAGAAGCGCCCATCTGCTTCTCCACCCCTCCCCCTCTCCTTCCTCTCTGTCTCTCTCTTCCCCTCCCGCAGCCAAGGCTCCATTGGAGCAAAGTTGGCCCAGGCGATGAGGATGGCTCCATGGCCTGTGCCTCAGGTGCTAGAATGGCTCTGGTTGCAACAGAGTGATGCCCCAGATGGGCAGAGCATTGCCCCTGGTAGGCATGCCAGGTGGTTCCCGGTCAGGCACATGCGGGAGTCTGTCTGACTGCCTCCCCAATTCCAACTTCCGAAAAATTTTAAAAGAGAGAGAGAGAGAGAGAGAGAGAAAGAAAAACAATAATTTGTTGTTCCACTTATTTATGCATTCATTGGTTGATTTTTGTACGTGCCCTGACCTGGGATCAAACTTGCAACCCTGGCATATCAGGACAACACTCCAACTAACTGAACTCCCAGGCCAGGGTTCTCTCTCTCTATCTCCCCTTCTTTCTCTCTCTATATAAATTCAATTAATAAATAAAATTTTCTAAAAATAGTTTTTTTATCTTCCATATACATAGAGTTAGGAAATTAATGGCCAAGTTTGCACTGACTGATCAAGTTCTTATTGACTTAAAAAAGAATTATTTTTTGCCTGACCAGGTGGTGGCGCAGTGGATAGAGCGTCGGACTGGGATGCGGAAGGACCCAGGTTCGAGACCCCGAGGTCGCCAGCTTGAGCACGGGCTCATCTGGCTTGAGCAAAGAGCTCACCAGCTTGGACCCAAGGTCGCTGGCTCCAGCAGGGGGTTACTCGGTCTGCTGAAGGCCCACGGTCAAGGCACATGTGAGAAAGCAATCAATGAACAACTAAGAAGTCGCAACGCGCAACGAGAAACTGATGATTGATGCTTCTCATCTCTCTCCGTTCCTGTCTGTCTGTCCCTGTCTATCTTTGCCTCTGTAAAAAAAAAAAAAAAAAGAAAGAAAGAAAGAAAAAAAAAAAAGACTAAAGTGAGAATATAAACTTTAAAAAAAAAAAAAAAAAAAGAATTATTTTTACCTAACAGATACATTTGTCCTATCAAATGTAGGACAGATATGTACCTGGATTTGAACACTGTATAAAAGCAATTTGTTTATTAATATATGCCTAACATTCTTCTTAGTTTTATTAAGATTACAAGCTTATCTCTTGTAATAGGGGTGAACTATTGGCCACATTCTGCTCCTATTGTTTCCCTTATGCATAACTAATGTTGTATACCTCCTTCTAATCTTCTTGAAGGCAAGGATTATAACCTTTTCAATCCTAATTCTTAGCCCAATATCTGACAAATAGTGACCACTCAATAACTAATAAGTTCACTAGGAGGATGGGTGGATAATCTTTAAGCTTGATTTTATTGCTTGAGAATCCAGGCTTACCTCCACTATTCCTTCAGTGTCCAAGTCAAATTCACCCTCCTCCCTAAAGTCTTTCCAGATATTTCCCTTGTCAGAATTAACTATTCTTAAGAATCTGTCTCTTTTGTGTTATGGACTGACTGATTATGTCCCCCACAAAATCAATATGTTAAAATCTAATCCACAAAGTGATGGTGTTTGAAAGTGGTCATCTCTGGGAGATAATTAGGTTACCAGGGTGGAGCACTCATGAATAGAATTAGTGCCCTTTGGAAGAGACCAGAGAGTTAGCTTGTGAGGATACAATAAGAAGTCAGCCACCTGCAACCCAGAAGCGTCCTCTCTAGAATCTGTCCACACCTTCACCCTGATCTGGGATTTCCAACCTCTAGAACTATGAGAAATAAATTTCTGTGGTTGATTAACCACACATAAAAAGCCAAACATAATGTAATTAGTTTATGATATTTTGTTATAGCACCTAAGCTGAGTGAGACATTATGTTACTTTTGGTATATATTCCATGAAATTCAATGCATTAGTTATTTACTATAAAAGCATGGACTTATTGATTTATTATTGTTTCTCTTTCCTTAAGCACAACAACTCATAGAAAATACTTGGCGATTGCTCTTTGAATTGAAAATGTTGGTTTTAAATAGATTAGCAATAAAATGGGAATAGTATCTCAAAAGTTGAATACATCATAAATTGAGTAGTTAATTCAAAAGCATTTGAGAAAACAAAAATGAAAACAGTGACTCTTGGCCGGAAAATGCTCTAAAAGGCGAAGAAAATGTTCTCACAGTTTGGGGATAAAGATGATTCAGCTCAAACAAGTCCAGAGTTCATTAAATAATTAAGTATTTAACATTTAAGACAACTAAAAGACTTTATTTTTCAAATATCATAAAGCTAATCATATTTATAACATGCAAACTTTTAAAAATACTATCAAATTTTGTTTATACCTCTCAGAAAGCTGCCAAACTTCTGTTTTCTTTTGGCAATGGTACTTTTAAAAAATAGATACAGCCTGATCAGTGGTGTAGCAATAGATAAAGCATCCACCTGGAATGCTGAGGTCACAGTTTGGAAGCCCTGAGGTCCCTGGCTCTGAGTGGGAGATCATCCACACAATCCCAAAATCTTGCCAGCTTGAGCGCAAAAGGCATTGGCATGAAAAGCCCAGGTCTCTGGCTTGAACAAGGAGACACTGGCTCAGCCTCGTCAAGGCACATACAAAAAGCAATCAAAGCACAACTAATGTGAAAGCAACTCTGAGGTGATGCTTCTTAATCTCTCTCTCCCTTCCTCACTTTCTCTTACTCTCTCAAAATAAAAAATGGTGCAGTAGAATTGTCTCATACACAGAAGTTAAGTTCTAAGTTAAGTTCTAATACAAAGGAACAAAATTGATTTTAGATAAAGTCCTCTTTAAAATTCTTTAAGATGCTAACTAAATATTATATATACAGATATATATTGCTAATCAAATAATATATATATATACAGATATACATAATACTCCTTCCTTATCAGTGTAGGATATGTTCTAAGACCCCAGTGGATGCCTGAAACTGCAGATAGTACAGAACTCTACGTACACTGTTTTTTTCTTATACATAAATACCTATGGTAAAGTTTAATTTATAAATAAGGCACAGTAAGAGAGTAACAACAATAACTAATAGTAAAATAGAGTAATTATAACAACATAATGTAATAAAAGTTATGTGAATGCAGCATTATTAAATAAAATAAAGATTTTTTGAACACAGGTACTGTGATACCATGACAGTCCATCTGATCACCAGCACTACTAAACCAAAAAGTTTTCATTACTAGAGAGGAATGTTCATTGTGCATTATCTGCTTACAAGCAAATTTATGATTAAAAAAAAAAAAGAAAAGAAACAAACAAACCAAGCAAACCACCAGGGGCATATTTCTGAAAGGAAGGCCACCTCCTGCAGAAGAGCCTCAGGCAGGTCCTTCTGGGCATGTTTCAGAAGAACACATTGTTAGCAGAAGAGATGAAGGCTCCATGCATGTTATTGCCCCTGAAAGCCTCCTAGTGGGACAGGGTGTGGAGGTGGAGACAGTGATATTGGCAGTGGCGGGATTCAGCCAGTTCGCACGGTAGAACCAATACCTAGTTTTTTGTTGAGTTCAGTGAACTGGTTGTTCAAATGGCACTTGTCATCAGGGTTCTCTCTAAGGTGAGCGCCTGGGCAGTGGCTCAATGTGGAAATCACAGATTTGCATTCCTTACTCTTTTTTTTAACAATCATCTGAGCAACAGTGTATTCTAAGTGCCTGTAGTAATGTTCATTCTGTCCATAGGTGAAAAAATTGCAGTGAGGATGCAAATCAAAAAGCAATATGGAAATATCATAAGTTTTAATGTTTTTTGTCAGGTATTATTTAATATATTTTTTATAAATATTTTAAAACTTTTTAATAACATAATCTAGGTTTTTTTGGGGGGGTTGTTTTTTTTTTGTTTTTTTTTGCATTTTTCCAAAGCTGGAAACGGGGAGGCAGTCAGACAGACTCCCGCATGCGCCCAACTGGGATCCACCCCGCATGCCCTCCAGGGGGCGATGCTCTGCCCCTCTAGGCTGTTGCTCTGTTGCATCCAGAGCCATTCTAGCGCCTGAGGCAGAGGCCACAGAGCCATCCTCAGCGCCTGGGCCATCTTTGCTCCAATGGAGCCTCCGCTGCGGGAGGGGAAGAGAAAGACAGAGAGGAAGGAGAGGGAGAGGGGTGGAGAAGCAGATGGGCGCTTCTCCTGTGTGCCCTGGCCGGGAATCGAACCTGGGACTCCTGCACGCCAGGCCGACGCTCTACCACTGAGCCAACCGGCCAGGGCTTTTTGGGTTTTTTTTTCCATTTTTCTGAAGCTGGAAACGGGGAGGCAGTCAGACAGACTCCCACATGCGCCCGACTGGGATCCACCCGGCATGCCCACCAGGGGGGATGCTCTGCCCCTCTGGGGGGTCGCTCTGTTGCATCCAGAGCCATCCTAGTGCCTGAGGCAGAGGCCACAGAGCCATCCTCAGTGCCTGGGAAAACTTTGCTTTAATGGAGCCTTGGCTACGGGAGGGGAAGAGAGAGACAGAGAGGAAGGAGAGGGGGAGGGGTAGAGAAGCAGATGGGCGCTTCTCCTGTGTGCATCTAGTTTTGTGTACCTCTTTTATTGTTCATATTTAAGTATTAGATGCATGAAATAATAAACTACCTTCCAGTATATCTTTTTTTTATACTGAAAATGGTTATTAGGGTAGAGAATTGGTTGTCAAATTATTTGAATCCCACCACTGGATATTGGTGATTCTGACCTTGTGTAGGCATAGGCTATTATGTGTGTTTGTGCTTTGGTTTTTAACACACAAGTTTAAAAAACAAAAATTTTAAAAAAGGAAAAAAAGCTTACAGAATAAGAATATAAAAAATATATATTTTTGTACAGCTGGACAATGTGTTTGTGTTCTAAGCTAAGTGCTATCACAGAAGTCAAAATTTTAAAAATTTAAAAATATATGCAATAAAAACTTACTATAAGCTAAGGTTAATTTATTACTGAAGAAAGAAAAATTGTTTTTATAAATTTAGTGTCGCCTAAGGATACAGTGTTTATGAAGTCTACAGTAGGGAACAGCAGTGTCCTGGGCCTTCACATTCACTCACCACCCACTCGCTGACTCACCCAGAGCAACTTCCAGTCCTGCAGGCTCCATTCATGATAAGTGCCCTATACAGATGTGCCACTTTTTATCTTTTATACCATATTTTTACTGTATCTTTTCTATGTTTAGCTATGGTTAGATACACAAATATTTACCATGTGTAACAGCTGCTTTGGCATTTAGTACAGCAACATACTGTACAGGCTTGTAGCCTAGGAGCAATAGGCTATATCATTATTTTTTGAATGCTTTTCAGGCCCACCCCTCCTCCCCTTCCAAGACAAAAATTAGACTTTTATTATAATCTCACAAGTCCCTGACCAGCAGAATGGCAATATAGTTCTTGAATTCTAAAGAGCCCTGGGGTGAAATACCATAAGATATCACTAGATGCACGCATATGATACTTGAGAAAAAGATTGTCTTTCTTTTGGGATCTAGTAGCAGAAAATCTATCAGAGGGGAAGGACACCCAGGTACCCTTCTAAGTGGGAATCAACCTAACCTAATTTTAACAAATGGTAAAACAAGCCAATGACTCTATATTTCGTTGGCCACTAAATAATGGATTTATTGAAGAGAAGCTGAAAGTAATGAATAAACTTAGGAATGGTGCATTGATTTCATAAATGCACCATTATAATAAATGCACCACACATAAATGTGTGCTATACTTATCTTTGATCATGATTAGATAAGAGTTAGTTATAGAACATAAACAATACTTTTCCTAGTTTTAGTTATTGAGGAGTTTTGAAAACAGAGAAATATTTTTGACAACCCAATTTATCACATAGAGTATACTAAAATTTCCAAAGCATGGTGAAAGGAGAAACTTTCAGCTGGATTATTGAAAATAAAACATTGATTTTTACAATGGAATGGTTTCAGTGTTCTTAGACAAGTACATTTGTCTCAGTCATGTGGACTGCTCTTTCAAAGATAAGCGGATTTGCCTGATCAGGTAGTGGCACAGTGGATAGATCGTCAGCCTGGGATGCTGAGAACCAAGATTCAAAACCATGAGGTTGGCCCTGGCCGGTTGGCTGAGCGGTAGAGCGTTGGCCTGGCATGCGGAAGTCCGGGGTTCGATTCCCGGCCAGGGCACACAGGGGAAGCTCCCATCTGCTTCTCCACTCCTCCCCCTCTCCTTCCTCTCTGTCTCTCTCTTCCCTCCCGCAGCCGAGGCTCCATTGGAGCAAAGATGGCCCAGGTGCTGGGGATGGCTCTGTGGCCTCTGCCTCAGGCGCTAGAATGGCTCTGGATGCAACAGGCGACGCCCCAGATGGGGCAGAACATCGCCCCCTGGTGGGCATGCTGGGTGGATCCCGGTCGGGCGCATGCGGGAGTCTGACTGCCTCCCTGTTTCCAGCTTCGGAAAAATGAAAAGAAAAAAAAAAAAAAAAGATCTTAAATCTGGCCTGACCAGATGGTGGCGCAGTGGATAGAGCATCGAACTGGGACGTGGAGGACCCAGGTTAGAGATCCTGAGGTCACCAGCTTGAAAGCATGCTCATCTGGTTTGAGCAAGGCTCACCAGCTTGAGCTCAAGGTCACTTGCTCAATCAAGAGGTCACTCAGCGTACTATAGTCTCCTGGCCAAGGCACATATGAGAAAGCAATCAGTGAACAACTAAGGTGCCACAGTGAAGAATTGATGCTTCTCATCTCTCTCCCTTCCTGTCTGTCCCTATCTGTCCCTCTCTCTGACTCTCTCTGTCTCTGTCACACACATACATACACACATACAAAAGATCATATATCTGATGCTTACATTGCAACCTATAAATAATTGCAAGTTAATTATTTTTTTTTATTTTTTTTTTATTTTTTTTTCCATTTTTCTGAAGCTGGAAACAGGGAGAGACAGTCAGACAGACTCCCGCATGCGCCCGACCGGGATCCACCCGGCACGCCCACCAGGGGCGATGCTCTGCCCACCAGGGGGTGATGCTCTGCCCATCCTGGGCGTCGCCATATTGCGACCAGAGCCACTCTAGCGCCTGGGGCAGAGGCCACAGAGCCATCCCCAGCGCCCGGGCTAACTTTTGCTCCAATGGAGCCTTGGCTGCGGGAGGGGAAGAGAGAGACAGAGAGGGAAAGCGCGGCGGAGGGGTGGAGAAGCAAATGGGCGCTTCTCCTGTGTGCCCTGGCCAGGAATCGAACCCGGGTCCTCCGCACGCTAGGGCGACGCTCTACCGCTGAGCCAACCGGCCAGGGCCTATTTTTTTTTAATTTTTACTCTTATTGATTTCAGTGTGAGAGGAAGGGAAAGAGCGAGAATGAGAGATAGGAACATCAAGCTGTTTGTGTATGTGCCCTGATCGGGGATCAAACTGGCAACCTCTGTGCTTTGGGACAATGCTCGAACCAACCGAGCTATCTGACCAGGGCGTACGTTAATTATTTTTGCAAATGAATATTTTAATACAAATATTTCAATGAAATGTTAAGACTCACTTAGCTTCTTACATAATAATTTAGCTGTCTATCACTTTGACACTTAATAATTAATTACTTTGTTCAACAGATTTGATATGTGCGGGGCAGGCACTGCTCTAGTCATTGGGGATGTAGCAGTAAAAAAATGGATACTGTTGTTGTACTTGAGTCATGCCACTCCTTGGAGGAGGCAAGAAATAAATAAGCAAGTGAATGAATAAGAGAAGAGGCAAGAAGTAACTAAGCAAATGAATGAACAAGGTAATTTCAAATAACAATGAGGCAATGGGACAGGCTGCTATAGTAGTGATGTAGGAAATACACACTATGTAATATGAGCTCGTCAGAGGAGGGCTTTGAGGAGGTGATCCTTGTTCTGAGACAGAAATGATGCACGGGAGGCAGACGTGTACCTAAAAATCTTCATTCCATACAATAGGAATAATACAGAGAGAAAGGAATACACAGCACTGGCATAGTGCCTTATTCCTTACAGTTAGGAAGGGTGGCATGTCTTACTATCCTGTAAAAATCAATACTTGAATTATTCTTTATTTGTTCTATTATTCCTTGCTTAGTTGAAATTATAATTAAAATTTTCTTCAATATAAGTTAAAGTTTTTACATTTTTTATTGTATGTTTCAAGATAAATTTCCAACTTAACTTCTTTTTTCACAATTTCTATAAATTCTTTTTTCTCAAACTTACTTCACTTTAGCTATCCTTTTCCAGTACTAATTATCCTTGATATTGAACACCTACACTGCTTACAAAGAATTCTGTTCCTTAACCAGATTCTCACTTGGACCTGCCACATTGCTTCTCTCTCTCTCTCTCTTTCTAAAATTTATTGATTTTGAGAGAGAGAGAGAGACATTAATTTCTTGTTCCACTTATTTGTGCATTCATCGGTTGATTCTTGTATGTGTCCTGACTATGGACCTAACCCACAACCTTGGCGTATAGGGATGATGCTTTAACCAACTGAGCTACTGGGGTAGGGCGCCTTGGCTCTCTCTTAACAATAGAAAATAATATATTTCCCACATAATTTATCAAATGGCGAGTAAGAGGAAGCATGTTATGTCTTCTAATGATTCACAGTAATTCTTCCACTATCACCTCTTCCTCAACCCCAGAAGGAATGAGAGGAACTAGTGTGCTAACGTTGCCATTCACTGTGCTGTTTTATATCCTAATATATTTATATATAACCTCAATACAATTGCTTATGCCTGTCTCCCAGTGTTTTCCCACTAGTATCAGAGGTTGACCCCCACATCAGAACCAGAAGAGGAAGTTGTGCATGGACTTAAGGAAAGTGTTACTTTCCTGTTTTTAATGCAAATGTATCTATTTTATAGATTTTAATTTTACATGGATATGACTACAACTCCTTCAGGTATTGCTAATTTCCTTGATATCTTTTGATTTCTTCTAGTTTAGAGCACAGGTATAACACTAGCTATGTGTTTGCTTTAACTCATTTAATCCTCAAAACTACCCTAACAAGGTAGGTACTGTTGCTATTACTTGCCCTGTATAAAGGTAGAAACATCTACAGACTAAGTTAATGCCAAAGCCAGGATTTGAACCCAAGGAGATTCAGACTTCAGAGCCTTGCTCTTAAGCCCTAAATTTACTCCTTTCATTCTACTACTATGCCTTAAGATATTTTTCTATAAGTAGATGGTGTGTTTGTGTACCTGCAGAACAACAGGCCCGAACCAACCCTGGTTTGGACCTGTTGCTCTGTATGATCTGCCCTGCAGGCGTTCGTCAATCAAGCTGAAAAGAAATTTCAGGTATCACTAGTGCTTCAAGATGCAGGTTATGGTTAAACTGTAGCTTTTCTCGGCCTTGAATGAACTGTCTGGCTGCATGGATGCTTTTGCCTGTCCTGAAGCTCCAAATCGGGGCTTCCCCTGCTCCAAAGGAAGCTAGTTGGAAGGACAGTTGAATAGCTGGTTGCTTCAAAGAAACGTAGACCTGTTGACCTGTGGCCCCTGTCCTATTCCTTCAGCACCATACAGTACTGTATTTTCCTCTTTTTTCTGTACACACACAGCTGGCCCTGTGTGCTTTTATTATTCTGTGTTCATTTAGTTTATAGACTTTCAATATTGTTGCTTTACACGTTATCTGTTTTTTCACTGCTTGATATTATTTTTATTAAATAACCAGCTTATTTTGTTGTCCCATTTCTTTGATTTTAAAATTAATATTATGCCTGTATTTTATCATGTCTTATTTTTTACATCTCCTCTGTCATTCTGTCTTTTGTTATGGATCTCTTTTTCTTGCCATTTTTGTTTCACAATATGCTGTTTAGATACTTTTGCAGATTTTTTCTTTTGTATCTTATTTTTTTCTCAACTTCTACAAATGATAAGCAGAAAGTCCAGACAAAGGGGAAGGGACACAAGGTGAGGTCCCTCTTTGTCCTAAAGGAAAGGGGACAGATGTCTCTTGAGTTAGGTCTGCAGTGATCAGTTCAATCTCCACAACACACTTTTAATTTTTTTTTTTTATTCATTTTAGAGAGGGAAGGAAAAGAGAGAGAAAAAAGAATAAGAAGCAGGGGAGGAGCAGAAAGCATCAACTCGCATGTGTGCCTTGAAAGCAAGCCCTGGGTTTTAAACCTGTGACCTCAGTGTTCCAGGTCAACCCTTTATCCACTAGTGGTACCATCACAGGTCAGGCCACAACACACTTAAAATATTAACTTCTGATGTAGTTTCAGTGGTTCTAAACCATCTGTACCTTTAATGAAATCTTTCCTTTTTTTTTTTTTTTTTAACTGTAAAATAGCCAAGGTTTTTTTCCTCTTTGAAATCTTCAAACTTTAATTCAATCTGTGACTTCATCCTGAGTTTACTTATGGGAGGACAAGGCAGGGGGGCAGGAGAGTACAGTATTCACTTTCTTGGTAATTTTTTTTTATTTTTTTATTTATTCATTTTAGAGAGGAGAGGGAGAGACAAAGAGACAGAGAGAGAGGAGAGACGGAGAGAGAGAAGGGGGGGAGGAGCTGGAAGCATCAACTCCCATATGTGCCTTGACCAGGCAAGCCCAGGGTTTTGAACCGGTGACCTCAGCATTTCCAGGTTGATGCTTTATTCACTGCGCCACCACAGGTCAGGCTTCTTGGTAATTTTTAATGTTGATATAATTTTTAAATTGGAGAAATATTCTAATAATATTATAAAGAACGCCGTAATCCTTTCACCAGATTCACCAATTGCTTACATTTTGACCCATTTGCTGTATAATTTTCTCTGTATATATTACACATACACAAACACGCACACATATGTTTTTTTCTCTGAATCATTTGAGAATGAATTACAGACATCATGCCTCTTTATTCTTAAATATTTCTGTGTTTATTTCTTATGAACAAGAATATTCTCTTAAATAATTACAATAAAATATTCAAAATCAGCAAAATTATCATTGATGCAATATTATCTAATCCAAGCCCATATTCACCTTTTCACAATTGTCCTAATTATGTCCTTTGTAGCAATCACACTTCCCATCCCCTCCCCTAGATTCCATCTAAGACGACACTTAGTTGCTATGTCTTCTTTTATCTGTAACAATTCCTCAGTCTTACTTTGTTTTTCATGATTTTGATATCTTGGAAGAGTACAGACCAGTTAGTCTGGGTAGAATGTACCTCAATTTGAGCTTGTTTAATGTCTTATTATTATTAAATTCAAGTTATTTATTTCTGGGAAGAATACCAGAGCAATGACATCATATTCTTTTTTTTTTTTTTTTTTTTTTTTTTTACATTTTATTTATTCATTTCTAGGAGTAGAGGGAAGAAGAGCCTGGCTCACCAGCCTGAGGGTTTTGTTTTGTTTTGTTTTGTTTTGCTTTGTTTTGTTTTGTTTTCATCATGGAAGTAGCTGTCTTAGTAGATTTCTTATACAAGTAATATATAGGTCACTCATTAATCAAACAAGGTCTGCCTGGGAAATCCATTAGGAATTCCTCTCTATGTGGATTAAAAAAGAATACCTATTACCCAATCCCTTAAATCCTTTGATTCCTTCTGGATTTACTGAATGGAAAAAAAAGTGGCAGAGATAAAGCTTAGCTAGTCAGTCATGGTAATGTTACCTAACATGACATCTGATAGCTGAGCTTTTGTGATTGTGTAATCATAATGTGTTTCTTCTGACCTTCATTCATCTCCCCAGTGGATGAAAGTGGTATGTCTCAGTAGTTATATTCTGTTAAAGTGCAGATTTGTTAGACATCAGATATTGATTTGAGTCTTCTAAACTGTATATTTAGCCTGACCTGTGGTGGCGCAGTGGATAAAGTGTCAACCTGGAAATGCTGAGGTCGCCAGTTCGAAACCCTGGGCTTGCCTGGTCAAGGCACATATGGGAGTTGATGCTTCCTGCTCCTCCCCCCCTTCTCTCTCTGTCTCTCCTCTCTCTCTCTCTCTGTCTCTCCCTCTCCTCTCTAAAATGAATAAATAAAATAATTAATTAATTTAAAAATATATATTAAACTCTGTATATTTCATAGGAGGAAGCCTGGTATGTGTAAAAATGACAACAGGAGAAGTCAGAGTGTCTGGTTTAAAATTCCTACTCTCACTTTGGGACCTGTTACTTCATCTCTATAAAATGGAGATAATAACAACTAATTTATAAACCTAATTTATAAATCTTAAACAAAGGTATGTAAAATGCCTGGTCTTTGATGAGCCTTAGTTTATTGAAACTTTCCCGCTTCTAAACTCAAATGTTTACTTGCTTTGATGAACCTATTGCCAAAACTGCACTCAAAAAACTCTAAATTATAGGAAGAATTTTCCCAAGAGTCATTGTTAGGTGAAAGATAGAAGGATCAATGAAGAAATTACTTGGCTGAGCCATTCGTAACCTTCTTATTGACTCTACGTGTTTCTTAATCAGCCACCCTATTTCTTCACTCACTTTATAGCCAAGTCTGCTGCTCAGAAACCCAGGTAGGAGTCAACTGATGTTTGCTCACTTGGGTGAGACACAGAGAGCCCACATGGGAATATGAAACTATTTTTTACACCTAACAAGCTGAAAGAAAGGAGAGATTGGTTTGTGCGGGTGTGTGTCAGTCAAGATCCCAAGAAGCAGAGTGTAGCAGAGTGTGTATACTTCATCAATATAAACTTCACAAAAATAGGCATCAGCCTCACCTGGAAGGCTTGTGAAAACCAATTGTTGAACTCCACCCCCAGAGTTTTTAACTGAGTAGGTCTGAGGTGGGGCCTAAGAACTTGTGTTTCTCGCAAGTTCCCCAGGGAGGCTGCTGGTGTAGGGAGCAGACTTGGAGAACCACTGACTACGTGAAGCGATAGATAAGAGAGGCTTGGGTTGGGGAGCTGGAGGGAACTTACTGATATTTAGAGTAATTGCTTTTCTTCTGGATTTGTGCAATATAAGTTTTGCCCTTTTTTCCTGATAGCTTTCCCCTGGCCCATTAAACCTAGTTTTGGGTCCTACTTCAGAAAGTTATCAGACTTCAGCTTACTCTGAAAAGAATTGAGCTGCTGAAAGGGTGGGTTTCATTTCCAGATAGTAGGAGTTTGAGAAAAGTGAAAGTTCAGAGAGAAGCTTATATTTAAAAGTTAGATTTGCCCTGGCCGGTTGGCTCAGCGGTAGAGCGTCGGCCTAGCGTGCGGAGGACCCGGGTTCGATTCCCGGCCAGGGCAAACAGGAGAAGCGCCCATTTGCTTCTCCACCCCTCCGCCGCACTTTCCTCTCTGTCTCTCTCTTCCCCTCCCGCAGCCAAGGCTCCATTGGAGCAAAGATAGCCCGGGCGCTGGGGATGGCTCTGTGGTCTCTGCCCCAGGCGTTAGAGTGGCTCTGGTCGCAATATGGCGACGCCCAAGATGGGCAGAGCATCGCCCCCTGGTGGGCAGAGCGTCGCCCCATGGTGGGCGTGCCGGGTGGATCCCGGTCGGGCGCATGCGGGAGTCTGTCTGACTGTCTCTCCCCGTTTCCAGCTTCAGAAAAATGAAAAAAAAAAAAAAAAAAAGAGTTAGATTTGGCAGTTAGAGTAAAAGATGTAAATTTCAATATAAAAGAGGTATATTTGGCCCTGGCCGGTTGGCTCAGTGGTAGAGCATCGGCCTGGTGTGCAGGAGTGCCAGGTTCGATTCCCGGCCAGGGCACACAGGAGAAGTGCCCATCTGCTTCTCCACCCCTCCCCCTCTCCTTCCTCTCTGTCTCTCTCTTCCCCTCCCGCAGCCAAGGCTCCATTGGAGCAAAGTTGGCCCGGGCGCTGAGGATGGCTCCATGGCCTCTGCCTCAGGCACTAGAGTGGCTCTGGTTGCAAGGGAGCATCGCCCCAGATGAGCAAAGCATTGCCCCCTGGTGGGCGTGCCGGGTGGATCCCGGTTGGGCGCATGCGGGAGTCTGTCTGACTGCATCCCCATTTCCAGCTTCGGAAAAATACAAAAAAAAAAAAAAAGAGGTGTATTACATAGGGAAGGAAAACTAATACAAAACTTTAAGAAACAAGTACTGTATTATAAAAAAAAATGATAAAGAAAAAATCTGACCAGGCAGTGCTGCAATGGGTAGAGCATCAACCTGGGACACTCAGGACCTAAGTTCAAAACCCTGAAGTCACCGCCTTGAGCATGGGATAATAGACATGACCACATGGTAGCTGACTTGAGCCCAAAGGTCTCTGGCTTGAGCAAGAGGTCACTGGCTCAGCTGGAGCCCCCCAAGTCAAGACACATCTGAGAAAGCAATCAATGAACAACTGAAGTGCTGCAACTATGAATTGATGCTTCTCATCTCTCTCCCTTTCTGTCTATCTGTCCCTGTTTGTCCCTCTTTCTCTTTCTCTCTCATGTGCTAAAAATCATCATCATCATCATCATTATCATCTAGGAATGGGGTGTGTAGTTGTGAAGATTTATAAATAGCCCTAATGTTTTTAGTAAAATAGAATATTTAAGGCCATGGATAACTCAGTAACATTGAAATAAAAACATTAAGTGAACTTCTTTAGGCCAGAGGGAGAGAATTCCATTCATTTCCTGCCTGTAATTTTTTTTCCTCTTTCAAATGACTTAAATGCTTGTGAGGGAAACAGAGAATTGGTGGTAGTAGCTCTTGAAGCCATTACTGTTCAATGATTTAGAAACATACAGGTATGGGAGTCGATAACATAGCGATTTGTGAATTTCTCATTTCATCTCCCCAGTTGCCAAGGAACTATGCTGCAGACAAGCAGATAACTGTCCCAGAGTCTCCTGATGCCTGCTCCTGGGTGCCCGTTAGTGTTTCCTGAAGAAGAAGCAGAGGGGGTTTCTCATGATCAAACATCATGATTGTTAATTATGTGTCAACATGGCCAGAAGGTGTCCAGGCAAACATTATTCTAGATGTGTCTGTAGATGTTTCTAAATGAGATTAACAGTTGAATTGGTAGACTCAGTAAAGCGGATTGCCCTCCCAGAAGAGGAAGCAGAGGCTCATCCAATCAGTTGAAGGTCTGAATAGAATGAAAAGGCTGATAGCCATTTCCACCCCCCATGAGTAAGAGGGGGACGCCTGCCTGACTGCCTTCAAATGTGTAACATTAGATTTTTTCAGCCTATAGACTCCAACTCAAACTTTGGCTCTTCCTGAGTTCTTCCATCCTGCTGGAACTACAACATTGCCTCTCCAGGTGTTCCAACTTGCTGACTGCAGATTTGGGGACTTAGCTTCCATAATCAAATGAGCTACAACTTTTACATGTATCTTAGCCAAAAGACTTACAAGCAATTTTTTTTTTGAGCTACAGTTCTTTAAAATAAACACACACATACATATGCACACTGCATCCTATGGATTCTATTTCTCTGGAGAATCCTGATTAATAAAACCACTGATGATCCCAATCACAGCAAAGCATGGCCCTAGAAGTCTACTCAGAAGCCACCTGATGAGGAGACCAGCAAGAGAAAGGTGCTTTGAGCCCAGCGATTCCTCTGAATGGACTGGGCTGGAACAAAACCCGAGCCTTGTCTCCCATGTAGTTATGCTTCTTCAGCATAATCCTCACTTCAGGTTAGGCCTAGGCTAGATCAGCTAAACTCACAGAAGGGATCAGTGGTTTGGTCTCTTCAATTTATATTTTTCTTATTTATTTATTTATTTAGACAACTAAATTTAACAGGGTGACAATGGCCAACCAGAATACATAGATTTAGAGAAAACATCTCCACATCATTTGAACAGTTGATGATGCTATATACCCATCACCCAAAGTCAAATCATCTTCTGTTTTGGGGTTGTTGTTTTTTTTAGAGCAATGGTTCTCAAGCTTGGCTACACATTAGAGTTACCTGGAATATTTCCAAAAACTTCATTACCTGAACCATACTATAGACCAACTAAAACAGAACTTCTGGGGGAATCAATCAATATTTTAAATTGGCCATCAAGCCTGACCAGGCAGTGGCGCAGTGGATAGAGCGTCAGAGTGGGATGTGGAGGACCCAGGTTCGAGACCTTGAGGTCGCCAGCTTAAGCACGGGCTCATCTGGTTTGAGCAAAGCTCACCAGCTTGGACCCAAGGTCGCTGGCTCAAGCAAGGGGTTACTCGGTCTGCTGAAGGCCCACGGTCAAGGCACATATGAGAAAGCAATCAATGAACAACTAAGGTGTCACAATGAAAAACTGATAATTGATGCTTCTCATCTCTCTCCATTCCTGTCTGTCCCTATCTATCTCTCTCTCTGACTCTCTCTCTGTTGCTGTAAAAAAAAAAAAAATCAATAAATTGGACATCAATATTTAAAGCCCCTTGAGTAATTTCAATGTGCAGCCAAGGTTGAACCTCTGAGTCCAGAACATCCCAAATTTGCTAAAAACTAAATATTATGTAAATTCCAGTTATGAGTTCTAATATTCCTTTGGTTGTAGCATATAAATCTACTTGACAAACTAGGTTCAGAAGAGCAATAAGTCTCTGCGGCCACACCACCCTGAACGTGCCGGATGTCGTCTGATCTCGGAAGCTAAGCAGGGTCCGGCCTGGTTAGTACCTGGATGGGAGAAGAGCGATAAGTGCTAACTAATCTTTACTCATGACTCAAGGCTATGTCACTTTGCAAACTTTATAAACATCTTGATGATATCTCAATTACTTCTTAATTCAAACCGAAAATATGGATAGTGTTATGACTATGTACTTCCCAGACAGTAAAACTGAATCTTGAACATGTTGTGACTTGCAAAATTCATATAGCTAGTGAATGGTGAAGCCAGAGTTAGATCTGAGGTGTTAGTAGAACCATATTCATAGCCCTCTCTGCCTATTAATATAGTAAAATATATGTTCCTCTGTGATCTGAGAAATCACTGTTTTTACTTTGCACAAACTCTGGATGCCCACTGGGAGGCATGTAATAGATAACATAAAATATGATAATTCTCAGAACTAATGGGTTATTGGTAAGTTAGTAACCTAAACTTCAATTTAAAGTAACTTAAATAAAACTACTTAATAAAATTAACATGTGCAAAATGTTCACTGAAATACTACATTCATATAACAAGTATTCAATTACTGCTGGGTTGTTTTTTGTTTTTTGGGTTTTTTTTTTTTTTTGGTTTTCTTTTTTCATTTCAGACCCTTTCAGCAGTTAATTGTAATGCTGAACATACTTTCACCTACTGCCAACATGATAACAATGGTTCAGTTAACAAATCTGGGTTCCAAAGCCAGTGAAGCTTAATGCTAAGGGTCCACTAAGCACATCATAGGTCTAAAAGCCCTTCATGATCTGGACTGATGTAGGAGTTGAGGCATCACTCACCACGTTCTTTCTTTTTTTTTCTTCCTTCCTCTCTCTCTCTCTCTCTCTCTCTCTCTCTCTCTTTTCCTCCCTCCCTTCTTCCCTCCCTCCCTCCTTCTCTCCCTTTCTCTCTCTCTTTCTCTTTTTCTTTCTCTCCCTCCCTTCTTTCTTTCTTTCTTTCTTTTTTTCTTCTTTCTTTCTTTCCTCTTTTATTCAGTAAGAGGAGGGTAGGCAGAGAGATAGACTACCACATGCACTCCCACCTGGGATCCATCCTGCAAGCCCACTAAGGGGTGATGCTCTGCCCATCTGGAAGCATTGCTCCCTTGCTTGGTAACCAAGCTCTTCTTAGTGCCTGAGGCAAGGCCATGGAGCCGTCCTCAGTGCCCACCCGAGGCCAACTTGCTCCAGTTAAGCCTCATCATGTTATTTATATAGGAAAGTGTGTCATAGGACTGAGTGGGTAGCATACACACACATCTCCTTTCTGTGTAAATAAATTGTAGATCAGTGACCTCTGGTCAGCAAGACCAATATTAAAAGAAGATTTGGGAGCATAAAGAGCACTTCTTATAAACCCCATCACAGACTATTTATTCCTAATAACGGGATATGTGAATTTGAGTTTGGGATCTCATTCAAATATGAATTTCAACAACAGTGAACATTTTACTATTATGAACTATCAAAATGATAGCCATGAAGATTATGCAGTTACATGAGCACATGTTTATAAGTGGAAAAATGTAAAATCTAATATGTGAAATAGTACTCCCCCTCAAACACACACACACACACACACACACACACCCAACAAAAGAAAACAACAACAAAACATTTTGGCAGAGGAAAAAAATAACTGGAAACAAAGAGATCAAAATGCTAACAATAATTGTGTTTGGACAGAATTACTATTTTCTGCTTTTCTTTCTTCAGAATTACTTTTAATTTGCTTAGATTAATTTTTATAATAAAACACTAGAATAAATCTTCTGAAGTTTTCATCTCTGTGAGTTAACACATTTTGTGTTTGTGTTGCCTACTAAGATATTGTCACTGCATAGAAGAGTACTAGGTTAAAACAAAAGATGCTTAATAAATATTTGAGTTATATTGGTAAGCAATTAAAAAGTTTCAGAACTGAAAAATAAGTAGGGGTTTAGAATGCAGTCATGGCCTGACCTGTGGTGGCACAGTGGATAAAGCGTCAACCTGGAAATGCTGAGGTCACCGGTTCGAAACCCTGGGCTTGCCTGGTCAAGGCACATATGGGAGTTGATGCTGCCAGCTCCTCCCCCCTGCCTCTCTCTCTGTCTCTCCTCTCTCTCTCTCTCTCTCTCTCTCTCTCTCTCTGTCTCTCCCTCTCCTCTCTAAAATGAATAAATATATAAAAAAAATTTAAAAAAAAAAAAAAAAAAAAAAAAAAGAATGCAGTCATGGACTTGACAATAAAAGAGGTAATGTTCCTTTTTACACTTTTCTCAAATAGAGTAGAAAGAGGCCAGCACCATGTGAAGATTCAGGGAATAATATCATTCTTAGAGGTCTGTGTTGCAGAGAAAGATTCCACGATGTGAATGCAGTCTGCTGTTAGCTGAACAAAAAAGGCTGTGCAGAGATGTAGGTTCTATACAAAAATCCCAGAAATAGGCATTTCATATCTTTCCCAGTCTACCTTAGTTTCCAGAAAGGATGAGCAATAATGAAAGAAGCATAGTATTGCAAATACACTGCAGACATCTTTTCAGTTTTCTGTTTCATAATGATTTGTGTGTTTAGAAGGATGCGTCGCGTAGCTCAGATTCCTGTAGAACCTAGAAGTTATGATGCTTCTTCAAATTCTTTAGTATTACGCCAAATATTCCAAACCTCGTATGTTGACATTATATTATACAGTTAACTTTAAATTTCATATATCCATCTATCTGCAGCAATCCTAGTTCTTAAATGTCCTTGAGGAGAAAAGGCTAGAGCAGTACTGGAAATGTTACTAATCGCAGTTTATAACACATGGTGTTTTTCCCCTCTGCACACTTGCCAGTATATTTTATCTAGATAAGTTTCAAATTGTTTTCATAATTATTTTGTAAGAAAGATTGTTAGAGTAGGCTTCATTCTGGATTCTTATTTAGCCAGTGCATTTCAGTTTTGAATGAATCATATTCTTAGTCTTAACTTCATGTTATATATTCTCCTTAATGATACCAATGACTGTAAATCTCGTTTTGTTTGTACTCAAGTATATTTTAAGAATAATTGGCACAGAATAATGGAAATACACCATTCTATAAATAACAATGATTTTTTTTATTTTCTACATTTGCTCAAGTTGTGCAAACTTAAAAAAAAAAAAAGATATCTTGACAGACTTCTCCCATGACTTCAGATGTTTAGGGACTGGGTAGATTAAAGTAGCATTTCATATTATTTTTATAAAAGGTAAACATGATCATTCATAGTGTTTTAAAAAGTCATGTGTAAAGGATAAAAAGAGAAATTTGTATTTTGGTTCAATTTAGTTTAGAACAACATGTTTTTACATTTTATCTCAGGGCTGCCAATCATGGAGACTTAGCATAAATCTTCAAGCATCTAAGAGGCTGCTTTTAAGGTAAGTGAAATGATTTTTTCCATCTATACTGGGTACTTGTATAGAATCGAAACATGAGTGCCTTTATAGTTTTATAAACTAACATCACTGGAATGGATTTTTGAAGAAATGAGAATACAAAATATAGATGCTAAGAGTGGAGGGATTGAGCAAAAAGACCAAAACATTTTTTTTAATTAAAGATCTTTTTTCTCAAAAATGTTTTTTTTAATGGGATAAACAAGCCAAGAATCTGAGTGTAACAACAGTGAAGTACTGGAACTTCACTTTCAGTACTAGATAAACAGTCTTCTAGATGATATCGTACAGTGGTACTGAATAACCGAGACATCACAAAGTTGCTAAAAATAACTACATTATATAATTTTACAATTCTCCAAACTCTCTGATTCTCATAACCCCATAAGTGATATAAAGTCATTGTTTTATGAATGAAGACACTGAGATTTAGCATCTTTAGAAGATTTGCTTGAGATTCCTTAGCTAGACTGCCTTAAATATGGAGGTTTGAACGAAGGTATAGCATCCACATGAAAATGAAAAGGAACATGCAATGACAGATGAAGAAAAAACAAACATCCCCTTTGAAGATATGAAGCAGATGTATGGGGACACTGACTTGGCAGACCAAGAAAGTCAGATCAAAGGCCAGCTGTGGGAAGGCCAAAGAGAACCCCACCTATTTTGTACCATAGAAACAAGGGAGTGTGAGTGGACATGGACAATGGTGGCGATTGCTGGAGGGGGGGAGAATGGTAGAGGGGAATAAATGGTGATGGACTGAGACATGACTTGGAGTGGTGAACACACAATACAGCGTACAAAGGACGTTATAGGATTGTGCACCTGAAACCCATATAGTTTTGTTAACCAGTGTCACCCCAGTAAATTCAATTTTTAAAAAAATGTTTAAAAAATAACTAAATAATAAAAATAAAAACAAGGAAGTGGCCCTGGCCGGTTGGCTCAGTGGTAGAGTGTCGGCCTGGCGTGCGGGGGACCCGGGTTCGATTCCCGGCCAGGGCACATAGGAGAAGAGCCCATTTGCTTCTCCACCCCCCCCTTCCTCTCTGTCTCTCTCTTCCCCTCCCGCAGCCAAGGCTCCATTGGAGCAAAGATGGCCCCGGGCGCTGGGGATGGCTCCTTGGCCTCTGCCCCAGGCGCTAGAGTGGCTCTGGTTGCAACAACATCGTCCCCTGGTGGGCAGAGCATCGCCCCTGGTGGGCCTGCCGGGTGGATCCCGGTCGGGCGCATTCGGGAGTCTGTCTGACTGTCTCTCCCCGTTTCCAGCTTCAGAAAAAAAAAAAAAAAAAAAAAAAAACCAAACAAAAAAATCAGGACTGAAATTATTTGGAAACAAACAAATAAAAACTTTAGAGGAAATAAAGTCTGTAGGGAGAAGAGAAAATATTATTAATGTTGTCAGAGATATGAAAAAAAAAATGTGTATGTGGAAAACAAACAATAGTTTATTATGGTAAGAAATGTCCATGGAATAAAAAAGACATTTTGGAAATAAAAAAATGTGATAGCAAAATGAAAACTTGATAGAAAATTTAGAAATAAAGCTAAAAAACTCTCCTCGTAAACAAAGCAAGAACAATTTTTATGATGATACAAATAATCTTTTTAAAATACAAAAAATATTTTTAAATTAAGGGACCACTTCAAGAAATCTGACAGCTGAATGGTAATATTTTTAGAAGTTGATGACAAAGGAAAAGGGAGGAGGATACAATAAAATACAATTTAAGGAAATTTCCAAGAACTACAACAATTTATTAATGTGAAATATATTCATAATTTATTTTGAAGTTAAAAATAGAATGTAAAACAGTATGTACAGTGAGAACCCACTTTTTAAACTGATTTTAGATAGAGAGAAAGGAGGAGAGAGAGAGAGAGAGAAACATTGATTTGTTATTCCACTTATTTATGCATTCATTGGCTGATTCCCGTATGTACTCATACCGAAAATCAAGGCCACAACTTTGCATATTGGGCCAACACTCTAACCAACTAAGCTACTCAGTTAGCTTTAAATAAAACGAAATAAAACTGTATATGTATATTCATAGAAAAAATGAATAAAAGTCTTGAACATACTTGAATAGAGGTCTTTTTTCAGCCTAGAATTATGGGTGATTTTTGTTTGTTTGTTTGTTTGTTTTACAGAGACAGAGAGAGTCAGAGAGAGGGATAGATAGGGGCAGATAGACAGGAACGAAGAGAGATGAGAAGCATCAATCATTGGTTTTTTGTTGCGACACCTTAGTTGTTCATTGATTGCTTTCTCAAATATGCCTTGACCGTGGGGCTACAGCAGACCGAGTGACCTCTTGCTCGAGCCAGCGACTTTGGGTCCAAGCTGGTGAGCTTTGTTCAAACCAGATGAGCCCGCGTTCAAGCTGGCGACCTCCGGGTGTCGAACCTGGGTTCTCCGCATCCCTGTCCCACGCTCTATCCATCTGCGCCACCGCCTGGCCAGGCATGGGTGATTTTTATATTTTGGCTTACAAGTATGGGTATTTTTTAATATTGGTTTTTATTACAAATATACCTAAAGGTTTTTGTAGTAAAAATTTAATAAACCTTTGAAAAAGAATTTAGGTCACTGAACAGTAACTATTTAGTATAACACTTAAGGGAAGACGGTTAAATTTCCCAATTCACTTTGGAGCTTTCACACCAACATGTTTTATTTTGTAGCAATATACTGCTTGCAATGTTTCATGTTACTCATATTGCTGGGCCTATGGTAATGCAGCAGAATAAAGATCATTTTCTCCTTCAGTGAAATAAAACCATTAGAGACAGATGTTTGATTATTCATTTCTTCCTTAAAGAAAATTTTTATCGTGGAAAAATTAAACACATACAAAAGTAAAATAGTACAGTGAACTCTTATATCCATCACCATCTTCCACAATTACCAACAAAATTTATTCCTGCTTTCCTTTTACCCTTAACACTACTGGATGGTTTTGAAGCAAATACTAGGCATCATATCTTCTCACTTATAAATATTTCAGCATGGATCTGATTAAAAAAATAAGGATTGTTGTTTTTAAAAAGATTATTACAATACCATTACACCACCAAATTAACATTTGATATTAATTTCATAGTATCAAATATCCAGTCAGTGTTTAAATTTGCTCAATAGTATCAAATTGTTTTTTGTTTTTGTTTTTGTTTTGTATTTTTCTGAAGTTGGAAACAGGGAGGCAGTCAGACAGACTCCCGCATGTGCCCGACTTGGATCCACCTGGCATGCCCACCAGGGAGTGATGCTCTGCCCATCTGGGGCGTTGCTCTGTCGCAACCGGGGCCATTCTAGTGCCTGAGGCAGAGGCCATGGAGCTATCCTCAGCGCCCGGGCAAACTTTGCTCCAATGGAGCCTCGGCTGTGGGAGCAGAAGAGAAAGACAGAGAGGAAGGAGAGGGGGAGTGGTGGAGAAGCAGATGGGCGCTTCTCCTGTGTGCCCTGGCCAAGAATCGAACCCGGGACTCCTGCATGCCAAGCCGACGCTATACCACTGAGCCAACCGGCCAGGGCCTAGTACCAAATTGTTTACAGTGTATTTCAATTAGGACCTAACTATATCTCATTCATAAGGTTGTTTTTCTGTACTTCTTTATTTTTTTAATTTTTTTTTAAATTTTTAAAAAAATTATTTTAAATTTTTATTTATTTATTTATTTATTTATTTTTTACAGAGACAGAGAGTGAGTCAGAGAGAGGGATAGACAGGGACAGACAGTAACGGAGAGAGATGAGAAGCATCAATCATTAGTTTTTTATTGCGCGTAGCAACACCTTAGTTGTTCATTGATTGCTTTCTCATATATGCCTTGACCGCGGGCCTTCAGCAGACCAAGTAACCCCTTGCTGGAGCCAGGGACCTTGGGTTCAAGCTGGTGAGCTTTTGCTCAAACCAGATGAGCCCGCGCTCAAGCTGGCGACCTCGGGGTCTTGAACCTGGGTCCTCTGCATCCCAGTCCGACGCTCTATCCACTGCGCCACCGCCTGGTCAGGCTTAATTTATTTTTTAATTCACTAACTTCAAATTTTATCTGTAATTGATTGATATGTCTGTTACGCTCACTTCCCATCTGATAGAAGTTTAAGAGCTTCAATATCTGTGCATTAGACAATTCATTTAATGGAATATAAAAAACCTACATATGTAATCTTTTATTTAGTAAAAAATTCACTTGATAAGTGCCAGGAAACTGCTTGAAAATCATTTATAAAAAATTTTTTGAAAAGAATTTTTATAAAGAAAACAATGTTGTAAGTTATGTTGTGTGTGTGTGTGTGTGTGTGTGTGTGTGTGTGTGTGTGTGTGTTGTATTTTTCTAAAGCTGGAAACGGGGAGAGACAGTCAGACAGACTCCCGCATGCGCCCCTCCGGGATCCACCCAGCACGCCCACCAGGGGCGATGCTCTGCCCCTCCGGGGCGTCGCTCTGCTGCGACCAGAGCCACTCTAGTGGCTGGGGCAGAGGCCAAGGAGCCATCCCCAGCGCCCGGGCCATCCTTGCTCCAATGGAGCCTTGGCTGCGGGAGGGGAAGAGAGAGACAGAGAGGAAGGAGGGGGGGGTGGAGAAGCAAATGGGCGCTTCTCCTATGTGCCCTGGCCGGGAATCGAACCCGGATGTGTGTGTTGTTATTGAAAGGATAATTGGGAGTATCTTCATTAGATTCAGTGAACCACTCGCGGGGTTTTTTTTTTTCTTCTGATCTATCCTTTATTCTCAGAGTCCTTCAAGGAGTCTTCTTCCTCTACCTGATGTCTAAATGTTGGGGCTCCACAAGACTTAATGTTGAGTCTAATTCCCTCTTGACACCATCTTCTTATGTGATCTCAATATCCATGGTTCCAAATGACATCTTTGTCGATCAATTTGATTTAAAAAATACTTTCATGTAGCAAATACAAACAAAACAACCAAAAACAAAGTAAGAAGACAAGTGACACACTAGTTTTAAAAATGCAACTTAAATCATAAATTTAATATATAGACCTTAAAAGTAAAAATCCAACAATCCTATTTAAAAAAAGGGCTAATGATAAGAGCAGACATACCAAGAAAAAGGTTAGGATTATCCTTTAAAAAGGATTTTGTACCTCACACGTGATAAGAGAATGCTAACTAAAACTTCGCTGAGATATCACTTAACAGTTTGCCAGAATACCAAACTTCAACCACATCATAGATGAGGCTATGAGAAAGTGAGCACTCTCATATGTTGCTGATGGAAATATAAAACAGGAAGAAATGATACAGGGGAGTTTGGCAATAGTAAAATTACATATGCAGGTATACTGAGACAAAATTACATATATGTGTGTACCTAAATTCTGCTTAGAGAAATTTAGCCCAAAGATCACAGGCAAAACTATGGAAAAGTGTATGCATACAGGTATTCATGGTAGCACCATTTATAATGGTAAAACCCTGAAAACAACCTAAATGTCCCTCAATAGAGAATAAGTTGAATAAATTACTGTACATTCAGTGAAGTAGGGTAACTATTTAAACAGTCAATCTAGAACACAGCCATAAAAGGGGGAAAATATATATATAATAAATATACATGTATGTTACTACTTTAACATCAAATTATAAAAAATTAGATTAAAAAAATTATATGTTCTGTATGTAATTTTCTGTTACTTAAATGCACTTAAACAAAACAATCAAACTAGTTAACAGTGGCAATTAGTAGTCATTGTTATCAGTAACAAATAATTAAAAATATGTGAGAAAAAAATAACTACATTTATAATGGTGTTACATTATAAACATTATACAGAGGATAATTATACATCATCCTCACCACAGAAGTCTAACTTTTTAATAACTTTATGAGATTACTGGGTATTCTTGATACATAAAAGAAAGATTATTTTAACCTTTACTCTTTTAAATGTTTTATTGATTTTTTTTGAGAGAGAGAAAGAGAACTATCCAGTTGTTCCATTCATTCATGCTGTCATTGATTGATTCCTGTATGTGCCCTGACCTGGGATCCTACAACCTTGGCATGTTAGAGGACGCTCAATCCAACTGAACTACACAGTCAGGGTCAAAAGTAAGATTTTTTAAAAAGAGACTTTAAATACAGTAGAACTAACTAAACCAATATTACTTATATACAATAAAACTAACTAAACAGATATTACCTATACTTACTGAAAAAGTAATGTGTTTATTTCTGTCACACAGGATATTTTAATTTTTTTTTTCTATTTCTTTTTCTGAAAGCATCTGAACTGCCTGCAGCCTTTAGAACATCCTTAATTTCTTTTATAAAGTGGTAAAACTGAATCGAGTCAAATGTAAAATTTGTAAAAACAGCTCTAATTTTATCCTACCCATGTTACATTGGTTCCTGGTGTCCATCAATTTGATGACATCAAGCTATATTTCCTCTCAACACAAGTGTTTAAGCATGGCATACTTAGGATTTTACAAGTCGATTTAGATGAATAGAAATTAGCTTTCAGCTCTCCAAAAATGCCCATCAACTCTGCATCTATAGGTAGACCAACAATTTGTTAATCATTTCCTTTGCATTCATCTATTCAACATGTAGTCTATTGAACATCTAAAATGCCCATCATTTTTCAACACTATAAAGCATATAGGATGATGATGTTGAATGGTAAGTTAAACTCTCTTTCTCAGAAAAAAAATGGTTTTTACAGCAGAGAGGTAATTAGAACCAGTGAAAATAATTTTGAACTTCAAACGACAATTTTAGTAAAGAAATTAAGAAAATCATATTTCACTTGACTGCCTTTGTTCTGGTAATTTCTTTTTCTTCTATTTTCTCTTTCTTTCTTTTCTTCTTTCATTTTTAGTTCTTAAGTAGTCTTATTTCCAAAAATTGGTGATTTTTATTGTTGTTTTGCTGTATTGGTTTTGTCACAATCTACACACAATAGTGAATAACTTAAATGTAGTCAGTTCATTCTTTTCTAGATTTTTGGCCTCTGTAAAGATTACCAAATGGTTTTGGAGAAACAATATAAATTTCTGTTTTACTGCAATTCTTTAACATATTCTCATCCTCAGTGTATTTATTTAGTGAGTACCTACTATATGTCAACCACTGCCCTAAATGTTGAGGGTACAGGTTTAATCAAAATAGGCAAAGCTCCTGCCCTTGGGTGTTATAAAGTATGTTACTTTAATCTGCAGATTACATAGAGACACCAAGGCAGGATATAGAAGAAATTTTAGGAAGAGATTTATTAATAAGATGCTGCATATGACTTACATGGGGTATAGCTAACCCAAATAGTCCTGAGGTTGGTTATATAGACATGAGCACTGTTAAGTTCGGGGAGGTGTGCTGTGGCTGCCATAGTCTGACTCTTGGAGGAGCAGGAACAGGGAAGGGCTGATAGGGTCCCTGTGAGGCCAAGAACAAAGAGATCAGCACAAATCTGGGCAAACATCCTTCATTCCATTGGTTAGAGACCCTTATCAGAAGTTTATGTTTGAAATTCACCACTGAGCTAAACCCCCCCTGTTGCTATGTTGCGCGCAACCCCCCTAGCGAATAGTGAACTGCCACATCTGCTTCTGTTTAATGCTTGCTCACTTAGGATATATAAGGACCTAGTTGTAAGCGCCAGGCGCGACTCTCATTTGCAGCCCCTTGTGGGTACGGTGTCTCCGGACGCCTTGAGAGCTCGCCCCTGCACAGGTTAAACTTGGCCAATAAAGCAAGATCTAAACTCCTGAAAGTCTCTGACATTTGTTCTCGTACCCGGTGGATGCAACATTTTGGGGGCTCACCCAGGATTCTCCCTCCGCGGAGTTCTGGTTCGGAGACCGGAGGGACAGCTCGAGCTGAGTAAGTACTCACTGAGGATCCTCTTTGGTTTGGCTTTTGGGCTCCGGAGCAAGCAATCCTGAGGTAGTAGGTGAGACGCTGCCGGCAACCTACTCAGGACTTTCAGAAGCGGGACGCTGCTCCCTGAAATTTGGATTTGTTAACTCTAGAAGTGACCGGTCACATTAGGAATCTCTCTTTGCGCCGTGCTGCGCTGCATTCTGTCTGAGCTTGAATGACTGAGTTGAGTGTGAGACAAGTGTGTTCCTTGTGTTAATAGTGTGTATCGCCTGTATCCTACCCCTCCTTATTATTCCTGAATCATCTAGGATGGGACAACAGGAGTCTGTGCCGGGATCCCCGCTCGAGTGCCTGTTGAAGAATTTTTCTGATTTCCAGAAGAGGGCTCAGGGGTACAGAGGTCCGTCACCAAGTCCAGGTTTCCTCCGGACCCTGAGCCAGCTAGAATGGCCTACGTTTGATGTAGGCTGGCCCTCAGAGGGCACTTTTGATTTACAACTTTATTTGCTGTTAGAGCCACGGTCTATAGGACACCCCACCCAGACCAATACCTATATATAGATGTGTGGGTAGATATAGCCACTGAGCAGCCTGAGTACATTAGAAAGTGTCTGAAGGACAGCCAGCGAGGCAAACGGGCAGTTTGTCTCACTACAGGAAATGGGAAAATTGGAAGAGTCAAAGAAAAGGAAAAGGGAGAAGCCCATCTCCCGACACGGCCTGGTGAGCCGTTCAGGCTTTACCCTGTTTTGCCTGGACCACCGGAGGACCACCTAGACCCGGTGAATTCCCCTCCGCCGTATTGGCAGCAGGAGGAGCCAGATTCCTCACAGCAGGACGTGAGCAGGCTCTCGAGTCTGCCCCACACCCACACCCGAGGAGGGGTGGTCTATGGTACAGGAGGCGCCACTATTTTGCCTCCTTCTGCAGGAGGCGCCGCCGGCACCAGATGCTGGCCCACGGGCACCTCCTCGCCTCATCTATGTGCCTTTTTCCACTAGTGATTTATACAATTGGAAGCATCAGAATCCCCCATTTTCCGAGAGACCCCAGGGATTAATATCTCTCCTTGAGACCATTTTTAGGACCCATCAGCCTACATGGGATGATTGTCAGCAAATTTTACAAATCCTCTTCACTTCTGAAGAAAGGGACAGAATAATGAGAGAAGCTGCTAAGGCGGTATTGGGGGAAGAGAGGGAAACTCGAGAGGGAAGAAGGGAAATAGAAGATGCTCTCCCGTCTCAACCTCCTACCTGGGACCCTAATACCGCTGGAGGAAGGGACGCGCTTCTCCAGTATCGCCGGGCTCTGTTGAGGGGACTCAAGGCAACAGCTGGAAAGTCAACCAACCTTAATAAGGTAAGTGAGGTCATCCAGGGAAGGGAAGAATCCCCGGCAGCCTTTTTAGAAAGACTCATGGAGGCATATAGAGTGTACACCCCCTTAGACTCAGAAGCGGAAGAAAACAGGAGGCTAATAAACATAGCCTTTGTGACTCAAGCAGCTTCTGATATAAGGAAAAAGCTTCAGAAAATTGAGGGATTTGAGGGAGAGAATAGGAGTAAGCTATTAGAAATAGCCCAGAAGGTATACGTCAATAGGGATGATCCGGAGATTGGCAGAGCAAAGGAAGTTGCCAAAATCCTGATTGCTGCCCAGAAACTTCCCCCCAAAGGGAAAGGGGGACAGCAAAAGGGCCAAGGATGGCGAATAGCCAAAGATCAATGTGCCTATTTTAAGGAGAAAGGGCACTGGAAGAGAGAGTGTCCAAGGTTGAAGGCCGACAGCCAAGGGCCAAGACAGGGCCCAGAGGTCTTGCTCCAAACCTTAGACTGACGGGCCCAGGGCTCCATTCCCGCCAGCTCCCAGGAGCCCATGGTCACCTTAACAGTCGAAGGAAAGCCAATAGACTTCCTAGTCGACACGGGAGCCACCTACTCAGTCCTAAAGCAACCACAAGGGCAAATTCAGAAGGCAACCACCAAAATAGTAGGGGCAACGGGCAAAGCAGAAGCCTATCCATGGGCTACCGCAAGAATTACTAACTTAGGCCGAGGCACCATGACCCACCCCTTCCTAGTCATTCCAGACTGCCCTTACCCACTACTTGGCAGGGACTTATTGCAGAAACTTCAGGCCACCATTACCTTCGACGGGAGGAAAGCCCTACGAGGGACAAGGAGGCAAAAGTCAGCTTGGAGATAACTGTCCCACTGTCTGAGGAATACTTACTTGCCATGATCCAAGGAGGTAAGGAGGAAGGAGCAGGGGTTCCGGATGCCCTGCGTGCTCGGGTACCTGAAGTTTGGGCAGAAACCAACCCACCAACCGCCTGTCCTAGTACAGCTGTTGAGCACTGCCAGCCCTGTTAGGGTCAGACAATACTCGGTCCCGGCCCGAGCCAAACAGGGCATTGCATGGCACTTGCAGCACCTGCTGAAAGCAGGCATACTCCGAGAATGCCAATCAGCCTGGAACACCCCGTTACTCCCCGTCCAAAAGCCGGGGACCCATGACTTCCGCCCGGTGCAGGACCTGCGGGAGGTGAATGCACAGGTAGAGACTATCCATCCCACGGTGCCCAACCTGTATACCTTACTGAGCTCATTGCTCCCAACCCATACCTATTATTCGGTCCTGGATTTGAAGGATGCCTTCTTTTGTATTCCCCTGGCACCTCAGAGCCAGGAGATCTTTGCCTTTGAATGGAATGACCCAGAAAATGGACTGGTGGAGCAGTTCACTTGGACCAGACTACCACAAGGGTTTAAGAATTCCCCCACCATTTTTAATGAGGCCTTCAGCAAAGATCTGCAGGCTTTCCGCTCCTCCCATCCATCAATCATACTGCTCCAGTATGTGGATGACATCCTCATAGCTGCCAAGGATGAAGGAGAGTGTGAGGAAGCTACCTCGGACCTGCTACAAGATCTCGAGCGAATGGGGTACCAAGTCTCTGCCAAGAAGGCCCAGATTGTGACGCAAACTGTAAGTTATTTGGGGTATAACTTACAGGGAGGGCAGAGGACATTGTCCAGCCAGCGAATCCAGACAGTCTTGCAGATCCCCGAGCCTACCAGCAAGAGGCAGGTGCGAGAATTCCTGGGTGCAGTAGGATACTGCCGACTGTGGATATTAGGCTTCGCAGAACTAACTAGACCCCTACACGAACTAACCAGGGGAAAGGAAGAACGATTCATATGGACAGATAGGGAAAAGCAAGCCTTCCAAGCACTTAAGGAGGCCCTAGTGACTGCCCCGGCCTTGGCCCTACCGGATATGGCCAAACCCTTTCAGCTATTTATAGCTGAAAAGGGAGGAATATTTCTAGGGGTACTAAGTCATGAGCTCGGGCCGTGGAAGAGGCCTGTCGCCTATCTGTCCAAGAAACTTGACCCTGTAGCCTTGAGATGGCCAACATGTCTGAGGGCACTTGCTGCCACCTCAATACTAGTCAAAGAGGCTAATAAGTTGACTTTGGGTCAGGACATCCAAGTGATTGGGGAACATTACGTAGAGCAAGTGCTACGAGCACCTCCTGACAGGTGGCTATCCAATGCAAGGCTGACACAATATCAGGCTCAGTTGTTGAACCCTCCGTCTGTTCAGTTCCTCAAAACAACTGCCCTGAACCCAGCGACCCTGTTGCCAATACCGGAGTCCACAGTGGATCACAGTTGCAAGCAAATCCTTGACACGGTGACTTGCTCCCGCCCAGACTTAAGGGATCAGGCCTATGAAAAGGCAGACCTGACTCTCTTTACTTATGGGAGTAGTTTTGTCAAGGATGGACAACGGTATGCAGGGGCAGCCATGACTACGGGAGATGAGGTCCTATGGCAGAAAGCGCTCCCCACAGGGACATCTGCACAGAGGGCAGAGCTAATAGGACTAACCAGGGCCTTGCAGATAGTGGAGGGAAAAGTTGTCAACATCTATACTGACAGCTGTTATGCATTTGCCACCGCCCATGTTCACGGAGCTATATATAAGGAGAGAGGCCTCCTGACAGCAGGGGGGAAGGACATTAAGAACCGCAGTGAAATTCTTGCCCTCCTTGACGCCATTGGCTACCTGCCAAAGTTGCCATTATCCATTGCAAAGGACACCAGAAGGGGGATTCTCCTATTATAAGAGGTAACAACCTAGCAGACTCAGCTGCAAGAGAAGCAGCCACTAAGCCACAAGAAAGCCTTCTGCCATTGCTGCCTAAGCCAATGCTACCTCCAGATCCTAGATACTCCCCAGAAGAAGAGCAGGAAGGGATACAGTTAAAGGGGAAGAAAAATCAGCAGGGATGGATAGAACTTCCTGACTCCCGGCTCTATTTACCCCAGGGAATAGTAAGGGAAATAGTGAGAGATAGTCATACTAGCACTCACCTAGGGCAGAATAAGCTAGAACAACTTGTCAAGAAATATTATTCCGGGCCCAACATCAGGGATATTGTCCACTCCGTTGTCTCTAGATGCAGCATCTGTGCCAGGGTAAATGCCCAGAATAAGAAGTTGCCTCCCTTTGTGAGGTATCGGGGGAAAGCTCCTGGAGAGTTATGGGAAGTAGATTTCACAGAAATGACCCCTGGAAAGTCAGGTTATAAGTATCTATTAGTATTAGTAGACACCTTCTCAGGATGGGTAGAAGCATTCCCCATGCGAGGAGAGGCTGCTTCCACAGTTTGCAAAGTCTTATTAAGGGAAATTATACCTAGATATGGCATTCCTCTAGCCCTAGGATCAGACAATGGACCTGCATTTATCTCTAGAATATCTCAAGAACTAGCCGCTAAGATAGGTATCAATTGGAAATTGCATTGCATTTATAGGCCCCAAAGTTCAGGACAGGTAGAAAGAATGAGCAGGACTCTGAAAGAAACTATAATCAAGCTAAGGGAGGAGACCGGCAAAAACTGGGTTGAGCTCCTCCCTTTCGCCCTTTTTAAAACCAGATGTACCCCCTATCTCAATAAATGGACCCCTTATGAAATCTTATTTGGGCAACCTGTGCCCCTTGTACCGTGATTAACCAGGGAGGAGCTAGAGGTTTCTAATCATAATTTCCTCAAGTCCTTGCAGGCCCTGCAAAACATCAGAAGCGAGGTGCGAGCCTTCCAGAGATCAGCCCAACCGAACCAGAAACACAGCTCCTGGTTACCAGAACCACCGGAGCCTGGACAGTGGGTGTGGATTCTTAACCACAGATGGGCAACCTTGAGCCGCGTTGGAATGGACCGTTCCAGGTACTTCTGAGTACACCCATGGCCATTAAAATAGCAGAAGAGCCTTACTGGATCCATCTCTCCCACGTGAAACCAGCTCAACTTGACACGGGAGCCCAACACTCAGACCCGAGGAAATGGAGGGTCCGCGCAGATCCCAAGGACCCCTTAAGATTGCGGTTCACATCTGCATCCAGATAATAGGGGAACTGACGAATCCCAAAAGGAAATTCATCATCCTAGGAGGACTACTGTATTTATTAAAATTTACAGAGGGAGGATTGAGGCCGACACTAACCGCTGAAGAGCTACTCAAAAGGCTGTATGGCCCCCTTGTGAGTACAGAGGAGGAACCTCTTCCATTATACCAAAGCAGTACTCAAGACAGGTCGATTGTTCTAGTAAAGTAGCATACCTCGCCTCAGAGAAAAGTATAGGGGGAGGTTACACACAAGAGTGGAGATGCTGTGACAAACCTCGCATAATCCCCACTGTTTTAGGCAAGCCAGGACCCTGTCCTGCTGAGTGCGCTGACTTTCTATATCAAATACACTCCTCTTGTTTTGAAAGTTTTCAGGAATGCACTAGTGGTGATAATACCTATTTCACTGCCATCCTTCAGAGAACCCGAGCTGGCGTGAGCCTGGAAATAGGATCACATGGCTTAATGCAGGCCTCATGCGAAGGGGAACCCGGAAAGCCTGTATGTTGATCCAAGGTACCCCCTCTACATGTTTCTGATGGTGGAGGACCCCAAGATACTATTAGGGAATCTATAGTACAAGAAAGAATTGAACAAATCATTAACCTTATGTACCCCAAAATTAGTTATCATCCTTTGGCTTTGCCAAAGGCACGAGGTGTCGACTTAGACACTTAATCCTCTGATATACTCTTAGCTACCCCTCGGGCACTAAATGCCACAAATCCTTCCCTAGCTACTGACTGCTGGCTCTGTATGACCCTAGGCACCCCCATGCCAATTGCTTTACCAGCAGCATTCAATGAGTCTTTGCTTACCCCACACCCAAATTGCAGTGCTAGCATTCCTTTCAGAGTTCAGCCCATGAACTTCCTTAATACCTCCTGCATCTCAAGTCACCCACAAAATAACAGCTTCGATATAGACGTTGGCTTTGCAGATTTTGCTAAATGTAGCAAATTTATTCATTTCAGCTCCCCCCTCTTCCCTAGCAGGGGGCAAGTATTGCTATGTGGAGGTAACCTAGCTTTCTCCTATTTGCCTGCCAATTGGACCGGGGTCTGTGTGCTAGCCACTCTACTACCAGACATAGACATTATACCCGGGGAAGAGCCTGTTCCCGTCCCCACTTTGGACTATATCGCAGGACGCTCTAAGAGAGCTGTTACACTCATCCCACTGTTGGTAGGCCTAGGTATTACCAGGGCCGTAGCTACTGGTACTGCCAGACTAGGGGTTGCTGTTCATTCCTATGCCAAGCTTTCTAACCAGCTAATAGATGACATTCAAGTCATATCTAGTACAATTCAAGATATTCAAGCTCAATTAGATTCGCTTGCAGAAGTAGTCCTGCAGAATAGGAGGGGTCTAGACTTACTTATAGCAGAGCAGGGAGGCATCTGTTTGGCTCTACAGGAACGTTGCTGCTTCTATGCCAACAAATCTGGTATAGTCCAAGACAAAATCAAAAGGCTACAAGAAGATCTAGTAAAAAGAAGAAGAGAGCTTTTTGAAAGCCCCTTATGGAGTAGCCTCAATGGTGTTTTGCCTTACCTTCTCCCTGTACCAGGTCCATGTATTGGTTCCCTATGCCTCTTGTCCTTAGGGCCCATTTTGTTCAACAAGCTACTCAGTTATTTTAAAGAAAGAATAGAAGTAGTGAAGTTAATGGTTCTGTCCCAACCTTATACCATTCTTCCCACTGATGAAGAATCAAGGGTTTGATTTATGCCCAAAAGAGATGGGGGAATGTTAGGTTCAGGGAGGTGTGCTGTGGCTGCCAGAGTCTGACTCTTGGAGGAGCAGGAACAGGGAAGGGCTGATAGGGTCCCTGTGAGGCCAAGAACAAAGAGATCAGCACAAAGCTGGGCAAACATCCCTGCATCCCATTGGTTAGAGACCCTTGTCAGAAGTTTATGTTTGAAATTCACCACTGAGCTAAACTCCCCCTGTTGCTATGTTGCGCACAACCCCCCTAGCGAATAGCTAACTGCCACATCTGCTTCTGTAAATGCTTGCTCACTTAGGATATATAAGGACCTAGTTGTAAGCGCCAGGTGCGACTCTCATTTGCAGCCCCTTGTGGGTACGGTGTCTCCGGACGCCTTGAGAGTTCGCCCCTGCGCAGGTTAAACTTGGCCAATAAAGCAAGATCTAAACCCCTGAAAGTCTCCGACATTTGTTCTCGTACCCGGTGGATGCAACAAGCACATACTGGTTGGGGCGAAAAGGAAGGGGAGCATGATACAAAAGTCATTTACTGATAAGCTTACAACATTTATTTATAGGATCTATTAAAAGAAAAAACATTCTTACATATTAAGACTACAAGATAATACAGTAGTGATAAATGTTTTACATACCCAACACAGTAGCTGTAAATGTTTTACATTTCAACACAGTAGCGATAAATGTTCTTTTACATATCAAAGACATTCCCAAATCTTCCAGGGTTTACACTTATCATTGTTGCCACAACAGTGGAAAATGAAATGTTTTAGCTTAGAATAAGGAGAGAAGCTAACTGAAATTACCTTTGCCAGAAGTGTCCGGGCTATCTTATCAGGAAACCTAATGAGCTAGTCCCCGCTTGTTTAGTTTACAAGTTTTATATAAGAATTTCAAAAGGGATGATTATTAATAAGCATATAAAATGTTACAGAATGCAGGTTTTTCAAGCAAGGGGAGTGGGTAGTGATCCCTTTGTCTAGAGGTATAGGTCACTCTCAGGACTCTAGGAGGGAAGGAAGAGTTAGAATCAGTGTAGGAATTTTTAATTAAGATATGTAAACATTGTCTCCTAAAGGCTTTTACGGAAAAGGAATAGGAAGTTTTCAGATGTTTTACCTTCTTTGCTGTCTAGCAAGTGGCCTCAGTTCTTCCAGAGAACTACAGTTAAATTATGATTAGTTACTAAATTTTGCCCCTTTAATCTCTCTCTTTAGGTTTTTTTTTTTTCCTTCAGAAAGAAGGGGTAAAGAGGCCTGACTCCTCCTTTTAAAGTTCTATTAACAATTTTTGCAATTTCTTGGCACCTTATCACAAGGAAACGTATATATTATCCATAAGAGACAGACAGATGTGTTATTGTTAAAAAAAAAAAACTTTATTGAGGTTTGGCTTGCAAACAATAAAATGCACATTGTTTATTTCAATGAATTTATACATACGTACCACCCATATAAATAACCATCACTATGAGATACAGAACATTTCCATTACCTCAGAACACCTCGCCCTATTCCAGTCAATCATTCCTTGACACTACCCGCCCCTCCCACCCCCCCCCTGCAGTCACTGTTGTTTCCTATCACTGCAGTTTGAAGTCTTTTTATAGTTTCATATAAATGGAATCATACTCTTTTGCTCACACTGTGATTTCCTTTGTTCAGTGTAATTTATTTTGAGGTTCATGTTTTTGCATGTCTAGTAGTTCAACCCTTTTTGTTTATAATTACTATTAATTACATCGTATGGCTATACCCCAAGTTCCTTATGCATTCATTCACCAGTTGATGAACGTTTGGGTTGTTTCCAGTTTTGGGTCATTAAAAATGAAGCTATGAAAATTAATGTACAAACACAAATTTTCATTCTAAGTAAACACCTAGGAGTGGAATTGCTGGATCATATAATACGTGCATGATTAACTTTATAATAAAAGACAAACGTTACTAAAGTAGGTGTAGCCATTTTGCGTCCCCATCAGCAACAAGAGAGGTACATCGGCTCCTCATCCTAGCAAATCCTAGGATTTGGTACCGTCTTTTATATTTTAATGGGTATGTAGTGGTAAAGATGCGTTTCTTACCTGTACCAGTCTACTTACCTAACCCCATTTTAAAACTAATTATTTATAAATTTTTTTGAAATCTAAAACATATAAGAGTTTGAAAAGAAAATAGCTTGACCCTGCAGTTATGTTGTTTCTCTTTGCTCTCACGAAACCCCAAGGTGTTCTCCAGAAAACACAAATCTGGTGCCGGGCAGCCACGGCTTGAGAGAACGCTAGGAGCCACCTCTCCATTCAAGACCACGCTTGCTCACGTCACTCGGTCTTTCCGGATTTCCATGAGCCCTCACGTCACCTTTCTAAGAATTTCCCAGAGAGCCGCGCGGAGCGGGGCGGGCTCTGCGGCACTAGGCCCCGCCCCTAACCGGACCCTCCCATGGACTCGCCCCGAGGTATCTTCCGGTCTCGCGACCGGCTCTACTTCCGCGAGAAGAAACGACGGCCGCCATCGGCCCAACTGGCGGTGGTGAGGGAAGAGGTGTGGCTGGGGAGCGCAGAGTGCCCAGGCGTGAGGGAGAGGGGCGGGGTCGCGCGCACCAGGAGTGCGCATGCGTGCAAGCAGCCGGTCGTGCTGAGCTGAGAGGGGAGGGGCGGTGGCGGCGGCGGCGGCGGCGGCGGCCACAGAAGAGGTGTCGTTATTTCCGCGGTCTGGGCGGTGCGTGGTGGCGCGGGTAGCCACTGGAGTTGTAGGTAGGGATTGCCCGTGCAGAGCCGTTGAGACTACCTGTCTCCCGTGTCTGAGCGCTTCAGACCCCGCTTGCGTGGCAGACCCTGGGGACGCCAGGTCACCCTGCGCCCCTGGCCCTTCCTCCGCGCTTCAAGTGGGAGCTGCGGTTTCCCGGGTGCCCGCTGCCCGCCGCGGCCCTGGCCTTGACCGGTGTTATCGGGCGAAGACCCAGTATCAGGCGTGCCCGCACTCCCGCGCGACAATAGCCCTGTCCTTGCTTTCGTGCCCTGTGGGGACGGGGCCAGAGCCGGGTCGGACTGACCGGGCGGGGGCGGTCCCCGCCTCAGGTGCGCTCCGGCTCTGGGCCTGGCCGGGGGGACCCCACGGTGCGCTCCCGCACGCCGTGCCCTTGGCGAGGCTGTGCTCGGGTCCTGCCGCCGGGGCTGGGGTGGGGGATGGAGATTGGCCCAGTGAGCTCCTGGCAGGTGGGGGACCACCTTGACTTGAACAGTTGCGAGAGCGGATCCTCTAGAATGCTGTGGTCATCTGTGGCCTGTCTCGAAATTTGGAAGCCCTAGAGTTGGTTGTTTGGGCCAGATGTGGGATGGTTTGTAATTTTTCTCCTTAAATAATAAGGCAAACTATGGGCTCTGTTAGGCGGTTGGCTATTAATTAGTAAATGAGCTGCAGTAGTATTAATTATCGTGAGATTTAATTGTATTAAGGTATGTTTTCCCAATACTAACCTTAAACTCAGAAGACCTCTGTTTAAACAGATTAGTAAGATTTTCATCCAATACTTAAACACACGTGGCTTGCAAATACGCTGGCCCTGAAAGCTGCATCCTCTTTTACACTAGTGTTAATTTTGTAGGCATAATGGTTATGAAAGCCTCTGTCGAAGATGATGATTCAGGATGGGAACTCAGTATACCAGAAAAGGTGGAAAAAGGCAATACCAACTGGGTGGACATAACTCAGGATTTTGAAGAAGCTTGTCGAGGTGAGTGAATTTTTGGATTAAAAGTTCAAAATCTGCGGAAGGGGCCTGACCAGGCAGTGGCGCAGTGGATAGAGCATCGGACTGGGATGTGG
This sequence comes from Saccopteryx leptura, assembly GCF_036850995.1. Taxonomy (NCBI): domain Eukaryota; kingdom Metazoa; phylum Chordata; class Mammalia; order Chiroptera; family Emballonuridae; genus Saccopteryx; species Saccopteryx leptura. The sequence continues at coordinate 42,179,130 of NC_089504.1, read as the reverse complement.
GATGTGGAGGACCCAGGTTCGAGACTCCAAGGTCGCCAGCTAGAGTGTGGGCTCATCTGGTTTGAGCAAAAGCTCACCAGCTTGGACCCAAGGTCGCTGGCTCCAGCAAGGGGTCACTCAGTCTGCTGAAGGCCCACGGTCAAGGCACGTATGAGAAAGCAATCAATGAACAACTAAGGTGTTGCAACGAAAAACTAATGATTGATGCTTCTCATCTCTCTCCGTTCCTGTCTGTTCCTATCTATACCTCTCTCTGACTCTCTGTCTCTGTAAACAAAACAAAACAAAATTACAAAATCTGGGGAAAGGTAAAATAAAATCTTGATTGTAATTATTGTCTCAATAATATATAAGTTTGTTTATGTCAGTCTCACATATTCATTCCCTACCCTCTAGCTTTAACTTTCATTTAAAGCCAGTATAGCCTGACCTGTGGTGGCGCAGTGGATAAAGCGTTGACTTGGAATGCTGAGGTCACTGGTTCGAAACTCTGGGCTTGCCTGATCAAGGCACATATGGGAGTTGATGTTTCCTGCTCCTCTCTCTCTAAAATCAATAATAAAAATCTTTAAAAAAAAAAAAAGTATAGGCCTGACCAGATAGCTCGCTCATTTGTTAGCATGTGCAAAGGTTGCTGGTTCTATCCCCAGTCAGGACACATAAACAGATCAATGTTTCTATCTCTCACTAAAATATATAAAGTAAATATATTTTAAAAAATGAAGCCATATATATATATATATGCACATTAACTTCAAGTGTTCAATTTCTCCTATTAAAATTTTCTAACATTTTAAGTAGAGATTAGAGCATAGGTCCCCAAACTTTTTACACAGGGGGCCAGTTCACTGTCCCTCAGACCGTTGGAGGGCCACCACATACAGTGCTCCTCTCACTGACCACCAATGAAAGAGGTGCCCCTTCCGGGAGTGCGGCAGGGGGCCGGATAAATGGCCTCAGGGGGCCACATGCGGCCCGTGGGCCGTAGTTTGGGGACACCTGGATTAGAGTATACAGTAATAATTTGGAACCGTGGAAATGGGTTTTGTTGACCTAAAGACCGTAGTATTATTGTATACTGGAGGTTTGAAAATGATCAGATTATATCATTCCCGGCTTAAGTTTCTCCGCTGGCTTCCTATTGCATATAGAATAAATTTCAACCTCTTCCCCATGGCCTGTATGATCTGGTGCCTGCCTACCACTCAGACTTCATTTTTGTACCACCTCCCCACTGGGCTCATTATGTTAGTTACATAAGTTCTTATGCCATTAAACACTCCCAGGTGATTCTCCCTTCCTTTGCGTATTTTGTTTTCTATATCTTTCTTTTTTTTATTATTTTTTTTATACAGTGACAGAGAGTCAGAGAGAGGGATAGATAGAGACAGACAGACAGGAACCAAGAGAGATGAGAAGCATCAATCATTAGTTTTTCGTTGCAACACCTTAGTAGTTCATTGATTGCTTTCTCATATATGCCTTGACTGTGGGGCTATAGCAGACCGAGTAACCCCTTGCTTGAGCCAGCGACCTTGGGTCCAAGCTAGTGAGCTTTGCTTAAACAAGATGAGCCTGTGCTCAAGTTGGCGACCTCAAGGTCTCAAACCTGGGTCCTCCACATCCCAGTCTGACACTCCATCCATTGCGCCACCGCCTGGTCAGGCATGTTTTCTATATCTTAAATTACTTTGCCCCTGGGACTTCATATAGCTGGCTCCTTCCTGACCATTTAAATGACCATTACCTTTCCAGTGAGGATTTATCAAAACAACCAATCTAAGCAGATTGAGTCCCTCATTCTCTTCTGTCCAGCTTCAGCTCAGTAGAATCACCCTGTTTTATTCTCTTCATTGCATTTATTTACTGTCAGAAACCATCATTTTCAGTTATTGTTTATGTCAGTCTCACCCACTGGAATGTAAGCTCTGTGAGTGCAGAGATCTTGTCAGTAACCCTAGCATGCAACATTTCCAGGCATATAGTAAGTTTGATAAATGATTGGAGAAATGAGCGTGTTTGTTGTTTGCGGAGGAAGAGCCTTACGGAAGTGGGAGATGGAAGATAAGAGAAAGGAGCAAAGATAAAGTGAGAGCTTGAACTTTAAGAGAGGATTGGATCAAAACCATGGTAGAGAAATTAACTCGGGGAGAGGAAAGAATATGGACCTACTGAAACAGGAAAAATTGAGGTTAGATTGGTGAAGATATAGGTATATTTCTAAGTGGATGGAGAGGAATGATGGAGTGATTCACACCTTGTTGACTTCTGTATTCTCAGCGAACAAGGTTAGTTCTTTGGTGATGGTGAGGTGGAGTGTGTTTGGAACAGTGCTCATAAGGAGAGGAATGAAGACTTGGAGCAGCTGCAGGTGGAAAGGGAGCCAGTTGAGTATAAACAGAATGATAAATAATGTGCCTACCCTTCAACTGTTTTAAAATACATGTCCAATTAAAGTATGCCTAAGAGAGAGAGTAGAAAGAGCATTAGACTGGGAGTTGGGTGACTGCCTATATATGTCTGTCTAAGGGAGAGAGAAAGAAATGTAAGTTGCGGTGTAGTGTTTGTGCTCAGAGATCTTAGACTAATAAGTGGACCATACATCATGTATGGGTTTTAAGTGATCTATATTAGAGGGCTGTCATCATGAACCTAAATGGAAAAGGTTTTATGAAGTATATGTGGCTTAAGTTGGACCTTAAAGGAGTGTTTGAGTTTCTCTAAGTGAATATAAGGGAATTATTCTAGAGGTGAACCATTAAAGCCAGATACAGTTTTTATGTTTGAAGAACAGTGAATATTCTACTTCTTCATGGAAGGAACCTAGAATAAGGGATATGGTTAATCCCTGCTTCAGTGTGGATTGAGAGCGGGTAGTGTCATTTTGTCGCCAACATCTAACCATCCTATTAATTCTTCCATAATTAGCTCTTGCACTGTCTCAAGTGGCACAAATGTGATGTATAATTCTTAAAACTAAAAAGTTGATATAGAATGAATCTTCCTTTACATGTAGATTTAGGACTAAAGCCTCTGGTATTAATTTGTTTTCTCCTCTTGAAATAATCAGATTCATTACCTGGATTATAGTTTAGACTTATGTTCTAGCAGCTTTCTGAAAACTAAATTTAAAACAAACATCATTACCTCATTTTCTTTAACTATTACAGTGGTTTCTCCTGTTTTGTGATGTATGATACATTTGGCTAGACTGAAATGTACATGAAAAACATAGATGGCAATGTTTTTCATGTACATTTCTACTTATTCTTTGAGTGGCTCTTCAAAATCTTGGATTAAATTCTACCTTCATCATTTCTTTTCTTTTAGGTAGATGACACACATTCTCCCCCATATTTCCTACAACTGACATTGACGCTCTTGTTTTTATCTTTCCAAATTATTTTTGAATGTATGGTGCCATCACTGTTTTTTACTTGATATATAGTAAGTCATTCTTCTAAGGAATACCTCTGAGCTTTTTTTTTTTTCTGTATTTTTCTGAAGCCGGAAACGGGGAGAGACAGTCAGACTCCCGCATGCACCCGACCGGGATCCACCCGGCACGCCCACCAGGGGGCGACGCTCTGCCCACCAGGGGCAATGCTCTGCCCCTCCGGGGCATCACTCTGTTGCGACCAGAGCCACTCTAGCGCCTGGGCAGAGGCCCAGGAGCCATCCCCAGTGCCCAGGCCATCTTTGCTCCAATGGAGCCTCGGCTGCGGGAGGGGAAGAGAGAGACAGAGAGGAAGGAGAGGGGGAGGGGTGGAGAAGCAGATGGGCGCTTCTCCTGTGTGCCCTGGCTGGGAATTGAACCCGGGACTTCTGCACGCCAGGCCGACGCTCTACCACTGAGCCAACCGGCCAGGGTCTAACAGAGACAGAGAGAGAGAGTCAGAGAGAAGGATAGATAGGGACAGACAGACAGGAACGGAGATGAGAGGCATCAATCATCAGTTTCTCGTTGTGGCACTTTAGTTGTTCATTGATTGCTTTCTCATATGTGCCTTGACCGTGGGCCTTCAGCAGACTGAGTAACCCCTTGTTCGAGCCAGTGACCTTGGGTCCAAGCTGGTGAGCTTTGCTCAAACCAGATGAGCCCGCGCTCAAGCTGGCAACCTCGGGGTCTCGAACCTGGGTCCTCTGCATCCCAGTCTGACGCTCTATCCACTGCGACACCGCCTGGTCAGGCCCTCTGAGCTTTGTTTCTCTAGAAAACCTTGCCTAATTAAAATCATCTCATTTTGCTACCTATAAAATAGTCTGTTCTTCATATTCCATTTGGTTGTCTTGATTGTCTTGATTTAGGTGCTTTCTGAATTACAAACCCACAGCTTAGAAATTTTACTTTAATGTAAATAATCATAAAATATACACTGCTCTTCCACCTTCTGCTTACCAGATTCCTTCTTATACATGCTCTCTGTATCTCCAAAATCCGTTCCTAGGATGGTGTCTAGAACTCATGGTCGGCTATCATTTCTTCTATTCTTTTTAAGCTCTAGTCTAAGAGAATATGGACCCTCTCCCATCCCATTTTTTTCTCTCTATTTGATGGCAGAGTTTATTTTTTCTTAGTCATTCTTTATTGCAGGTACCATTGTTTATGACTCTCTTTTTCATCCATTTCTTCAGTTCTTTCCCAGTATTTTTGGAAAACTTTTTATTGCCTTCTCTTCCTTCTTTTAAAATCTAGGTTGCTTAAGTTTTCTATTTCTCTTCCTTTCTGTTTTGTCTTTTCTCACCAGAGCTTTTTTAGGTGTTCAATATGTATTTGTTTTAAGAATAAATGAAGCCTGACCTGTGGTGGCGCAGTGGATAAAGCATCGACCTGAAAATGCTGAGGTTGCTGGTTCGAAACCCTGGGCTTGCCTGGTCAAGGCACTTTTGGGAGTTGATGCTTCCTGCTCCTCCCCCCTTCTCTCTCTCTGTCTCTCTCTTTCTCCTCTCTCTCTCTCTCTCTCCTTTCTAAAATGAATAAATAAAATTAAAATAAAATTAAAAAAATAGAATAGTGACAATTAAAATAAATGAATTAAATATAAAGTGAAAAACAACATAAGATAGAAATGACAAATGCTCTATGTTTAAAGAATAAATGAATATTGCCCTGGCCGGTTGGCTCAGTGGTAGAGTGTCGGCCTGATGTGTGGAAGTCCTGGGTTTGATTTCCAGTCAGGGCACACAGGAGAAGCGATCATCTGCTTTTCTACCCCTCTTTCTCCTCCTTCTTCTTCTCCTTCTCCTTCTTCTCCGTCTCCTTCTTCTCTTTCTCCTCCTTCTCCTTCTCCTTCTCCTTCTCCTTCTCCTTCTCCTTCTCCTCTTCTTCTTTCTTCTTCCTCCTCCTCCCCCTTCCTCCTCCTCCTCCTCCCCCTTCCTTCCTTTCTTCTTCTTCTTCTTCTTCTTCTTCTTCTTCTTCTTCTTCTTCTTCTTCTTCTTCTCTCTGTCTCTCTCTCTCTCCTCTCCTGCAGCCATGGCTCAAATGGTTTGACCAAGTTGGCCCTGGGCGCTGAGGATGACTCCATGGCCTTCGCCTCGGGTGCTAAAAATAGCTTGATTGCCGAGCAATGGAGCAGCAGCTCCAAATGAGCAGAGCATCACCTGGTAAAGGGCTTGCCAGGTGGATCCCAGTTGGGGTGCATGTGGGAGCCTGTCTGTCTGCCTCCCTGCCTCTCACTTAATAAAAAAAAATAAAGAATAAATGGATATCCTAAGGCGATGTTTCTTCAGACCAGAAAAATATCTGGATCCTGGACGTCAGAAGTTTAGGAATTACTGCATTATATTAAATGCTGTCATTCTGGTGACTGCTTAGAAGCAGCATAGTTATGAACATAAGCTCGAGCACTGAAATTATAGCAATACTTGATTATAATGTTATTATTCAGTTGGTCTGGAATGTATGTCTGGAATGCTTTTAAAAGATTATCATTGAACCAATTATATATACATAGCATTTAACAATTATAGAAGTATAGATTCTTTTCTGAGAGATAGAGGAAGGGGGAGAGAGAGAAGCATCAACTTGTTCTGCTTGGTTGTGCACCCATTGATTGCTTCTCATATGTACCCTGACTGGCTCAAACCAGCGACCTTGGGGTTGCTGCCAACCCCAGGGTCAAACCAGTGACCTTGGTGTTCCAGGACGACGTTTTATCCATTGCACCGCTGGCCAAGGCAGGTTTTTTTCTTTAAATTTATTTATTTATTTATTTTTTAATTTAATGAGTAAAGAAGGGAGACTAGACAGGCAGACAGGGACATCAAGCTGCTCCTGTATGTGCCTTGACTGGGGATTTAGCTGGCAACCTCTGTGCTTCTGGACGACCATCTAACCAACTGAGCTATTCGGCCAGGGCTAATTTTTTTTTTTTTTTTTATTGATTTGAGAGAGACAGAGAAGAAGGGGGAGAGAAAGATAAAGGGATAGGGAGAGAGAGAGAGAGAGAGAGAGAGAGAGAGAAAGCATTCATTTGTTGTTTCAATTGGTTGTGTATTCATTGGTCACTTCCTGTATGTGGCCTGACCAGGGATTGAACCTGCGATTGAACATGCAACTTTTGTGTTTTGGGATGACTCTCACCCACTGCACTAGCTGGCCAGGGCTGAAGTATAGGTTCTTGATAAAACTTTCATGGACTTTTGGTCCCCCATCCACATCTATTGATCCAAATTTGAAAATCATTGTTCTAGGAATTTGCTATGTTTGTTAGCACTTAATCTAAAAAAAGGGATGGAGAGAAATTGTCCTGGTGAAAGATCTGGGCAACCTGTAAAGTATTTTTTAATTTATTTTGGTTTTGGAATTGAAAGTTATGTTTTCTTTGTTCTATATTTAAAATATGTATTTTCCGATGGCTTTAGGCGACCCCTGTGTTTTGGTCGTTTGACCCCCGCCGGGGTCGCGACCCACAGGTTGAGAACCGCTGTTCTATACCATAAAGAATATTTTCAGTGATGGAGTATGGGTTGATGGGCAGCTGTTAATTGTGATCACTGATGATAATTGCAAATACACTGTAATTGTGGATCACTTTAGATCATCGTTTGTCCAGCAAAAGTGATCTTGCCCCTTAAGGGACATTTGCCAGTGTCTGAGACAAGTTTGGTTGTCACAGTGCGGGTGGAGGGAATTACTACTGGTGTCTAGTAGGTACACACCCTAAGGATGTTGCTAATCATTGAATGCGCAGGATAATCCCAACAAAAAAAATTTTCAAAATATCAATAGTGCTGCTAGTTCATTTAGATTACTTTCAGGAATATTTAGCCATCATTTAACCTCTTGACCATGAATTCTGTAGAAAAGGGACATACGGACTTTGGATGTCTTAATATCTCTAACAGATACCATTAACATAGAGCAAGCAGTGAGAGAGAAAGACCTTTGATATGCTTTAAGGCCTCTTATGCATTGTTGAATACATCTTACCAGATTTTCCCAGATCTTGAATTGTGTATTCTGCTTTATATTAGAAGTTTTGGTCAAGAGAAAAGGTGTCTTCAGAAGTTACCACTTTCCCTCTTATAGCTGGTTATTTTGGTACTCGTGATTCTAGATAGCATGCTTTTATTGTTACATCTTGATGCCCTCCACTCCCAATCAGGTTTTATGTATCAGCTTCCCCCAATATAGTTATACCTACACTATGGATATGCAAATATTATTATTATTACTTTAGGGAGAGAGATGAGAAAGATCAACTCGTAGTTGTGTCACTAGTTGTTCATTGATTGCTTCTCATATGTGCCTTAGTCCAGGGGGCTCCAGCCAAGCCAGTGACCCCTTGTTCAAGCCAGTGACCTTTGGGCTCAAGCCAGCAACCATGGGATCACATCAATGATCCCACTCTCAAGCTGGTAACCATGTGCTGGTGATCCTGTGCTCTATCTGGTGACCTTGGGGTTTTAAACCTGGGTCTCAGGTCAATGCTCTGTCCACTGTGCCACCACCAGTCAGGTTAACCATATCTTAGAAAATAAAGTTTACATAATGCAAGCATATTTTTCAGGTGCTAATATTGTTTTACTTTTTCTTAGCATTAAAAGTTAAATATGAATACAGTATTATTTAAAGAATTTTTCTCTTTGTTTCATTTAGAATTAAAGTTGGGAGAACTGCTTCATGATAAGCTGTAAGTATTTGTGTCCTTTGGAATAGTGTGGTATGATAGTTCCATCTATTTTTTTCTCATGTACAGTACTGTTCCTTGAAGTCTGAGTAATTTTCCATTTAAAGCTATAAAAGTAAAACTAATTATAAATACATTATTAAACTTGTTGAGCTATTTTGGGGCAGCTGACTCTAGTTGTGGTATGAGATGTTTGTATCAGTAACACTGACTTAAGGTCTTTTCCTTGAGGATAAATGTACAGGATGTGGCATTTCTTTCTTTTTTTTTTTTTTTTGTATTTTTCTGAAGCTGGAAACGGGGAGAGACAGTCAGACAGAATCCCGCATGCGCCTGACTGGGATCCACCCGGCACGCCCACCAGGGGACGACGCTCTGCCAACCAGGGGGCGATGCTCTGCCCCTCCGGGGCGTCACTCTGTTGCGACCTGAGCCACGATAGTGCCTGGGGCAGTGGCCAAGGAGCCATCCCCAGCACCCGGGCCATCTTTGCTCCATTGGAGCCTCGCTGCGGGAGGGGAAGAGAGAGACAGAGAGGAAGGAGAGGGGGAGGGGTGGAGAAGCAGATGGGTGCTTCTCCTGTGTGCCCTGGCCGGGAATCGAACCTGGGACCTCTACACGCCAGGCCGACACTCTACCACTGAGCCAACCGGCCAGGGCCCGGATGTGGCATTTCTTAAAGAAAAGGTATTGGCTGTATGTCATATATGGTAGGCTGCTTGATGACCAGAGATAGGTGGCTAACTGCCTGGATAAAAGTAGATTTGGAATCCCTGGAAAGCTAAAGTAAAAAGATATGCTTGGTTATATTTGTACTCCTATAGATAGCCTCAGTTCCCATATTGCTGTATCCAGGCTCACTTTGTAGGTTAGGAATATGGAATTTTAAATTAGTAAGTGGGCAAGTTGGACGTTTGGGAAGAGGGAGTAGAACCTGAAATTTAATTCTTTTCAAACTTTACTGTGCATCAGAGTCATTTGTTGTTTTTTGTTTGTTTGTTTTTTACAGAGACAGAGAGTGAGTCAGAGAGAGGGATAGACAGACAGGAACAGAGAGAGACGAGAAGCATCAATCATTAGTTTTGTCATTGTGCATTGCAACACTTTAGTTGTTCATTGATTGCTTTCTCATATGTACCTTGACCACGGGCCTTCAGCAGACCAAGTAACCCCTTGCTGGAGCCAGCGACCTTGGGTTCAAGGTGGTGAGCTTTTTGCTCAAACCAGATGAGCCCGCGCTCAAGCTGGCAACTTCGGGGTCTCGAACCGGGGTCCTCTGTATCCCAGTCTGACGCTCTATCCACTACGCCACCGCCTGGTCAGGCGCATCAGTCATTTGAAGGCCTTTGTAAAAAGTGGATTGATGGGCCCCACTCCCAGAGTTTCTTATTTGTTTATTTTAGAGGGGACAGAGAGATGAGAAGCTTCAACTCAAAATTGCGTCACTTTAGTTGTTCATTGATTGCTTCTCATGTGCCTTTACGCCAGTAGTCAACCTCTTTTTTTTTTTTTTTTTTTTTTTTTCCTGTATTTTTCTGAAGCCGGAAATGGGAGAGACAGTCAGACAGACTCCTGCATGCGCCCGACCGGGATCCACCCGGCACGCCCACCAGGGGGCGACGCTCTGCTCCTCTGGGGCGTCGCTCTGTTGCGACCAGAGCCACTCTAGCGCCCGGGGCAGAAGCCAAGGAGCCATCCCCAGCGCCTGGGCCATCTTTGCTCCAATGGAGCCTTGGCTGCGGGAGGGGAAGAGAGAGACAGAGAGGAAGGAGAGGGGGAGGGGTGGAGAAGCAGATGGGTGCTTTTCCTGTGTGCCCTGGCCGGGAATCAAACCCGGGGCCTCTGCACGCCAGGCCGACGCTCTACTACTGAGCCAACCGGCCAGGGCCAGTAGTCAACCTTTTTATACCTACCACCCACTTTTGTATCTCTATTAGTAGTAAAATTTTCTAACCGCCCACTGGTTCCACAGTAATGGTGATTTATAAAGTAGGGAAGTAACTTTACTTTATAAAATTTATAAAGCAGAGTTACAGCAAATTAAAGCATATAATAATAATTACTTACCAAGTACTTTATGTCAGATTTTCGCTAAGTTTGGCAGAATAAATCTTTATAAAACAACTTACTATAGTTAAATCTATCTTTTTATTTATTCTTTGGTTGCTCCGCTACCACCCACCATGAAAGCTGGAATGCCCACTAGTGGGCGGTAGGGACCAGGTTGACTACCACTGCTTTATGCCTTGAACAGGGGGTTCTAGCTGAGCCAGTGACCCCTTGCTCTATCCAGCGACCTTGAGCTCCAGTCACTGACCTTTGGGCTCAAGCCAATGACCATGGAGGTCATATCTATGATTCCATGCTTAAGCTGACAACCCTAAACTTAAGCTGGTGAGCCCGTGCTCAAGCCAGATAAGGCTGCACTCAAGCCGGTGACCTTAGGGTCTTGAACCTGGGACCTCAAGGGCCCAGGTCTATGCTCTATCCACTGTATCACCACTGGTCAGGCCAGAGTCCCTTATTAGTAGGTCTACTGTGGGATCGAAGAAGTGCATTTTTATCATGTTCTCAGATAGAATTGATGCTGCTGATCCTGGGATCACGCTTTGGGAACCACTGTAGATCATCATTTTGATGTTGCAGGCAGTTTTAGGAAGGATATAATGAAACCATATCGCAAGCTGATGCAGGAAAGCTATAGAATAGGACTTGAGAGAGCATAGCTAGAGGGACCTAGCCTTCCTTATTTTCTCAATGCTTTAGGCTCAGCCCAGGGAACAGCAGCCTACCCGGACCATCTGTTAAAGTTGCATCCTTCTGGTCCTTATCTTCTTATCTGTCTTGTCTTTCTTCCCTATCACGTATAGTCTTCTATCATATTATGTAATTTATCTTTATTGCTTATTGTCTGTTTCCTTACACTAGAATATAAGCTCCATGAGGCAAGCAAATACGTTGTGCTCACTCATGTCCCAAGTGCTTAGATATAGAAGGGACTAAGTATTGAATGAATGAAATAGTTACACTCAAACTTTCTTTTACGCTTGTCTTCTTTCTCTACCATTTCTTAAGGCCTGTCTCAGTTAATGAAATACTTACTAACCAGTCCACATGCATCACAACTGGATGAAATGGCTTTTATGTTTCATCCACAACTGCTTTTAAGGCTAATAAACTATGAACATTAAACTCTCAGGATTTCTGGATTACTTTTCATTATTTACTTGCTAAAATTTTGGGCATTGTAGAGTGTAATGTGCCAAATTATCGGACTTTAAAGATATAAAGAAAATGTACAAATCTATAGGTTATATTTGATAATGACTATTCCAAGCATGACTTTCTATATGTTAGAGAAAATTTTAAGGAAGGCAAACTGACTTGGGTGGTGAACACTCGTTGCAGTATACAGATGATGTATTAGAGAATTGTTCACCTGAAACATATACAATTTTATTAATGTCGCTCCAATAAATTCAATTAGAAATAAATAAATAAACTATCATCTCCCCAAAACAAGAACTGGGTCACCTAATTATTTTAAAATGTAACAAAATGCAAAAAAACCCCAAACCCCAAGAATTCTTAAGAGCGGTAAAAATAATAAAATGGCTGGTGTAATCCTTAAATTAAATGGCGAAAAACAAATGTTTAATAAATGCATTGGCCATCAAATAGAAATGTAAATAGGGCCCACGTGGCCAGAGGTGGTAATGTCAGCGAAGTTTCATGGAAACTGATGGACTTTCATGATGGAGCTCCTCTGGTCAAGAAGAGATGAAGAAGGAATAAGCTTAAATTTGATCTTGAGAGAAAAGTATTTAACTAATCTAAAAGCTCTAGCTCTCAGCCGTTTTGGCTGAGAGAGCCATGAACACCACATATTTTAAAATGTAATTCCATACAATGACCCGTGTACATAATGCATTATCCAATAAAAATTTGGTGGTGTCCCAGAGGACAGCTGTGATTGGCTCTAGCCACCCGCAACCATGAACATGAGCGGTAGGAAATGAATGGATTGTAATACATGAGAATGTTTTATATTTATTTATTTATTTATTAGTATTATTTTTGGTATTTTTCTGAAGTTGGAAACGGGAAGGCAGTCAGACAGACTCCCGCATGCGCCTGACTGGGATCCACGCGGCATGCCCACCAGGAGGCGATGCTCTGCCCATCTGGGGTGTTGCTCTGTTGCAACCAGAGCCATTCTAGCACCTGAGGCAGAGGCCATAGAGCCATCCTCAGCACCCGGGCCAACTTTTGCTCCAATGGAGCCTCGGCTGCGGGAGGAGAAGAGAGAGACAGAGAGAAAGGAGAGGGGGAGGGGTGGAGAAGCAAATGGGCGCTTCTCCTGTGTGCCCTGACTGGGAATCGAACCCGGGTCCCCGCACGCCAGGCCGACGCTCTACCTCTACTGCTGAGCCAACCGGCCAGGGCCCTGTTTTATATTTTTAACGTTATTTCTTTTTTATTAAAGATTTATCTGCAAGCCAGAAGCAGCCATCATAAGAGCCACATCTAGCTCGTGAGCCATAGGTTCCCGATCCCTGCTCTAGCTCCAAGAATATCTGATCCTTGTAGTTCTGATAAGTAGTAGCCCCAAGGGCTGATAAGAATCAGGTGGCATGCATGGCAACCACATAACCATTTAGAACCAAGAATGTATCACTATTTAATGAGAATATTCAGCTTGCCTTGGTGATACTTTAGAATATTTGAGAAGCAAACCCCAAAGAATGGGTGTTTCCTGTTGCCCTAATTTATGGTCAAATGCATTCCCTTAGGAACACAAAAGATAAGTTATACTGTACAGTAAAGATCTTCCTCCAAATCCTCTAGACATTTTGACAAATATTTATCTACAGATGAGGATCATATTTGGATTTAAAATCTCTCTATAATATGAAGATGCTCTCATGGAGATATCAAATGAATTTCAAAATGACTGTCAAAATAATCAGACTCCAGATCCTCAAGACAAGGATGTTAAATTAAGAGTGTGTTAAGAGAGAACGAACGAGTGGGTTGATTTGAAAGTGCTGGATTAAACTAACAGTTACTTTCCTGCAGGACTCCCAAGAGCTATGCTAATACACCCAGTGCCTCCAAGAAGAGGACATGGGATAGAGTTTCCAAAATGCTCTTGGTCACAGAAGCTTCATTTCTTGGAATCCCCGTAGGACTAATGTTCTACAGAAAGTACTTTGGCACAGTGTCTGGATTACAAAGTCCCATACATTTGTTCAGTATACATTCATAAAGCAAAAACAGCAGCCTCTTTAGAAGACATAACTACTAGGTAACATGAACACTAAGCGTTCTCAAGGACTCTCAATTGAACATGTAAAATTGGTAAGGGTCTCCAGACTGCTACCTATAGGATTAAGCTAAAACAGTTTCAGAAATAGTCAAGTCCCGCTAATTTATATATACAAAAGAGAGTTTTCAAAATCTCAAAACTGCATCATAGAGATATTGTGCGGAAGCACAGTTCAGTAGAATAGAAGGGCACCACAGAGATTTGAAACATAACCTTCATTCTTGGGAATAAAGCAAGTTGACATCACCCCTTCCCCTCTTCTCATAGGAGGTCTCCAACACTGAGAAGGCTGGCAGAGCAGGGACCTCTGGGGGGTGACTGTGTGCTCCCTTTTCCTCAGCCAGTTCCAGTCCCTGTACTTTTGTACATGCTTTTCCTCTTCTACTCTGCCTAGCCAAATCTTTGCCCTGTTTGGTTATTTAATTATTTCATGCACGCATTTCTATCTTTCTAAAAAATGATTTTAAGGCCCCAATGACAAGACCCATATACTGATTCTGTCATAGTGCCTAGCTTAGAGCCAAGCCTTTATGAAATATTCGCTATAATTGTTTTATCTAAATGAAGTCATTGCGAGAGATTTTGCTTATCACTTACATTTGAACAAAATTTCACTTAGATATCCTGAGAAATTAAACTCTAATCAACACAGGTTCTGATTCTGTAAGATGCTTTTTTCATAAAACTTAAAGCAGCAGCAGAAAGAAGGAAAACTGGAGACCTAATAAAGACCTTAGGTCAGTGGTTCTCAAACTTTTTGAAGTCAGGGCGCATTTAAAATCCTACAAATAATTGTAGGTGCACTATATACAAATTTCTGAGAAATATGTTAATTAAGTCAAATATTAAAGAAAAAAAAAACAAAGTCCAAGCATGCTTTTATGGTAATTAAATGAAATAAATATGACAAAATTAAATTTATTCTGACATTAAAAAACATTTTTATGGCCTGACCAGGCGGTTGCGCAGTAGATAGAGCGTCAGACTGGGATGCAGAGGACCCAGGTTTGAGACCCCGAGGTTGCCAGCTTGAGCGCGGGCTCATCTGGTTTGAGCAAAAGAAGCCCACCAGCTTGAACCCAAGGTCGCTGGCTCCAGCAAGGGGTTACTCAGTCTGCTGAAGGCCCCCGGTTAAGGCACATATGAGAAAACAATCAATGAACAACTAAGGTGCCGCAATGCGCAATGAAAAACTAATGATTGATGCTTCTCATCTCTCTCTGTTCCTGTCTCTCTGTCCCTATCTATCTCTCTCTCTGACTCACTCTCTGGCTCTGTAAAAAATAAATAAATAAATAAATAATTTTAAAAATATAAAAAAAAAACATTTTTATGTTACATTTTTTGAGTTATGCTTTTTAGAATTCGTAAAAAGGGGTTAAAAAATAAAGACAACATTCCCTGGCCGGTTGGCTCAGCGGTAGAGCGTCGGCCTGGCGTGCGGGGGACCCGGGTTCGATTCCTGGCCAGGGCACATAGAAGCGCCCATTTGCTTCTCCACCCCCCACCCCCTCCTACCTCTCTGTCTCTCTCTTCCCCTCCCGCAGCCAAGGCTCCATTGGAGCAAAGATGGCCCGGGCGCTGGGGATGGCTCCTTGGCCTCTGCCCCAGGTGCTAGAGTGGCTCTGGTCGCGGCAGAGTGACGCCCCCGGAGGGGCAGAGCATTGCCCCCTGGTGGGCAGAGCGTTGCCCCTGGTGGGCGTGCCAGGTGGATCCTGGTCGGGCGCATGCAGGAGTCTGTCTGACTGTCTCTCCCCGTTTCCAGCTTCAGAAAAATACAAAAAATAAAAAAAATAAAAAATAAAAATAAAATAATAAAGACGACAAAAAAGTTATCTTTTTATATCTATAGATACATTCTTAGTAAGATTTAGTAAATTCAGCAGGTGTGAATATGTTAAGTTTTTTCATTCTTGTGTTTATGAGAAACATGAGCCTGATGTATCCTAGCGATTTCTTCCATGTTTGGGCATGTATTTGAAAGGCAAACTCTCATTTCCTCATCAATACATTGAAGAATTCCTCTCTTTTTACTCTTAATTGTGTTGAGGGTAGAAAATCCTAATTCATATAAATAGGATGTTGGAAGTTGTAGTAAAATGTTCAAAGCTTTTTTAGATATTGCCACGTGTTCTTCTTTTATAGAAATCCAAAAGGCTTCAAGAGACAATTCCTTATGTTTAATCATCAATCCACAATCAGTGGATATAGCTGCCAGTTCTTCTGTTAATGTTAAACCAAAATCACTTGACGCTTCCATGAATGGGTTTCTAATCCAATCATATTCAGTGTTAAGTAATGGAAAATGCTATAAATTAAATTCTGCCCATCAGCCTTCAAGCCCTATTTTATATATCAGGAGTCCCCAAACTTTTTACACAGGGGGCCAGTTCACTGTCCCTCAGACCATTGGAGGGCCGGACTATAAAAAAAAACTATGAACAAATCCCTATGCATACTGCACATATCTTATTTTAAAGTAAAAAAATAAAACGGGAACAAATACAATATTTAAAATAAAAAACAAGTAAATTTAAATCAACAAACTGACCAGTATTTCAATGGGAACTATGGGCCTGCTTTTGGCTAATGAGATGGTCAATGTCCAGTTCCATATTTGTCACTGCTAGCCGTAATAAGTGATATGACGTGCTTCTAAAACCATGACCGTGCATCCTGCGTCACCAGAAGAAGTACTGTACATGAGTGATGCTGCACTTTGCGGCGCCACCACATACAGTACTCCAGGATGCGTCGCATCCTATGCTCCTCTCACTGACCACCAATGAAAGAGGTGCCCCTTCCTGAAGTACGGTGGGGGCCAGATAAATGGCCTCAGGGGGCCACATGCGGCCTGCGGGCCGTAGTTTGGGGACCCCTGTTATATACACTTAACTTTTGCTCACTTCCAGAATCGGATTCTCCAATATGGCGCTTCTTTTTGAGAAATCTATCCATTTTATTTGGGCGTATTTATCTAAAAATAATATAATGATGTGTTAATAAATATAATAACGATGTGTTAACAAAAAGAGCAGTTATTTCCGTAATGAAATGGTATAATAGAGTAACTATTTATTTTTATATCTGGGCACATGCCGTGAACCAGCACAGCTAGTGATTCTAAAAAAAAATAGTGATTCTAGGTCCTGAGTGGGAACCGTGCAGAATTAAGAAAATAATGAGGTTGGGAGGGTCCTGTAATTGCTGCTGGCAAGAACAAAGCATGCCCAAAAACTGCATCTTGCTTTATAGGGCAAGGTGAGGCCATTATTAAATCAGTGGTCTCTGATCACGTTTCCAAGGCAACCCAAGAATTTTACTAAGTGCAGAAAGCCCCCACCATACATACCATCTTAATTTTACACCAAACAAAGGATAGAAGAAACTTGCCTCCAGTCTTTCTGGGGAACATGGGGGGTAGTGTAAACAATCCAGCACCACAGCTTAATAGCCTTTGCAACCTAATCAGGCGAGGTGGGGGATTGGGCAGACTGTCAGCTTCCAACCAATTCCCCACACCTCTGTCACCCCAAAATCTAAACTCCAAAAACCCTGTTGGGTTTTTTTTTTTTTATCTCCAACAGGCATATATTTCTCTGAAATACCATAGGGCGCACCAGTGTACCCTGGCGCACACTTTGAGAACCACTGCTTTAGGTGAAGTGTTGATGTTACTAGAAGCTAAGTTCTAAAGCTGTGCCACACATGGCTATCAGGTGGTCCAAATTGAAATGTAGCTTAATATATGCATTGGAGTTCAAAAACTTAGTATGGAAAAAATGCAAAATATCTCAAAAATTTTCAGTACTGACAATTAAAATAAAATATTTGGATATATTGAGTTAAATAAAATATGTTATTAAAATAAATTTTATCTGGCTCTGGTGGGATAGCTTGGTTGTTTAGAGCATCATCCCTAAGCACAGGTTGCTGGTTTGATCCCAGTCAGGGAATATACAGGAACAGATCGATGTTTCTGTCCCTCTCTCTCCCCCCTTCCTCTCTCACTAAAATCAATAAAAATAAAATTTTAAAAAAATTTATTTTATCTGGTTTTTTTTTTATTTTGTGTGGCTCACATTATATTTTGTTGGTCAGTGCTGCTGTAGTGTTTGGGCACCCAACACTAGAAAGTGGTACAAATATTAAATGTGGCTACTAACTTATAACCTAGTTTCAAGTTTATAGTGCTAAAAAAAGAATGAAGTGGGAAGGAAAAAATAGGCGAACTGGAATCCATTATACATCAGTTTGATGTCTTTTTACCAAAAATTTCTAATGCATAACCTGTTGAAAACAAAAGATAATTTTGTGCTTTTTTTTTCTTCACAGTGCATGTAATTTCAGTGACAAGTACACGGAAGATTTTTGTGTTAAAGGAAGGTTATTTAATTGAAGTAGATGTGTCAGCAAGTTGGAAAGACTTAAATACTTAGAATACTGTAGTTGCTAAAAGTATTATAATTGTATACCATTGTGAAAATCTTAAGCTTACTAGTTTAGAAACAATTTGTGGGATCAATTTTTTTATTTTCAGATTTGGTCTTTTTGAAGCCATGTCTGCCATTGAAATGATGGATCCCAAGATGGATGCTGGCATGATTGGAAACCAAGTTAATCGAAAAGTTCTCAATTTTGAACAAGCTATCAAGGTAGTTAACGTTGTGCTTTTTGTGTTTTCTTTTATTGTTTTTTATTCATATTTTAAAACATTTTGATTAATAATGGAAATGAAACAATATGTATATTAATTTAGGAGTATAATTTTTTCAAAGTATCTCAGCTATATAAACAAGAATTAGTTATAATCTTTAGTTATCTATTTTTATTGGAATCTGAAAATTAATTAATTATGATCTCTAAGTTGTGAATTTTGTGTGTATGCATTTTTAAAATTGAATTTTGAAAGCATTTAAGTATATTCAGAGTAGAGTAATTGATACAGGGATCAAATTTTATCTATTAATATGTTAAGTAAAATGCTTGTGGTAGTGAATTTGAAATTGACTCACTGAGACTTGATTGAGAAATTATTCAGAATTACCACAGAGTTTAATTTTGTATATTTTATGAAGAAAATTTTATTAAGTAAATGGAAATTTACAAGTAGTATAGTTAACCAACTTGAGGGAAATAAGTGTTTTTAAAAATATTTATTTTATTTTTTGTAAGTTTTGCTTTATTAAAAATTCATATTTTTTAATACTTGAAACTAATTTGAACTATGATTTTAAAATATTTTTTGGTTTGACTTTAACGGCCTTTATTCTGTTTCAAATGAAAGGGGTACTTTTTTTTTTTTAACTGAAGACCTCTTAGATACATTATTTTTAGGAATACAGAGTTAATCTGGCATCCTATTATATCAGGTGATGAGAGTTTTCTTACAATTGCTATTTTTAAATATTTAATTTTTAAAAGCCAAAAGGGCGTGAATTTGATATAGCACTTGCAAAATGCTACTGTACATAAATTTTAAAAACTTCTGTTTATATGTCGTATTTCCCTTTGTTTTTAGGATGGCACCATTAAAATTAAAGACCTCACCTTGCCTGAATTGATAGGAATAATGGATACATGTTTTTGCTGTTTGGTAAGAGTTAAGTTAACACTATTGGTTAATTTAAAATTATGACTTACCTGAATATTTAAATTTAAAAGTATACATACCACTGTCAATATGAAATATGTGTAATGCTTGGCCTAGTAAACTGTACATAAGATTAGCAGGTCAAGTTGTACTATAGGAAACAGTATTTTATCCTCTGTTCTGTTGATTTTTAGGTTCTCATTTTCTGGATGAGGGGATATTTTCTTTCTAGTGACCATCATAACATAGTCATTATCTAAGTATCCTTTTTGTTCTCAGGGTACCTGGGAAACAAATCTGTAATTGAAAGTTTCCATAAGTAAGCATGGAATCAAAACAAAGACCTTTGGATTGGCTTTGGAGATATATTTTTCCTAATCTAGAGTGAATTGTAGTAAACTGGCCATGTTTTTGAAGATGAAGAAAATTTTTTGGTGCTTCCCCTCCCCCCCCCCCCCCCATTTCTTTTCCAAGTGAAAAGAGAGGAGATAGAGAGACAGACTCCCTGACTTGGATCCACTTTGTGACCCCCACCTGGGGCTGATGCTCGGCCCATCTGGGCATAAGCCATGCTCACAACCATACTATTTTTACCACCTGAGGTGGAGGCTCCACAGAGCCATTCTCAGTGCCCGGGGCCAATGTACCTAAAGCAGTCAAGCCCTGGCTGTTGGGGGGGGGGGGAGAGAAAAGGGGGGAGAGAGGGGCTTGAGGGGTGGAGAAGCGGATAATCGCTTCTCTTGTGTAACCTAACTGGGAATTAAACCCGGGACATCCACATGCTGGGCCAGTGCTCTATGACTGAGCCAATTGGCCAGGGTCTTTTTGATGCTTTCTGTATTCCAGTTAAGTTGTTTTCCCTAAACAGTGTTGGTTAATTGTGGCAAAATTCTCATTTGTACGGCCTGTTTTCTTTTTCTTTTTCTTTTTCTTTTCTGTCTACTTTCTATCTATCTCTTTTTAAACTTCTAAGTCATGGTCCTTAAAAATATGTAAATTTTAATCATTTGGTCATTTAATAAGTATCAATTGGCAGTGTGTGTGAAGTACTTCTATTAGGCATTTTTCATGTATATTTTTCACTTAGGTCTTATATCAGCTTTATTCACTTTATGGTTTCATTTTACTTGCTTACGATTCTAGGAAGGAGTGTAACCAGAGTCCTAATCCTGATCTTTCTCCAAAGCTGTCTCTTTCCTGTGAAGATATCTTTCTTATCCTTTAGCAGTTTACAGCCCCAGTGGTTAAGAGGCAAATGGGAGGGGTTTTTCCAAGTTGAGCAACCATTATATGAGACTCTTGGGACTGTTTCTAAGAGTTTGGCCTCTAATAGGCAGATGGTTTTTAGTCTGGAAAGTCTTCTGCACACTAATAATATAAAATACATACTTTAATTAGAGTAATTTTCATGTGCATTTCTCATTTTGTAATGTAGCATTATGGGTCTTACTGTATTGCAGAATTTTGGGTTCAGTATAAAATATGACTATATAAACTTGGACAAAATTATTTATACTTTCTCTTTATCTGTAAAAGGAGGAAAATATCACCTTCCTCAAAGTGTTGAAAAAAGTGAGATAAGATATCAGTATATAAAAATACCTAGCATAGCACTTGAGACATAATAGTTACTCAATTCTGACTATAATAGGTACTCCCAGCTTTGAGTACCTAGTACCTGGCCCACTGTAACTACTCAGTAAAATAGTGTTGAATGATTATTTTTGTGTTTTAGAAAGATTCCTCTGGTTTTGGGTATAGAATTAGAGATGGGAGGCGGTAAAGCCATTGTATAGTTTCTTGTAGTAATCTAGGTGAGATAGGGT
This sequence comes from Saccopteryx leptura, assembly GCF_036850995.1. Lineage (NCBI taxonomy): Eukaryota > Metazoa > Chordata > Mammalia > Chiroptera > Emballonuridae > Saccopteryx > Saccopteryx leptura. The sequence continues at coordinate 42,158,250 of NC_089504.1, read as the reverse complement.
GCTGTTGACTGGGTTGGGTATTAAGGATGAAAAAGAGTTGAATGAGTGTTTAGGGACCTAGTTACATAGTTCTAAAATTTTAAATTCCCTAGTTTATGGGTTTTTATTGACTCTGTATGGAATTAATTGCTTTTGGATGCTATATTTGGAGGCACTCTCGTCTCCAAATATATTGCAAACTAAATTATATATAAGAATGCTTTCCTTATTTATCTTTAAGCTATATTTATGGTATGTGACTCTTGAAAGACTTTAGTCAGTGGAAGTGAATTCTAACTTTTTTGGCCTTTCTTTAATCACCTTTTAAGTCTTGTGGTTAATATTATATCTATTTGGGTATGTGGTACTCTGGTCTTTGACCATTGGATCACTTGACTCTTCAGACTCTGTCACCTTAAATGTATACATTCTTTTATTTCTTTTATAGATAACATGGTTAGAAGGCCACTCCTTGGCACAGACAGTATTTACGTGCCTTTACATTCATAATCCAGACTTTATAGAAGATCCTGCCATGAAAGCTTTTGCTCTGGGAATCTTGAAAATCTGTGACATTGCAAGGGAAAAAGTAAATAAAGCTGCTGTTTTTGAAGAGGTAAGATTTTGTAATATAAGAATTCCTGAAGTTCATTGACCACCTTATTCACTGTGATGGATTCAAATAATTATATAATACATATTTTTGTTACATATATAGTTAAAAACAATTTTTTAAACTGATGCTATTGCTGTTTATAAATGTACTAGAAAGCCCGGCGGTCATACGAAATGACCGCTGTTCTAGATATTATAAATTGTAATTAAAATGATTTGTGCAAAGGTGTCTGCTAATTCAAACTGAATTACCCAGGGCAGGCGGCGAGGACGCCCCTTTGCTTAGTGCCCCACGGGGTTTCCCCCTTCTACTTGCTTAATTGCTTAAAGTAGAGTGCAATGAAGGAAACCACTGGCGGTACATTTCTTAAGAGCCACCGCTAGCTCAATAAATAAAGGTGATTTAAATATGTTTTAGTCTTTTTTGCGTTTCAGTCAGCATTAGTCTGTCGTTTTTTTGCATTTCTCTCCTGCCTTTGTTCAAGGGACTCATTTTGTCGAGACAGGCTTTTTTGTCTTGCATCTGAGGCAAGCCTTGTTTCTCTATGCTCATCAGTCTCATTTTGCTGAGAAAGATGAATTTGCTCTGCGACTGAAGCAAGCCTTGTCTTTCTCTGCTCAGTGGTTTCTTTTTGTTGAGAAAGCCGTTTTTGTGCAGCTTTAGCTCCTTTTCTCTCTTCTTCAGTGCTGTATTTTCTAGAAGGCATTCTTAAAAGAAATTACGTTAAGACGTAGTTTTTATGTAAAACAGATGATTGCCAATGCAAACAAATGTTCACCTTCCCCCTGACACACTCAGTTTGCCTTCAGCCTTAAATTGTTTCAAAAGCAGATGATTGCCAATGCAAACAAATGTTCACCTTCCCCCTGACCGGCTCAATTTGCGTTCAGCCGTGGCAACTTCACCCCATTGGCTAGTACAGTTACGCAAGTAACCAATAAGCTATCGGCGACAGACACTTAAGCCGCATATAATAAAGATTCACTATAGTAATCCAGTTCTAAGAATGAACTTTCCATCTTAGTGTATGTTTTTTCTGTTGGTCCCATTCATTGAGTGTCCGTTAGGTGCACAGTACTTTGTTCTGGGTGTTGTGGGGCATATAGAAGAGCCTGCCTCTTCCCTCAGTTTCTTATAAATTAAACAGAGAAGTGCTACACTTTCAACCTTGGAGAAGAGGGAACTAAGGGAAACAAAGATATGAGGAATATTTTAGGGCAGCGATTTTCAACCTCTGTCAATCTCATGACACACATAAATTAATTACTAAAACTCTACAGCATGCCAAAAAATATATTTTTTTCCAATATGACAAAAAATTGGTATAATTTTGATTCTTTCACACTGGACGGCTATTGTTGTATTGGCTGTTGTCAATTTTTATTTGACAATCTAAGGGAAAAGAGGTCAGTTTTCTTGACTAAATAGTCAGGAATTGCATGTTTTGAAAATTCTTGTGGTGCACTGGTTGCAAATTGCTGTGTTAGGGTATAAACATTTTCCTCCAGTAAGTACTAAGCACCTCATCCTGAGGAAGTTCTAGGTTATAGACATAGATTTTCTTTCTCCTTATAGAAAATAAAGTTTCAGATGCTGATAATTGTAAAGGGAAATGTGATAGTATTTGAGATTATTGATAAGTGATTTTTAAAATTCTTTGTTGAAACTGGTAAGTTTCTTTTTAACATTGTTATTGATCCAAAATAAATGTCTTAGGCTCCTACAATGGTCCAGTGTTTAATATGTAAAGTGAGAATAATTAAATATATACCTAACTTGATTGTCCACATTTAAGTGCATGGCTTGTGAGTTGTTTATGAAATATTGTCTACTTTTTATACACTCATTGATTATTTAGTTACATATTTGAATTGACATGGTGTCACTATGGAAAATCTGATCCATTGGGTGGAATTTTTAAAAAAGAATAGCTTAGCCTGACCCATGGTGGCGCAATGGATAAAGTGTCGACCTGGAAACACTGAGGTTGCTGGTTCAAAAAAACAACAACCCTGGGCTTGCCTGGTCAAGGCACATATGGGAGTTGATGCTTCCTGCTCCTCCTTTCTGTCTGTCTATCTGTCTCTCTCTCTGTCCTCTCTAAAATGAGTAAATAAAAAATATTTAAAAAAAAAAAAAGAATAGCTTAAGTTAGTAAGTAAGAAGAGAAAAGACAAATTATTTTGAATACTGTAGTTACATTCTCAAAGTACACCCAAAGAACATAAAAAATCAGTGGTATAGACTCTACATTGTAGAGGATTTAACAATTCATACTGGAACAACTGATTATCACCCTTGAAAATTAACTGTCATTTTACATCTGTCTTAATCCCTTTGGGCTGCTATAACAGAATACCAAGGACTAGTTGGCTTATAAACAACAGAAATTTACTTCTTACTGCTCTGGAGGCTAAGTCATCCAAGATCAGTGTCTGGTGAGGGTCAGCTTCCTGGTACATCACAGCCATCTTTACACTGTATCCACACTTATTGGGGGGGGGGAGCTCTGTGGGGTCTGTCTTATAATGACAGCAGTCCCATTCGTGAAATCTCTGCCCTTGTGACTTAATCACCTCCCAAAGGCCCACATACAAATATTTTAGGACTTACTGAATAACATGCCTGTTATTTCTTTGCTCACATATGCAAAATCAGAACCACAATCTCCACCCCCTCCCAAACCCCCGCTTTTCCTCTTACATTCAGTATCCTGCAAAATGATATCTAGAGTGCTATCTTTGATTTTTTTTTTCCCCTTAAATCTTCTACTTCCAATCTCTTTTATTTTTTTTTATTTTTTTTATTTTTCCTGTATTTTTCTGAAGCTGGAAACGGGGAGGCAGTCAGACAGACTCCCTCATGCGCCCAACTGGGATCCACCCGGCATGCCCACCAGGGGGCGATGCTCTGCCCTTCTGGGGCGTTGCTCTGTTGCAACCAGAGCCATTCTAGCACCTGAGGCAGAGGCCACAGAGCCATCCTAAGCGCCCGGGCCAACTTTGCTCCAATGGAGCCTTGGCTGTGGGAGGGGAAGAGAGACAGAAAGGAAGGAGAGGGGGAGGGGTGGAGAAGCAGATGGGCGCTTCTCCTGTGTGCCCTGGCCGGGAATCGAACCCGGGACTCCTGCACGCCAGGCCGACGCTCTACCACTGAGCCAACCAGCCAGGGCTCTCTTTTATTTTTACCTTGCAGATATCTTGAATCTGGGCACTGTTTTTTCCTTCACTCCCCTTGTTGCTGCTTTAGTTTATACCTTTGTCAGCTCTAGGTTTAAGTAGAACTCTTCTTTCTGGCCCAGTGTTTCCCTTTTGTTCATTCTTTGCTTGACCCTCTTAAAAATAGGTAATCTGGTCATGCTGTTTTGCTCTTCAAAATTTTGCCTGGGGTATGTGTTTAATAACAGTAATAATACTCGTATATAATCAAATAGCCCACAAGTCTTATTGTGAAGAATTGTGTTCTCTGCTCTTTTGTTGTTTTAACTTAAAATTTTTTTTATTTATTGATTTTTGGAAAGAGAAAAAAAAGAGAAACATTGATTTGTTGTTCCACTTATTTATGCATTCTTTGGTTGACTCTTTATGTGCCCTGACTGGGGATCAGACCCGCAACCTCTTTTACTGGGTTGACACTAATCAACTGAACTACCCAGCTAGGGCCCTCTGCTCTTTTTTATCCATTCTATAATAAGTGATTCTTCAACTTTTTTCTACTATTTTCATATTTCTGGATGATAGGCTTATATTTTAATTTCTGGATTTAATAGTATTTAGTGATAGTATATCAGCACATCTCCCCCCCAGCCCAGTTTTTAGTAAGAATTTAGCATTCAAGATTATCCCCTGCCCTCCCCCAAACAGTAATTCAAGTTTTGATTAAATCATTATTCATTGTTGACATTATTGTGGTTATATAAATCTTAATGACAGATGAGCCAAACTGGTGTATTGTATGCTGGCATTTTCTTATTCATGCAAATTTTTGTTTTTCTCCCCTGGCATTTTACTGTTCACCGATCCTGAGTATATTACACTTCCATTATTTCATGCTCCTGCACAGGATGTTCCTTCTGGCTTTTACACTTTTTTCCTTTCTCTTTTTTTTTTTTTTTTTTAGGTTTTAAAACTGTAGTTACATATTTTAAAAATTGTGTATTCCAGCAATTAAAATGATTTTAAAAAAATTGCACTCTGAAGTTCTTTTCCTTCCATGCCAGCCAGGCAGGCCCATGGGAGAGACAGGTGCATGCTTTGTTGTCAGTTCTCTTTTGTGCAAAAGGGCAGTAGTTATTTAAACTGATCCAGCCTCTTTGCATCTGACAAAGTTCAACAGCTAAGAGCAGTAGAATTAGAAGGCAGTGCTTGTGGAAGGTACAGTGCACATTGGTGGTGTGGCCTCATTATGATGTGTCTGCTTCTCCTGTTCAGTCATTTCTTTTGAAGGCAGGGGATAGTTCTCTTGTGTTTCTGTCTTTGGTTTTGACTTACCGAATTTCTCAGTCTCAGCCATATTGGGTTTGTCAGCCATGGTTGCAGAGGAAGGGTTCTGGAGGTCGGAAGTCCCACACAGGTCTCACGAGGCCTAAACCAAGGTTCCAGAGGGCTGTGTTCTTTTCTGGAGGCTCTAGGGAAAGGTCTGCTTTCTTGCCTTTGCCACTTCTGAAACTCTCACATTCCTTAGCTTGTGACTGCGTCTTTAAAGCCAACAATGCTGCATATCTCTGGCCCTTCCCTGTAGTTACATTTCCATCTGATTCTCCTAATACCTTTTTCTTTTACTTACTTTGTTATGGCAAAGTCCTACTTATTTTTAAACTTGGATCCCACTCACCTGACTTGCTCAAGCAGACTTTAGTTTTCTTCTCTGCCCTTTCTTAGCATATTCTTCTGTTATAGTTGGTATATGTACATACTGGTTTGCATGGAATAGTTCTACTTGAAACCTTTAGTCCTGGTGTGATTATTAATAGCATCCTGTTCTACTCTCAGTAATATACCAGTTTGAATAATAATGGTGTGGTCCGCCATACCAATCTACTCACCTCCAAAATCTTGATTCAAGCATACTACTTTTGGTTGCAGCCACTTACTTTCTAGCTTATTTACTCTGATTTCCCTACTGCCACTGTCCTTTAGTTCAATGGAGACTGTCATTTTATGGATGCTGTTGCTTTATTTTTCTTTGTTACTCTCCTCGTGTCCTCATTTCCCTGACCCAGTGCTGAAATTACTCTTAACTCCCTTGCCCCTCTTATTTCATTGTATTGTGTCACTTATTTCACGAAACCCTAACCATCTGCCTACTTGCTGCTTGTACCGAAGCAGCAGAAGGCTGCTAGAGAAAATCCGTATCTGTGTGTCTGTTCTCACTTGAATTTTGGGACTACGAATCTGAGATGGGCACTCAACACTTGTGAAATTCCTACCCTATAACCCTTCTGTAGTGAACTTGCTTTTCTGGCCTCTAAGATGACTTTTCTACATCTTTTATGTCATTAGAAGTATCCCACCTTCTCACTATCACAAGTGCTAACCCGTGTTGATACCCACATACTCTGCCTTCTATCTTGTTAGAATTGAAAGTATCCCTGTGACAGCCTAAGCTCAGCCCCTCCACTGTGTTCTAGATTCTCTTGCCTACTGCAATTATTAACCCTTTGTTTGTATTGCATTACTAGTGCTTCCTTCACTACTATATTATTCTTATTGGCATATAAACATGCTTTACTATCACTCAGTTTAAAACAAAACACCAGTTCCTTTGATCCCTTGGCTCTTTATATTTACAGTCTCATTTCTCTGCTACCCTGTAACTATACAAAAATTCCTTGACTGAGCTGCTTCAGTCTCTTCTCACCCACTTGGACGTTCTCCAACAGGACATTCTTCTCTACTACAACGCAGACATTGGTGTTAACAAGGTCCTTACTGATAGCTGTCATGCTAAGTGCATTGTTCTCACCCTCCCTCTTCAGCCTGTCAGCACCATTTGACTCAGTTGACCACTCTTTGAAATACTTTATTCTTCTCATCTTCTTGATACAGTCGTATCTTAGATTTCTTACTTCCTTACCGGTTAGTCAATTTTAGTGCTTATTCTTTTTAGACGGCTGGAGTACTCCTGGGCTTTCTCGCTTTTCCATACCCTCTCCTTCTGTTGATTTCCTTTAGTTCTATAGTTTATAATACCTCTAGTTCTGTGGTTTTAATATATGCTGACAAACCCAAATTTATATCTCATTCTGATGCCTCCCCTGACTTCCAGACTCTAGCGAGTAGTTTCCTGAAATCTTCACTTGGTTGACCAAAGAAATGGAAACTAATGTAACCAAAATTGTACTTCATTTCTGCCATTAATCCTGCTCCTCCTCAGGTCTGCCCCGTCTCAGTAAATGGCACATACCATCATTTACCAGTTGCTCGGGTCAAAAACGATTGTATGATTTATGTCATACCCCATATGCATTTCATCAGCACATCATGTTGGTTTTACCTTTTAGATACTCATTTCAGCCACTTCTCACTTTCAGTTATCTCAGTCCAAATCACCGTCAGCTTCTGCTTGGACTATTAGATTGTGTCCAGTATCTGGTTTCACTTTGATTTTTATCCTTAAAGTCATGAAGTTTTTCAGAGTGATCTTTTAATGGCAGCACCTGTTTACCCAACTCCTCTGCCTCAGCCCTCCAGTGACTCACATTAAGTTCTTGTTATGGAGGCTTTTATTTATTACACAGACCGGTGACATTCTCCCAGCCAAATGCTTTTCCCTAGATGCCTCTTGGCAAACTCACAATTCACAGAGGACTTACAGGTGATGTTTTGTTTTGTTTCATTTTCACAGTGTTGGCCTTATTTTTTTTATATTTGGTAACATTTAAAAATCGGAAGATTTACATTAAATTGGGTTTTTGATCTGAAAAATGAGGAGGCCTTACCACACTATCCTTGCATTAATTCATGACTACAATAGGGTAACTAGTGGCTGACTTCCTTTAAACGAAGTATATTGTCTCTGGTTTGCTACGGTCTCCACCATTCCCCATGGTGTCTTTTTTTTTTTTTTTACAGAGAGGGATAGACAGGGACAGACAGACAGGAATGGAGAGATGAGAAGCATCAATCACTAGTTTTTCATTGCGCATTGCGACACCTTAGTTGTTCATTGATTGCTTTCTCATATGTGCCTTGACCGCGGGCCTTCAGCAGACCGAGTAACCCCTTGCTCGAGCCAGAGACCTTGGTCCAAGCTGGTGAGCTTTTTGCTCAAACCAGATGAGCCTGTGCTCAAGCTGGTGACCTCGGGGTCTCGAACCTGGGTCCTCAGCATTCCAGTCCGCCGCTCTATCCACTGCGCCACCGCCTGGTCAGGCTCTCCATGGTGTCTTGTAACCAGCCTAATAGACTTGGGAAAGTTACCAACTGCTTGAATTTTTGGCCCTTGCCCTATAGTAAGTGATCATTTATTCAACGAACATATTTTCAACAGTACTCTGTGCCAAGCACTATTATTAAGTCCTGGAATAAAGTAGTGAGTAAAGCAAGGGTTGGGAACCTATGGCTCGCGAGCCAGGTGTGGCTCTTTTGATGGCTGCATCTGGCTCGCAGACAAATGCCTGCGAGCATTATTTTTAATAAAAATAATAATAACATTAAAAATATAAAACATTCTCATGTATTACAATCCATTCATTTCCTACCGCTCATGTTCGTGGTTGCGGGTGGCTGGAGCCAATCACAGCTGTCCTCCGGGACAACACCAAATTTTTATTGGATAATGCATAACATACACTGGTCGTTGTATGGCTCTCATGGAATTACATTTTAAAGTATGTGGCGTTCATGGCTCTCTCAGCCAAAAAGATTCCCGACCTCTGGAATAAAGCAAAGGCCTGATCTCTTGGATTATGCATTCTTTTGAGTAGTCAATGTGTAAATAAACAAATACATAATGTCAAGTGATGATTAGTTCAATGAAAAGTAAAGCAGGGGAAGGGGATAGAAAGTGGTGTAGGGCAGTGGTCCCCAACCCCAGGGCCGTGGACCGGTACCGGTCCATGGGCCATTTGGTACCGATCTGCAGAGAAAGAATAAATAACTTACATTATTTCCATTTTATTTATATTTAAGTCTGAACAATGTTTTATTTTTTTAAAAATGACCAGATTCCTTCTGTTACATCCGTCTAAGACTCACTCTTGACACTTGTCTCGTAAGTTCGACAATTATATTTAAAAATACCACAGTTTTTTGGCCTGACCTGTGGTTGCACAGTGGATAAAAGCGTCGACCTGGAAATGCTGACGTTGCTGGTTCGAAACCCTGGGCTTGCCTTGTCAAGGCACATATGGGAGTTGATGCTTCCAGCTCCTCCCCCCTTCTCTCTCTCTGTCTCTCCCTCTCCTCTCTAAAATGAATAAATAATAAAATAAAATAAATTAAAAAAAATACCACAGTTTTTATGCCGGTTGCATAATTTTACTTTGTGCATTTATCCGTCCCACCCTAAAGGCCGGTCTGTGAAAATATTTTCTGACATTAAACCGGTCCGTGGCCCAAAAAAGGTTGGGGACCACTGTTGTAGGATACTGTTTTAGAAAGAATGCACAAGGGAAACCTCTGTATGAGGTCTTAACATTGGAACAGAGGCTGGAGTATTGTGGGGATGCAGCTTTGTAAATCTTTTGGAGATAATTTTGAGGAGGGCATCAGTAAGTACAAAGGTCCTGAGAAGAGAATGGGTTTGATGTGTCTGAGGGACACAAGGCCTGAGTGACTGCAGTGCAGTGAACACGGAGAGAGTGATGCGTAGGAAAGGAGATTGGAGAAGGAGGCCAGGGCCACATGATGAATGGCTTTAGAGGCCATGCTGGGCTTTTGGATTTTTCTGTGAGGAATGAAACTAGGTTTTGAGTAGAAAGTGCTGTGAAATGACTAAGACAATCTCTGACTTCTGGTGGCAAATTATAGCAGGGACAAGTGTGAGGAGGTAGGGACCTGTCTCGAGATAGTTATACACGTGAGAGATGGTAGTGACTTGAACTAGAGACAACTGTGAAAGGAGTGAGATGTGATTAGATTTGAAATTGAAGGTAGAACTTACAGGGTTTTCTGATGGAAAACCCTGGGCTGTGGGAAAAATGAGAGGACTTGACATGCAGGTTTGCAGCCTGAATAACTGGATAGGTAGAGGTGCTGTAGCAATATGGTCAGCACTTAAGAGAGTTCATCTTTTTAGACACGTAAAAAGAGAATCCTATTTGATGTTCAAGTAGAGATAGAGTATAAACTTCACCTAGACTAGAGGATAACCTTATAGCTCTGCTACACAACCTGAGATTTTTGAAAGACAAATCCTGTGAGTGAGGTTCTTGGAGATCAGGGACTTAATGTATGTATGTTTGTTTTTTTTCTATTTGTAAGATAGTAATACTTGATATGAATTGCATGGTCACTGATGTTTTCATTAAGAATTCAGAAATTTTGCTATAGTTCTGGCCACTGCTGTAAATACCTAGTAGTCCATTATACTAGGCTTTTATATACATTTTTATAAGAATGGTAATATGACAGAAACACTCCTTAAATAGAGCTTCTGATTTCTTAATCAAATCATCCAGATGATACTAAATTCATAGTCTTTAATGTGAGTCAGCAAGCCATTTAATTTGTTAATGTCTCAGTAGTGTTTTAAATGATTTGGGGGGGTTAGAATTCATGCGTGAATAATTTTTCTTTGGAATAGGCCTGAAGTAGGAACGTGGTTTTGCTGTAACTTTGAATAATTCTATTTGAGAAGGCTTAACTTTTGTATCCTAACCATAAAATAGGAATTTAATAGCTTTCATAATAAATCTTATTTAAATCTTGCAATCTTAAAATAAGACAGTAATTTCTATATATTTACTGTTCACCTGTGAATGTGAAAATACTCTGTAAGTGCAAATTATCTTGTGATAGCCTTATTTTACAAATGAACTTATTAAATACAAGTATATTTAAATTGCTTAAAGACAAGAAATTGAAATTAAGAATACAGAGAGCATTAGAATATGGCATTTTAAGGATACAATGATAAGGAAAGCCTGTATGTTTGATAGTATTATTTAGACAAGCAGGCTGACATTCCATTATAGTTTTCTTATTAGCAAATAGTGATTTTGTAAGAGAAATATAAGGAAAGGTTTTATTATTTCTCATTGACCTAATTATTCCTTCTTTGTACAGGAAGATTTTCAGTCAATGACTTACGGGTTTAAAATGGCTAACAGTGTGACAGATCTTCGCGTTACAGGTAATACCTTTTATAAAGCTAACTCACAAGTTTAACATCTGGGTTTGTTTCCTTTTTAAACTCATTGTCTCTTTCTAGGCATGCTAAAAGATGTGGAGGATGACATGCAAAGAAGAGTAAAGGTATGTATGTATATTTTTCTTTTTTCTTTGGTATAAGATTTTTGTTTTCTTCTGAAATGTCAGGCTAACTTTAAATACAAATAGCTAATGTAGGTAGGACCATCAGTTTCCTTTGGATATGGTGTGCCTTTTTAGTAATGAGTTTGAAAGCCATTAAGAAGCTTCTGATAAGTATTAAAAATTTAACCCTCTCAATTTTTCAGTTGCGGGCCAGTATTTTAGAATTTTTGTATGCTATTTTAAAAGTGGTATTACATTACAGTTTTAAGTTCCTCTGACATAAGGACTGTCTTCACCTTTGTATCTTTAATAGCTAGGAGAGTATCTGTAACTCAACACAGTGGAGGAGCTTAGTAAATGATAGTATCACAAATCTGCTAAAAGCTTTGTATGAATGACATCCTTCAGCTAGATGATCCTGATGATTTGGTTCTCATAGAGATTACAAAAGGAAAAAAGTTAATATTTCTACTATTTTTTTTTAACTTGTAAAACAGCATGGTTGTCCAAGCAATTTTACATTGGTGTCTTTCTTGATATTTACAATTATTAATTGAATTAGTAAAATACACATAGTGCCCCACATTTAGATGAGGAAAATACAGCTCAAAGGAATTTAGTAGCCTGCCTGAGCCTTACTTAAGGGCATGCCACTAGTCCTTGGCAGCTCTAGTGCTAGAAACCAACTTCTACCAGATCTTCCTAAAATTTTGTCAGAGGAGTCAAATATATATTACTCTTGTATTAACAAGAGGTCTTGCATTTTAGTGCAGAACAAATCAGTATTTACTATGTGATTTTATTTTTATGATATTATTTTGTAAAGGTAATCATTTTTCTAGCAGGGTTAGTTTTGAAAACATCAAGAATTTCAATGAATAATCACTCTTTTTAAAAGAAAGTACTGTGTTATGTGCTTTTACTTACGTGTTTTACTGTTTTGCTTTTGCTGCCTTTAATACCTTATTTTTGTGTGTGTGATCTTTGTAATTTATGTCAGAATTATCTTTCTGTATATAAGAGGAAAATAAATACTAAATACAGCTTCTTTTCCTTCTCAAATATTTTTCTTAAAAATAGTTCCTTACAATAAATTTAGTGCTTTACCTTGTATATTTATAATTTAATGCTTCTATAGGTTTGTGCTTGTTTTAATTCACCTTTTTTAAATATTTTAGAGTACTCGAAGTCGACAAGGAGAGGAAAGAGATCCAGAAGTTGAACTAGAAGTAATTGAACTTATTTTCTGGTAGATAATATCAGAGAAGTCTACCTCTTAATGTTGTAGTTTTATGAACTGCGTTATAATTTATGGAAGCCCTTTTTAAGGTATTTCTTTAAAAATTGGAAATTGCAAGGGATTTTAGTTCCCTTGTATTTATTTTGGTAGAATGATAATACAGCTCTTTCAAATACATGATTTCAAGCTGAGTCTTCAGTATTCCTATGAGGTAGGAAGAAAAATGACTTTTTTACAGATGATATGTCAAAGCTTTGCAGAACTCAAGAACTTGTACAATATCAAAAGTTGCCAAACCTTTTTTGAGAACCTAAATTTTCTGACTCTGCTTAAAGAGCTTTTTTTTTTTTTTTTTTTTTTTTTTGTATTTTTCTGAAGCTGGAAATGGGGAGAGACAGTCAGACAGACTCCCACATGCGCCCGACCGGGATCCACCCGGCACGCCCACCAGAGGCGAAGCTCTGCCCACCAGGGGGTGGTGATACTCTGCCCCTCCGGGGCGTCGCTCTGCCGTGACCAGAGCCACTCCAGTGCCTGGGGCAGAGGCCAAGGAGCCATCCCCAGCGCCCGGGCCATCCTCGCTCCAGTGGAGCCTTGGCTGCGGGAGGGGAAGAGAGAGAGACAGAGAGGAAGGAGAGGGTGGGGGTGGAGAAGCAAATGGGCACTTCTCCTATGTGCCCTGGCCGAGAATCGAACCCGGGTCCCCCGCACGCCAGGCCGACGCTCTACCGCTGAGCCAACCGGCCAGGGCCTTAAAGAGCTTTTTTAACAATCCTTTTTTAATGCTGCTTTAATCGGTTTTGAGATGATAGTGTAACTTTTGTCATAGGGCATTATCAGTTCTGTTGTTACAGAAGCTTTCTATTTGAGTAGAGCAGGCTTGTTATGTTTTTCTTGCATCTCCTATTTTCAGGTATTCAAAACCGAGTGAAGTTGTTTGTAACATAGTAAGTTATTAACACTGAGATTTAGGACTTAAAATATATTTTAAAATGAAATTCTTTTCTCAGACTTTGCATCTTTTAACTTCCAGTTCTTTCTTATTTTTTAGCACCAGCAGTGTTTAGCAGTATTCAGCAGAGTGAAATTTACTCGAGTGTTACTGACCGTGCTTATAGCCTTTACTAAGAAAGAGGTAAGGGTGTTAATGTAATGTCTATTTTAGGGGGATTTTTCGTGTGTGTGTGTGTGTGTGTGTGTTTCACGGAATGTTTCATTGAAGTAGTTCTGAGACTTCCATTGCAATGGTCCTGGGTGCACATACCCAGCATGTGTATTGACATCACAGTAGCCCTGATGATTTTCTCAAAAAGTCACATGAATGTTACATTCTGCTCTGTGTAACATGCATGTCTGTTGTTGGTATAAAAATAGGGTAGTCATATTTTGTGAATTGAAAAGATACAGTAGAAATGAGAATTTTAAGATGTCTTTCATTCAGGAAATAACTGTTAGATTTGTGTAGACCCCAAAGTAAGCCCTAGTTGGTGAATATTTTGTTTTTTGTATATGTGCATCTCAACTACAGATGAATTTGTGAATAGTTAAGTGGTGAGTAAAGGGCCAACTTTTAATATTGTTCTAACTTTTGTAATGCTATTTTTTTTAAATTTCACTTTGATGAATGACAAAGTAGGTATGTTGAAATTTTTCAGTTGGCTGGATCTCCTCTTTTTTTTAAACAAAGATTAACAAAGGAAACCAGAATGTCTTCTATTGTTTTTAAATAGCTCCTACAAAATACAGATATAGGTTAAAAAATGATTTCTATCCTAACAGGATCTGGACATGTTATATTAAAGGAATAGTTTATGAAAACCAATTTCATTACAACAAGCATTTAATTTCATTATTGTTTATAGGATTTTCCTATTTAATGTATATCTTTCAGTAAAAGAATATGTAAGAATGTTTTTGGTGATTTATTTGCTAGACCAGTGCTGTTGCAGAAGCTCAAAAATTGATGGTTCAAGCAGCAGATCTTCTTTCTGCCATTCATAATTCATTGCATCATGGTATCCAGGCCCAGAATGATACTACAAAAGGAGGTAATTGTCTCTTTTGCTCCTACTATTTTTTCATTCTTCCTCATCCAGATTGTCTAGTGTTTGGTTCTAAAACTTTATTTAATTCAGTCTGTTGGGACTTTGGAATATTTTGCTTCATAGACTTATAAAGTATTTATGCTCCTTTCTTTTAAAATGCTTTATAGAACAAAAACAGTACTATACTTAAACTGTATATATTCTGAGTATATACTCTGGTGACCATACTGTGGTGTCAGCAGTCACTCTCCCGTTTACTTCCTTCAGAGATCACTTCCTCCATTACTGAGTCTTCTCTGATGCCACCAGGAGGGACTGAGAGTTCCCTCATTGCACTCATACACGCCTGTTACTACAGTTTTTAGTGTATCATATTGTTGTTGTTTATCTATTTGTCTCTCCATGAGCTTTTAATCATTTAGGCCAGGGACTGTATCTCTATATCGCATGGCACACTGTTGATCCTCAAATTTTATTTATGAAATATGCTTTAACATGCCTGACCAGGTGGTGGCACAGTGGATAGAGCATTGGACAGGGACACGGAGGACCTAGACTCAAAACCTTGAGGTTGCCAGCGTGAGGATGGGCTCACCTGGCTTGAGTGCGGGCTCACCAGCTTGAGTGCAGAGTCGCTGGCTTGAGTGTGGGATCATAGACATGACCCCATGGTTGCTGGTTTGAGTCCAAAGGTCACTGGCTTGAAGCCCAGGGTCGCTGGCTTGAACCCAAAGGTGGCTGGCTTGAAGCCCATGGTGGCTGGCTTGAAGCCCAAGGACACTGGCTTGAGCCCAAGGTCGCTGGTTTGAGCAAGGGGGTCACTCACTGTGCTGTAGCCTTGCTAAGGAGCCGCAACGAAGAATTGATGCTTCTAATCTCTCTCTCTTCTTGTCTGTCTGTCCCTATCTGTCCCTATCTCTGTTTCTGTCAAAAAAAAAAAAAAAAAAAGAAATATGCTTTAACATGAAAGGAACAGTGTACTTTTTTTTGTTGTAAGAGTTGCAACTGAGTTAACATTTTAGATAATGTGTGGCAATTTTTATTACCCTTAAAACTCATTAAAATGAGATAATGTTTATATTATTTAAATTAGTTTTCCTCAGGTGTTGGTCTTTTGACTAGGAAGGACAGTTTTTACTAATTCATACTGTGAAAGCACCTCCTCTCCTGCGCTGCAGTGCAGTGGTGGTGGGCTCCTCACAAAGCTTCTTCTTACTCAGACGTTAGCAGAGCAGTGCAAAGGCAGTTTGGTTTAGGAAATCAATATTATCACAATCTTTATCTAATAATTATAATGCATTTATTAATTCATTAACTTTTTTTTTATTTTATCCAGGAGGGGAATAGGTATATAAAATGCCTAACTAGGTGGCATTCTGCAAACCATGGGACATAGAAAGAGAAAGGTGGTTATGCATAGGAAGCTATCTAGTACATGTTTATAGAGAGGTGTAACATATCTACAATTCTTCAACACTTTGGTAGTTCAAGAATACTTCTGTGAAAACCAGTTTTGTGAAGTAATATATTAATTTGAAATAATTTGTTGGGTTATATATCAAAAAGATATTAACAATGTAAAATGAAAGTATTCCAGACAGTGATTTTGTTACTCCTTTTCTGTTATCCTGACCACAGTGGGCTGTTCTGGTCTATAACACTGAGGATAATAATTGCCACAGGATCATTAGTTGCCCATGTGGTTTGTGGCTTCCCTGTACTTCAGACTAGTCAGTGCTTAAAAAAATACTGCCTGTGTGTGTATTCTCCACTATTTGCCTGCTTTTATAGTCTGCTCACAGGTAAGCATCAGGAAGATGGTTTGCATGAAGTTAGTTTCAATAAGCTTTTTAAAATATGTAATCTTATGACTAAGCAAATGAGGTTTTAAATTTAGGGAGTATTCATTCTGCTTAGTTTTCTGTTTAATACCTTTAACTGGCTTAATTTAATTTTGTAATTTCCCTTAAGCATAAAGCTAAAACAGTTCTGTGATTAAAAGACAAAAAGTGAATATCTTTCCAATAATGTTTATTCTAAGAAGAATGATGTAAAACAAAAATGTAGATTAATTTTTATCTCAGATTACCCATTTGCCTTCTTAACATGACTCCAGCTGGTAACAAAATGGCTATGTGAAGCTTGAAATCACTGAGCATTCTTTTTCACTTCTCAATGAAAGGAATATAATCAGTAGGACTTGGAAATGGGTGTAAAGGAAAAAGGTAGGAAGAATGAAAGTTGATCCAAGGATTATACTAGTGGGTTTACTCATGGATATGATGTCTTAAAGGTGCAGAAGGCAGAAGTGGTTTAGGAACAGGAGGTGGTTAAGGGGGTCAGCTCAGATATAATGAATGGGATTTTTCGATGTGATGACATAGAGCAGTCCACTAGTACAGTAAATATTTTACTCTGGAAAATGGATGGAAATGCAAGTTTTGGAGTCATTTTCATATTAAGTGCTAATTGAAGCAAATGTTTCTCTTTTTTCTTTTTTGCTTCTACTATATTATGGTTCTTAAATTCTTCATTTCTCTTTATATGTTTGTGGAATTCTAACGCATCCTTCAAAATAGTGTTTAGATCATCTCCAGTGAAATTATCCTGGTTCTACTTATCAAAATTTATTTCTCTCTCCCATGGTCTTCCATAATTATCTGTGGATTAGGTTTGGTTTTATTCTTTATAATGTAGGCATCTTTAATACTTGCTAATGAATGAAAAATTTACTTAAACTTATGTTGCCTGAAATTGATAGATACTTTTGAAGTATATTGTCAAATATGTCACTCAGTTTCAAGAGGGCTTGTCATCCTTTTAAAATAAATTTTAAAATTGTCTGATTCAAATTGGTACATAGAACACATGCATTTATCTTCTGAAATCCCAATGAAACAGTGAAGTAGGTTTTTTTTCTAAAGTAGGCATAATCAATAAAGAGGAACAAACAGGATAAGGAGACAATAGCAACAAAATTTTAGAAGCTGGAAAACAGAAGGACATTGATCTAGCTGTTTTCAAAAAGCTGAGTTCTTAGCCAGTAATAAAAGGGAGAGTCAAGAGACAGCCCAGTTTGTATTGGAGATTCACTCAACAGCCCCATTTTTATATACCAGGTATGTCAGAAAATGTGGATGAGAATTATGCTCACGACACGAGAACTCATTTAAAATTTGGTTCTAGAAGCAGAAGTTTCCTCCTTTTCTCTTTCGGGTGGCATTCCTGAGCCTCAGAAGACTAAACCTTTATTCTCTATAGTAGGGGAACAGAGATTCTAGAGTGAGGGAATGCCAGGCACAGCTGAATGGTACACATTATGGGGGAGTCGGGTGAAAATTTAAATACTTAGTATTGTCACTTAACTTCCTTCCTCCTCTTTCCCCTGACTTCTTTTCTTCCTCATTTAGCTTCCAAAGCATTATAGCCCGGCTCTTGTACTCCATTTCAGAATTTGGAAGATTCTTCTTAGGGAAATATAACACCAAGAGGTGGGGGAAAACAGCAAAATTTAAATGCACTGTTCTGATAAAAATGGCTTGGTGGAAAAGTAACCTGTATTCACAGAGCTCTAAACAGGGTTTTTATCCTCCAGTTTCTTTTAGTTAATTTTTATTGATTGATTTTAGAGAGAGAGGAAGTGGGGGGAAGGGAAGAGAAACATTGATTTGTTCTTCCACTCATTTATGCATTCATTGGTTGATGCTTGTATGTGCCCTGAGTAGGGATGACCCTACAATCTTGGCATATCAGGACACGACACTCAACCAACTGAGCTAGCTAACCAGGGCTGTCTTCCAGTTTCAAATCTAGCCAAGGATGGGCATCTTTAGCCTGAGAAAAGGTACAAGACAGGCCAGCAAGCCACATAACCTAAAAATATAAGAAAAATCAGTGCACGTGTAAAATAAAACATAGGATATCATACCCCCAAAATAATGTAATTTTTGAGACTCAAATGTAAGACTAGATATGATAAAAATAAAAACAGAACACAAAGTTGAGGAAATCTTACAGAAAGTAAAGTTAAAAAATGAAAAAGATGGAAAATAGGGAGAATAAAGAATATTATAGGATCACTCCAGAAGGTCTATTATCTAATAAGGATCAATAATTTAAGATTAGTAAAAGATAAACTAATAAAAGTTGTTTCAGAAGTAGAGATCAGGGCCCTAGTCAGTTGGCTTAGTGGTAGAGTGTCAGCATGCTGTGTGGATGTCCCAGGTTCAGTTCCCGGTCAGGGCACACAGGAGAAGCGACCATTTGTTTCTTCACCGTCCCTTCTCCCCCTTCTCTCCCTCTCCCTCTTTTCTCCCTCTCCCTCTCTCTCTCTCTCCCTCTCTCCCTAAGCCATGGTTTGATTGATTTGAGCACATCAGCCCTGGAGCCTTCACCTGAGGCACTAAAAATAGCTCCATGGAGCCTTCACCTGAGGCACTAAAAATAGCTCAATTGTGAACATGGCCCCTGATGGGCAGAGCATTGTCCCCAGATGGGGGTTGCCAGGTGGATCCTGGTCAGGGTGCATGCAGTAGTCTCTTTATCTCCCTTCTTCTCACTTGGAAAAGAAGAGGAAAATAATAAATAAATAAATAAATAAATAAATAAATAAATAAATAAATAAATAGAAAGAAAGAAATAGAGATTAGAAAGTAGAAGCAAAAACCAGAATCATTGTTAGGAAAATTTTCTGGAATTGAATGCTACAAATAAACTTAGATCAAAAGGGCAAATAAAGAACTAGCTGCCCAGCACAACCAGGATGAAAATAGGCTTTGGTCAAAGCTATCATCATGAAATTTCTGATTGGTGGGTTAAACCCAAGGTCCTAAGAGATATGAAAAAGACAAAAATAAGTTACATATGCACAATCAAATCAGAATGCTGTCAGACCTCTGAACAACAATAATGGAAACTGAAAATCAGGAACAAAGTTGAAGGAGTCATATTTCTTGATTTCAAAACTTGCTATAAAGCTGCTGTAATTAAGACAATGTGTGGCATAAAGTAAGCATTGATCTGTGGAACAGAGTTAAGAGTTCAACAATTAACCCTCATATTTATGGTCACCTTGAAACCTGTAAATGTTACTTTATTTGGAAAAAAGGCCCTTGCAGATGTGATAAGTAAGGGTCTTTCAATGAGATAATCTCGGATTATCTGGTTGGGCCCTGAATATCATTGTAATTGTACTTCTTGGAACATAAGCAGAGAGAGATTAGACACATGGAGAAGGTTATGTGGAGACGAGTATAGATTGTCAACAGAGTGTGGCCCTGTCAGTGTCTTGATTTCAGCCCAGTGAAACTGATGTTAAACTTCTGGCCTTCAGAACTATGAGAGAATAAATGTCTGTCGTTTAAAACACCCAATTTCTATGTCCATATACATATGTATATTTTCTAGTTCGATTTTCTAAAGGACGCAGGAGACCTATCATTCCAGATCTTGATTCCTAAAGACCATTGTCCACTGAATGTAACTAGGGGTGGGACTTGACCAAGATGGTGACAGGAGACTTCTGAGCTCCATTTCTCACATGGATAGTGAATGCACAGCTACATACGGACAATTCCTTCTGAAAGAGGTCCAGAATCTAGCTGATCAGCTCCTACACATTAGATCAGGGGTCGTCAACCTTTTTATACCTACTGCCCACTTTTGTATCTCTGTTAGTAAAATTTTCTAACTGCCCACTGGTTCCACAGTAATGGTGATTTATAAAGAAGGGAAGTAACTTTAACTTTATAAAATTTATAAAGCAGAGTTACAGCAAGTTAAAGCATATAATAATAATTACTTACCAAGTACTTTATGTCAGATTTTCGCTATGTTTGGCAGAATAAATCTTTATAAAACAACTTACTATAGTTAAATCTATCTTTTTATTTATACTTTGGTTGCTCCACTACCATCCACCATGAACGCTGGAATGCCCAGTAGTGGGCGGTAGGGACCTGGTTGACTACCACTGCTGTAGATGAATGAGAAAATAAGTCAAAACAGGTAGGAAAAGCCAAGACATACTCTTGCCAATAAACCCTTATACTCAGCATAGCACCATGTAGTCAGGAGAGGGCCCCCAACTCCCAGCTTCTACCTGAAGAATGAATGGTTTGGATCCTACATCTAGTGTCCCAACTTTTTTTTTTTTTTTTTTTGTATTTTTCTGAAGCTGGAAACGGGGAGAAACAGTCAGACAGACTCCCGCATGCGCCCAGCCGGGATCCACCCGGCACGCCCACCGGGGGCGACGCTCTGCCCACCAGGGGGCGATGCTCTGCCCCTCCGGGGCCTCGCGACCAGAGCCACTCTAGCGCCTGGGGCAGAGGCCAAGGAGCCATCCCCAGCACCCGGGCCATCTTTGCTCCAATGGAGCCTCGCTGCAGGAGGGGAAGAGAGAGACAGAGAGGAAGGAGAGGGGGAGGGGTGGAGAAGCAGATGGGCGCTTCTCCTATGTGCCCTGGCCGGGAATCGAACCCGGGACTTCTGCATGCCAGGCCGACGCTCTACCACTGAGCCAACCGGCCAGGGCCTAGTGTCCCAACTTTTAAGAGTCCTTCTGGAACAATGGTCTTTCAGAACCCCTGGCTCTGAAAGTCAGCATGACTTGTGTCTATAAGACCTATAACACTTTAGGAAACAAAGAAACAGTTCTTTTTCTTTCTTTCTTTTTTTTTTTTATGTGAGAAGTGGGGAGGCAGCGAGACAAACTCCCGCATGTGCCATTACTGGGTTCCACCTGGCAAGCCCCCTACTGGCTGATGTTCTGCCCATCTGGGGCTGTTGCTCAGCAACCAAGCTATTTTAGTGTCTGAGTTGAAGCCATGGCACCATCTTGAGTGCCCAGGGCCAACTTTCTCCAGCCAAGCCACGGCTGCAGGAGGAGAAGAGAGAGAGAGAAAAGGGAGAGGGAAGGGGTGGAGAAGCAAAGGTCTCCTCTGTGCTTCTCCTGTGTGCCCTGACTGGGAATCAAACCCGGGATGTCCACATGCCAGGCTGTGACGCTCTACCACTGAGCCAGCCTGCCAGAGAAGAAACAGTTCTTTTTTTTTTTTTTGTATTTATATGAAGTAAGAAGAGAGGGAGACGGACAGACAGATTCCCACATGCACCTGACCAGGATCCACCCGGCATGCTCACCAGGGGCGATGCTCAGCCCATCTGGGGTGTTGCTCTGCTGCAACCAGAGCCATTCTAGTGCCTGAGGCAGAGGCCATGGAGCCATCCTCAGCACCCGGGCCAACTTTGCTCCAATGGAGCCTTGGCTGTGGGAGGGGAAGAGAGAGACAGAGAGGAAGGAGAGGGGAAGGGTGGAGAAGCAGATGGGTGCTTCTCCTGTGTGCCCTGGCTGGGAATCGAACCAGGACTTCCACACGCCTTGCCAACTTTTTACCGCTGAGCCAACCAGCCAGGGCTAAGAAGCAGTTCTTAATGGTCTCGTGATTGCTTGGCTGTGGCTGTCCCTGCAGGGTCAGCAGGGCAAAATTACCCTGCTCCCAATTTATTCCTAAAGGAAGTTTATCTGTATACTTTAAAAGCTACTGCCCTAGCTTGACCTGTGGTGGTGCAGTGGGATAAAGTGTCGACTTGGAATGCTGAGGTTGCCGGTTCAAAACCCTGAGCTTGCCTGGTCAAAGCACATATGTAAATTGATGCTTTCTGCCCCTCCCCCTTCTCCCTCTCTTTCTTTCTCTCCCTCTCTCTCTCTCCCCCTTCCCTCCTTCCATCTCTCTCCTCCCTCTAAAATGAATAAATAAAATTTTCAACAAAAAAAAATAAAAGCTACTGCCCTAGGGTCAAGTTTCTAAATTAGCAGGCACTAGGGGCCAACTGTGATCCTTCCCAGCGACCAGGAAAGCCCACGGATACCTTGCTTGCTTTTTTCCTCCAGCTCACTCCAAGTGGCCCGTATCTCCCTAGAGGGAGCTTGTTTATATAGCTGCACCCCAGCTTTTACTGCTGGGGACTGAAGGATGGACCTGGACTGCCTAGTTCTGATAGCCAAAGGAGCTTTTATCTGTGAGTCCCAAAGGACTATAGCAAACAAAGAAGCAGCTCTTAGCGGGCTCCTGAGCACTTGCCATGGCTGTCCCTGCAGGAATCAATGGAGAGGGAGCAGTCAGCATCGCTCATCTCCCATCTTTCCCTCAGACAGGTTTACAGTATACGCATACTTTATAAGCTATTGCCTGAGTGTCTGTCGGGCTTCTAATTTAGCAGGCATCTAGGGGCTAGAGATCTTCCTCAGAGACTGGGAAAACCAGTTGGTGCCTTTCCCACCTTCTCCAGCCTGTTACAGTAATAAAACCCAGTTACCAGTGTCACCCAGGAAGGAGCTTATACACACAGCTGATGCTCAAGCTTTTGCAGCTGTCATTCAAGGGACGCGCCTCCAGATCACCTGGCTCTACTAACCAGCAGGGTTTGCATTCGGGAGTTCCACAGGACTATGAAACAAAGAAACAGTTGTTCACAGGTGTGGGAGCACCCTTCCTCCATTGATACACATGTAGGCCCAGGATAGGGATTAAGCAAAAATGCCCATCTCCCAGTTTCTGCTTGGAAAGGGTTTAACTATATACCTCCCCAACTGCTACCTGAGGGTTTAACTTCTAATTGGCCTGAATGTAAGTACTGACTTAGGACACTGATGGGTCTTGGCACAACTTCAACTATTACTAAGAAGTAAGGAGGAGGACAATCACAGAAGTTTGAGAGGCAGCTAGTAGCTTGGGCTGCCAGAGAAGGTAAACATAAGGAGGTGTAAAAGTGTTAAAAGTAAATCTATACAGCCACCCATCTGTATCAGCAGGGGACTGGTTCTAGGATCCTCCATGGATGCACAAGTCTGTGTAAAACAGTATAGAACAGATTCCCAATTGTAGATTGAAAATACTGTTTTCTATCTGTGGTTGGTTGAATCCATGGATACAAAACCTGTGGATTCCAACGGTGGACTAATTTAATTCAAGATACTCTATTGTTGTGATGGTGGTGGGTAAACCACTTATAACTCTTGTATGAAGGTTAAAAGACAAAGGTATTTAAAATGACTATACTTAAAGTAATTTGTTAATAGATTCACAATGTAAAAATATGCAAATTGTGACATCAAAACCAAAATATGGCGGAGGAAGTTTGTGTGTGTGTGTTTGAAGTTATCAGCTTAAAATAGACTACTACAAATATATTTTATGCAAGCCTCATGGTAACCACAAAGCAAAAGCCTATAGATATACAAAAAAAATAGAAAGGAATCAAAGCATATCACTACAGAAAATCATCTAATAACAAAGGAAGAGAGCAAGAGAAGGAAGAAGGGAACAGAGGAATTACAAAAATTATAAAACAACCAGAAAACAATGGACAAAATGGCAATGGAAATTCCATACCTGTCAATAATTACTTAACATGTAAACTAAATTCTCCAATGAGTACACATATAGGAGTGTAGCTAATGGCTTGTCAGTTTTGTTTATCATTTTGGTAAACCAGCTCTTAGTTTTGTTATCTTTTCTATTGTCTATCTGTTTCATTTATTTCCACTCTGATCATTATTATTTCCTTTTGTCTTCTAACTGTAGGCTTAATTTGTTTTTTGAGTTCCTTAAGGTATAAAGTTAGGTTGTTTATTTGAAATCTAATTCTTTAATATGTGCATTTGTTGCTATAAACTACCCTGTCACAATTGCTTGTGCAGCTCATAGTTATTTTATGTTTTGTTTCCATTTTTATTTGGTTTAAGATCTTTTTTATTTTCTTTTGATTTTGTCTTTGACCCATTGGTTGTTCAGAGCTGCGTTGTTGTTTAGTTTCCACATATTTATAGGTTCTCCCTTTGCCTCTTGTTGCTTTCTAACTTCATACCATTGTGGTCAGAAGAATAGTTGTTATACGGGACTATATTCACCCTATTTTGTCCTATTCCTGGCTTGGGTAGAAGCCCCCCCCCCCCCATGTAGGTAGGAAGTACAATTTTAGGTTCTTAAATGTTTTTTTACTTTATATATTTACACATACTTTAAAATATGTGTGTAGATATATTAATTATAAATTATAAAATCCTAGAGAATATTGTGATTAGAATTCGTTTGAAGATGCTTTTGAAACTGGCCTTTTTCTTTTTACATTCAGTAGTATTTGAGTTTTAAAATGCCAAGCAACATTGACAGTTTTATTTTTTCTTTTTAGATCATCCAATTATGATGGGGTTTGAGCCTCTTGTTAACCAGAGGCTCCTTCCACCCACCTTCCCTCGATATGCAAAAATCATTAAAAGGGAAGAAATGGTCAACTATTTTGCAAGATTAATAGATAGAATAAAAACTGTCTGTGAAGTGGTCAATTTAACAAATTTACATTGTATCCTGGTAAGTACAAATCTCTGTTCTGGAATATATTCATTTTAGAGATTAGGAAACTAAAGTCTAGAGAGGTCAGATAATTCATCTAGATTTTACAAATGGGAGTTTGAACCCTGGATTCTGTCTTCAAAACCTTTTACATAGGTGTATGCATGCATATATACACATAATGTATATGTATCAATATTTTTTCATACAAAAATTGGATCATGGTATTGGTAACCTTTTTCTTTAATTATTAATCTATTATGAATATCTTTCTTTTCATGTCAACAAATACATATATTTCTATATTATTTTAATGGCTATATATGGGATTGCATTGTAAGCATATATCACTTTTTATTCTCTATTCATAATTGAATTGCATTTGTCTTTTTTAGTGTTTTACTGTTATACACAATACTATGGCAAATGTCTTTATAGATAAATCTTTACATCAGGCACTTTCTTCCCACTTAAGATAAATTTTTAAACAGTGAGGTTTCTGGGTAGAGTATGTACATTTTTAAGTTGGCACTTTTTGGATTAATCTTTTTTATGGATTTAAATATAGAAAAATATACTTTTATTTTAGGAATATTAACCTTTTGAGTAGTACGAACGTTCATGAATGTCCTCACTCAAAGGGTTAACAAAAAACTCACTACTCAAAGAGTTAAAACATTGAGGTGGAGTTTTGTTAATTGGTAAGGTTATAGTGATATATAAGGTTAGTAGGAATGTAGAAAATATGCAAAACAATACTGTTGATATTTAGACACAAGTACACTAATTTATTTTGTATGACTACACCTAGATCTGCATGTGACTGTGTTCCCCCTACATGCTGAGGTGCATACTTCCTAGCCCCAAGTCATTTCCTGTGAAGTTTCCTTGTTAGTGCCAGGTTTCTTCTGTGCCTGTGTTCTTGGAGACGGCAGATGAACTGGTTCATATTCCTAGAGCTGAGCAGTGGCCTCTGGGATACACTTCATGTTCAGTGAAGATTTGTGCTTTTGTTTATGCTCTGCCTTATAATAACTTTATTTTCCCTTCCACTAATTCTTTGTCATTAAAGCCCAGTTTAAGTCTTCATTCTTTTGTGAAACTTTCACTTATTATGCCTTTATTACTTCCTTTTGTGTTTGCATTCTGTTTAGTAGTCTGTCCTCAAGAATCATAGAATCTTAAAGGTAGAAAAGATCACAGACATAAGCCAGTTCATTTTGCAGTTTATTGTACAGCTAAACAAAGGTTCAGAGAGATTATAATTAAATTAGATTGGTTAATGACACAGCAGTAAATGCAAAATGACACTGTAACAGAGGAGAGCTGGTGGGGTTGGGCCTGGACCACCGGCCCTGGGCATGGAAAGAGCCTGGTGGAGGAAAGTCTGGATGCCTGGAAGGCTTGGACAGAGGAGTAGGTAGTGGTAGTGGGGAGTGTGGCAGAGGCCAAAAGTAGAGGAAAAGATTCAAGTTAGGAAGGATAGGGATCATTAGTCTGGTGGATCTGCATAAGAAACCTATTATTAGGATAAAGTACCAGATTATAGAGAATGCTGACATATCAGTAAGATAAAGATGAGCATCCAAATGAAAACTTGAGAAAGGACATAAGCATACACATTAAAAATGCTTAACCTGACCAGTGGTAGTGCAGTGAATAGTGTCAACCTGGTGTTGCTGAGGTCCCTGATTGGAAACCTCTCCCTCTCTCATTCTCCGCTCTCTCCCTTTCTCTCTTCCTCTCTCTCTTCCCCTCTCTCCCTCTTTCTCTCCCTTTTCCCCCTTCCCTCCCCCCTTCCTGCCTCTTCATTGCTCTCATTTCAATAAATAAAAATGTTTAAATATTTAACCTTACTATTAATTTTTAAAATGCAGTTTATAACATCTAGCTTGAAAACTATAAGAAGATTTAATGTTGATAAAGGGAAATAGTCATTCTCCTGTACTCCAGTGACTCTCTCTCTCCAAAGTCTTAAAAGTGTGTATACTTTGACCCAGAAAAATATGAAGATGTTAACTACATATTATCTTTTTTCCTATCTGTATATAAATCCATGTATAGTTTTTTAAGCTATCTTTTTGGCCTATGCCTAAAATCATACAGTCGGTAATATGAATCCAGTTGGTCTGTATTTATGTGAAGTAGGAAGTAAACCTTTGCCGTTAGTAAATTATTACTGATACTGGTATTTTCATGGTGTACAAAAGTAATATGAGTATCCACACAATATTGTTACTGGTCAGTTTCTTCTAAAAAAGTGAGGCTCTAAAATTATCCAAGGTCTCATTGATGCAGTTCCGGTGGTCGGCAAACCATGGCCCGTGAGCCACATGAGGCTCTTTGGCCCCTTGAGTGCGGCTCTTTGGCCAGTTTAGGAGTACCCTAATTAAGTTAATAACAATGTACCTACCTATATATACATAGTTTAAGTTTAAAAAATTTGGCTCTCAAAAGAAATTTCAATCGTACTGTTGATATCTGGCTCTGTTGACTAATGAGTTTGCCAACCACAATCCCTATAGTGATAATCTTTAGCTATTTGTCACATTCTAACTCTGGTAGTATATTATTTCCAGTAGAAATTACCCTCTATATGCAGATGTTCTTCTGTTTTTATTTAACCCATTATTAACATTGCTTTGTCTCTATCTTAGGATTTTTTCTGTGAGTTTAGTGAACAATCACCATGTGTTCTTTCAAGATCTCTATTACAAGTAAGTTCCACCTAGTATTGAAAGTATTTCTTTAAACATCAAATTATATGTCTGTTGATATTGTTATATTAATTGATGGAACAAAAGGTAGATGTTTCTTTTTTGAAGGATATTCTACAGTTAATGTTACATTTTTAATTAGAAACATTGACTAAGAGTGTTAGACATTCATCTAGGCCATATCCTGGGCCATAAAATAAACCTTAATTTAAAAAATCAATTCAAATTTTTAAAAAAATGATACAAAGTATGCACACTGAGTGTTTTAGAATTAAATTAATAATTAATAATAGAAAGCTATCTGGAAAATCCCCCAAATATTATAAAGTATTACGTGTCTAAAGGACCCATGGATAGGCCCTGGCTGGCTGGCTCACTGGTAGAGCATCAGCCCTGTGTATGGAAGTCCCGGGTTTGATTCCCGGCCAGGGCACACAGGAGAAGAGCCCATCTGCTTCTCCACCATTCCCCCTCCTTCCTCTCTATCTCTCTCTTCCCCTCCTGCAGCCAAGGCTCTATTGGAGCAAAGTTAGTCTAGGCGCTAAGGATGGCTCCATGGCCTTTGCCTCAGGTGCTAGAATGGCTCCAGTTACAACAGAGCAACACCCCAGATGGGCAGGGCATCGCCCCATGGTGGGCATACCAGGTGGATCCGGTTTGCATGCAGGAGTCTGTCTCTCTGCCTCCCCCCTTCTCACTTCAGGGAAATAAAAAGAACCTATGGATTAAAGAGGAGGTCTTAAATTAGAATGAAAATGAAAATATAATTAATATGTTTAGTTTTTGGTCATACACTAAAGTAAATCAATAGAGAAATGGTAGTCTTTTCAGCAGGTGGTGCAAGAACAATTGGACAGGCATCTGGGGAAAAACTGATTCAGAATACACCCTAAACCTAAGTGTAAAATACGAAACTAAAATTATTACAAGAAAGGGGAAAATCTTTGTGACTTTGGAGAAGGCAGATAATTCTCAGGTATGACATCAAGAGCACAGTCTTTAAGTTGATAAACTTAAAACTTTAATTCTGGTCCTGGCCAGTGACACAGTGAATAGTGTCGGCCTGGTGTATGGACATCCCAGGTTTGATTCCCAGTCAGGGCACACATAAGAAGCGACCATCTGCTTCTCTCCCTCTCCCTCTCTCTCTTCTCCCCCTTTTCCCCCTTCTCCCCATTCTCCTCATTCTCCCCCTTCTCCCCATTCTCTCTCTCTTCCCCTCTTGATTCAACTGTAGCCCCAGGTACTGAGGATAGGTCGATTGGTTGGAGTGCATCAGCCTCAGACGCTAAAAACAGCTCAGTGCTTGAGCATCAGCCCAGATAGGGTTGCTGGGTGGATCCCAGTTGGGGCACATTGTGGGATTCTGTCTGTCTCCCCTCTTCAACTCTAATTCTGTGAAAGACACTGAAGAAGGTGGAAATGAGTCTATACGGAGCAGGAGAAAATATTTGCAAAGGACTTAAATATTAACAAAGGACTTAAATCTAAACATATGAAGAACTCTGTTTTTAAAAAACAGGCAACCCAAATTAAAACCACAATGAAATACCGTTATTTCCCTTTCAGAATATCTTTTAAAAAACAAAAGGAATAATAGAATATCAGTGCTTGTAAGGATGCAATACTGATGGAAATGTGAAGTGCTGCAGATACTTGGGAACACAATTTGTCAGATTCTTATAAAATGAAGTGTACACATCCCACTCCTACTTGTGTACCCTAGAGAAGTGGAGTCTGATGTTCTGGAAACCTATATGCAAATATTTATTTTATTTTATTTTATTGGTCAGCGAGAGGGACAGATAGGGACAGACAGACAGGAACAGAGAGAGATGAGAAACATCAATTCTTTGTTGTGGTTTTTTAGTTGTTCATTGATTGCTTCCTCATATGTGCCATGACGGGGTGGGGGTGGGAGGCGACAGCAGACCGAGTGACCCCTTGCTGGAGCCAGCGACCTTGGGCTCAAACTAGTGAGCTTTGCTCAAACCAGATGAGCCCGCGCTCAGGCTGGCGACCTCGGGGTCTCAAACCTGGATCCTCCACATCCCAGTCTGACGCTCTATTCACTGCACCTCCACCTGGTCAGGCTGTATGCAAATATTTGTTGCTGCTTGGTTCATGATTACCAAAAACTGGAAACAACCCAGATATGTTAGGAAATCCAGTAAGGTATAATGTAATAAATAGTAAAATGCACTGTGGTTATGGGTAGAAAATTAAATGTGAATTTTTATTTTATATTTAATAAAGTATTTTTAAAATATTTTTTTCCAAAGTGTTTATTAGAGATAAAGATTATTGCCTAGCTTAATATTTATAGCCATTTACTATTTCATAATTTATCAAGCCCTTTCTTATATATTAGCTCATTTGACATATTTAGACTAGTCAGTTTATTTTGACCAGTTCACAGTTACTATTCTTGACTTGAAAGATTTTTTTTCTGCACATTTTTTAGTCTCTTTCATCAAAATACACCTTAACTAAGGACTGATAAGTAATACTCATTGTGGATGCAGTGATTATTACAAATTTTACACCAATTTTTTATATTTTAATCTTTTTTGTATTCTGTAGTATTTTTAAGAAATATGGTCGTGACAATAATGACAACTATATGTGCAATATGTCAAGTGTGTGGCAGCATTACTAATATATAACTCTTGTTTTAAGACCACTTTTCTGGTGGATAACAAAAAGGTCTTTGGAACTCATCTCATGCAAGACATGGTGAAAGATGCACTTCGGTCATTTGTCAGTCCTCCGGTGCTTTCCCCAAAGTGAGTATTGTAAGACATTGTCTAGTGGACGTGTTTCTTAAAAGCCCAGAATCTCTGTCCTTTTTAGCCAAGGCATAAGGGTCTCTATAAAAAACAATACTTGAGCATTTTAAAATTGATTTATGCCACATATTTGTTTAGATTTAATAGGTTGTTGTGAGGTTGACATTATGTTCAATATGAGAAGAAAAACTTCCAAGGAGTCATCAGAAATTCAGTAAGTTGTATGGCCTGTTACTAAGTACAATACACTGTGTTAGGTAGGCACTTTGGGAAATAATTACAAAAAAAGAAACAAGATAATGCCTGACCTGTGGTGGGTGCCACAGTGGATAAGGTGTCAATCTGCAACACTGAGGTCCTCAGTTTGAAACCCCAAGCTTGCCTGGTCAAGGCACATATGAGAAGCAACTACTACAAGTTGATGCTTTCTGCTCCCCCCTCCCCATCATCTGTTTAAAATCAATAAATAAAATCATTTAAAAAAAAAAAAGGTCTCTTCTCAAGGTGAGCTGAGTCTAGATAGAAATAGAAAATGCAGATAATTGATTTTTAAATGTTCTGATGTTCTGATGGAGTCACTGACCTGAAAACATGCTGCCGTAGAGGCCAGAAAGTATTTCGGGTGGAAAGAATCATCATGAGAGTTGGCATTTTGGAAACTGAGCAGAGCTTTCTGTGGCAGAGGGAAGAAATGAGTCTTTATTTTTTAACAAAGAAGCCAGCATGGTTTTATGTTTTGTTTTGCTTTGTTTTTCCTTCTTAAGTGAGAGGTGGGGAGGCAGAGAGACAGACTCTGACATGCTCCCTAACTGGGATCCACCTGGCAAGCCCCCTACCAGGCGATGCTCTGCCCCTCTGGGGCAGTTGCTTTGTTACTCATCAACTGAGCTATTTTAGTGCCTGAAGCAAGGCCATGGAGCCATAGTCAGCACCCTGGGCCAGCTTGCTTTAACTGAGCCATGGCTGTGGGAGAAGAGAAAAATAGCGATAGAGAGAAGGGAGAGGGGCAGGGGTGGAGAAACAGATGGTCGCTTCTCCTATGTGCCCTGACCGGAAATTAAACCCAGGACAACTGTACACCAGGCCGATGCTCTCCCAGTCAGCCAATCAGCCAGGACCCAGCATAGTTTTTATTATTAATTTTGTTTTATATATTTCCTTTCTGATCAGGGAATTGATTAAATTTTATATACAGAATATTTATGGATTAATAGATTTTATGAATTTCCTTGGTTTGTATATTCAATTAAATTAGTACCTGCTATTGCCAGGTACCTTCCTAGATTCTAGGGAAAAGAAGGATATACCTGTTGACAAGGAGTTTTGACCTTTCAGTAGGAGAAACTAAACTACACAAATACGCAGTGTCAGTTTATGATAAGTGCTACGTAGATAGAGGAAAAGGGGTCGATGGTTCTCTTAGACGTGGCGGTTGTGAAATGCCTCTCAAAGTGGTGATGTGTATGAGTGAGCTGAAGGAATGATGTCAACACAGGAAAGGTCCCAGGGTTGGGCTGAGTTTAAGTAGAAGGAACAGCTCATTTTAACAAATTAAATTATTTGAGAAATATCTAAAGCAGCAGTTCTCAAGCTTTTTATTAACTTTTAGAAAATAGCCCATTACATGTTAACAAAAATGACATTTTTATGTAAAATGTATGTTTTAAAGAAAAATTAGAAAAGTGGCATTGTTTTTACATTTTTGCAAATCTTTTATTTGTCTTAATAGAAGATAGCTGGATTATTTTAACTTGCTTCTGCTTTTACTCTGTTATAATATTACATGCCAGTGTGGCCTCTGGAAATGCCCACTGTACATTTGTGAGAGAATAAGTGCAAAAGGCAAATAACACCTTAATATTATTATGAAAAAAAATTTTTTTTTTACAAGGAGAGAGAGTCAGAGAGAGGGTTAGACAGGGACAGACAGACAGGAACGGAGAGAGATGAGAAGCATCAATCATCAGTTTTTCATTGCGACACCTTAGTTGTTCATTGATTGCTTTCTCATATGTGCCTTGACCGCGGGCCTTCAGCAGACCGAGTAACCCCTTGCTCAAGCCAGCGACCTTGGGTCCAAGCTGGTGAGCTTTTGCTCAAACCAGATGAGCCCGCGCTCAAGCTGGCGACCTCGGGGTCTCGAACCTGGGTCCTCTGCGTCCCAGTCCGATGCTCTATCCACTGCACCACCGCCTGGTCAGGCGAAAATAATTTTGACTTTTGGTCTCCCCCAGACGTAGCTCAAGAACCCCCCTACCACCACCATCACCAGAGAAACCCAGGCCACACTTGAGAACTGCTCACTGCACTTCAAATCCTCGTCCCCACTTGCTTTACTCTCCCTCCGGTCCTTGTAGTTTCTATCGCTCTTTATGAATGCTTCCACACTTTACCCAAATATATGTGTCCATAAACAATACATCAATTTATTTTATGTTTTAAAACTTCACATAAATTTTGTCACACTGTATACATCCTTTTGCAACATTTTTTCTCATTTGACTTTAGCATTTGGAATCAACCAACTTGATCATGCAAATTTACTTCATTGAAATCACCCTTCAAAATACTGCAGTTCATTTTGCTAATTCTCCACCATGGACATTTAAGTTACTTCCGATTTATTACTGTTGAAATCACATCTTTGAATATGTCTCTTTGCATACATAGGCTATATACTTAGAATAGAATTAATTGCTGATCCTAGGGCATGTGCATCTTCAACTTGTTTTGCCAAACTGCTTTCTAAAATAATTAACCAATTTGTATGCAAGCCAACAGTGTAAAATGATTCCAATTTCCCCATAGTCTAGGCTTTGGTATTAGCAGACTTTTTAATTTTTGACAATGTGATATATGTGAAATAGATCCGTATCTTCATTTGCATTTTGCCTTTTCTATTTAACAGTTCTCCTTCAGCACTTAACTATAGTCCATCTCATTATTTGTGGATTCCATATTTGCAAATTTGCCTACACTCTAAAATGCATTTGTAACCCTCAAGTCAGCATTCACTCTGCTCTTATCATCTTTGTGAACATGTGCAAGCAGCCTGACACTGAGCTTGAATGAGGCAACCCTCTTGTTGCCTTCTCTCAGCCCTTATACTATAAACAACTCTGTTCTTGTGCCTTTCATTGGTGATTTAAGGGTGGTGGTTTGCAATCCAGTGTTCCTTAGCATAAGAAGGCTGTCGTGTGCTTTACAGAGAGAATGTGTTAGATAAGCTTTGCTCCGGTGAGTTCAATGCTGACAATCAACAATATACATTATATATGATGTCTGGAAAACAGACACACATAAAACAAGGTTATGTATTGATTAGTTGATAAAATGTGGCACGAGGCTGACAGGAACAGCCCTGTACTTACCCTAGCAGCACTGTTTTAGTACTAATTGAGCGTCCACAGCGACTGTGTGGAACAGCACTGTCGTGGATACCGAGAATCAACTGTGCACATAGCAGAAGCCATTGCATGGCAGCTTGTAGATGGTGAGTCACAGATCGTGGAACTTTTCAAGTTCCAGTGTTATAGATAAGAAATCTGATGCTGATCTGAGTCTTCATTTCCTTTGTAGAAATTTGACACTTTGGTTTGGAGGATTGTAGAGTTTCTCTTTATTTTTAGGAGTTTTAGGAGTTGAAGAGTTTTAGGAGTACAACAAGAATGTTCATGTGTGATTCTCTAGTCCTATCTGGAACTCAGTTATTAAAGCCTCAAGTTTCTCAGATCATTTTTCCTATGTTATTATTTAATTATTGCTTCACCTTCATCTTTTTTTCCTCTCTTATTTAGAGCTCCTCATAGACTATTCTTATCTCCATATATCTCATGACATTTATCTCTCTGTTATTTTTGCTGAGGTTGGAGAAAGTTCTTTCTCTTAATCAAGACTTCTGATGAGCATCTTTCATCTGCTGAATTTTTTATTTGAAAATTCTAGTTTTCAGATGCAGAAAGTCTTTTTTTCTTTTTAAGTGCTTTAGTGTATATAGTCTACGTAAGTAATTTTCTCACTGTGGAGTAAAAGATGTTGTGGACCTTTCAGCTCTTGTTTTGCCCACCTGTTCCAGGTGTCCTGCCCTTTCTTTCTGCATGCTCCTGATGCGCTCTCTTTCTGTTGCCTGAGACCATGCCTCTGTTTATCTTTGAGGCTCTGGTCAGACAGCTCTGTTACAGCAAACACTGAGGAGCAGCGAGTACTTAGCTCTTATCAGTGCACCAGGAGGATGTCTTTGCTTCTTCCCGTCTCCTCAGGTGCAAAGCCTACTGACCTCCCACCTCAAGGACAGAAAATGACTGTCTTCCAACCATTCAGCATGTGTAGTTCTGCCAGAGCCAGGAAGGTAGCAGATCCTCTGGACTGCTCAAGAAAGCTTTAGTCAAGAAGTGATGCTTGTAACTGAGATAAGGAATGCCACAGGGAAACCACTTAGTGAGGATAGGAGACGAGGTACCAGAGGGATGTGTGGATGATGACTTTGGCCCGTGGCTGGAAATATGGATCCATCTAGGAGAAATAGAAACTATCAGGAGCACAGTCCATTGTAGAAAAATAAGTGACATTGGAGTAGGGTCAGGAAAAAGTGGAGTTTGGGAATTCTCCTCCTTTCCTTGTTAATTTAATCTTACTCATTCCAACTCTAACTGCCCAGATATGGAACTAAAGAAA
The DNA here is from genome assembly GCF_036850995.1 of Saccopteryx leptura. Lineage (NCBI taxonomy): Eukaryota > Metazoa > Chordata > Mammalia > Chiroptera > Emballonuridae > Saccopteryx > Saccopteryx leptura. The sequence goes on along the minus strand of NC_089504.1, from coordinate 42,123,417 downwards.
TTGAGAACAGTGCACATTTATTGTGTGAACAGCACAGCAATGCTGAAATACTTCTTAATCTAGAGCCACCAGTCTTCAACTTAACGATGTATTTGGCTTCATTTCCTTCCCCCCCGCCCCCACCATCACTGTTTGCTGGTAGCACCTACAGAAATCACTGCTGCTTTTTTGGGCCAAGTAGTTTGATTCCAGTGACCTGGATATTCTCTTCCAGGTGCTGCCTATATAACAATCACCAGGCTAAGGACTGTATCGACTCCTTTGTCACTCACTGTGTTCGGGTAAGAACGTTTTTGGATTGTTGTGATGACACTTTACAATTGGTGAGGTGTGATTCCTTTGGTAACATTAATTTGTGCTGTTTTTCCATCTATCATTTCTTATTCATTTGCACTGAATAAATGGCAAGTTTCTGTCTCTTTTTATGCTTGAATTGATAGTTTAATAATGGTCATCTTCCTGGCAGGTAGGGGCAGGTACAGAGGCACCTTTTGATGCCCTCTTACTACAACCCTCAGGAACCACAGGCCTGGCTGGATTAAACTATGACCCCCATCTCGGAAAACAACAGATGGTCACCTTTTTTCTATTTTTTTTTTGTAAATGGACATAAAAACTTTACTTATTGCCTGACCTGTGGTGGCGCAGTGGATAAAGCATCGACCTGGAAATGCTGAGGTCGCCAGTTCGAAACCCTGGGCTTGCCTGGTCAAGGCACATATGGGAGTTGATGCTTCCGGCTCCTCCCCCCTTCTCTCTCTCTGTCTCTCCTCTCTCTCTCTCTCTCTCTCTCTCTCCCTCTCCTCTCTAAAATGAATAAATAAAAAGTTTAAAAAAAATTAGAAAAAAAAACCTTTACTTATTTTTGACCTTATAAACAAGGAATATTTGTAACATCTCCAGGCACTTATCCTTGTACTACCTTAATGAACAGGAATGTAGTAAAATTAAAATAATTTATATGAGATCACAGACTTTCAAATATCAAGTAATTAGGAAAAAAATACAAACCTTGTGCTGGATTAAACTTACTATGATCATATTTAATTATAAGCTCTTTATGGACAACTCTTGTATTTAATTCTAATTACTAAACATATATATGTGATATATGCACATGCACGCGTGTGCACACACACACACATATATGAAGACGGCATGGTATGATCAAAGGAGAATCAATAAAAGACTAGATCTCATTTTTATCACTAACATTGTCATTAGGCAGATCACTTTTCTATAAATTTCCAGTCTTTAAAAAGTGAAATGTTAATACTTCTTAAGAGGATAGGCTAGTTATTGACCAAGTGAGATCGTTTCTGTCAAAATATACAATATTGAAACAATATTATAATTGAATCTTATGATTCATACATCTTAAATCAGAGCATCCTATTGTTCATGTCTGTTGTCTGAACAGTGAAATGTTACGGTATTTTATCTGAGAATACTGTATAGATTAGGAGTAGAAGAACCTTATTCAGAGTTTGTAGGTTTTAGCCATTACTCAAACATTACAATTATTAGGTATTCTGGTATATTTAAAGCAGCACAGAAATGGCAGCCTTGAACATTCCCTTTTGGCTTAGATTCAGCAGAAAAGAAACTGTCCTCTTGAAATTGTGGGACAATATCTGAAGACTGAGAGAAGATATTTTTGTCATATGAAAAGAAGTTTCATAAATAGCCAGTTTCTTCTAGCTGTTGATAAAGTCTGATGCATATGTAAAATATATACTTGGGCTTGATTCTTATAGACACAGTATTTTTTTTCTCCTTAAACTGGATTTTGGAAATTTGGAATATTTTCTGTATAAGAAGTTTCGTATTGACAATTAACCAGTGTTATTTGTTACACAGCCATTCTGTAGTCTAATTCAGATCCATGGGCATAATCGGGCTCGACAGAGAGACAAACTTGGTCATATTCTTGAGGAATTTGCTACCTTGCAGGATGAGGTAAGAGCCAGCAAGAAGCCCTTTCTTCTAAAATTAAGCAATTCATATGCCTTGACCATATTTTTTAAAAGAATGTTTTGGAACAATATTTTGACTATTCAGTTTTTCAATATGGTGAATTCTCTTTTCACTTACATTGTAACAGTTTCATATACCAAAGAAAGAATTTACAAAAAAGAAACAGAACAGTAATCTATACTGAGAAACAAATTATTTCTTTGATAATCACAATAAATTATAAAATGTTTGTAGAACTATAATTAAAAAAAATTTTTTTTTGTATTTTTTTTTTGTGTTTTTCTGAAGTTAGAAGCAGGGAGGCAGTCAGACAGACTCCCGCATGCACCCAACCAGGATCCACCCAGCATGCCCACATGGGCTGTTGCTCCGTTGTGACCAAAGCCATTTTAGCGCCTGAGGCAGAGGCCATGGAGCTGTTCTCAGCGCCTGGGCAAACTTTGCTCCAGTGGAGCCTTGGCTGCAGAAGGGGAAGAGAGAGACAGAGAGGAAGGAGAGAGGTAGGGTAGGGAAGCAGATGGGTGCTTCTCCTGTGTGCCCTGGCCGGGACTTGAATCCAGGACTTCCACATGCCAGGCTGATGCTCGACCACTGAGCCAACCAGCCAGGGCCAGAACTATAATTTTACAGCAAGTTCACATTAATATAAAAATATATTAACCTTAGAGTAAATTTGTGAGTAGCAGCAATATTAATTGATAATATAACTAAAGACCTAAAGTCAGTTATTATTTTTTAGTCGTAAAAATTGGATATCTTTTTAGTTTAGGACTATTTAGCTAAATATTATCCATTGTGAAATGAGAAGTTTGGAAAAAACTTAACCAAAACTGCTTTTTTAAGTATGAGTTCTTTTAATGGTAAGATCTACACTTTCTACTCATGCTATTTTTATTTATTTTAAATTCTCATGTTATTGAAAGGAAAGTAAATGCTATGATATTTTATTCTGATAGGCAGAGAAGGTTGATGCAGCTCTTCACACTATGCTGTTGAAACAGGAACCCCAAAGGCAACATTTGGCCTGTTTAGGTACCTGGGTCCTTTACCACAACCTCAGAATTATGATACAGTATCTTCTGAGTGGCTTTGAGTTGGAGCTCTACAGCATGCATGAGTACTACTACATATATTGGTAAGAACATTTTGGGTTAAAATTGGTCGTGAGTAGGACACATACCTCAGAGGGCATCTGTAGAGTATAATTTCAGGGTACTATTTCATTTAGTGCATTTTCACTTTAGTTGTGGGACAACTGGAAGAGCTCTTATCTGTTTCTAGGGAGAAAAATTAACATACATTTTGTCCTAACTTCAGTGATGCTAGGTACTAGCTGTGTAATGTACTTAACTGTACTAAAGTTCAAAATTTCAACCAGATCTTTCTTCTGAGAAGAAACCAAGGCTAATAGGGTTATCATTGGGAGCATACTTATTGCAAACTGTAGCCCTGAGGTTTTGTTTCAAGAGATTTGAAGAAGTTGGTAAGACATGATCTTCATTCAGCAGAGTAGTTCTTTGCTTTCACTTGGAGCTAAGATAAAGAAACCTAGTAAGAGGATGCTTGAGAATGGAAAAACTGTCATTGAAAGAAAGAAAATTGTGAGCTAATGAATTCAGTTATTTCACATCTTTTTCTTAGTCTGCCAAAGTGTGGTGGTAATTTTAAAACAGTGATCTATTGCCTGACCTGTGGTGGCGCAGTGGATAAAGCATCGACCTGGAAATGCTGAGGTCGCCAGTTCGAAACCCTGGGCTTGCGTGCTCAAGGCACATATGGGAGTTGATGCTTCCAGCTCCTCCCCCCTTCTCTCTCTGTCTCTCCTCTCTCTCTCTCTCTCTCTCTCTCTCTGTCTCTCCCTCTCCTCTCTAAAAAAATAAATAAATAAAAATTAAAAAAAAAACAACAACAGTGATCTATTACTGCTCATCAAAAGCAACCAAGTTTAGTATATTAGATCTTACTATAGTTCACCTTTTTACTCATTTAAATTATGTTAGTAATTAATGTTTCCTATAGTAATTGCTGTGAGGGAATGAAAGTAATTCTCTTCCACGCTGTGGGCATGGTTTTGTCATCTCGACTCCTGTGACTCCTTAACAGAAAACCCTTGGCTATGAAAATTGAATTTGAGCATCAACTATAGTAATATGGAGAAAATAATATTGGTATACTGTCCACCATTTTAATAGATAACTCGACCAACAGGTCTGGATATAGATACTAGGGAAACATTTTGTTAACTCATAGTAGACAAGACATTTTATAGAGGAAAAGACTCAAGTTCTTTCTTTGTGGTTTGAGGCAACTGATTGGAAGCTTTTGTGCTTTTGATTTAGAGTCACTTGCTTTATTTTGTAATTAACAGGAAAATAAAATATTTACTTAATAGGTTGAGATGAACTGTGTCCTAATACAGTAAAAGCAGTATAATTGGTATTCATTTGATTTACATACACACATCATTATCAAGAAATCTGTAAATATGTAAAATGCATGTCATTATAGGAAATTAAACAAATTTTTCAGTGTTGTAACATAAATGGCTACAAGAAAGGGAAAGTTAATCACTTGTAATGCTTCTTTTTTGTAAGATCTAATATATCAGTTATGTAATTGGATAATCTATTTTTGAAAAAGACGTTAAAGCATTATGAAAACTATCTATTAGTATAATACATGTATTGCTAACACTATTTCATGTAGATATCCCCTATTAACTAACATATTTTATCCTGTAAGGTACCTCTCTGAATTCCTGTATGCGTGGTTGATGTCGACACTGAGTCGAGCGGATGGCTCTCAGATGGCAGAGGAAAGGATAATGGAAGAGCAACAGAAGGGCCGGAGCAGTAAAAAAACAAAGAAAAAGAAGAAAGGTGCTGTGGATTATTTTTAAACTTCAGAAATAAATAACAATTAGAGACATTTGAAATTCTACAAATAAATTAGATGGGGTGCTACCTGTTCCATATAATGAGTTCTCATCTTCGGGAAATATCCCACATCAGTGATACAAGCCTCTTTGGTTCCTTTCCATGCTTTCCCTATACTTCTTTGTGATTGCATGTGTCAGAGGACCTTAGGACAAGCAGCAGCCATGTGGAGCATGCAAGCAAGATAGGTTGATAGGTTAAGGAACAAGACAGCAGGAGACCTTTGATCTTTTGACAGCTCTGGGAGTCTGCACAGAAGGATGGTTACATGGCTACCAGGAGAAAGAGATGTTTCAAAAGGACTACCTTATTGTTCATTCATGGAAGGGTACAAATACTGCTACAATCACTACAAAATATTACTTTCTGTCTCCTTAGGATTTCAACAGTGTGGGTGGGCTATTAAATGACCTTTAATGGGTCCCCTATTTAAGAAGTTAAGTCTCAACATCAAGTCTCCATATGATGAATTCAGAAATTAAAATACTTCATACTAGAATTTTACAATATTAGCCATTCTGGGAACATAATTTTTATTTAGCCTTTTCAGTTATATTTTATTATTTGTAGATTTGGGCCACAAAATAAAATATAGCCTGTAGGAACTGTTTAAAATTTTAGTTTAGTAAAGAAGGTGGAAGATTTTCAAAAATTCGATTTTCTCCTGCAGTGATGCAAGAGGGAGGGGTTAAAGAGTATAGGTGATTTTCTTTCTAATTACAGTTCGCCCTTTGAGCCGAGAAATCACAATGAGCCAGGCCTATCAGAATATGTGTGCTGGAATGTTTAAGGTGTGTTCTCTTTGCTTTTTAACTACATTGCTATTGTATAGTTTAATTAAAATGGACTCTCTTCATGATTTTTTTTTCTGGGTTTTAATTTCACCTTTGTTTTTATTAACCGTCTGCTTAAAATTACCTTTTTTCCAAACCTAGTTGTTTTCATTAAATTGTTTACCAAATATTTGAACCCATGTGTGTGCCAAGCATCTTGTACTGAGCACACTGCAGGACACCAAATCTAATCAGATATGATCCTTGTCCCAAATGCCTGATTAATGACAGGCCAGTGATATGAGGGATACAGGTAAACAGATGAGGAAGAGGTTTCTTCTGATTGATGATCAGCAAAGCTTTCTTGAAAGGGATGGGGTTTGGATTTTTTAGAAGGGTGCTAGAAAGGGGTGAACTCCACAGTGAATGGCCTCAGTCAAAGCAGGCATTTTCCAGGAGGCGTGGTGAGCACGGGGTCTTAACTTGTACTTGGGGATTCGAGAAATGATTTGAAGCACTTATATTAAAATACATAGAACATGGACTGCTGTTGGAAAAACAGGACCTATGCTTATAAAAATTTATGTGCTACTTGTTTCTTCAGAAGCTTTTACATGAAGGTTTCAAAGCTATTATGAAGCATGAAAAAATAATGTGTGTGTGGTGTAACTTCACTGGGAGAGATAGTAGCAAACACTACACCTTGAAACTTTTTATATCAAAGATGGCACACAACAAAAATGAATTTACTAAAGCCAGTTTTTCTCTGTTTCTGATTTCTGAGCCTTAAGTTGTTTTGGCTGTGTGTCAATAGCTGTTTATTTTCTATTCTGAATTAATGAGAATGGTCACTTTTTCACATTGGTATTTTTTTTCACATTCTCTTTTTCCGTTAGACCATGGTAGCATTTGACATGGATGGCAAAGTCCGGAAACCCAAGTTTGAGCTTGACAGTGAACAAGTTCGGTATGAGCACCGATTTGCTCCATTCAACAGCGTAATGACACCACCCCCAGTGCACTACCTGCAGTTCAAGGTGAATCTGTTTGTTAAAATTACTGTACAATGTTTAGTCATAGACCTTCTTGGAGAGATTTGTACCTAGCCATTTTGTTAAAATAGTCAAACCAGACTATTGTTGGACCAATATGACAGGTGATAAAGTAGCAACTTAAATAGTGTGAAAATAATTTGGCTTTTTTGAGATGTATTCTTCATGTGAACAGTTATTTAAGTGTGAGAATAATACATGGCAGTATAGGAAGATTGAGAATTTAATGTTCCATAGGAAAAAGTACGTATATGCTGAGTGTCTGCTTTGGTTTCTCTATATGGATGGTCAATGGAGAATTCTTCAAAAAGTTAGTTGAGAGTTGTTCATTTTAAACCTGTTTTGACTAATAGTATTTCCCCCTTTTAGGAGATGTCAGACCTCAATAAATACAGCCCTCCTCCTCAGTCTCCAGAGCTCTATGTGGCAGCCAGTAAGCACTTCCAGCAGGCAAAAATGATACTGGAAAATATCCCAAACCCAGACCGTGAGGTGAGGGAGAGATCAATGGGAGTACATGCTTCACTACTGGGTGACAGTCTAAATACATGAGTGAACTTCATATTACTAATAAATGAAGCCTGTCATGTTTCTGCCAAGGATTTCAAATGGCTTTGCTAACCTAACTTTGTCAGACTTAAAATTATTTGATGAGAGACGTGATGTGAGTATCTCCTGTGGGTAAATGTGGAAATCATTGTACAAGGTAGAACAATGTAGAAATCAGTGCAAGGAGAAACTAAGACTTAGAAACATAAAGAAAAACAGAAATAAGATCCAGATTGATCTATAGCTTAGGCATGTGAACATTTATATTTTAATCTAAGCTTACTATATTCAAATATAATTATATAAATCTTAAATCTGAAAAATGATCTGGCTAGTTATCACAGGAAGTAAAACACTTTATCCATTTAAGCATTTAAAATAAAAGCTATTATTTTTGATGATTTTGAGATACCATTTTACAAAGCTTAGAACTTAAAAATATTAAGTTTCAGGCTTTCAATTATTTTCACAATTTGCTGTATACCTAATTTTATTCTGTAAAGTGTTACCTGCAACACAGACACCATTTTGAGGAAGCATATCTTGGTACAACCTCCATGGAAGGGTAGTTTAGCAGTATCTGTCAGAAAGTCACAAATGCTTAGGCAGTTCTGCTTCTTGGGGATTTTCTTACAGATACATAGCACAGGTGGGGACTGAGGAATTACAATAGTATTTATTGCAGTGAGATTTCTGATAGCAAAAAAAAAAAAGAAATGTTAGTGTTCTTCAACAGGGGACTGTTAATTATATACATCATACAAGGAAATACTATGTGGCCTTTAAAAGGACAAGGAGGAACATTATGTACTGTACTAGAATATTCTTTAGAATAAGAAGTTTCGCCCTGGCTCAGTGGATAAAGCATCCTCCCAGAGCACAGAGGATGGGGGTTCTACACCCCAGTCTGGGCATGTACGAGAAGCAATCAATGAGTGCACAGCTAAATGGAACAACTAAGTGGAACAATGAGTTGATCCTTCCCTCTTTCATGGTCTCCTTTCCCCTCAGTCAATGGAAAAAATTTTAAAAAGCAATTTAAAAATAATAAAAGAAGTTTAAAAAGCAAGGTAATAAACTATAGTATGCTGCTATTTCAATAAAAAGGGGCATGGCATGTATTTTCTTATATAACATTTCTGGAGAGATACATATATAAGAATAACAGTGTTTGCCTCTTGGGAGGGGAGCTGAGTGCCTTAGGGAACAGAGATGGGAGAGAGATGACTTTTTTATCATATATAACATGGTAATAAATAGAAATAAAAGGCAGAAGTATTCAAATTAGAGGAAGGTGCCTACAATAAATGGCATATTTCTTTTGGTGGACTTCATTTATTTACAAATATTTCTTGAGTGCCTCCTATGCCTCCAACACCGGTCAATTCCAGCAGTGGAAAAAGACAGAAATCCTAGCCCTCCTTGGGCTTGGGAGAGTAGTGGGTTGCAGAGAGGAAATAGACAAATGAAAAGATAAGTAAAAATAGAACAGTATATTAGAAGATCATAAGTCTTATGAAGATCAAATTGGGAATGAGATAGTGACTACATAGGAGATAGGGAGGTAGTGGGGATGAGGCATTTTTAATAAGGTGGCCCAAGCAAATCCTGGAAGGCAAAGCCAGCCACATGGCCATCTAGAAGGGAAGCCTTCTAGAGGAGATAGGGAGGTAGTGGGGATGAGGCATTTTTAATAAGGTGGCCCAAGCAGATCCTGGAAGGCAAAGCCAGCCACATGGCCATCTAGAAGGGAAGCCTTCTAGGCAGTGGCACCTGCATGTGTAAAGGTGCTGAGGCAGGAGTGTGTGAGTATTTGAAGAACAGCCAAGGACTGGTGTGCTGGAGTGGGGTGAACATGGGATGAGTTATTAGAGGGCTTTGAGCAGTGGAATGACTAGATCTATGTCCTAAAGGGTCATTCTGTTCACTTAACTGGACATAAAACTGTAAGAGGCCAGCAGTGGAAGCAGGGAGCCAGTTAGTAAGCCACAGCAGTGTCCTAGGTGAGAGCTGATGGTGACAATGGTAATCAGAAGAGATCGCATTCTCTGTATTTTAAGGTCAAGTCAGTTGGGTTGATCGATGGATGGGATGTGGTGTGAAAGGATGAGTAAAGAACAATTCCAAAGTTTTTGGCCTGAGCACCTGGATGGATTGAGTCAAATGAGGAAAACTGCAGGAGGAGCATGTGAGGAGGCATGGCTAAGAAGTCAGGAGCTCAGTTTTGGACATGCCTGTTGGATGCCCACCCAGAATGGAACTGTCATCTGGGCAGGTGGATGTGTGACCTGAGACTGAGCAGGAGTGGTTCTTGAACTTACCATGATGCATGTTTCCTGAGAGGTCAGCAAGGGGACGACAATGGGAACCTTTTCCTTCAAGTTGCATACTACTCCCGTCTTAAAGAGAAATTCAGGCCCTGGCCCATTTGCTCAGTAGATAGCATGTCAGCCCGGTGTGTGCATGTCCTGGGTTCCATTCTCAGTCAGGGCACACAGGAGAAGCAACCATCTGCTTCTCTTTCCTCCCTCTCTTGCTTCTTTCTTTCCCTCCTGCAGCCAGTGGCTCAACTGATTTGAGCGTTGGCCCCTGTCACTGAGGTTGGCTCTTTGGAGTATCAGCCTCAGATGCTAAAAATAGCTTGGTTGATTTGAATATCAGCCCCAGATGGGGTTGCTGGGTGGATCCCAGTCAGGGGATATGCAGGAATCTGTCTCACTATCTCCTCTCCTCTCACTTAAGAGAGAAATGCAGTATTCCATTTTTTGTTATTCATGTGATGGAGTGAAGCTTTTTAGACAGAAATAATAGCAGTTGATACTTAAAGCATACTGTCTGCCAGGCCTGTTTCTCAGTTTATAATATATATGAACTTATTTAATCTTCAAAACAAATCCTTATGGGATAGGTAGAATGATTATCCCTATTTTTACAGGTCAAGACACTGAGGGAACAGGAAGTTAGAGAACTTGCCAGAGGTTTCCTAGCTAGTAAGTGGCAAAGCTAGAATTTGAAAGCAGACAGCCTAACTCTTGTCCATGCCCCAACCTGTGGTGCTGCCTGAGGCCTGATGTTTTGTTTTCATGGGAGCGAGCTACAGTAACCTTTCAGGTGTTCAGCATTGATAAAATAGGGTGGTGTGCTGCTAAAAGAAATATATTCATATTTTTAAGTTGCCTTTAATGAAATATCAACACTTAATTGTAGAAAGTTACTCCTAGTATCTATACTATAAAGCCTTTTGCCTATGAATTTTATATTTTGATAGCTTAATGTTGCTCATTGTTTAGGTCAATAGAATTTTAAAGGTTGCCAAACCCAACTTTGTGGTTATGAAGTTATTGGCAGGAGGACACAAAAAGGAATCTAAGGTAAGTACGCTGTGGGGAACAGAAATGGTCCTAAATTATTGTGAAACTTCACTTTTTTCAGTATGATGTATAAGTATTATTACAAAAAATGTTAAGCACTCAAAAATCATCCTAAAAGAGATTCAGCAGTAGGAAATAGAAAATAAACTGTTTCTGTATTCCTTGAGACACAGATTTTAACATTTCTAAAGTCTACACTTTCATTCCCATTGTGTAAATTTCTGAATGACTTGCATTTAAAAAAAATGTTATATACATTTATTTAAAAAGTCATCTGCCTTTAGAAAAGTGAATGCCTCAGTACGATATTTTTAATGGCTCAGGAGATGGAAGATTCCATAAGCTTCCTTGCTCGTGTTTATCATCAGTGCTGTATAAACATTCCACACCGAGGTTCTGTGTCTTGTTGGAAGCCGACCGCCGAGACAGCTTTGGTGGCATCTGTCCATTCTGTGTACCTGTTTACTCCCGTTTTTCCGTCTTACCTCCTGCCCTGCTTACCAGGGACTCTCATTTCATTGCTCAGTACTACCTGTGACTCTGGAACTAAACAATTGCTGACCCATGACTTTTTTCTTGTAATTTAAGTCTGTTTTCCTTTAACTATTCTCTAAAGAAAGAAAACAGATGATCAGCTTGTTTTCTAGCAATCTTCAGAAATCCAGAAATAAGCTAATTATTTTTTTCCTCCGGGTTAGTGCCTTAGTTTTCTCATTTAACAGCTTTTTTTTTCCTTTCATGCTGCCTTGTCTTTAAAAGTACAAGAAACTCTAAAAATAATCTTTGTGTTACCTACTGTTTGAATGTTAGATACATTAACTTTCTGATTGTCTTTACAGGTTCCTCCCGAATTTGATTTCTCTGCTCACAAATATTTTCCTGTTGTGAAACTTGTCTGAGACGGAAGGAGACCAAAAAGGGGTAAAATCTACTTTCCGCTTCTCCTCTTAGAGGATCCATCCATCACTTACCACATAACATGAAGTAAAATGGATTCTTGCATAACCACCCATTACAAGGAATTCTTTCAGTTTGACAGCCTTATATGATGTGAATGAAAACTGCTGTTTTAAAGTGGTTCGTTATGTCCATGGATGAAGCTGGTCTTGGTGAATGCATTGACAAACGTTATATGGTTTTATTACAGATTTCATCATAAGTCATTTTTTATGAATGGAGTAAAAATAGTGTTTGTAAAGGTTAATAAATTTCTTGACAAAAATGTACTACCGGAGATGAAAAACAAGAGCACTTTGTTGATACGTACTAAGAACTGAAGGTGTTTATTCTTTAACATTTGAGTGATTCACATGATCCAAAAGACACTTCAAATCAAAGGATTTATAAACACTTGTATGGAATTTTTGGCAACATACATTTAAAAGGGATTTTGAGAGGGACCTTTAAGTTATATAGGGAGGCTAAGTTACATGGGAATTACGATTTTGTGTCATGACATTTTAAATTACATATCTGTAAGAATGTAGTTTTAAAAAACATCCTTAACTGTTGCTCTGGCACTTTTAAAAGATTAAAGTTTAGACCAAGCCCCTTAAAAGTACTTAGCACTTTTAGTTGTAATTTAAATAGTTGTTTCGTCTTCACAACTGTAGTATAAGCTTGAGAAAAGGGACTTCCTAGTTCCAGACCCAGCTCATTCAGACATCCTGATGGCATTGAGCTGTGCTGGGGTAAACTGAGTAGAGGGGTAGGAAAAGCAAGGCCACTAGAGCAGTGGGCTGACAGCGTGTTTTAGTGGGACAGGCACCGGATGGTGAGGACACAGGACGGCAGAAGCGCCGAGGAGTGCGGCGGGAGCCGCTGGAGCAGTGCCTTGCCCTAGCAGGTCACTTCAGCTGATGAAACTGATCCACTTACTTGCAGATCAGTCTAAACACGAATTGGTCTATCAAACACCTCCAGATCTTAAGGAGAGTAGGGAACCAGACACGGTGGCCTGTGCAAAAGGAGCCATAAAACAAAACTGGAGATAACTCTTATTGTCATCCTACAGCTGACAAAGGCATTTTATAATTTTGCTTTTGAAGAGATGAAATGACCTGAGGTACTGAATCAGTCCACCTGTGCATTCATTTACATTGTGAGACTGTTAGATTTTTCTCTGTAGTCCTCTGCTTTTAATGCCTTCCACTTAAAAAGAGAATGTATCCGCTTTGGGAAGATCATGTAAAGTTATTATGTAACAGCTCTGAATGTCTAAGGCCCTGCAAAGAAAGAGATACAGTGTTGGTAACCTTCTGTCTCCAGTTCAAACAGTAACCAAGCTTAAAGGAAGGTGTATTTTGTTTTGATCACAGATGTCACCTGTTGAGTTCTGGAATAATTTTTGAATGAGGCCTTCTAAGAAAACAGGAGCAAGATTGTCCTTTGTAGAAGAAAAAAAACAAACTGGCAGTTGCTGGCTGCTGGTTGAGGTCACAGAATTACTCTATTAAATGAAACTCAGATAGTAAATGTGATAATCCAGCAGCTTGTTTGGAAAATGAGTGAAAACTGGTGAATGTTGAAATGTGACCCAAGCTCTGGATAAAGGCAGACACAGTGCGTCACCCTGCGGTGCTGTCTCTGCCACTTACAGCAGCCACGAGAGAGAGACAGCCGCGCTTCCACAGGCCCTGGCTTCCCTCAGACAGCTATGTGCATTTTCTTCCTAATTCCCATGTGGTTAACATTCATTCCAAAGGCATCTGTTCTTCTAATTCTGTTTATGAAAGTTCTAAAGGGTATACTTCAGTTATACGGAAAATTAAGTTATCTAGGACCACACCTCTGATCAGTCACAATCATTTATTTGGACTTAACTGTCAGATATTTACCAGGCACCCATCACAGTACTAGAATCTCTGTAGGGGTAGAAGTTATGTAAGCAACGTACGGTCTATGTCACTCAACTCAGGACAGGGTAGCACTTTATTCTCGAGAGTAAGGATAAAAAAAAAACAAACAAGAATTTGCCTCAACTAGGTAGGGCCTTGGTTTGTAAAACTCATTGTCTGAAGTGTATATACATAGCTTAAAGATGAGAATATTGGAAGTCATTTAACTTTCCCAGAGATGTGTGCCAATCAGTATAAAAGCCTTTTGGGTTTAAGTGCATGGGAAGATACCCACTTAGAGTAATCTTGTAGTGTATACATTATGAAAATTTACAAACCAGTTTTTAAGAAACAATGGCTTAGTACACTTTAAGTGTTGCTCTCTGAACTGAGAAATAGCATACAAATACACAAACACTTTTATATACACAAACTTTTCCCCACTTTCTGACACATTCAAGGTCTAAACATGAAAAAAAAAAGTTAACCCAGTTAATGGAACCTGTTTATTTTAAATTTATAGATTTTTTAAAAAACGCATTTCAAAGACAAGTGTTAGAAGTTGTTCAGTCTCCTATAAGCTGTAATTATTTATAATTAATAATATTTTTAGGCTAAAACATAATGGGAGTAGACTGATCCCTTGCACCACAGAGGACCCTGAACGCACAATTCTCTTTACCACATTTCAGGTTCTGTGATCGAATACCCAGCTATTACCAATTAAAACAATCATGCTAGTTATCTATCTAGTTATTTAATGACAGTGTAACAGGGAATGGTTTATTTCTCAAGTTCCATCACACAAAAGTACATACTTCGGTATGTGCTGTGATTCGATTACTCAAGAAATCTAATCCAAGATTGCTTAGGAATTTGTCTGCAGTCTTACCTGCAGGAAAGAAGATGAAATGACTATCACTCCTGGCCATACACCATGTGCATTCAATAGTTTATGCCTATTAAAAATTAGAATAGCTGCTGATTCAATTTTGGATGACCAAGGAAGTTTGATATCTACTTGATGCTTATTACACAGGTTTCTGTTTTCTTTTAAACAGCCACGATCCCTATAAATTGTTGCTCTGGAATAGGTGCCTGTGATCCCAAAGGAAGCGGTGGTGACACAGCGTGACTGCCTGGGACACTGCTCACAACACACCCTCCTGAACAGGCCTTGGATGCCTCGCTTCTAAATAAAGATGAAATCCTCATGGGTTATTTTTTATTTATATGGACATCCCATCTCCACAATTTAAAAGTGGTTCTTTAGGGATCAAGAAGGGGAAGATGGCAAAACTGAAAGCAGTTTACTAAGAGTATTTCATCTCTCAGAAACTCTGCACACTGATCTTTAAACATGCAGTGAATACAGAGAGGCCGGCCTTATTAAGGAGAGAACAGCAACTCGAAGCCTAAGTGGGGGGTTGGACAAGGACTTACATAAAATCTTATAAAGCTGCTTTTATACTCTTCTTCAGTTGCCTTTTCTGGGTGGAAGCATTTAATCTTACAGATGAGGTAAAAGGATACAATACATGATGAACATCAAGTTGGACATCTTCACCTGAATGCAGGTCCTGCCTTCAGTGACAGCCAGGGTTACAGGAAGTCCACCCTGGGGAGAGGCCGGCTACGCTCCATAACTTCTGGGCCCGTTTCCTCTCTGAAAATGAGGGAGTTCTACCAAATGACCTGAGAGGACTGCATCTCAAACCCAAACTCCAAATATATTTTAGTAATCGTCATCATCCACTCACCCTTCAGAGAGCCTTGCTGAAAGTCATGGTGCGACTGCTGGCCGTTCACAAGTGGCAAAAGCCTATTTACCTGACGTATTGAGGACCAACTCAAGCCAAACCTACCATCACTGTTATCAGTGTAAAGTATGATCAGTCATTTTCAAATGAATATTAACTTGAATTTTAGATCAGTTTTGATAATCACCACCAGCTAAGTGTGTGAACTATGACAACACGACTGCTGTTTCCCTTGCCTTTCTAAACCTGCCCCGTCTGTATCAGTGTGTACCTTCAACACCAGCTTTCTCTTCTCTGCCTCCAGTGAAGCAGGCAGCGTGTCCACAAGCCGCCCCCCAGTGCTGGGCTGCCCTCACCGCTCTGTGATGGGCACCCGGTCACCTCTGCCCTGGCCCCTGTTGTATCAAAAAGTCTCATCCACTCGTAGCTTTTCTTGGTAAGGGACTTACTACAGAAAATTTTACTTTGCCCACACATATTAGCGAAGAAGTATAGATCACAAATTTTCAAATTACAGGCTACTTAACATTAATAACAAAGGCTATTATACAAGTAGTCTTTTTAAAAATTCTCCCACAAAACACCTTGGTATTTAAACTTGTTTAAAACTGCTGTTAGTGGTATTTGTGTTAACAGTGCTCTGGGCCACTGAGTGTCAGAACCAGAAGAAAGCCCACTGCAACAGTCTAGCGCCGACCAGGGAGAACAGAAATGAGGGGCTGCACCGCCCTCGCCACTGGGAAAGCAGTTCTCGGAGTGAGGCAGGTCTCCGTCGCATCAGCAGATGGGCTCGCTATGCAGCATTTTATCTCAAAATTAGATTCAGAAGAAGTGCCACTGCGCTGGACTTGGAGAACTTGTGTTGTAATATCGTTGATCTCATGAAATACCTATTAGCCAACAGATTTTAACATCTTTAATATAGATGTTTCTAAAGCAAACTCCCAAAAACTGTCTGAAAGACAATCTCGTTTTCCTACATGAAGTACTACTAAGATTCCACAATAATCATCTTTAGATGTATATTTTACTTAGTGCATTCACAGTATTCAACCCCGCATGAATATTTTGTATTTTTCACTGTTCAATCCTGATGTGAAGTATGTGATTCCAGTTTGATTCAGGGTGTGTGGTTCCTCTTTCCATGCTGATCAAGTAAATTTATCATCTCTTTTCTGATTTTCAGCATTAAGAACTAAAAAAGAAAAAACAATATTCTAGTATTAAACATTTTGAGAAACCAGCCCAGCCAATGCCATGTGACATAAGTAGAAAGTGCATAAAGAAAATTGTCTCCCATAGCAACATTATAATGGGGAACTGCAACCCTACCAAGGACAAGATAGCAACCAGGGCTATCTTAGACAAGATAGCAACCAGTACTATGGAACAAAGCTAAAACATCTGGAAATCTTTATTGTTGAAACAGTGAAAAAATGCCCCATGTCCCATAAAATATAAAATGTACTCAAAAAATGTTTGATGCTATCACAATCCTCACATGCTAGTGAGTCCCTCTGGCCCTGCGGCAGGAAGCGCAGGCCTCCTAAGGGTCCTTTGCAGTTTTGGGCAGTTTTTGTTACTCCAAAGTTCTTCCTTCACAGCGCTGAGATTGCTGTGGCTTCCACCGCCCTTACTCTATCCTTGGACACACAGACATAAAAGGATGTCACAAATAAGACCTAAAATCAAGATCTGATTTACAACTCGTACATTAAATTGTTAATGATGTTATTAAATTACTTAAATAACTGCCTTAAATTACTATCTTTTACAGTTCTCTACTAAAGTTGGGGCTAATGCCTTTTCTTTTGTCCTTAGAGCAAGCAAAGATTGAAACTACTTCAGTGATACAATCTTAAAATGATGATGATGACATCAAACTCTTTTTAAAAGCACTGATAAGCATTCATCCTACCTTGCCTACCTCCCTCACTTTTTTAAAAGCCTTGCACGAGGTTAACTCCTTAGGATGCCTGGGTGTAGGGGATGAAAGGTCACAAGCATTCACTGTGAAGCCAAACATTCAGGAGGATACGAGGCTCATTTAAAAGTGTGGTAGAGACGTACTAAGACAGTAACCACATCAGAAAACATGCTCTTCAAGAACTGAGGTCCTACACAAATGAGCGGAGAACAGAAAGATAGAAAAACTTTGTATTTGCTTACAATTCTGACAATAAGGTGTTAATCTGCATTTTTAAAATGGTACCTAAATACTCGAGGAAAATAATTTGAAAATCAAGTTAGGACTTTCATTTCTAGAAATTGCAAACAACTCTGCCATATGTAAAAGCTGACCTCTGGATAAAACAGAAAAGGGGTGTTTTAAGAACACACTGTTGAATCAGACCCAAATTGAGGAACTTTCTACCAAGTAAGGAGTCTAGCCGAAACACTTAAAATACATCAGTGTCATCAATGATAAAGACAGATGGCTTCAGGTTAAATAAAGGACACTAAAAGGTTGACAATAAATGCAGTGTATGATCCCAGGTTAGATCCTAGATCCAAAAGATTCATTGGACAATTCACTAAATTTGAATAATGTCTACAGATTAGACAATACCATCGTATCAATACAGATTTCTTCATTTTGATCTCTGTACTTTGGTCACACAAGATGTTCACATTTGGGGAACCTGGTGGATGAAACATGATTTTCTTTTAGTGTAAATTATTTTAAAATGAAAAGTTAAAAATTTTAAATTAAAAAAAAAAACATTAAAAAAAATGCATTGCCCATCATGGAAGAAAGGGCGGAATCTGCGAGGGCAGACGTGAAGTGGAAGCAACAAGGCGTGCGGGTGATGAGGGTCAGAGCCAGCTTCTGCCCTAGGACGTCTACTGCAGCCTGAGACGCGGGCTCCTCCCGTCAGCTGCAGAAGGTACAGGGAGACAAAAACTAAAGACGAGGGCTCCACACAGGTGGGGAGCCATGCAGGGGACCCCTGTATACAGCTGACACCCCAAAGGCCCATACCTCTGGTTTAAAGGTAATGAGAAATGGAGATAGACATACAGCAGTGTGCTTAGTGTACCCCAAGGTTCTCTTTACCATGCCACAGTTGCAGAGCTCCAGGGAAAAGCAACCTGGTCTCATCTCTCCAGGCAGAGGAGAACAGAAGCTCCATATCCACGCATGCTGCAAATGGCTTTTCCAGTCTACCTGAATCATTACCAGCTAGAAGCAGCGGTCACTGGGACTTGGACATGAGCTGCAAAGTATAGAATGGTGACAACAATTCCAGTGTCATGCGGACTTTTCCTGGATGTGGACTTTTCCTGGACTCCTGCTCCCTGTGACAGCTCCTAACAGACTGAACTGTGATTGGGTTGCATTTTTCAGGGATTTGGCATGGTGATGGGGCCAACTTGGACTCAGTGAACATGTTAAGAACACTGCTCTTTTATGGTTTCTTGCTGTATTGGCCAAGAGTTTGCTTAAAGGCTTTTAATCACTGTAAAAAAAAACACAACAGAAGACTGGATAAAGAAGATGTGACACATATACACCATGGTATATTATTCAGCTAGAAGAGATGATGACATCGGATCACTTACAACAGAATGGTGGAATCTTGATAACATGCGGAGTGAAATAAGTGAATCAGAAAAAAACAAGAACTGCAGGATTCCATACATTGGTGGGACATAAAAGTGAGACTAAGAGACATGGACAGGAGTGGGGTGGTTACGGGGGGTGAGGGGAGGGTAGGAGGGGGAGGGGGAGGGAAGGAGGGGGAGGGGTACAAAGAAAACTGGATAGAGGGTGACGGAGGACGATCTCTCTTTGGGTGATGGGTATGCAACAGAACTAAACGACAAGATAACCTGGAAATGTTTTCTTTGAATATATGTACCCTGATTTATTGATGTCACCCCATTAAAATAAAAAATTTATAAATAAATAAAAATAAAGGTAATGGGAAATGAAGTGCAATGGAACGGATAGCAAGAGAGCCTCGTGTGTGGATGTGGGGGGGTCTTTACCACAGGAGAGGGCTGTGCAAGTATATAATTTTACCTCATTTCCTATGTCATCCCAAAAAAGCCTGAAGAGAAAGGTTGTGGACGCTGGTGCCCATCTAAAGCCTGGCAGAAGCAAACTGCCTTCCCCGGGAGAATTCACCTGGAACTGAGTCTACAGAGACTTCCCACAGAAAAAGTTCCCAGGAAACTAGCCACTCACAGTTGAAAAGCACAATACAAAAGGAAATAATTGGAAGACATGGAATATAAAACAACTCTGTGATATTTAAAGAAATAAAATGTTTGAAAATAAGTAAGGAATAAGGGCTCAAAGAATGGCAAATACAAAGTCTAGAAATGAAAAAAAAAATTGAAAACAAAGTAATGAATTAAATGCAAGGCATAGCTGAAGGAAAAAATTGTGAACTGAAAGATATTTTTGAGGAAATTATTTTGCACGCAGACCAAAGAAAAATGAAAAATATGAAAAAGGGTAAGAACATGAATAGAAGGAGAAGATCTAGCACACTACTGAGTTCAAGAAGGAATCAAAATGTGAAGAAACATTCAAAAAGATGTTGGTTGAGATTTTCTTCCAAGGGGACCAGACTTACCAGATATAAAAAACAGCTGTTACACTCAGGATAGTGTGGTACAGTATGAATCAACAGAAAAACCAATAGAACACAAACAGCCCCTAAATAAGACCCGAACACATATGGAAATTTAGTAATTGATAAAGCAAACTCCTCAAATCACTTGAGATGGCCACTTGAAGTGGTTTTGAGTTACTTGGACAGCCCCTGAAATAACTGGACTCATACCTCATGCCATACACCTAAATGCAGTTGACTCAAAAGATATAAATGTAAAATCTGAAAGCAGGATTTTGAAAAGATGACAACAGTGGCATAGTTTCTGAATCAGAGTCCCTGAAAAAAGGAACTGAATTGAAGAACTCAAAAACCATGGACTTTTACAACAAGACTAGATGACAAGGAGTCCTGCAGCTCCCCTACAAGCTTTTAAACACAACCACAGATGGCTATTTACGTGACAGCATCTGGAAATAAAACAGAGGGAAGCAATGGAGCATCTGATGGACCTGAGGAAAGGAGAACCCCAAACAGCCAACAGATTTGTACCAGAAAGTACTTGGGCCCATGGGCAAATCGCAGCTGGAAGTGGGGGGAGGTCTGCTACTCACACAGCACATTACCACACAGTGGCCATGGCGAGACCAAGGGGCTGGTAGGAGTGAGCCCCATGGACTCCTGAAACCCAGCTGCCAGGGCTCCTTTATGGAGCTCCTTCCCAGGTGGAGTCCCACAGGCAGGACAAGAGAGAACCTGGAGAGCCAGGCGTGGGGTGGAGCAGCACCGGGCAGGGCGGGGACTGGAGCCAGGCATGGGGTGGAGCAGCACCGGGCAGGGCGGGGCCTGCAGCCAGGCGTGGAGTGGAGCAGCACCGGGCAGGGTGGGCCTGGAGCCAGGTGTGGGGTGGAGCAGCACCAGGCAGGGCGGGGTCTGGAGCCAGGCGTGGAGTGGAGCAGGGCGGGCCTGGAGAGCCAGGCGTGGGGTGGAGCAGGGCGGGCCTGGAGAGCCAGGCGTGGGGTGGATCAGGGCGGGCCTGGAGAGCCAGGCGTGGGGTGGAGCAGCACCGGGCAGGGTGGGAACAAGATGCAAAGGAACCGAAGGGTCAGACAGAAGTGGGAAAGCTGTACAGCCAAAGATGGGCCAACTTCAAAAAGGGTAATAAATGCAGTTGGGTAAAAACCCATTACATATGTTTAAATGCGTAAGTTTATATTTTTTAAATCATGATCAGATAACAGGAAATAGTCCGTTATAAAAACTGGTAAATAAACAAGCATTTGTGCTGTTCATACTAAGTGAAAAAATCCACTGACTTGTCTGTTTACAGAAATACTCCAATTAACAAATGAAACAGAAAAGGCTGACTCAGAATAACCGCAGTGAATAAAGACATCGAGCATCAGTGCTGCTGACATTACAAAAAGAAAGAAGGCCTCCTGATGAAAGAACACACCACTGTCCACCAGTAAAGGGCACCAGGAATATATAATCAGTACTATCCAGGTTGCGGGAAACTTCAAGTCAACTGGCTTTGGCTCTTTGACTACAAAGAAAAAAAAAAAGGGAATGGAGGGGGAATCGTCGGTTAAAGGATAAACTGAATTTAGGAAAATAGGCAAGACTAAACTGTGCAGTCCAGGGATGCCTACTGGGGTGATAACCTCATAAAGAAATGTGAGAGCCTGACCTGGTGGTGGCGCAGTGGATAGAGCATCGGACTGGGATGCGGAAGGAGCCAGGTTCGAGACCCCGAGGTCGCCAGCTTGAGTGTGGGCTCATCTGGTTTGAGCGAGGCTCACCAGCTTGGACCCAAGGTCGCTGGCTCCAGCAAGGGGTTGCTCAGCCTGCTGAAGGCCCGCGGTCAAGGCACATATGAGAAAGCAATCAATGAACAACTAAGGTGTTGCAACGCGCAATGAAAAACTAATGATTGATGCTTCTCATCTCTCTCTGTTACTGTCTGTCTGTCCCTGTCTATCCCTCTCTCTGACTCACTCTCTGTCTCTGTAAAAAATAAATAAATAAAATTAAAAAAAAAAAGAAATGTGAGAAAACGCCTACTAGAATGGTCAGGAGAGGGGTTACTACTGTGGGGAGGCAAGGGACTGGGACAAGGACAGGGACGCGGTCTCTGGAGGGCTGGCCAACTTCTATTTCTTGACTGGGTGTGGGGCGAGTTGACAAGGTGTTCACCTTCTAATCATGTTTTGTGTGTTTCTTCTGAATCTGTGTTTTATTTCATAACAGAAGAAAATTTTCTAAGTATACTGAATGAAAACATGGCTGAATTCCTTCCAACTCTAGATGGGACACCTTTCTAATGGACTCACTATTCAGATGCAATAAAAGATATAAAAATGTGTAAAACTTCTGCATGGCAACATTGCCATTGGCAAAATCAAGACGCACTGGGAGAAAGTATTTGCAACTTAACATCAAAGATAAGGAGCAATCTCTCTAGCATATCAATAGCTCTTAAAAACTGAGGATTAAAACACCGAGGATCTGAAAGAAAAAATAAAATTTGAAAGGAAAATCAGTGATACTAAAACCAACCAGTATGTGTCTGAGTGTGTGAGTGTACACATGTGAAGGGTGACATGATCAGAAAAGTCACCATTAGACAAGGGTTTACAATGGATGGTAAAAAGCCACACCATTTCAAAGCACCCCACTACAGGGATGAGATGAGGACTGATGGCGTAGTTAACAGTGCCTTATGACATATATGAAAGTTATTAAGAGGGTGGGTCCTAAGCATTCTCATCACAAGGAAAAATAATCTACTTTTGTGTGCCTAATATGATAAATTTTAACTTACTGTGTTAATCATTTTATGAGATACTTAAGTCAAACCATTATGCTATACAACCGCAATGTATACAGTGGTGTATGTCAACTATATCTTAATAAAAATGGAAAAAATGCATCCCATTCAAGATGACATATTAATTATATGGGAAAATGGATTTCTGCAAGGGAGAGACCTGGTGGGCACGGCCTTACCCGAGCCATCTACCTGCCCTTACATGCCTCCTGGTGCGAAGCAAGGGGAATGCACTGGAGCTACCAGATGTCTACCCTGAATCCAGTTGCAACGAAACAGACAAATCCAGAATCTAATACAAAATTCAAAATCATAAACAGTACAAAGTGCTATTATAAAAAGCTGCCTGGAAGCTCTGTGTATATATTAGGGCTTTTTTATTGGTGTGGTAGAGTGATCACATGGTGACCTGGCCATTCTGTTGGGAAATCCCTAAAGATCACTGAAGACAAATCCTCCAGCTGACTCCTGAGGGCTTGAGCCCCACGCACATGCAGACTAATTTACCTGGGCTCCTTAACCTGCACCTCCCACCACTGTCCCTACATGCAAATGCTTCTGAAGAAAAGAAAGTCTTCAAATGATGGACCACTCACAAAACTACTCTCAGGATCATTGTACAGTCACTCCAAAAGCGAAGGACCGCAGAGCAGACCCTCACAACCACACCGGGATGAGGCGAGCCCACCACCCACCACTGCTTACCATTCGCGATTTTGTCGTTGCCTGCAAGGGCTGCCTGCTTGTCTGTTTCAGACTCGGCCTCATTTTCATCCACGTTGTAGTCATCATCTCCTCCCATTTTTTGCTGGTTTCTCCCTGTAAAATTAGCACATAAACTACATCATTTCTCACTTGATGCCCTAGAAACACCAGAGCCCAGATACTGGGGTAGTTATCCCACTCAGATCTTCTTGCTGCATCTCAGGAAGTGACAGGGACTCGTGCTGCTGCCAGCACAGGTCTGTGGCAGGTTCTCTATTGCATTATGTCCACTTTGATTCTGAGTCTACATCAAATGGGGTGACTGCCTAGCTAGCTGAACCCAAATCCCAGTTTCTTTTTTTTTTGTATTTTTCTGAAGCTGGAAACGGGGAGAGAGTCAGACAGACTCCCGCATGCGCCCGACTGAGATCCACCTGGCACGCCCACCAGGGGCGACACTGCCCACCAGGGGGCGATGCTCTGCCCCTCCGAGGCGTCGCTCTGCCGCGACCAGAGCCACCCTAGCGCCTGGGGCAGAGGCCAAGGAGCCATCCCCAGCGCCTGGGCCATCTTTGCTCCAATGGAGCCTTGGGTGCGGGAGGGGAAGAGAGAGACAGAGAGGAAGGGGGGGGTGGAGAAGCAAATGGGCGCTTCTCCTATGTGCCCTGGCCGAGAATCGAACCCAAGTCCCCCACACGCCAGGCCGACGCTCTACCGCTGAGCCAACCGGCCAGGGCCCAAATCCCAGTTTCTTAAAGAGAAAACCAACTTGAGGTTACAGGAAGGCTACCACTGTTTTTAGAAACAACAGGTGTCTAGTTAATGACAGCATCGCCTTAGAAAAGATTCATTGTTCCAAAAAAAATGTCTGTTGTGAGCCAAAGGATGAAATTCTCCATCATACTCTCAGAACCAGATCATTCAGCCTGGGAGAGAACAGCAACCAGAGGAAAGCAGGACAAAATGCATCCGATGGATACAGCCATAGGGCTGAAGTAAATGTTATATACGTACCTAGGTATGGAGACAAAGGCATTTTTTTAAACTTGCCTGGGAAAGTCAGCTCTGGTTCTATTTCTTTGCCCTCACTGCCTGAAGTGGAAGCACGCACAGGCCTGAGTGCCTCATGGCCTTATTCTGCCCAGTGAATCACGGCAACTGCGCCCGGAACAAGGTGCGTTCCCACACCCAGCAGCGCTGTGGGCCCCCTAGTGGTGGCTGTGACACTTGGGGACCAGCTGCTGGGTGGTCCGAAAGCTGAATGCCACATCAGCTACCCGAGTTTCTTTTCTTTTTTTCCAATTCCTGAACTGAGAACTTGTGAAAACATGTTCTGCAGAAAGAGACACTTGAATGAAAACGATTTAAATGGAGTCAGGATAACTTCTGCAAATACGCGCACTCCCCAAATCTTTGTTACTGGGTCGTTTAGGAGCACAGGTGTCTTCTAGTACGTGCTCCTGGCTCAGATGGGATTGGAATTTCTCACATCTTTAAAAAGAAAAATACACCTGACCTGTGGTGGCGCAGTGGATAAAGTGTCAACCTGGAAACGCTGAGGTTGCCGGTTCAAAACCCTGGGCTTGCCTGGTCAAGGCACATATGGGAGTTGATGCTTCCTGCTCCTCCCCCTTCTCTCTCTCTCTCTCTCTCTCTCTCTCTCCCCTCTCTATAATGAATAAATAAAATCTTTAAAAATATATATATATATTCTCCTAAAAAGAAAAATACATCCCAGAATATCCTTATGATCTTAGTTTCCCACACTTTGAGAGAAAAGTCAACCAAACCAGAAAGGTGGGATTCACACTCCCCTTTCCACAAATTAACCCTCCCTTCCTGCCTCACCAGGTGCTGACCGGTGATTGCGTGCGGGAGCCCAGAGACAAAACAGGGCCTGCGGCGGGCCTGCCAGGGGCCTGCTTCCACCCACGCTCAGCCCCCACCAACTCTTCCACTTGAAAAGCCCCCTTGTTCCCTGGGAATGTTATTTCTGAAAACTGCAGTGCCAGGAAGTACACCGCTCTTCCCTCCTGCCTCCTACTTGATATCAGATACTGAATACACAAAAAGAAACACCAGACTGTGAACTGCTACTTAGCAAACTGCGTGGGGACCCTCCCAGTGTCAGCAAGGAGGCTGGAACCGCAGGGAGCACCGAGCACAGAGCCGCCCACCTTCCTCGCTGGCACCCTGCTCCTCCTCCTGCCCATCCCGGACCACCAGCTGGTCCCGCTCAGGCTCCTCCGCCTCCTCCGCGTTCTCCTGGCTCAGCAGCAGCGCCGTGGGCGCCCGGGGGGTCGGGCCGGCGTCTCCGGTGTCCCTCGCTCCTCCTCCGCCCGCACGGACGTCTTCCTCCATGGCCCGCTCCGGCTCCGGCCGCGGCGGCAGCCCCAGGCTGTCCCTCCGAAGCTCCTCCTCACTGACGACCCGAATGTCATTGGTTTCCTCTGTTCATAGAACATTGTTAGCTGTAACCTCACCGGTACTTAATTTCACTCAAACTGAAACCGGCAGACCACTCAGCCCCAGAGCACCCCGGGCCTGTGGACGGGCGGGGCAGCCGGCAATCCCCCAGTGGCCTCGGCAGAAGACCCCCGTACGCCCTATGCCTGGGGCTCATCTTCAGAACCATGAGGAACAGAAAAGCGGTTTCGAAAAAAACTTTCTGGAGTAAATCATCTTGATGACAGCGATCACCTACAGTGGAGGAAGGGTTACTGCTGAGGGGGCCTGAACGTCGCATGTCCGAGGCCAGTAGGTGGGAGCCACTGCCGGTGCCGAGCACTCAGCTCCCGTCCTTGGCCCCGCGGCACCACAACCCCCCGAGGAGAAGCGCAGCCTGGGCCTTTCTTTTCACAGCTGCCCCAGAGCAAGGCACTCTGCACAGGAGGAGACAGCGGGACAGAGACGCCTGCAGCCCCCCCACGTGCCCAGAGACACCTGCACCTTCGCCGCCCCACCACTGAGCTCGCTGGCACACCACTCCGCTCTCAGAGTATTTGCTCAGAGTGGAGGGCTTAAACCTCCACTACGTTTTTCATTTGAAGGGGGCTCTGAAGAGCGTTTAAACACGTAATCACCAAGCTTCACTTACCTTTCTCACCCTCTCTCCTCAAATCCGAGGCCACCTCAGAACTGGGGGCTGGCGTCTGGGGCTCGCGGCGGCTGGGCATATTTCCTTTGGCTTGGGGCCCCTCTGCCTGGGACAGAACTGCCTCCTGCAACCTTGTCTGAGGTTCACTGGGAGCCTGGAGCTGAAAAAGGAGCACAGGACAGCCAGGGCAGGGGCCCCATGACTAGAAACCTTGTAACAACCCGAGCTGCGCAACAGACCGCCATGTCCTTCTGACAAATGAGAAGAGTGGGACCCTGAGACGGCCCCAACTGTGCCCTATCACCTGTCATAAATCAGAAGACCTGAGGTGGAGTCAAGAGCTCTCAGGAAGCACTTTCAATAATAGATTAACAAGTAGGCAGAAAATCACCAAGGAAAAAGAAGACTTGGGCAACATTAGAAACAGGACAGGACAGACATCGATAAAACCCTCAACCCAAGAGCAAAATACACATCTTCTCAAGTGTGCTCTGAATATTATCCAGAATAGACAGATGTCAGGCCACAGAACAAAAGCTCAACAAATTTAAAGTGACTAAAATCATACAAAATGTGTTTTCAAATTACAGTGGAATTAAATATGAATCACAGCAGAATGAAATTTGAGAAATTCACAAATACGTGGAACTTGGGTAACACATATTCCTAAATAACATAGCAGCATTGTTCATAACAGCCCAAAACTGGGAATAACCCGAATAACTATCAACTGACAAGTGAATAAAGAAAAGTGGTACAAGCCCTGGCTGGTTGGCCCAGTGGTAGAGCGTCAGCCTGGCGTGCAGAAGTCCCGGGTTCGATTCCCGGCCAGGACACACAGGAGAGGCACCCATCTGCTTCTCCACCCCTCCCCCTCTCCTTCCTCTCTGTCTCTCTCTTCCCCTCCCGCAGTGAGGCTCCACTAGAGCAAAGATGGCCCGGGCGCTGGGGATGGCTCCTTGGCCTCTGCCCCAGGCGCTAGAGTGGCTCTGGTTGCGACAGAGCGACGCCCCGGAGGGGCAGAGCATCGCCCCCTGGTGGGCGTGCCGGGTGGATCCCGGTCAGGGCCATGCGGGAGTCTGTCTGACTGTCTATCCCCGTTTCCAGCTTCAGAAAAATACAAAAAAAAAAAAAAAAAAGAAAAGTGGTACAGTCATACAACGGGATATTATTCAGCCACAAATAAATAAATAAAGCTACAACATGGATGAGCCTTGAATGCATTATGCTAAGTGAAAGAAGTCAGACACAAACGGTCACACACTGTTTGATTTCACTGACATGAAACACCTAGATCAGGCAACTCGAGAGAGAGAAAATGAACTGGTGGCTGTCTGGGTATCCGGGGGTGTGGGGTAGATGAGGGATTTCTTTGGGGATCATGAAAATGTTCTAAAATTGACTGTGATTGATTGTTCCACAACTTTGTGAACATACTAAAAACCAATAAAATGCAAAATACTACATGGGTATATAAACTGTATTTCAATAAAGGGGCTATATTTAAAAACAAAAATGAAGATGTCCCCAGAAACAGTTTCACGGGCTGTGCTTTAGCCAGGAGGCGGCCTGACTGGGCCTGGGCCCTGACCAGCTCCACCACCAACCAGGCACTGTGACCGTGGCCATAGGATTCAACCATCCTCACAGGCCCCCGTAACCTCAAAACAGGAAAACAAGAGCACCTCTCCCCAAGGTGGCTGTGAGCTTTTAAAAAGTCATCCTGGTGAGCCCTGGCCGGTTGGCTCAGCGGTAGAGCGTCGGCCTGGCATGCGGGGGACCCGGGTTCGATTCCTGGCCAGGGCACATAGGAGAGGCGCCCATTTGCTTCTCCACCCCCTCTCCTTCCTCTCTGTCTCTCTCTTCCCCTCCTGCAGCCAAGGCTCCATTGGAGCAAAGATGGCCCGGGCGCTGGGGATGGCTCCTTGGCCTCTGCCCCAGGCGCTAGAGTGGCTCTGGTCACGGCAGAGCGATGCCCCGGAGGGGCAGAGCATCGCCCCCTGGTGGGCAGAGCGTTGCCCCTGGTGGGCGTGCCGGGTGGATCCCGGTCGGGCGCATGCGGGAGTCTGTCTGACTGTCTCTCCCCGTTTCCAGCTTCAGAAAAGTACAAAAAAAAAAAAAAAAAAGTCATCCTGGCAAAGCCTGGGGCGTGGGGACTGAGCCCGGACCTGGCAGACCCAGTCAGGGTCCCAGCATCCCAGGACCAGCCTGCTGTGTCTCAGGAAAGCAAACCGGCCAGGGAGAGCGGAAAACAGGGCAAGCCAGGCAGCAAAGACGGGAACACGACGCCTGACGAGGGGGTGCGAGCAGCTTCGGGACTCCTCGGCAGAGAAACCCAGCGTTACCTGCTGGCCGCGTTCCTTTTTCTCACTCGGGTCTCTGGGAGCCGCAGCCTCGCTCCCCCTCCGGGTCACCTCTTCTATCCGCTCCTCGCACTGCTCCTTCACCTCTCTCATCTGGCTGATGCACTGGCTCCTGGGGCGACAGGGGAAGGACAGTTCCACAGGAGTGCCTAGGCACCAGTGTGTCCCTGCTGGGACTGTGAAACCCACCCCAGGAGAGAAACGGCGCGTCCTTTTCCTGTTCTGGGCACTTTACCTAAAGACAACACGTGGCCCTGGCCGGTTGGCTCAGCGGTAGAGCGACGGCCTGGCGTGCAGGGGACCCGGGTTCGATTCCCGGCCAGGGCACATAGGAGAAGCGCCCATTTGCTTCTCCACCCCCCCCCTTCCTTTCTGTCTCTCTCTTCCCCTCCTGCAGCCAAGGCTCCATTGGAGCAAAGATGGCCCGGGCGCTGGGGATGGCTCCTTTGCCTCTGCCCCAGGCGCTAGAGTGGCTCTGGTCGCAACATGGCGACGCCCAGGATGGGCAGAGCATCGCCCCCTGGTGGGCAGAGCGTCGCCCCTGGTGGGCGTGCCGGGTGGATCCCGGTCGGGCGCATGCGGGAGTCTGTCTGACTGTCTCTCCCCGTTTCCAGCTTCAGAAAAATACAATAAATAAATAAATAAATAAATAAAGACAACACGTAAGGCAGGGCAACGAGCACTTTCGACTATTACCAGACAAGAAAAGTGTAGTTGATTGAAATTTACTAAGAATATGTCACCTTGTTCTAAACCAGGTAAACTTTATTGGCTAGAAAAAAGTAACTTAAAAAAAAATTTTTTTATTTATTGATTTTAGGGGGGGGGGAGAGCAAGAGCACATGACAAGAACATCCATCTGTTCCTGTATGTGCCGTGACGGGACTGAACTGGCAACCTCTGTACTTCCAGATGATACTCTAACCAACTGGCTATTCAGCCAGGGAAAAAAAATAACTTTAAAAAATGTCATCTGTGACCCTGACTGGTGGCTCAGTGGATAGAGCATCGGCTCAGCAAATGGACATCCCGGGTTCAACTCCCAGTCAAGGCACATAGGAAAAGTGACAATCTGCTTCTCTCCCCTCCCTCTCCCCCTTCTCTCCATCTTCTCCTCCCGCAGCCACTAGCTCGATTGGTTCAAGCTAGCCCCTGACACTGTGGATGGCTCTGTTAGAGCACATCGGCCTCAGGCACTAAAAACAGCTCAGTATTTGAGTACTGGCTTTATATGGGGTTGCTGGGTGGATCCATTATCGGGACAGACACAGGAGTCTGCCTTACTATCTCCCCTACTCTCACCTAAAAACAAAAACGTGTAATCTGTGATATAATGAAAAAAAAATTTTTTTTAAGTCTTTGTCCGCAGCTACTGGCACAGAGCTCCTAACATCCTTGGAATTTCCTGAGTAACAAGAGTGATGTCTGGTTTTCATACTGAAGCCCTATGGACCATACCTGAATTTATGCTAATACGCTGACTCACCGAGAGGAGCCTACAAAGCTCTAATCATGAACCAATCCTGGATTAGAGAGCTAGACCTTTCAGCCCCACCCCCATTCTCCAGGGAGAGGGAAGGGACTAGAGATTGAGTTCAATCGTGTAACTCATGACTTAATCAATCAACCATGTCTATGTAATGAAACTTAAGAGGAAAAGTCTGAAACATGCCTCTCGGCAATCTTCCCAGTGGGTGAATGTACGTTTGTATCAGAAAGTTGGCACCCCAGCTCCTGCACCGACCGGCCTTCAACACAGAACATTACCTTTAGCTGTTCCTGGGTACATCTTTTATAATAAAACTGTAATTGTAAGTCTAGAACGAACCTGAGGGGGTTGTGGGAAGCCCTGAATTTGTAGGTAGCCAGGCAGAAGTACAGGTGGCTTGGAGACACCCGGAACTTGTGGCTGGCATCTGTAATAGCGGAAAACTTCCGGGACTAAGTCCCTTAATCCATGGGGTGTGTGCTAACTCTGAGCAGTGTGAAAACTGAATTGAATTTCTGCTTCCAGGAAGATGGAACAGAGAGATTTTTCTCTATTCCTCCACTAAGCACAACTAGAAACGCTGGACATTATATTTTAAACAAAGATAAAAGGACTCTGAAAGAGGGAGAGGAGAAGGCAAACCAGCTAGGGACCTGGGCCTAAAGAACAACACAGTGCTTTAGTCACGAGAGAGTACATGGGAAGCCACCATTCCTCCTTCCACTGGCAGTGACGAGGTCCCCTCCCTCTCCAACGGGGGCACCAAGGAAGAGTCAGGACTCTCACCACTGCCCAGAGGCTCCAACCAAAGAACCAGGAAGATCTCAAATTGACTGAAAAGAGACAATCCATAGATACCCCACTGACATGAGAGAAAAGTTAAAATAATCTGACAAAGGTTTTAAGGCAAGTACAAAAAACTATTTCAAGGAGTGTTTAAAACATGCTTGAAGCAAATGAAAAAATAAATAGCTTCAGCAAAGAAACAGAAAATCTTAGGAAAAGAAATAGAAGATTTAAAGAGGAATCTAGTGGAAATAAAAGAATTTGAAAATGCATTAACGAAAATCTAAAAACTCTGTGGAGAAAAAAAAATCAGTGAACTAGAAGATAGAACAGTAGATATTACATAATCTGAACAGAGATAAAAACTAATGGTGGGAATTAAATAGCAAAACACAACAAGAAGAAAACACAGCTTCAACCTGTGTGACTCTAAAGATCTAAGATTCATGTCATCAGACTCTGGGGGGAGATTTCCCAGCTAGGCTCATACAACTAATCATTGTTATGCCCACCCCCAATAGATGACTGTTCTTCACTCACCCCCTGACAACATGATACTGTCCGCTTGCCCAGACAGATCACCCCGAGCGCCCCTGGTTCTCTCTCTTTTCTAGAAAAAGTCCCAATCTCCTCCTCTACTTCCCATTCTTTAAGACTCAATTCTACATGGCCTTTGCTAAGAAGTAATTTTAGGGCTTTAGACAAACATTCATGAAAATGATGTAGTGTGATTAAGAAACAATATCTTAAAAAAATAAAAAAAAAGGAAAGACAATATCTAAAGGCACTTCTAAAAAGTGGCTAAGTTAGCATCAGGTTTGGCTGAGTAAAACAGAAAGGCCAAAAGATAGTAGCTTATTTTTTTCCTCCTATAAAAGAAGTCTGGACACATGAGGTTCAGGGCCATTATGAGAGCTCTGGGTTGTTAAAAATCCAGGCTTCTCTTTCCGTCTCAATGTGCTTAGCACTGGTTTCTGTCCACGTGAACACTCATGGTCCAGGACGGCTGACAGTGGCTGGCCTCTGGGGGAGGCCCGGCAGCAGAAGGAAGGAAGAGAAAAGGTCAAGGACAGGGATGTGCCAGTGGACTGTCCTCAAAGCTTTCCTGGAAGTCCCACCCCATAATTTCCTTTTTCCACCAGCAAGAACTTAGTCGCTTGACCATATCTAACTTCAAAGAAAGATTAGAAATGTTTTATTTTTATTGGGGGGGGGAATGAATTGATTTGGATAAGCACTGGACAGTCTTTGCTATACACAGTTTCAAAAGTGTTTGAGCCACAAAAATTGATAAAGTAACTGAACAGGAGCCTAGTGCACAGAGAACAAAAAGAGAGACATCTGTGTACTGAAAGAACCAGACAGGTCTGATTTATTTACCCAGCAATTTCACAGGAGCTGAGGATTAGCAAAGGAGCAGGTGCAGGGCTGTGCCTGGACCTTGAAACCCACAAAAGGGAAATAGGTACTGTTTCCGCCTGCTCTCAGCCTTGCCAAAATCAAGTACAAAGAGACTCTATCTCTCAGCCTTGCAGAGTAAGGGCAGCTCTCCACACTCCAGCTCGACAGCAAGAAGTGAACAACCTCAGAAAGAGGCTCAAACTCTGAGACACAGGTCAGACAGACCATGGCAGTGTTACCTCTCGGAGCCTCCAGCTGGCTTTTTCTTACACGTATGCAGTGAATATCCAGGCATTAGCTGGAGCTCAAATACAGAGACATACAAGACTTGGCCACTGGAGATCATCCTAACTGGTACAATTGACGGTCGAAGACTATGAACGGAATGTGCTCGGTATAGGAACCTACCCAGGCAGACAACCTGATTATCCAGGATGCTGATGTCAGTGTATTATTAATGACATTCCACCAACTCCACTTTCTCAGACACGGAGATGAGATGGCAGGCACTTCCTCTCATGCACCAACGCTAGGTGCTCTGGGGAGAGAATGCAAGGCTGTCTGGGTCAACAACAGTGACCTCTGAGGGATGTCTACCACAGGGTAGTGGGAAGAAGTGGGGACATGTGCTGACTCTGATAGCTGACGAAAGAACACTAACTTGCTCATCAGGACACCTGGCCTTTCCGCCAGCTTCTTCACCCTCAACATTGCCTTTTATAAAATGTTTAGACCAGAGAGGGTGTTTTAATGGAAGATGGGCAAATTTATAAATGGACATACACACCAAGTTGTGCATTCAATTTGTGGGTCCCTGATGCACAACTTTGTGTGTATGTCCATTTATACATTTGCTAACAAGGTGTTCAAACCTTTTATTAGATCCCTACAAAGGGTCTATAATCCAAAGGATATTACAAACAACTTTTTCAGGCTTTGAACATTCTATGAACACCAATCATCCCTGGGAAACATCTTGTATCTGGTTCAGGGCTTTGGACACAACTAATGAAACAGACGTGCTCAGCCAGAGTGCTCCATCTATCAGCCTCCGAGAGAAACAGTGGACCCCGCACACGCGGTCAACGCAGATCGTCCTGCTCACTGCTGTCTGAATGCTCCTATCCGGGAACAGAGCTGCTGTCACTGCACCCTGGCTGACTTACAGCTAAAGTCTTCTGGGTCACACACATCAAGTGAAGCTATTCATGGCCTACTGCATTTCAGTCAATAGAAGGGAAATACATGGCTGGAGGTGTTTTTTAAGGATGATTAATAAGATTAGGGCACCTCATTTTTGTCTGAAAGTTTTCATTGATTACCAGCCTAGTTCAGGGCTTCTCAGTTCAGCACTTTGTATTTGGGGGCAGATAAAGCCTTGTTGTGGGAGGAGCCCTGTGCTTCTCTACCCCCTCGATGCTATGGCACCCTCTTCCAAGTTGTGACAACCGAAAAAATGTCTGCCAAAGTCTCTTTGGGGCAAAATGCCACCCATTGAGTGCACTGGCCTAGCTGAATAAGGCTTGGTAGGCATATTTTCCTTACTGTTTCCTTTGCATTGACTGCGCATGTCCTTTCCATATTCATGTACTTGGGGGTTCCTGGTATGAGTTGTATTTAGTTTCAGAGAGGTCAGGAAGATATTACAATGAGTGGACAGTATTTTGGAAGGCATCAGAACGCCTGCAAGGGCAACAGGAGTGAGGATACTTACTCTCAACACTGCTGGTGGCCGTGCAGATGGCCAAAACCTCAGAGAAGGCAATTGGGCAATTCATACTAAATGACACACTAAACCTTGAGCTAAGTCTTTTTCAGAAGAAAATAATCTAAAATAATAATTTATAAAAGGTATAGGCATTGATATTAAGCCAGTTATAATAACCAAAACTTAGAAGTTACCTCAATATCCATCAAACAGGGACGTGGTGAATTAAATTTGATGCCTCCGTAGTATGGAATATTCCAGCCATTTTTAACGATGAAACACTTTGGAACAATATGCAATTCTAGATATACATAATGCAAGTAAAAAATGATTTAAAATTTTAATGATGACTATAAGTATGCAAAAAAAGCTGTGTGAACTTGGGCACAAACTAAAGTCAATGAGAAGAGGGTTGGGTCGCAGGTAGCTGGAGAGCTCTGCTTGTGCCTGAGTTACATTGTTTTCATGAGGGAAAAAAGGAAAAAAATTCACCCATTACAACTTCCTTCTCTACCCTCTAAATTGTCTTTTTACTATCTTACTGAATGGGTGTAGCTAACTTTTAAAAAGTTTATTGCTTTGTTTCGATCATAAAAGTCCTCCAATAAATAAAACTGTAGTTTTTGTATATAACTGCAGTTACCAACTTAAAACAGATGTCATAGCTATAAGCCAGAGGTCTAATGTACAGCATGCTGACTACAGTTAATAATGTCATGTATACCTGGAATTCACTAAGAGAGTAGCTTAAGTGTTCTCACTATACACACACACAAAACGGTAAATATGTGTCGTGAGAGTACGGCTGACTAGTTAGCTTAACAGGGGCAGTGTTCTACAATGTATATCAAAACGGTACATTTTACACTTTCAATATACAGATCTGTCAATCACGCCTTAATAAAGCTGGAAAAATAAAAGTACTCCATTCTCATTGCAGAAATTTGGAAAGACACTTAAAAAAAATCTCAAGAACACAAAAGCAATATGTCATATTGACACTATGCCAACAGGCCTCTCAGTCTAGGAGTTGGACTTAG
Organism: Saccopteryx leptura; assembly: GCF_036850995.1. NCBI lineage: Eukaryota > Metazoa > Chordata > Mammalia > Chiroptera > Emballonuridae > Saccopteryx > Saccopteryx leptura. The sequence continues at coordinate 42,088,178 of NC_089504.1, read as the reverse complement.
GTTGCATGGGAACACTTCTGGGACCCATGAAAGGCTTTAGATGTACTGACTTAACCAGTTCACCTGTGTTTTATAGAGTTTGAAGTTATATTAGGTTTTAAAGTAGATATAGTAAGTCATTTCCTGCTAAAGAGAACTGTCCTCTTATTTATCTTGTATTATGAGCCCACTGTCTAACACTTCCCCACGACTTTCTGAAACACTAACACTTAAAATATAAAATGCATGACTTCTGAAGGGCCTGGCTCCTGGAGGGGACTGGACCGTTCCCACCGAGCCCTGTATGCTCTCTGACAGGAAGGCCGAGTGGGTATGAGGCTGCACGTGGCCTGCTGCCCTGGGCCTGAACCTCAGCAGCACCCGAGGGCCTGCACGCGCTGCTGTCACACTTACAGGTCGTAGGAGAACTTCCTCTCCAGGTGGGTCTGGTTCTTCTGAAACTGGAGGACATCCTGCTGCAGCTTGCTGTAGCTCTTCTGCAGGGCCTTCAGCTGGTCTAGCCAAGAGGGGGGCAGGAGGTCACACAGGGCACCAGGGTGGCCACCAGGCAGCAGCAGACGCACCCCAACCACACCCAGAACACAACGGGCAGGGGCACACAGAGAACCAGGAGGGAAGGAGGAAGGGAAGGGGAAGGCAGGAGGACACAGTCCCCTCCCAGCACTCAGGACACCCAGCCACCAAAGCAGCCTTGCACAATCTACGGTCCCACAGGAACCTGGACCTTGCTTCTTTCCCAAACCTCTCTTCTCTCTCCAATCTCCTTTTGACCTCCAACCCTTAAAATGCTTGTTTCTTTTTCAGACATCATAAACCGAGCTGTCCCACAAGGCTGCACATGCCACCACATGCCGCACTGGTTTTGACACCTGTTCGGAGAAGCAGCCTCTCCTGCCGAGCACCCCCGGCCCCATCCCCATCCTTGGCTGCCAGCCCACCTGCCAGGATACTCCCCCTGCCATTTACGGACAGCCAAGCTGCTCTCTGAGGCCCCAAGTTCACGTAAGCACCTGACCCTCTCATCTGGGCAACTGTAGATTTCTTTGAGAAAATTCATTAGCCCCATCCCTGCTGCCTGGACGACTTGGCTTATAAAAGCAACATAGTAGGAAAAATAGAAATTAAGTAGGTATTTAGAAATCTGGCAAGAACTGCAAAAGAGAAAGGATGGAAAGCTTCAGAAACATCGAAAACAAATCTTGTAGCCTGACCAGGCAGTGGCGCAGTGGATAGAGCGTCGGACTGGGATGCAGAGGACCCAGGTTTGAGACCCCGAGGTCACCAGCTTGAGCGCGGGCTCATCTGGTTTGAGCAAAGCTCACCAGCTTGGACGCAAGGTCGCTGGCTCCAGCAAGGGGTTACTCAGTCTGCTGAAGACCCGTGGTCAAGTCACGTATGAGAAAGCAATCAATGAACAAAAAGCAAGGAAAAACTGATAATTGATGCTTCTCAACTCTCTCCATTCCTGTCTGTCTGTCCCTATCTATCCCTCTCTCTATCTCTGTAAAAAAACAAAAAACAAAAACACCTTTAAAAAAAAAAAGGAAAAGAAATCTAGCAAAAAACTCTATAGGAAAAAGCAGCAGCTGACAAAGGGCCAAGCTGGGGGTGGAAGGACAAGCTGGTGACACCAGACTGGGCAGATGGCAGCAGCAGGGCCCGGAACAGAGCCCTGTACAGACCTGGGCTCCCAAGGCTGTCCTACAACTCTAAACCTGCAAGGCTCTCCAGGGGAAGTAATGAGAGTGAAGGGCCCATGAACTGCTGCTGCACACAGCAACAAGCCTCCACGTCAGCAACCTTTGTGTGATGTCCTCAAAAACTCAAACCAGGGCGGCGTGGGGAGGAAACTGATCAGTGGGGGCCTGAGGTTGAGGCAGAGCCAGGGCATTGACCACAAAAGGCTGGGGGAACTTCCTGCAGTGACAGGCATGAGCTGTGTAGTGACTATGACTGGTGGCCTAGGGCAGTGGTCCCCAAACTTTTTTGGGCCACGGACTGGTTTAATGTCAGAAAATATTTTCACAGACAAGCCTTTAAGGTGGGACAGCCAAGACAAGCATCAAGAGTGAGTCTTAGCCCTGGCCGGTTGGCTCAGGGGTAGAGCGTCGGCCTGGCGTGCAGAAGTCCTAGGTTCGATTCCCGGCCAGGGCACACAGGAGAAGCGCCCATTTGCTTCTCCACCCCTCCCCCTCTCCTTCCTCTCTGTCTCTCTTTTCCCCTCCTGCAGCCGAGGCTCCATTGGAGCAGAGATGGCCCGGGCGCTGGGGATGGCTCCTTGGCCTCTGCCCCAGGCGCTAGAGTGGCTCTGGTCGCAACAGAGCGATGCCCCGGAGGGGCAGAGCATCGCCCCCTGATGGGCAGAGCGTCGCCCCTGGTTGGCGTGCCGGGTGGATCCCGGTCGGGCGCATGCGGGAGTCTGTCTGACTGTCTCTCCCCGTTTCCAGCTTCAGAAAAATACAAAAAAAAAAAAAGAGTGAATCTTAGACAAATGTTAACAGAGGGAATCTGGTCATTTTTAAAAAATAAAACATCGTTCAGACTTAAGTATACATAAAACGGAAATAATGTAAGTTATTTATTCTTTCTCTGCGGACCGGTACCAAATGGCCTATGGACCAGTACCGGTCCGTGGCCCGGGGGTTGGGGACCACTGGCCTAGGGGACTCTGCATTGGTCTAAATGTATATAGAAAGGCACATACAAAGGGTAAACTTTATTGTGTGTAAATTACTGTTCAATTTACAGTGCAGTGGATAGAGCGTCGATCTGGGATGCTGAGGACCCAGGTTTGAGATCCCAAGGTCGTCGGCTTGAACACTGGCTCATCTAGCTTGAGCGCAGGGTCACTGGCTTGAGTGCAGGGTAGGTGGCTTGAGCGCAGGATCACAGACAGGACCCCATGGTCACTGGCTTGAGTCCAAATGTCGCTGGCTTGAAGCCCAAGGTCACCAGCTTGAGCCCAAGGTTGCTAGCTTGAGCAAGGGGTCACTCGCTCTGCTGCAGCCTCCCTGGGTCAAGGCGCATATGAGAAGCAATCAATGAACAACTAAGGTGATACAACGAGTTAATGCTTCTCGTTCTCCCTTCCTGTCTGTCTTTCTCTCAACTAAATAAAAAATAAACCTAACCTTAAAAAAAAAGGATTCAAAATCAAACCAAGCATGGGGCAATGGAATACTATTCTGCAATAAAAAGGCATGAACTACTGTCATCTAAACTGTGTGGATGAGTTTTAAAGTATGCTCAGTGGAAGAAGCCAGAGAATGAAGGATATGTATGTCTGAGTCCATGTATATAAAACTGTAATAAATGCAAACTAGTCTAGAGACAGAAAGCAGATAAGATGCTAAATGGGAGGCCCTGGCCGGTTGGCTCAGTGGTAGAGCGTCAGCCTGGCGTGCAGGAGTCCTGGGTTCGATTCCCGGCCAGGGCACACAGGAGAAGCACCCATCTGCTTCTCCACCCCTCCCCCTCTCCTTCCTCTCTGTCTCTTTCTTCCCCTCCCGCAGCCGAGGCTCCATTGGAGTAAAGTTGGCCCGGGCGCTGAAGATGGCTCCCTGGCCTCTGCCTCAGGTGCTAGAATGGCCCTGGTTGCAACAGAGCAACGCCCCAGATGGGCAGAGCATCGCCCCCTGGTGGGCATGCGGGTGGATCCTGGTCGGGTGCATGTGGGAGTCTGTCTGACTGCCTCCCCGTTTCCAACTTCAGAAAAATACAAAAAAAAAAAAAAAAAAAAAAGATGCTAACTGGGGAGGAGTATCAAGGGCACAGAGAAACTTCTGGGAGTGATGGATACGTTCACTGTACTGATTTTGGTGGTAGTCTCTTGACATGTACACTAAGTCAAAGCTTGTCAAACTGTGCACTTTAAATATGTGTAGTTTACTGTATGTCGGTTATACCTAATTAAAGCTGTTTAAATATACTAAGTACAGTCATGCTCTGCATAATGTTTTGGTCAGTGACGGACCCCATACATGACAGTGATATACCATTTGTGTAATGTATAGCCTAGGTGTACAGTAGGCTATGCCATCTAGGTTTAGGTAAGTACACTCTATGCTGTTTGCACAATGACAGAATCACCTAATGACACATTTCTCAAAACCTATTCGTAGTTAAGCAGCACCTGACTGTACAGGAAATGTTGCAGACTATATTCTCTTCTTGAGGTTTAATCACGAACATCAGCAGATCTCAGGCTCTTAGAAGAGTCCAGCAACCAAGTAACCCATTTACCTTTGTGTAACCCTGCATCTCCCCTATTAATATCTTTACACTTCTAGACCAGCCCTGTCCAATTGAACTATGCATATATATCTTCCCCACAATGCAGACCACATACATATCATAGATAGGGGTGTGGGTATATAATTTTTTCAATGTATCAAAAATAAAGAGTATGAATTCTTCTGCACAGAACAGCTTGCAACATATTCAGTAATATTTTTAAAGGAAAACCTCTTTAAGGAAATATAGTTAGGCAGAAAGACTACTCAATCACTCATAACTACATCCATCATTAGATAAGAAAACCTAGAGCCGGACAAAAGAAAGGAGCCCCCTCCCCAGCAAAAGACCTGATGTCTGGTGTAAAAGAGGGGAGGGGGAGGGGAGAGAAGGGGAAGGGGAGAGAAGGGGGAGGGGAAGGGGGGAGGAGAGGTGGAGGGGAGGGGAGGGGAGGGAAGGGGCAGCTCACCTTGCAGGGTTCTGATGAGCCTCTCGCCTGTGGTGATATTATTCACTAAAACAGCCTGCAAGGAAGATAAACACAGAATGAAACACCCAGAAGCTAATGACTAAGAGGTCCACATGGGGAAAGAGGAAGGGGCAGCCCCTCCTCCACCCAAAGCAGGTGCCAGGAGGGAAGGCCTCTATGCAAGCAGCTGTCCCCTGGACTATGGGAGGGAGGGACGTTCAGAGCCTGAAAAAGAATGTGTGTGTTGCTTTCCAAACACCAGCCTGTCACAAAGGGGGAGCCAGGCCCCCAGCTCTACTTGAGCTCCAGCACAGGCTCCCACTACATGCAAGGGCCCGGCCCTGCCTGGCAGAATCGGCCCTGCCTGGCAGAATCGGCAACTCGGCCCTTCTCTGGGGGAGCCTGGGTACAGTCGCATCCTCCATCAGAAGTCACACTCTGAGTCCCAGGCTGGCTGACAGAGCACAGAGAAGGGGACTCGGTGACCACTCCACCAGCACAACCTCTGAGCCACTCTGACCTCTGGCCTCTCCCTTCTGTCCACAGAGTCCACAAGAGTGAGGAGTGGAGGGTTCACACCCCGTTAGTTACACAAAGTTGGGAATGCTGACAACACGGGGGAAAAAAAAGCAACAAGGAACTCAGGATAACAATGGAAAAAGGTAACATGCAAGAAAAGTGAGGGTGCAAGTCAGCATAGCGGCAGCCTGCGTGCGCTGGGGAACCAGTTTACACGGGTGCCCGCTGAGCGCTCCACACCCGCCTGCTCACTCACTCTTCAAACCAGCTGATGAGGTGGGCAGAGCATTATTCACCTTAGGGGGTAGGAAACTGAGGCACAGACTGCTCAGGAGGCTCAAGGCCACACGGCTCTCTCAACAGCAAACAGGCAAAGCCAAACCTGAGCTCCAGCAGGCCAGCTCCAGGAAGCAAGTTTTCATCACTACTTGCCACACTGGATCTAAACCCCGCGCGGGACACCAATCCAGTGGACTGCACCTAGCGGTAAGAGCAAATAAAAGCCCGAAGAAGACGGAACGAGGATATGAAGTATCAGAGGACATCACACTGGCAAGTGTTTTGTGAACACATGCACTGTGTCCTGGGCCACGATGGGAAAACTCCTCCCTGTGTGGTAGCCAACAAAGTCGATAAAATGCTGCATGCTGGACATGCCGCCCATGACTCGGGGACACATTCCTGTCCTGTTCCTTGTTAATGGTGACAATGACAAGCACACTGCCTCCCCCTCTGTGCCTCTGGTTCCTCCTGGACCTCTCTGCCCAGTTGTCACTCTTTCTTTGGCCTGGACAGTTTTCTGGGGTGTTTATGAATACAGGGGTGTGCTCCCAGAAATCAAATCTGGCCAAACAAATCTGTGTTGATTTTGGGAGAGCTGAGCACAGGAACATTTCCTGGAATAAGAGGAAAGAAGTCACAGTGCTAATACCTGTATAATTTAGCCCTCAGGGAGAGCTTACCAAGAGGGGTGTTTATAGATATTCTAAGCCAACAAAAAAGAAAAAAATATATATATAAGTATATATATATAAGTGTATATATATATGTATGTATGTATGTATATTTCCCCTCTACACCGTGGCAGAGAGAAGAGACCCTGCAGAGACAGGAGGTCTGCACAGCAGGGAATCAGACAGACACAGCTTGCAGAGGAATCAGACGGACGCAGCTTGCAGAGGAATCAGACGGACGCAGCTTGCCGAGGAATCAGACGGACGCAGCTTGCCGAGGAATCAGACGGACGCAGCTTGCCGAGGAATCAGACGGACGCAGCTTGCAGAGGAATCGGACACAGCTTGCCGAGGAATCAGACGGACGCAGCTGGCCGAGGAATCAGACGGACGCAGCTGGCAGAGAAATCAGACGGACGCAGCTGGCAGAGGAATCAGACGGACGCAGCTGGCAGAGGAATCAGACGGACGCAGCTGGCAGAGGAATCAGACGGACGCAGCTTGCAGAGGAATCGGACACAGCTTGCTGAGGAATCAGACGGACACAGCTTGCAGAGGAATCGGACACAGCTTGCTGAGGAATCAGACGGACACAGCTTGCAGAGGAATCGGACACAGCTTGCTGAGGAATCAGACGGACGCAGCTGGCAGAGGAATCAGACGGACGCAGCTTGCAGAGGAATCAGACGGACGCAGCTTGCAGAGGAATCAGACGGACGCAGCTTGCAGAGGAATCGGACACAGCTTGCTGAGGAATCAGACGGACGCAGCTGGCAGAGGAATCAGACGGACACAGCTGGCAGAGGAATCAGACGGACGCAGCTTGCAGACCTGCTACTCTTGAGAAAGGCTTGCACACATTCAATTAAAAAAGACAAAAGATGACCATATAATCCAGCGTTCTCACTTCTGGGTATATATCTGAAAGAACTCAAAGCCAGATCTTGAAGGAATATCTGCATCCCCATGTTTTTTTGTTTGTTTGTTTGTTTTATTTATTTTTTATTTATTTTTTTTACAGAGACAGAGAGTCAGAGAGAGGGATAGACAGGGACAGACAGACAGGAACGGAGAGAGACGAGAAGCATCAATCATTAGTTTTTCATTGCGCATTGCAACACCTTACTTGTTCATTGATTGCCCTCCCATATGTGCCTTGACTGCGGGCCTTCAGCAGACTAAGTAATCCCCTGCTGGAGCCAGTGACCTTGGGTTCAAGCTGGTGGGCTTTTGCTCAAACCAGATGAGCCCGCGCTCAAGCTGGCGACCTTGGGGTCTCGAACCTGGGTCCTCTGCATCCCAGTCCAACGCTCTATCCACTGCGCCACCGCCTGGTCAGGCTGCATCCCCATGTTTTATAGCAGCACTATTCACAAGAGCAAAGGCTGGAAGCAACCCAGCACCCCTCAATAATAAAACATGCACGCATAGACAAATATGCAGCCTTTTAAAAAGAGTGGCATGTGCTACAACATGGGTGAACCCTGCGGACATAATGCTAAGCAAAACAATCCAGTCATAAAAGGGCAAATACCGGAGGATTCTGCTTATATGAAGTATGTATTGAAAGCAGTCACAATCACAATAACAGAAAGTAGGAAGGTGGCTTGTTCCCAAGGGTTGGGGAAGGGAGGAAGGAATTAGGGTGAACAGGCACAGAGTCTCAGTGTTGCAAGATAAAAAGACTTCTAGAGATCTTTTGCATGAAAGCATGAACACTACTGAACTGCACACTTCAACTTCCACCTCACCTAGGTATCAAAGCTTCCTTCCCCGGAACATCAGAGCTGAAACAAACAGGAAAAGAAAAGGAACACTTAAACGATTATACACTGATTACATCTCAGAAAGTGTTGTTATCTCTTGGGTAAATCAATTCTAAATGATAGCAATATAAAAATTATGGCAATTTGACTTGTCCCTTCTCCACTCATTCCCCTTATCCCACTCCCAAAGCATTGATATTGGAGTTTGCAACTATATGGGGTTTAGGAAGGTTCAGAAATGGGGGCTTTCTGAGACATCAGTCTCCTGTGTGACTTTATTCTTCCCAAGAAAATACATTTTAGTTATCTTCCTCTACCTACATACTTATGCATGGAAAAATACAGTCTCCACTTAGTAAACAAGAAAAGGTTCATAAAATGCCATCAAGCTTTTATATATAGTTTTATTATTTATTGTAAATCTTGTTGAGTTGTTTTCAGAACAATAATGGAAATGCTTAATAGTTTTTTGGAAAGTTCAACAAAAAAAAAATATCTGCATTAAACAAAATTATTTTTAAATGAATGCTATAGTCTACTTTAAACAACCCGTTGTTCTTCCCATGTTGGTGCAGAGTGACTGGGGATGGGGGGGGGGGGGACACGCTGCACTTCCTGGTGTATGCGGACTGTCCCCGGGGACCACTGAGCAGGAGACAGGAGGCACAGCAAGTGCCACCATAATGTAACTGGACACTAAACTCAGAAGAACTCAAGATGAATCTTCCACATACAAATTCATTACAACTATTATATTGGGGAAAAACATATATTGGATCAAACTATTTCTGGATTAGATTCTTAGAAAAATAAGATCAACATTTCACAATAAATTTCCAAAGGAATAAATCTACAATAAATTATGTTCTGTAAGCTCAGTAAGGTGTAAAATGATTTTCAAAAGTAAATTTCGAAAGTACTAGCTTTTGAGAAGTTCACTGAAGTGTGACGCTGACCACATGCTCCTGGATTGAAACCACTGGGTTTGACGACCGCAAGCACCCCTTAATCCTCCAAATGCCTGCGACCCTGAGCTCCCAGAAGAAAGCCCAGCAGGGGAAGCTGTGTCCCTGGAGTGGGGCCAGGAGACGCACATTGATCCACAGCTCACTTGAGGGGATGGGGGAGCCAGGCCCACTGAGGAGCACAGCTGTCCACTCACCAAGGAGCTATTGAAGAGTCCAGAACTCAACAAGACTGCACAGTGTGTGCATCATGTGTCCAATGTGAGCCAGGCGTGGCGGCGCCGAGATGAACAGTCTACACCACTCCCCTCGGCCCACTGGTGGGCGGGGAGGTGGCCGGGGAGAATCCTCAACAAAAGGTGACTGGAGTGAGTGGAGAGGTATGCATGGGGCAGGTGACACCCAGAATCTCAGAGCTCTGGTGGCGGTAGAGAGAGACTGAGCCCCAACCCCCAGAGGAGGTGCTTAGAGAGAGAAAGACTGGACCTAAGCGTTAAACTGAAGATTTACTCTGGGGTTAAAGAAACCCAGGACACTAGAAAATGTGAGAACTTGCAATTCGGGTCATTCAAGATCCAGTAAATGGTAGGAGCACAGAAGTGAGTGAGTGTGTGTGTGTGTGTGTGTGAGAGAGTGTATGTGAGAGAGAGAAAGAGAGAGAGAGAGAGAGAGAGAGAGAGAGAGGGAGGGAGAGAGAATGAATCAGTGTAAGGATGTATGTTAAAGACATTATGCTAAGTGAAATAAGCCATTCACAATAGCACAAATGCTGTATGATTCCACTTATAAGAGGTACTGATAGTAGTCAAACCATAAAGAGAGAAAGTAGAATGGTGACTGAGAGGACATGGGAAACAGAGGAATGGAGAACTATTGTTTAAGGGGTTCAGAGTTTCAGATAGAGAAGATAAAGTTCTAGAGACAGATGATGGTGATGGTTGTATAACAATGTGAAAGTACTTAATGTAAATAAACATCACATTTAAAATGGTTAAAATGGTCATTGTTATATTACGTACATTTTACCGCAATAAAAAAAAATAGCAACCCCCCCACACACACACACACACACAAAGAATGTGTGTAGCGGTTAGTGAATTAATGTGTGAGGGCATGGATGGGGGTGGGCAAGTGTGAGAATGTGAGTGTGACGCTGCGATCAGGAGATGAGTGTGTGTGCAAGTGCACAGAGTCAGACATCAGAGCGAGCAGCAGAATCCCAGTCCGAGGGTTCCAGGTCCCTCGTGGGCAAGCGCTACTGGACAGGCAGGAAGGTCAGCTCGGGCTGTGAGTGCAGAGCGGTCGTGGAGTCTGAGTGGAAGGTTGAGGAGGAGATGACGCAGAACCCTATATGGAGCTTTAAAAAAAGAAACACCATCTATCCAGGAAAACGTGCAGGTACAGTTTCTCTACACACCCAAAATAGCTCCTGCCAGAAGGTCCTTGTGTTGTCACGCAGCACAGACAGCACCAGCAATCTGGAACATTCCTCGGCTCTTCCTGAACCAGCCAGGAAGCACCACCACGGCAGGGTGCGGACGGAGCTTACAGCTGCAGGTTCCAGCCTCTCCCAACCCCGCGAAGAAGACCTGGCTGGGCCCCTCTGCGGCTTCAGCTCCTTCCCTCCCAAAGGGAAACGCTAACAATGCCTCCGCCCTCACTCGTGGAAAGATCAAATCCCGACTTCCTGCAAAGAGGTGTACAGAGACACAGGGGATTAAAGAGAAAACGAGCCCTCAGCTGAGCATCTTCTTGATACGCCAAAGTTGTGGGTTTGATCCCCGGTCAGGGCACATGTAAGAATCAATCAGTAAATGCACAAAAAGTGGGGCAAGAAGTATGTTTCTCTCTCTCTCTCTCTCTCTCTCTCTCTGTCTCTGGCCTTTCCTCTCTAATAAAATTTAAAAATTAAATAAAGAGAAAACAAAAACTGAAGTCAGTGTACAAGTTACAAGGCTGCAGCCAGTGCTCCTAACAGACCCCCCCCCACGGTTCTTTCAGAGGAGAATCACGACCCCCTCACACACTTCTCACAACTCCCCCCACACACACTTCTCAGCACCCAAGGGAAAAGAAATGAAAAGGTGGCAAGGTCAAACTTCCTCTCTGTATTCCACCTCAAACACTTGTTCTGCGGGGCTGGGTGACGCCCGGTGACCAGAAGGGCGGAGCATCTGCGTGAGGAGAGCAGAGGGCCAGCACAGGGGCACACCCTAGGTGTCGGTTACACCTACAGCCGCGACACATGGAACGGCTCTCTCCAGTGAGGAGGGTGCCAAGTTCAAGAGCAAGTACTTCAGCAGTGTTTCCTCCTGTCTGTAGAACAAGACAGCAGTGCACACAAAGCACAGCCACATCTGCTCAACGGCTATCACCATGGGCGAGTCTCCCTGCAGGTCACACCCTCCACGTGGAGCTAATCCAAGGTGTACCATAAAACCAAATCAGTCTCTAATCCAGTAAGCTTTCCCCAGGTGTCCTCCTGAGATCCAGCGACAGACCCAGGCCCCTGCCCCTGGCAGGACGCACAGGGTGGGGAAGGGATGGAGAACAGCCTGCTGCGCTTTGGGGACAGTTGCAGAATGTGAAATAGTTTGTCGTTTTTTCTTAACGCATTCATTTTTTCAAATGTGGAGTTTAATTACAAAGCTGTCTTTGAAGGCGACATCCAATGGCAAATGAGAGAATTTACAATCTGAAAAGACTGAAAGTCTTCAGAAACCCACTTTTTTTAAAATGAAGAAACAGATTTTTGATGGATTTATTTCACCTGGTTTCTACTTTCCGGCTCTACCAGAGCTCTCCCCTCTCCTCTCCTCTTCACGGCGCACCTGTCACCAGGCCTGTTGATTCCTCCTGCCGGCTCTCTCTCCAATCTGCTCACTTTGCAGAATTTATTCTATTCTTACCTCAATTTGGCATATAATTTTTGCTTCAAATATTTCAAGAGCTGCCTGAGTGATCTGCCTCCTTTCATCCCTGCTCCCGGCCCCAAGGACACTCCCCAGGGGCAGGGCCTGCCTTTGAAACCTCCAGATCTGACAGACCTTCAACTCAAGCCCAAACTCCCCACGTGGCTTAAAAGACCCTGTGTGAAAGGGCCCCTGCGTCCCTCTGTCCTCCCTCTCTGCCCAACACCACCCTCACAACCAGCCTGCAGGTGCTGTTACTACCCCTGACACTCCAGAGGGACACATTCGCCTGGTCAGGTGAGACGCCTGTGGACAGCGCTCCTGGGACTCACACGGCACCCGGACACCCCCGCGGGCCGGCCTGCCCGGTGGAGGACGCAGACCGGCTCCTCTGGGACTGTGGCGCACTTTTAAACTGTGCCTTACTGAAGAGGCTTGAGAGTTCACGTGCATTTCCCAGACTCACTCCCAGTGCGGTTAGATCCGGTCAGATGCATTCACTTGAGATCGGAATGCTGAACAAAGTTAGGGGGTGGGAGGCCCCAAATGCAGCAAGGAGTGGCGGGGGGGCTGTCTCTGAGCAAAGGCTGCAGGGGCAGAGTCCCGGTTCAGCCTCTGGGACGGGCCCCAGGGGGGGTCCTGACATGGTGAGCCATCCCAGCGAGACTGCTCCTCCAGGTCCTTCCCATCGTTCCACTGGCACCTACTTCCCTGAACCAAATCTCTGCTTCAAACAGCTAGAGTGATTCCTCTGTCTATGACTGACCAACAGACTCATTTACTTACCACTCTCGGGGCCCTGTGGGAAATGCACAGGCAACAGACACAGCCTAGCCCACCACGGGCACTGGCCCAGTGCTGGGCAGGACACTGAACTGAACACAGAACATAATGGGAATAAAGACAGGAAAGCTTTTCTAGATCCCGTGATTCTTCATCAATCACAGGGGAAAAAAGGTGGTCAAAATATCAAACTGCCTTTATCTGCACAAGTCCACTCTGGTCGGTCCTTCAAAAAACAAAGCACCTCTCAGAAGAAAAGCACACGCTCTCAGGTGCACAAGAACAGCTGCCCAGAGAGGAGAAACCAGAGCACGGAGAGCTGTGTCCTGCCATGTGGGAGCACAGTGCTGGAGCCAGCAGCCCGGGCCTGGCCCCCTGGCCCCTCTGCAGGTCCCTGACGTCAGCAAGTGACCTCTCAGGATGCAGTTTCCACCTCCACCCCAGAGGTGCCACCTGTCTCCCAGTCAGGCACTTTGAGAAAGTAAATGTTCTTAACCAGGGATCCCCAAACTTTTTACACAGGGGGCCAGTTCACTGTCCCTCAGACCGTTGGAGGGCCGGACTATAAAAAAACTATGAACAAATCCCTATGCACACTGCATAGGGATTTTTAAAGTAAAAAAACAAAATGGGCCCTGGCCGGTTGGCTCAGTGGTAGAGCATTGGCCTGGCGTGCAGAAGTCCCGGGTTCGATTCCCGGCCAGGGCACACAGGAGAAGCGCCCATCTGCTTCTCCACCCTTCCCCTTCTCCTTCCTCTCTGTCTCTCTCTTCCTCTCCCGCAGCCGAGGCTCCATTGGAGCAAAGATGGCCGGGCGCTGAGGATGGCTTCATGGCCTCTGCCTCAGGCGCTAGAGTGGCTCTGGTCGCAACAGAGCGAAGCCCCAGATGGGCAGAGTATCGCCCCCTGGTGGGCATGCCGGGTGGATCCCAGTCAGGCGCATGCGGGAGTCTGTCTGACTGCCTCCCCGTTTCCAGCTTCAGAAAAATACCAAAAAAACAAACAAACAAACAAAAAAAAACGAGAACAAATACAATATTTAAAATAAAGAACAAGTAAATTTAAATCAACAAACTGACCCGTATTTCAATGGGAACTATGGGCCTGCTTTTGGCTAATGAGATGGTCAATGTCTGGTTCCATATTTGTCACTGCTAGCTGTAACAAATGATATGACAACGCTTCTGGAGCCATGAAGCGTGTGTCCCGCGTCACTGGAAGTAGTACTGTACGTGAGCGACACTGGAAGTAGTACTGTACGTGAGTGACACCGTGTTTGCGTCGCCGCCACATACAGTGCTCCTCAAAGAGGTGCCCCTTCCAGAAGTGTGGCGGGGGCCAGATAAATGGCCTGAAGGGGCCGCATGCAGCCCGCGGGCCGTAGTTTGAGGACCCCTGTCCTTAACATTAGTCATTTCTTTTCTAAGAGACAGAATCTTACAGAGAAAAACACTTGTAGAAACAAATGCTGCTGCAACTGAAGGGGGCAGCCCAGTCCAGGGCCAACACTATGCAAGAACCAATGACTCAAACCATCTCAGCTATCCTTGTTTTCACAGCCCAACGGCTGCAGAAATGCCACTAACCCATCACTTACAGCAGGAAAGCCCTCTAAAACATGATGTTTTTGTGCCACACACCCTCAAATAATGCTTGACACAGTCTCCTCACACCCCGAGTTACTGGGCAAGCGAGGGGAAACCCAGAGGCTCACTGGAGCCACCTCAATACAGGTGCAGGTCACACAGGTGAGTGACACAGGTGAGGCTAAGGCAAGGCGAATGGCCGGCCGGCCTCCCTCCCTCTTTCCAGCTTGCTCTGTCTGTAAGCTCTTCTCTTCCGGCCACAAAACAGTTGGCACACAGCCAACATCCCCTCTTCTTCCACTGGGCAGTCTTTCTTTCTTTAGGTCAGCTGCTGATAAGGGACCTGGATTTTCATTACAAAGGAAACGTTACTCAAATGATTTTCTTCACACTACTGCACTGTTAATTTACACATTTTAACAATAAATGACAGTCTGAAATTCAACATCAGATAAATGGCTAGCAAGGATGTCACAAACAAAAATATAGAAAATTAAGCTATTTCAGACCCCAGCTTGCAGCAACAAAAATGAACACACTAGCAGGAAGCTGAACGTCCCCTGGATGAAGTGCTACTAAGTAATTCATCTGGGTCTCCTTGATTCTTTCCAAGTATTTCAGATATTAGGGTGTTTGTCCCTCACATGCCTCTAGGGCCACTGTGTATCTCTGAAGCAGCCACCGGCCAGGAGAGTACCCAAGAGCGTGGTGAGGACCCAAACCCCAAAAGACTGATCAGCCGTCTGACAACAAAATAAAAGGATGAACTAAAGCCCCCTGTGCCACCCTCAGGAGATAATGCAGACCTTGACGAGTGAATCTCAATTAGCTTTAGCCAAGAACTAGAACCTGAGGATCTGTTTTAAAAGAAAGAAAATGGTATTTCACTGGTGGTATGTAAAGATATATATCCACACAAATTTGGCGGTGTAAAATGTGACCTCAGGTTTTTGACACTGTCACAAAAATAGTCTAATTTCCTCCTTTACTTTGGGCAGACCTTAGTGATTCACTTCTAACATAGAGGAAGTGACCCTACTGGCCATAATGAAGGAAGTCAACATGACTGAAGAGAAGAGGCAAAGATACAGAGATGCAGAGGAAACACAGCCGTGTGACAACAGAGGCCAAGACGGGAGTGATACGCGTGCAAGTCCAGCAATGTCAAAGATGGCCAGCAAACACCAGAGCCCGCAGAGGCAAGGAAGGACCCTGCAACAGAGCCCTCAAGGTCCTGCTGCCCCTTGATTTCGGAGTTCCAAGCCTCCAGACTGTGAAAGAATACATTTTTGTTGCTATAAGACACCTAGTTTATGGCAATTTGTTAGGGCAGTCCTCAGAAATTCATACAAAGGTGACAGCTTCCTCCTGGCTCGTTCCCTCCCCCTCCCCCCGTGTCTGGATGCTCGACCTGGGAACCCAGCCTCCATACTGGAAGGAAGCCATGCAGTCATGCGGAAAAGCCACACATAGGTGCTTCAGCCCCAGCCCCATGGAGGTCTCGGGTCACTGATCACCGGACACACAGATGAAACCTCCAGGCGATTCTGCCCTGGCCTATGAGTCACCCCAGGCAGTAACACAGTGTGAGGGAGAGTAGACACAAGCTGTCCCCATTGAGCCCTCGCAAACAGGAGATGTGTAAGCAAAATAAATGTTGTCTGGCATGGTTTTAAGCAACTATGCTTTGGGGTAATTTGTTATATAGCAATAAATAACTGAAGTAACACTAACACATGTATGTATAATCTTATTCACCTGAATCAAATGTATATCTTCCTAACCAATACCTAGTACCCAAGCCAATTAGATTTCAATGTAATCTATATATATATTTTTTAAGTGAGAGACAGGGAGGCAGAGACAGACTGCCACATGGACCTTGACTGGGATCCACCCAGCAGCCCACTAGGGGGTGATGTTCTGCCCATGTGGTGTGCTGCTCTGTTGCTCAGCAACCGAGCTATTTTAACGCCTGAGATGAGGCCATGGAGCCATCCTCAGCACTCAGGGCCAACTTTGCCTGAACCATTCGAGACATGATTGTGGGAGGGGAAGAGAAAGAAAGAGAGAGAGAGAGAGAGAAAGGTAGGGGAGAGATAGAGAAGCAAATGGTCGCTTCTCTTGTGTGCCCTGACTGGGAATCAAACCCAGGACTTCCACATGCTGGGCAGATGATCTACTGCTGAGCCAACCAGCCAGGGCCCATAATGCTTTTTCATAATGCTTTTTGTTTTAAATGATTTCTGGTTGATGGGTACACAGCTGTTAGCTTTGAACTTTCTGTATGAGCAGCTATTTCGTAACAGAACTGTTCTGGGTCTCAGTCCTCATCACATCACCACAGCACCACTGGTGAGAAACCTGCATGTTTCACGCTCACCTCCCTATTTCAGTGACATCAGAAAGGGCACCTGAGCAAGCCAGTTTCAGTACTAACAACCTCAAGACACACCTACATCCCAGTTCCGGAGGAGACGGCAATCTCAGGGGAAATGTGGTAAGTAGTAAATGTCTGGCCTGCCAGAGCTTCTAAAACTTTTCAAGAATTACAGTGCAAGGCCCTGGCCGGTTGGCTCAGCGGTAGAGCGTCGGCCTAGCGTGCGGAGGACCCGGGTTCGATTCCCGGCCAGGGCACACAGGAGAAGCGCCCATTTGCTTCTCCACCCCTCTGCCGCGCTTTCCTCTCTGTCTGTCTCTTCCCCTCCCGCAGCCAAGGCTCCATTGGAGCAAAGATGGCCCGGGCGCTGGGGATGGCTCCTTGGCCTCTGCCTCAGGCGCTAGAGTGGCTCTGGTCGCAACATGGCGACGCCCAGGATGGGCAGAGCATCACCCCCTGGTGGGCAGAGCGTAGCCCCTGGTGGGCGTGCCGGGTGGATCCCGGTCGGGCGCATGTGGGAGTCTGACTGTCTCTCCCTGTTTCCAGCTTCAGAAAAAAATGGAAAAAAAAATAAAAAAAAAAGAATTACAGTGCAAGAGCATAAATATGAAAGAAATATCTTAGAAAGAAAACATGAATGTCAATTACTTTGTAACAGCACAGCACTGCCAAATTACTTTTAAAGAATTATATCTAATTATAATGCCATCTACTTTTAAAATCATGTCATCGAGGAAGGGTCAAAAAAATAAAAATTAAAATCCTGATAAGACAACTTTATTGTTAACAGTGTAGCACTGAAAATTACCTGTTCTCCATCACTAGCCTCTGGTTTAGCTACCTGCATCACAATCATCTGAGAACTTCAAAAATATGGTGCATGTGCCTCTGTGTGTGTGTGTTTAAACTTTAAAATAAAAAATTCTATATTCTTGGAGGCAACCACAGTCAGAGATTCTGATCCAGTGTATTTTAAAAATCTGTATTTTTTTTGTATAACCTCCCAGGTGATTGCTTTGGGCAAGAACTAATTATTCTGAAACAACTGCTATAACAAATTAGTTCAGAACGTCAAGAAGCGGGATAAACAGCCAATCGATTTGATGAGCTGAGTGATAATTCTGCACCACCATACACGAGCAAGCAAGCAACAGAGACTTTCACACGGAGCACAGCCACCCAATCAGAGGGCGCATTTAACTGACGTACCTAAAATCATGCAGCTGAGGAAACAAAGACCTGAACATCGGTCTGCCTGACTAGATGCCCCAAGCCTTTCCCCACCACATCGAGCCAAGGTGAAAATCCTCCTAGAGGTAAGAAACTAGCCCCCAAAGTGGAAAAGACTTTATATCGTTTGTCCTAAAAATTAAAAACTCCAGACGTAAACGGGACTCTCATTCCTTTCCAAAGGCTATTTGACTTTCCTTCAAATGTGTCTTTTGCCTTCTTTTACTGGAACTCCTTGACGTTCAACAGATACCAGATATTTACTGTGACTACAAGAGCCTCCCTCCCCTGGATCTTCAGATAGTTCTGAACTTGGGGGTGGGCAAGGGGGCAACACTGATGCCTCCTCTAAAAACGAAGCCATAAAACTGAAGTATTAGAACCCAGGTCAAACAGTCACCTGGTTTCTGGCTAAAAGATGTTTTCCTTCTTGTTTCTTTCTATATGGGCAGATGTTTTTAGAAACCAGCTCATCAACTGTATTTCAAAGAATTCCAAGTTTTGCTCTAATTCCCACAACAAATTGTACTCAAATGAACCAGCATTTCTATCTTAGGACTTGCCTGTGGTGATGATGCTTCATCGACCATGTTCCTGGAACTCACTAGAACAAATGGTTCTGTGCCCATGTGACATGGGAAGCCCTGTTGTTTACATTTCATAGGGGACCAGAACCCCAAGAGCTTGGACCCAGGACACAGCGGAATGACCATGAGCAGAAATAGCCCTGCGACAACCTTATTTCCCCCCTTCAGCCACAATTTCATGCAATGCACAAAAATACCCAGAAGCTTCGAGAACTATGAAGAAAGAGATTAGTCCAGAATTTGGGATTTCATGGTTCCAATAAATTTCAGAAGCATTTGGTACTGATGGAGTTAAGAAAACTAGGAAGCTTAAAAGCAACAACCAAGCTCTGGCTGGTTGGCTCAGTGGTAGAGCGTCGACCTGGCGTGCGGGAGCCCCGGGTTCGATTCCCGGCCAGGGCACACAGGAGAAGCGCCCATCTGCTTCTCCACCCCTCCCCCTCTCCTTCCTCTCTGTCTCTCTCTTCTCCTCCCGCAGCCGAGGTTCCATTGGAGCAAAGATGGCCTGGGCGCTGAGGATGGCTCTGTGGCCTCTGCCTCAGGCGCTAGGATGGCTCTGGATGCAACACAGCAATGCCCCAGAGGGGCAGAGCATCACCCCCTGGTGGGCGTGCCAGGTGGATCCCGGTCGGGTGCATGCGGGAGTCTGTCTGACTGCCTCCCCGTTTCCAGCTTCAGAAAAATGCAAAAAAAAAAAAAAAAATGAAAAAAAGAAAAAGCAACAACCAAACACCACACACAGACAGACAAACGTACTATCTTCTATCACTACTATTTCAAAAAGGAAAAACCAAAAACAAAAATGTAGAAAGGGCAGAGGCTCAGAGTAAAACACAATTCTAAGGAAAAGAAGTAAATTTTCAAGTAATGACATATACACAGACGGGGGAGAGGCAACCAGAGACACACCAGACCTGCACGTTCTTCCTCACGCCTTGCAGACCGAAAACCTGCTCTGACCGGCCCCAGCCCCAGCCTCCTGGGCCAGGCACTGAAGAAGAAGCACTAACCCAGCACGAGGGTCCTTCATCCCTGCCCAGCCTGGGCCCATCTCAGCCCGGGCCCTGCGGGTCGATACTGCTGGTCTCTGCTGGGTGCCCCTTCCCAGCCCAACCTGCCCCCTACTCCTGCCACACTCCTCCTTCCTAACCGCGCAGACGACCAGGGTGCCAGAGACGCTCTCATGCATAGCCTACAAATCCAAGATGGAATTTCTGCAAGGTCCATTCCTTGAGAATAAACTTGACTTCCTCTCAAAAATGTGCTTTAGCCCTGACCAGGCAGTGGCGTAGTGGATAGAGCATCGGACTGGGACGCGGAGGACCCAGGTTAAAGACCCTGAGGTTGCCAACTTGAGTGCAGGCTCATCTGGTGTGAGCAAAGCTCATCAGCTTGGACCCAAGGTCGCTGGCTCGAGCAAGGGGTTACTTGGTCTGCTGAAGGCCCACGGTCAAGGCATATATGAGAAAGCAATCAATGAACAACTAAGGTGTCGCAACAAAAAACTGATGATTGATGCTTCTCATCTCTCTCCATTCCTGTCTGTCTATCCCTATCTATCCCTCTCTCTGACTCTCTCTCTCTGTAAAAAAAAAAAAAAAAAAAAAAAAAAAAAAATTTTTTTTAAAGTGCTTTAAAGGGGTTCTGTCTGTGGTACCCTGTGAGAAACATCTAGATCCGATTCTAGTCAGAGGAGATTTCTTAGACACAGTGTCACCCACATGTGAAAAAGAGTAAAGAGAAATTAGGAAGCACTTTAATAGCATTAACATTGGAACAACGCCCAGAGGGAAAAAAAAATATGTTTGTGAATATGGCAAAATACTCTGCAAATGAACAAAAAAGTGTTTCTCACATTTTATACCAGTTAGGTAAGAAAAGTCCAAGGCTCTCCCTAGAAATGGCTCATTTTCTACTGAAGTGCTGGCCACTAGTTCATACTAACACCACGTCCACCTTCAAGATAATGGATCTCAGGATACAACCTCCTTCCCAGAGACCAAGTATTTCAGAGACAGGAGTGCATGCATTTGTAGGGGCCAAACACCGCTAGGTAATAAACAGTCATGAATTTGCTGCACTTCAGAAAAGAAGATACCAGTAACTTGCACCATTACACAACTTAATAAACGAGAAAGCAGTCAACCACTCCCAGGGAAAATGGAAAATGAAAGACACATTAATTAGCAGAAAGCCGCCCCTTTTTAATCTGTGTAGGATCTGGTATATTTTTTAACTTAAAACCCAACATTCTTATTCCCGGCCAGGGCACACAGGAGAAGCGCCCATTTGCTTCTCCACCCCTCCGCCGCGCTTTCCTCTCTGTCTCTCTCTTCCCCTCCCGCAGCCGAGGCTCCATTGGAGCAAAGATGGCCCGGGCGCTGGGGATGGCTCTGTGGCCTCTGCCCCAGGCGCTAGAGTGGCTCTGGTCGCAATATGGCGACGCCCAGGATGGGCAGAGCATCGCCCCCTGGTGGGCAGAGCGTCGCCCCCTGGTGGGCGTGCCGGGTGGATCCCGGTCGGGCGCATGCGGGAGTCTGTCTGACTGTCTCTCCCTGTTTCCAGCTTCAGAAAAATGAAAAAAAAAAAGAAAAAAAAGAAAAAAAAAACAAACAAAAAAAAAACCCAACATTCTTGAGTCCCCTAGTCTCTTTGCTAGTCCTTCCTCAGAGGTCTTCGACCCTTCCAATCCACACGCTACAACGGGCATGGTGTCACTCTTCTCTGGGACACAAACATGGAGCACAGACCTGGAACAGGGTAGGGACTTACCACATCTGCAGACAGTAAGGGAAAAAGCCAATGAGAGGATAAATCTGATGCTAAGATAGTTCTTCTGCATTTCTCTCATTTATCACAGTTTTACACGAAGCCTGCTCAGCAACTAATGGTCAGATGGGAAACAGCCAAGTTTCATCAAGAGGCTAATTCTGTATAATTACATAAATGCACACACTACTACTACGCTCCCCGCAAGAAGAGCTGGGCCGCGTACAAGCTGGTGTGCAGCACAGATCAAGAGGAAACGCAGCCGGCCTTGCCTTCTCATCCTGGTGCAGCCTGTTGACGCTCTCCATCTGGAAGCTGTGGCTGGACTGGATCTTGTCAAGCTGTTCCCGCTGCTTTTCCAGCTCCCCCTGGAACTCGTTCTTCTTCAGCTCCACGGCGCCCCTCTCGGCGGCTGCCCTGCGCACCCTGCCTTCCAGCTCCATGATCCGCGTCTACAAGGACACCAGGGCGTAAGGGCGGGTGTCAGGCCACCCCTAGCGGCCAGACCACCTGAACAAAGACAACACAGGGCCCAGAGCCAGCAACACGCCAAACACGCGTGGAGTGTTCCCAAGGCGCACTCTTTAACGTCAACCGTGTAGAAGCTGCACAGTGGGTTTTTCTACAGAAACGGTCTAGAAGCGATAGAATTCGCTTCCATGTGCTCCCCCATCTCCACTGCAGGTCCCCATGGAAATACCACCATGCCCCTCACAGGGAGGTTCTCGTGGAAATACCACCACGCCCCTCACAGGGAGGTTCCCGTGGAAATACCACCACGCCCCTCACAGGGAGGTTCCCGTGGAAATACCACCACGCCCCTCACAGGGAGGTTCCCGTGGAAATACCACCACACCCTCACAGGGATTTTTGTGAGGTTTAAAATAAATAAGGACATAAAATGCCTGTGCTTTACCTGACGTGAACTGGTGCTCAAAGATTTAGTTCTTTTTCCCCTACTAACTAACAGCCCTTAACCACTCCTTATCAGACAAAATTTCTCAAAGCAGACTCGGTTCTCCAGCTCTGGACACCAAGCCCACACCTGTGCAGAGAACAGGGCTCCAGGGAAGCTCAGACAAAGGCACGCAGCCCTGGCGGGTGTGCACGAGAGGGGGCAGCTCTCGGGTGCAGAGCAGCTCCAGGCCTGAGCACCCAGCTCTGACAGCAGACAGACGGGGTTAGAATCCCAGCTCCCCTACTCCCAGGCACTTACCTCTCTGGGCCTCAGTCGGCCCGCCTGTGAAATGGGGAAAATCAAGTCCCAACCTTGTAGAGTTGGGTACAAAAGATGATGATGTATAGAATGAACTGTTTAAGGAAAACTATTCTGTTGCCTGTTCAAACAGTACAGAAAACCTCGCTGGAGACGACCACAGCAGGGGTCATGACTAGGGCAGCAGGGGTCATGACTAGGGCAGCAAGGGAGAGGGAACAAGCTCAGCTTGAACCCAGCAAAGACTGCAGAGGACGTAGAGCCAAAGAGCAGACTGAGGGGCTCACTATGCAGAAAAGTACTAACAGGCACCATCAAGGGTGAGGGGACTCCTGCTAAACCAGGCTAGCAGGATTCTTGCTCGAGGCAGACCTAGGGCTTAGACATACAGAATGAGAGATGAGGAACTTGATCAGATCCTGGGGGGCGGGGGTGACTTAGTCTCTGCTAAGCCTGGGCAAGCCACAAACAGGCTGGGAGGGGTGGGGGGCACATGGAGGCCTAGTGCAAAAGGGGGCGCCGAGGAGCCCAATTAAAGTTTGGTCAAGGACAAGTGTGTTGTTGCTTAGCACTGCCCAGCCCACAATGGGCAACAATAAACGGGACAGCTAACATTATTACTACCATTAAACGGTGATGATAAGACTGGCACCTTGAACAACCCATTTCTCACACCCATTACCCAACTGTACTTCCATCACCATAGTTTGCTATTCAGTGTGATGGGAGGACAAGAATGGGTTGTGGTCAGTGCATTTCATCACACTGTCATTTCATCACAACCAGCCCAAATGGCTCAACTAAAGTTCTTAACTCTCAGGAAAAGCAGAGAGAGATGTCCTGGCCGCAATCGTAAGAAGTCACAAGGGGGTCCTCCCCCACCCATGAGCAGAGCTAGTATGGAGAGTCAGGGCCCTGCACTCACACTACAGTGAGCACACACCACGGCGGGCAACGCCTCAGGTGGCGATAACTACAACCCCTCGGACCCGACCACCCAGCAACTTCACACACTCTCCAACATCTGTGTGCACAAAACAAACAAGCACAACACCTGGAGATCCACGCTCCGAGAGCTCGCAATCCAGTAGTTGAAGCCCAAGACAATGATACAGGCCACCAGGGCAGCCAGCACAAAGGGCGGTGACTTCATGGTCCGACGCCCGTTCCCCAGTCCCATCATCTGAAAGGCCAGGCTGTGAATCTGCCGAATAAATACAAAGACATAAGCCTCAATACTGGTATTCCAGGCCTGGAGCAGACCATGCCCATTGTCACAACCAACAGGAAGGCATCCTGCCCCAAGGCACGACTGGCATCTTCTCCGTGAAACATGAAGCTGTCGAGGGACAGTGCGTCAAAGCACCCACAGTGGGTGGTGTGGCTGCTCCCCGGGACACACTCACAGACCTTGGGCAAGTAACAATTTCTCTTATGCTCAGCTTCCATCTGTAAGAAGGGGACAGAATTACTAAGCAGGAGAGTACACTGGAGCAGTGTGAATTCGCATTTCGGTCACAGACAGGGCCTACGAGCCAAAATGAGGCCATCACCCCAGCTTCACAGGTCTCTCCCCTTTCGGGGTCCTTAGGCGTGTAACCACAGCACACTGGGCTGCGCAGCACATCCCAGTGATGAAGACTTTGAGATCTGCAGAAAGCACCAAACTTCTTAAAAGAAACACAAACATACCCTGGCCAGCTGGCTCAGCAGTAGAGCATTGGACCAACGTATGGATATCCAGGGTTTGATTCCTAGTCAGGGCACATAAGAGAAATGACCATCGGCTTCTCCCCCCCCCCCCTTCTCTTTCTCTTTCTCTCTCTTCTCCTCCCGTAGCCATAGCTCGATTGGTTCAAGTGCATCAGCCCAGGCGCTGAGGATGGCTCCGTGGAGCCTCCATCTCAGGTGCTAAAAATAGCTTGGTTGCACGCATGGCCCCAGATGGGCACAGCATCGGCTCCAGACTGGGATGCAGAGGACCCAGGTTCGAGACCCCGAGGTCGCCAGATTGAGTGCGGGCTCATCTGGTTTGAGCAAAAAGCCCACCAGCTTGAACCCAAGGTTGCTGGCTCCAGCAAGGGGTTACTCAGTCTGCTGAAGGCCCGCGGTCAAGGCACGTATGAGAAAGCAATCAATGAACAACTAAGGTGTCGCAACGCGCAACGAAAAACTAATGATTGATGCTTCTCATCTCTCTCCATTCCTGTCTGTCTGTCCCTGTCTATCCCTCTCTCTCTCTGAAAACAAAACAAAACAAAACATAAAAAAAAAATAAAAAATAAAAAAAAGAGAAAGGAGCCATCAATTTGGTTCATGGCTTCAACTTAAAACCAGGTCTGGCTGGATGCCAGCACTGTTCACCAAGGACAAGGAAAGTTGATTTTGCAAAAAAAAAAAAAAAGATTTTGCTGAGCTGGATAAAACAGAACCTTATCAGAGAGAGGGCAACACAAGCAATAACCACTCTTATGCCAGGTGGCGCTAGCAGTGCATGAGAAGGGGGAAGGGTGAGAAGGGAAGGGGGTGGAGAGTGAGGCGAGACCACCAGGGACTCACCTCCAAAGTCAAGTTCTTGGGAATAAGAACACAGGAAAGCTGACAGAGCCCACTCTTCCCCTATGGTAAGGATATCTGGGCATTGTCCTCTTCCTTAATCCTGTAAAAAACAGTGGTCCCCAACCTTTTTTGGGCCACGGACCGATTTAATGTCAGAAAATATTTTCACGGACTGGCCTTTAGGGTGGGACGGATAAATGTATCACGTGACCGAGACAAGCGTCAAGAGTGAGTCTTACACTGATGTAACAGAGGGAATCTAGTCATTTTTTAAAAATAAAACATCGTTCAGACTTAAATATAAATAAATCGGAAATAATATAAGTTATTTATTCTTTCTCTGCGGACTGGTACCAAATGGCCCACGGACCAGTACCGGTCTGTGGCCCGGGGGTTGGGGACCACTGCTGTAAAGGTATACCCTGTTTTATTGCTCCTCAGTTTACAGTATGTTTCTCACACAATAACACAAACTTTTTAGTGTCTGGTAATCTCAATAATAGTAATATTTAATATACATTTCTTTAGTCATGAACATCTTTTCATTGGCTATCTGTATGTTCATTTTGGTGAAATACCATTTCATAGCCTCTGCCCATTTTAAACGGGGGTGTTTTATCAATTTGTAAGAGCACTTTGTATATTAAAAATAAACTAATCTTTGTTCCTTTATTAGATCATTTTTTTCCTCAAATTTTTATTTGTTCTTTGACTTTCTCTGTGTAATTTTCTGCCCATAGTTTTTGGTTGTTGGTAGTGTTTTTAAAATAACAATTTTTTTTATCTTTTATTGCTTCTGGACTGTTCAGATTTAGAAAACATTTCCTACTCTGAGTTTCGAAATAGATTTACCATATCCAATTTCTCCTCTCAACATATTTATGGTTTCATACTTATATTTAAATTTTTCATTCACTTAGAATTCCTTTACAATGTAAGGAGTAAGAAAATACAAAAAAACAAGGCTTTTCTTTTTTCTGTTCGGGCAATGGCTAGCCAGTCCTTTCAGTGCCCTTTATCGAATAATCTATTTTTATCCAGTGCCTTGAAAGGCCACGTTGGTTATATTTGTCATTCCCTACAATATAATTTTATATGGAATCCTTCAATGACCTTTTGTTATCCTAGCAGCTCTAAGTCAGTGGGTGGGTGTGTTTTAAGTTTAAAAGCAGAATAGGCACTCAGTTCTCACTCCATGGGAACTGTATAGATGACTGTTTAATCCTCCCTTTCCTTCAGCCAGACGGTTGTACTGAGCAACCACCATAAGTCAGGTGCTATACTAGCACCAGGCATCTCAGGGCAGCGTTAAGAGAACAAATACTACCACCCAGTTAGCCAGTGTTGGATCCTGCTTCCACGTCTTAAGAGCCACAGGATCCATCTGTGCCACACTGTCCTCCTTGTACGGATAGTATGAGGATCAAATGAGTTTAGATATGAGAAGGACTTAGAACCACATCTAGCACATAGGAACTGCACGATATATGGTGACTATGATCATTAGAAGTGGAAAGATGAATAACAACTTATTTCTAGATCTAGTCTTCTCCTATTTTATAAGGAAAATGTGATGCCCGTTCTCCTCCCATGATCATTCTATTTAACAGAAACCAGCCATCTGCATTCCTGATCAGCGCTTCTGTAAATGCAGCAGCAGAAACTGCCATCACCTGCGGCTGACTTACAGCTGCGGCAGCAGGACACATCCTGATCAGTCCCATGTTACGGAAGAGAAAGGTTCAAGGGAGCCCAACTTGAGTCTCAGAGGCCCCTCGCTGTGACCCAGTGCTCTGCTGGCCAGAAAGGTGTGCAGCTGCCCAGAGGGCATCGTTAGGAGAGCCCTGGGCTCCCAACAGACACAGGGCTGCCCGGGTAAGAAGGTGACCACAAGGAAGGAAGGGCCAACACTCATTCTTTAGGCCTGTGAGGTGCTCCGCCGCTGACTTCCGGGGCTGCAGAAACCACTGCTGCTGAACAGAACAGGGCAGTACAGGTGGGAAATGATGGAGACTGAGGACGCCCTCAGGCAACGCTTAGAGCCGGAGTTTACGGCTGTCAAACACTACACACACTCTCCTTCCCCTAGCTTAATTTATGTACACTGAGGGGGTGAGGAAAGTGGGTGGGAGATAATATTGCACCACATATATTAATATTCATTGTAATTTAGGCTTCAGAGAGTGTTTTGTCTCCTATTTGTTACAGGCATCTGAACATACTAAAAAAAGCGATTAACTTAAATCAACTCAACCCTCAAAGCCCCGGCTTCCCTGCAGTGAAAGCAGTGTGTTCAGTGTGTTTCTGCATTAAAAGCCTCTTGGTAAATCGGAAAAGTCATAAAAATACTGCAGATTCTTTCTTACTGGCTTAATTTTTAAAATTTGACCTACTGGTTAAAATTATTATTGGCTTACAAGACAAATTTTTATTATAACAGAGACCTCTAATTACTTTCATATGTAAAAAAAAAGGAAAGAAAATGCATAGGAAAATGGGCAACCTGCCAAATGCCTCAGTCCCCTGGACCTCTTACTAAATACTTTTCATTTCCTTATTTTAATCATATGGGCAAATACATATCGGCAATCAAGTCAGATTAGTGTGTTTGATCTGTGTCCCCATTCTGGGACAACACAGCTTCTCCAAGTAGTGGGGGAACTGCCCTTTCTTCCTTCTCAGGAAAGGGCCCCACCTGGGCACGGAAACCAGGAGACCAGGGGAGCCGGGCAGAGCAGGAAGTTCAGAAGTCACTGCATGAGCAAACAGACTGAGAAAACCAGTTCAGCGCCTGCGGGGACTGTGAAGGAATCGGTAAATGACATTTTTTAAAGTTTATTTTTTTTAAAGAAACATTTTTTTTATTGATTTGAGAGAGAAAGGGGGAGAGGAAAGAATGGGGAAGTGGGGAAAAGGGAGAGGCAGAGAGAGGGAGGGAGAGAGAGAGAAACAAAGATCAATTTTTTGTTCCACTTATGTATACATTCCTCGGTTGATTTTTTTTTTTTTTTTTTTTTTTTTTTTTTTTAGACAGAGAGAGAGTCAGAGAGAGGGATAGACAGGGACAGACAGAAAGGAATGGAGAGATGTGAAGCATCAATCATTAGTTTTTCGTTGCGTATTGCAACACCTTAGTTGTTCATTGATTGCTTTCTCATATGTGCCTTTACCACAGGCCTTCAGCAGACCGAGTAACCCCTTGCTGGAGCCAGCGACCTTGGGCTCAAGCTGGTGAGCTTTTTGCTCAAACCAGATGAGCCCGCACTCAAGCTGGCGATCTCAGGGTCTCAAACCTGGGTCTTCCACATCCCAGTCCGACGCTCTATCCACTGCGCCACCGCCTAGTCAGGCCCTCGGTTGATTCTTGTTTGTGCCCTGACCAGGAACTGAACCTGCAAACTTGGGAGTATCGGGACGATGCTGTAGCCAACTAAGCAACGCAGCCAGGGTTGAGGATTTAAAAGCATTCTACCCTGTCCCAAGAATGTCTTAACTTTTTATTATTATTATTATTTATTTTAGAGAGAGAGGAGGGAGAGAGAAAGAAAAACATGAACATCCATATGTTCCTGTATGTGTCCTGACTGGGGATGGAACCGGCAGCCTCTGCATTTTCAGACAATGCTCTAACCAACTCAAGCTATTCAACCAGGGCCCAAGAATGTCTTTAAGTCAGGTCAGCAAACCAAGGCCCATAGGCCACAGTTGGCACAAAAACATATAGCAAATATTTATAAGGAAGGATACATACAAACTACAGTAAGTGCAGAATGTATAGAGGAGAGAATTGAAGTTTTTATTTTTTACTTTATACAATCTTTTTCTCCTCAGTGAGCATATTTTTACTACAAAAGCCAGACTGTAACCATAAAAAATAAAGACGTAAAGAAGTTACATTGGTAACATTAGCAAGTTTTGAAGCTGTATTTCTAGCATCCCCAGATTAAATTATAGCATTTTACAGCTGCCCTTAAAACCAATGATACTACATGTATGTTCATGAAGTAGAGGGAAAAAACAAACTCATTCAAACAGATTCCAAGCCTCTCTTCTGTGCTAGAACCCATCAATGGGGACACCAGGCTGGCAAGAAGAATGTGTATTCTCAAGGGACACAAAGAAGACCCAGGTCCCTATCCTGAGCCTCGGGCAGGTAAGAGAGAGATGTAGTGTAGTGCAGAGTGAGGACCAGTCCCTAACTGGGTGCCAGGCAGGTACTCATCTTCTCCTAGCACTCTGGAATTGTCAGTAAAGAGCTAACGTTGGTGTCTGTCTCCTAAGGCTGGGGTGAACATTAAATGCGAGCATTTACTTCTCACCAAGTAAATAATTAACTGAAAGGGGCTGGTGTGGTATTAAGGGAACTTTTTCAATCACAGTTTACTCATTTAAAAAAAGGAGGCTGAGATCAATTGTACCTACCCTCATGAGATTCTTCTGATGATCAAAGG
Source organism: Saccopteryx leptura (assembly GCF_036850995.1). NCBI lineage: Eukaryota > Metazoa > Chordata > Mammalia > Chiroptera > Emballonuridae > Saccopteryx > Saccopteryx leptura. The sequence continues at coordinate 42,058,800 of NC_089504.1, read as the reverse complement.
AAAGAATTATCCAAGGCTAAAATAAGAAACCAGCTGTCTACCCAAGGCTCATGCATGCCAGTGTGCTGAAGATGCTCTACAGAGCCAGGGGTGGGGGTCGCAGAAGTTACCTTTCTTTTTATCCAAAAAGGACAGCAACTATGTTTTAGAAACAAAGTATTACATTTAATAACTCAAATATATATATGTATTATGTATATACTAATTATGGTAATTATTTTATACTATGTTATATTATACTAATTTTATTGTACTACCTTAAAGTACTAACCGTTCTAAAAAAAAAGTAGAAATTGCTTCTCCATCCCGAGTCCCTTTGTCCAGGGTCATGTGTCCCCATCCCTCTGAAGTGCCTGAGGCACTCTTTTGAGCCTTCAGGACTTATACAGTGAGGTGGACTGACATATTACAAGAAACATTATAGAGTATATAAAGCTTTCAAATTCCTATTAAAAAAGCACAGATTAGTTACACCAATAAACACAAGCACAGGCAAACAGAAGCCCAGTGGAAGGTGCATGCTTCTCACCCTGAGTCAGCTTTGCAGGAACCATATCATGAAGTAAAAAGCTATGATCTGATATCAAGACCAGACTGGCAGCTATCAGATGGTAAGGGGGTTGGAGGCTGGGTGAAAAAGATAAAGTGATTAAGCAAAGGGGAAAAAAAATACTCACAGGACAACAGTATGGTGATTACCAGAGGGAAAGGGGGTGGGGGAAGGTAAAAGAGGCCATGGGGGGGTAAATGGTGATGGAAGGAGACTTGACTTGGGGAGGTAGACACACAATACAATATACAGATGATGTGTTATAGAATTGTACCCCTGAAACTATATAATTTTATTAACCAATGTCACCACAATAAGTTCAATAAAAAAGAAAGCTATAATCTGATTACAAACAAGCCAGAAATACTCAAAATTCAAGGAATATTTGAAATAGGGCTTTACCTCCACTGCTATTAACAATGAATCGTATATTGTTATTAACAATGAAGAGTATATTTAACAGCACATGTACCTGTGTGGTGAGAGTTAAAGTTATTTTATTAAGATATAATTGACATGACATTGTATAAGTTTTCAGTGTTAAAAATTTACTAACGAGCCCCCTGGTGGGCAGAGCGTCACCCCTGGTGGGCGTGCCAGGTGGATCCCGGTTGGGCGCATGCAGGAGTCTGTCTGACTGTCTCTCCCTGTTTCCAGCTTCAGAAAAATGGGGGGAAAAAAAAATTTACTAACGAGAATGATCAAAAAGAAATTGGAAACCACAGGAAACTACAAAATAGATCACTGTAATCATATTATATAGTATTTTTACATAAATTTTCTTCCTGTCAGACACTAATCTTCAAAAACCTTAGTTGGGAAAATATTATCAACAGCCCTATAGGGTTTTAAAGAAAAATAAGATCAAAATGTAAAAATCTGAGAAGGTGTGCATTTTCCCCCCTGAAAATATAGGAAGTTTCTGGCCTGACCAGGCGGTTGCGCAGTGGGTAGAGCGTTGGACTGGGATGTAGAGGACCCAGGTTCGAGACCCCGAGGTCGCCAGCTTGAGCACGGGCTCATCTGGCTTGAGCAAAGCTCACTAGCTTGGACCCAAGGTCGCTGGCTTGTGCAAGGGGTTACTCGGTCTGCTGTAGCCCCACAGTCAAGGCATGTATGAGAAAGCAATCAATGAACAACTAAGGTGTCGCAATGAAAAACTGATGATTGATGCTTCTCACTCTCCATTCCTGTCTGTATGTCCCTATCTAGCTCTCTTTCTGACTCTGTCTCTGTAAAAAAAAAATACACACACACACACACACACACACACACACACACGTATAGGAAGTTTCTGTGTGAAGTAAAGTAAGACTCTGGGAATTTAGGAAACACTTCCTTAACTTCAAACTAAGTCTCTATTTCAAGGTAATCTCATAAGAAACCTGAAAGTTTAGAAAACACCCACAATCAAAGAACATTTTTTGGAGGGCAAATGAAATACCACTCACAGTTTCCTAAGGGGGAGCAAAAGCGTATCAACACCATCCCTTCTGCTTTTGCAAATGTTTTTTTAATGTGGCAAAGTGTTCTTCTGGAGGGGGTTATTTACAAAAAAGTATTTTTTTTTCTTAGCCCAATTATGGATATTATTTCCCACTTTAGGTCATTGAATAAGAAATGAATCTTTTCCGAAGTCAACTTAGTTTTTTCTAAAGATAATAATACAATCCGGGTGCCCCCTCCAAAAACAAAAAACAAAAAACAAAATAAAAATAAAAATAAAGATAATAATACAACCGAATTAAAGCCCAGCACACAGGGGCTCTCATCACTGGCCCTAGTCTCCCCTCCACCTCCTGGTCACCCCAGGCAGTTTTAGAAGGGAGGATGACCTTCAGGGACCATGTTGTCTTCAAGCTCCCCTGCTCTTCACAGCCTGCTTGGTGACACCGCCCTTCCAACACGTCCCTGTGAGGCCATTTCCCCTGGCTGCCCATGTGCTTCAGATGCAGATATCCAACCTGCATTCACAGGACCGTCAGTGAAACCTACTTGCAGGGGCCAAGCGGCAACATATACGGACTCCAGGTAACCCTGAGCCTCAATGGCCTGAACAGGTCTACCATTCTCACTGCTGTTTCTGCCCCACCATTGAAAAAAATATTCAAATACAGTACAAAATCTTTGCATCCCCAATCAATCCCTGGACCAGCAGTTAGAAAACAGATGGCTTCCTTAGCTCCTAATAGCAATGTCACTGCAATCTGACCCCTCCCTCCCTCCCCCTCAGCACGCTGTCTTCTCATCCTTTTTTTTTTTTTTTTTTTTTTTAACAGAGACAGAGAATCAGAGAGAGGGATAGATAGGGACAGAGAGACAGAAAGGGTGAGAGATGAGAAGCATCAATTTTTTGTTGCGGCAACTTAATTGTTCATTGATTGCTTTCCCATACCTGCCTTGGGGGGGGGGCGGTTGTTGATGATACAGCAGACTGAGTAACCCCTTGCTCAAGCCAGAGACCTTGGGTTCAAGCTGGTGAGCTTTGCTCAAACCAGATGAACCCGTGCTCAAGCTGCCGACCTCGTGGTCTTCTTGAACCAGGGTCCTCCGCATCCCAGTCCAACGCTCTATCCACTGCACTATCGCCTGGTCAGGCTGTCTTTCACTTTTAAACAAAATCAATGAGAGGAAAAAAAAGAGATCACCTCCTCATAAAAGAACAAAGTACGTCTTGAAGAGCTAACCTTTCCCTTTAAACATCTTAAGAATCCAATGTCTTTTTAACCACTGACACCTTAAAAACTGAATTCTGGCCTAAGAACAGGTAAGTGTTAGCAAGTTCTGTTTACAAATAAAAAGTAAAATTATTCTTCCCAATAGCATGAGCTTAGTTTATCTTTTATGACACAAGGAGAAGGAGCCGGAATGCCCTGGAAGGCCACGTGGACCTCCCCAAGAGCTCACAATGCTCCCCAGCTCTCACGCTCCAAAAAAATGCAGAAATATGAAAACTGCCGAAATCTGAGTCAACCTGATGGACATAAACCAAATACAGAGTCACTCGAGAGCTGTTAAATATTTCATCAGGCTGTTGGACATCTTACTAATCCTCCCCTGGGAATGTCTCTCGACATTTGCATAATTTCAGGCTGTAGGGCCTTGAAGCCCCCAACTAGACAAAGGAAATCTCAAAACGGTGAAATCCACACAAGTTTAAGACAAATTTAGAAACGGGACATTTAAAAATGACTATCTTCATTATGGCATTCCGAATATAATTCTTAAATTCTTCTGGAAAAAAAATTCATCAAAATTGGTATTTTTCCCATTTTGTTTTACCAAAGGAAAAAAAAAAATCATTCCAAATGTTAGACAGGTTGTGAACTATGAAGAGTATATAAACCCAGGAAATTGTTTTTACAACAGAGCAAAAGTTTGGTGGATCCTTCACATTGCCAAAGGTGGAGAATACAGGAGGGGACCTGGAGCATCCCTGACGCGCACTCCACCCGCCGCGCAGTCCGAGGACCCGGCGCCCAGCTCCCGGTCACCCGCCAGGACTCGGGCGCTGCCAACGTGTGCACTCGCCGCTGCCCGAGCGCCTCCGCGGTGGGGGGCGGGGTGGGGGAGGAAGAGGAGGTGGGTGGGCGGCGCGGCCAGCCTCCATCCCTGCCTTCGTGCCCAGCAAGCCCACAAGACTGACACCGCTGCGACTTTGGGGACGCACGCTTTTGACTTTGAATGCCAAAGCGCGTGGCCAAGCTAAGAACAAAAAGAAAGGCCCCGCATCGCCCCCGACTGGCCTCCGCAAGGGCAGGGAACCCTCGCACGGCCACTGCGTGCTGGCCCCTGGACGCGGGGGATGGAGCCCAGCGGGTGAGGGCGGCCCCCAGGCGCAGGCTCCGGCGCCGGAGGTGCGGGGCCGACCCGCGCCGATTCCGGGAGAAGGCTGCGGTAGGGGCGTGCGCTGGGCGGTGTCAGCGCCCACCCGCACCGAGTCCCTGGGAGCGAACCCCGGGCTGCGGAGAGTAGAGGCAGCCAGGGCGCGGGGCGGCGCGAGCGCGCGCCGGGGAACGCGTGCCGCTCACTCACCTCCTGCCGCCGCTCCGGCGGCCGCTCGGCGACGCAAGCCCGGCTGCCCGGCCGCCCGGCCGTCCTGCTGCTGCCGCCGCCGCCGCCGGCCTCGTGCTCCCGCCCGCTCCGCGCCGCCGCGTCTCCAGCCTCCGCAGCGGCGAGTCCCCGCCCCCGGCAGCGCCGGCGGCGCGGGAAGGAGGCGGTGCCGCGAGCTCACCGAGGCAAGGCCGGTGCGGCCGGGGCCGCGCCCGGACGCCGGCCCAACGGAGCACGCGCCCGACCCGCGGCCCCCCCTCGGCAGGAGCCGGAAAACCGGTGCTGCGCCCCCTCCTTGCTGCCCCTTTTTGCCAAGGTCACCTGGCGCTTCTTCGGAAAGTGGCTCTGACGCTTCTTAAGGAGGCGCGTCAGTCCGAAGCAGTGGCGGAGCAAAGGGACCTGGAGAGACAGCCCCCCCCCCCTCCGCCACTCCCCAGCCACCACTAATTTTCAGGAAGCCAGAGCCAACCACGCCCAGCGCCACACACCTTGCCACACTCAAGTGTTCTCCAGTGGTCCAGGCCCAAACTGCCCAGAGTAGAGAAGCCAATGGAGATATTGAAGGGGTATATACTCACCAAGTTGTCTTTTTTTTTATTCCACATCCCTTCCAAGTTGGCCATAATCTTCCCTAGACTGTTATGTCTCAATCTTTACCTTTGGGGGTTGTGACACTCCAACTACTTGAGGCAGATAAAATGAAGATTCTTGGCCGCAGAGAAGCGGAGAAAGCACTGTTAGGTCATAGCTCCCTGCGTGGATGCCACAAAATTAACGTCCTCCAGGGTTCCCATACTAGAAAATTCTAAAGTAATGGTTCTTATCACTGACCGCACTGGCCAGAGGTTAGAATTATCTGGGAGCTTTACAGCAGTGGTTTTCAACCTTTTTTATGCTAGGGGATCGGTGAAAATAGAAGAAGTATTACTGGGACCAGTAAGGCAGAAATCACCCTAAGCTAGTGGTTCTCAAACTTTTTGAAGTTGGGGCGCACTTAAAATCCTACAAATAATTGTAAGCGCACAATATACAAATTTCTGAGAAATATGTTATAATAATTAAGTCAAATATTAAAGAAAAAAATATAAAGTCCAAGAGTGCTTTTATGGTAATTAAATGAAATAAATATGACAAAATTAAATTTATTCTGACATTAAAAAATATTTTTATGTTACTTTTTTTGAGTTATGCTTTTTAGAATTTGTAAAAAAGAGGGATTAAAACATTTTTAAAAGACAAAAAAGTTATCTTTATATATATTCTTAGTAAGATTTAGTCAAGTCAGCAGGTCCCAGACAAATGTGTTAAGTTTTTTTCATTCTTGTGTTTATGAGAAACACTAGCCTGATGTGTCCTAGCAATTGCTTCATTGTTTGGGCATATACAGTGTGTCCGTAAAGTCATGGTGCACTTTTGACCAGTCACAGGAAAGCAACAAAAGACAATAGAAATGTGAAATCTGCACCAAATAAAAGGAAAACCCTCCCAGTTTCTGTAGGATGATGTGGCAGCATGTGCACATGCGCAGATGATGACGTAACACCGTGTATACAGCAAAGCAGCCCACGTCCATGCCAGTCAAGATGTGGACAGTACAGAGAAAAGTTCAGTGTGTTCTGTGGCTCACTAAATTTGAATCCGTGACCAAAGTGCAACGTGAATATTGATACATTTATAACGAAGTACCACCACATAGGAATAACATTCCTCGGTGGGATAAGCAGTTGAAGGAAACCGGCAGTTTGGTGGAGAAACCCCGTTCTGGTAGGCCATCAGTCAGTGATGAGTCTGTAGAGGCTATACTGGATAGCTACCTAAGGAGCCCTAAAAAATCTGTGTGTGAGCCCACATCGAACTGCACTGAATAGGTATGAAACTGGGAGAGTTTTCCTTTCATTTGGTGCAGATTTCACATTTCTGTTGTCTTTTATTGCTTTCCTGTGACCGGTCAAAAGTGCACCATGACTTTACGGACACACTGTATTTGAAAGGCACACTCTCCTTTCCTTGTCAATACATTGAAGAATTCCTGTCTTTTTACTCTTAATTGTGTTGAGTGCAGAAAACCCCTACCATACATATCATCTTAACTTTACACCAAACAAAGGATAGAAGAAACTTGCCTCCAGTCTTTCCAGGAACATAGAGGGTAGTGTAAACAATCCAGCACCACAGCTTAACAGCCTTTTGCAACCTAATCAGGCAAATGAAGTTGGGGGTTGGACAGACTGTCAGCTTACAGCCAATTCCCCACGCCTCTGTCCCCCAAAAATCTAAACTCCAAAAACCTTGTTGGTTTTTTGGTCCCCAACAGGCACATATTTCTCTGGAATACCACAGGGCGCACCTGAAAATCTTCTAGGGCGCACCAGTGTGCCCTGGCGCACACTTTGAGAACTACTGCCCTAAGCATAAGTGAATTGGCTAAGATCATTGGGTCTATAATGTTCATACCTCAGGGTGGTTAACTCTTTTCTCGGACAAGTATGAAATCTCTGGTGATCTATGGGGATTGGCAGTTGAAAAACATTGCTTTGAGTATTCAGATACCAGGGTGCCACTTCTGGAGTTCTGAGTTCAAACACTGGTGTTTTTGTTTGTTTTAAAATTTCCCAGATAATTCTCACATATGGCATATGGCCAGGACTGAGAAAAAAGTTCTCCTAGAATTATTTTGGAACTTACCTAGCTCTGGTGTCTGAGGAAGAAACCCCTTCATCTCATCCCTCCAAATTTCAACAACAAAAAACAAGCAGGGAAATATATTCCTAAGGGAATGCTTACAGCCAAAATTGTTTTCAACCTGAGCAAGAGACTCACCTTGAAAAAGGTGACCAACATAGCTTACTACTACCTGACCATGGGTCTCCTTAACTGCCAGAAAAATACCTTGATGTGCCAAAACCTCCTAACTGAATTATGAGCTGACAATAATTGAGCTGACAATAATGACCCCTTTAAGTCACATTCTACCATATTCCAAAATGATGCATTCATTACTTACTGTTAGACTGCCACCTGGTCAGACCAAATGCTCAAAAGCCAAGGGTGTGTTGGACATCAGCCCTGGCTCTTCCAGTGACTCGACTTCCAATTTGCTAATGACCTTAAGTGACGGCATCCAGGGTTGGGAACAGATACAGTAAATTCCCTTTATTGCCCCTTCTGGCTTTCCTGGTTATGTTTTGCCGTCTTAGATTGATAGACAGTAAATTCCATCTTCTTTGCCTCTAAGTAGGTCTCCATCAGTGCTCTCATTTATCAGCAACTAGTCAGTGGTGACTAAGCCAGTGACCGTTATGTCTAAAGTACTAGGGCAGCTGTCTGAATTAACTATATCTTTACTGAGAAGGATTCCGTCCTTTTCAAGTTTTCATGAGAACCTTTATGACAGAATATGGAATTTTTAAGATGCAGTTATATATAAAATTATATTATATATACAACATATATAAAACTTAAATATAATATATAAATATATATTGCATATATATTTATTGGGTTTACATTCTTTATAAAGTTTTCTATTTTCTCAAGGCTTCTTACCAGAATATTTAGCTTATTGAGCTGCTGGCCCTAAAAATTCAACTGGACAGATTTTGATTAAGTGATATACAAGGCGGCGCTAAGGTGGTTGGTGGCAGTGGGCAGCCATGTTTTGCCTGTTCAGTATCTTTTTCCTTCACCTGCTAATGGCACCTGCTTTTCAAACAGGAATCTCCCCCCTACTCGCCCAGGGATACAGCCTTGATAGGATTGTCAATCAAAGTAATGGTCTCTCCAGCTGGGGGGGGAGGGGGGAGGGGCAGGGAACCTTGTATTAATTTTCTATTTGCTGCCCTAACAATTGATCACAAACATAATGAATTAAAAACAACACAGTTTTATATGTCAGAAATCTCAGTGGGATGCATTCCTTTTTGGAATCTCTACTGAAGACCCATTTCCTGTCTTTTCAATCTCTAGAGGTTGCCTGTGTTTCTCAGCTGTGACCCCCTTTCCACATTCCCCAAATCAATAACATCTTTTTCATCCTGCTTCTATACTCACATTTCTCAGATCCAGCTGAGAAAGTTTCTGTATTTCTAAGGACCTTTGTGATTATATTGGTCCCACCCAAATAATTCAAGATGTAATCTCCCCACCTCAAAGCCCTTAATTTAATCACATCTGTGGAGGCCCTTTTGCCGTGAAAGGTAATAATCACAGGTTCCCGGGATTCTTGGAGGGCCATTTTTCAGCCTACCACAGACCCCTAACCTAGGCTGGTCCATTATGCTCTGTTACTGAAATGAGCAAATTGATGACCAAAGACTGAAAGTATTGGTCACCTACCTTTGTGATGGCTCTCATCCTTCTTGGCACATGAATCTGTAAGGCTGGCTCCTGCCTGACTCTTCAGTTTATCCTTCAATTCTTAGAATTTTCCCATAGCTTAGAATTTGCTAGAATTAAATGTAAGACATCACAGAGCAACATCAGTGCGGTGTCAGAATGCTTGGTCGCAGACAACAGAAGCAGCCTTTGTCAATCTTAAGGAAAAGGAGAATTGATTAGACAGATGTCAGTGTCTCACAAAATCAATGGTGAGAATCAGTATAATCATATTGATTGACTTCCAGTTAATTTGGAAAACCAAGACAGTAAAAACCACTGCAAAAGTGACACAGCAGAGTGAGTGTAGTATGTCTGCCACATTCCGCTGCAGCTTTAAGAAACAAGACCTTCCTCTGATCCCATGCAAGGCTTGCTCAAGATATAAAATGTCAGGAAGGAGCTTCTAATTGGAGCAATTTGATTCCTTCCTCAGGCTAGCAGGGACAATCCCTCCGGTTTCTCTAGTGGGATGTGGCCACTAATTTTCATCAAGGCCAATACCAAGGGACATTTCCTCAAGGAGATAGGGTACTGACAGGCAAAAAGCTAGCAAATGCCCCCCCCCCCCAAATATCTCAAGAGAAGTTCAAAGAGCTATGGGAGAGTCAGAAATCATGTCTGTTTAGGAAAATCAGAAAAACCTATCTGGAAAGTGGATGTATAACAGGGCTGTCATATAGAAATAGAATTCGGCCCTGGCCGGTTGGCTCAGTGGTAGAGCGTCAGCCTGGCGTGCGGAAGTCCCGGGTTCGATTCCCGGCCAGGGCACACAGGAGAGGTGCCCATCTGCTTCTCCACCCCTCCCCCTCTCCTTCTTCTCTGTCTCTCTCTTCCCCTCCCGCAGCCAAGGCTCCATTGGAGCAAAGATGGCCCGGGCGCTGAGGATGGCTCTGTGGCCTCTGCCTCAAGCTCTAGAGTGGCTCTGGTCTCAACAGAGCGAGCCCGGGATGGACAGAGCATCACCCCCTGGTGGGCATGCCAGTTGGATCCCGGTCGGGCGCATGCAGGAGTCTGTCTGACTGCCTCCCCATTTCCAGCTTCAGAAAAATAAAAAAATAAAAAAAAAATAGAATTCAAGCCATATATGTAACTTAAAATTTTCTAGTAGCCACATCAAAAAAAAGTAACAAGAAACAAGTGAAAATAATTTTAATGTATTTTATTTAACCCGTTATATCCAGTATATTATCATTGCAACATGTAATTAATATGATAAAATGTTAATGAGACATTTACATGCTATAAAGTATTTAATGGGAAAACGTACAATTTCCATTTTTGACATTTAAATTAAATAATTAAATAAAATTTAAAATTTAGTTTTTTGACACCAGCCACATTTCAGGTGCTCAGTGGCTCCATGTGGCTGCCATATTGAACAAGACAGGTCTAGAAGGGTGTGTCAGTTGGGGTCCAATTCGGAGAGAGAAACCACAGTAATTTGAACAGGGAAAGGTTAATATAAAGAAGCAGTAACAAGATAGTAGGGTTTGTACTAATGAGAGTCTAACAAGAAGCACAGAGAACTGGAAAGGACTTAGGAGCAGCAGCAATAGGGAGGAGCTGCTGCCTCTTAGGGCTGAGATAGAGCATCATGAGGCAGGGCCCCCTATCTACCCACCCACACCTGTGAATGAAATCGAAACCTCACTGGAAAGGGGATGACTCCCGGAGTATCGGAGAAATTACCGTTCTGTCAAGTAGAACTTGCTGGAAATCTGCCCTCTGGAACATTCCTTCTGAGGTACCTGGGAAAGCTGGTCACAGGTTGGTTTCTCATTGGAATTTACTACAAAACTGCTCTGGGAGCCAGAGGAAGTGGCCATTAGTTGCCACTGGCTCTCACACCCTGTGGAGACTGGACATTGCGGAAGCCACATGGTCTACAGTAGCCAGACACAGGCCTGGGTGGGTGGATATTTTGATTACAGAGAAATACTCCAGCATGATGACAGGCTTAGAGGAACAAAAGTCTCAAGCAGAAAAGCAAGGTGACAAGTTTGGATTGGGAAATTACTGTAGACAGGAGGGTAAGATGGAAATGTTATAAGATTGAAAGGTATACCCAAGGGTATGTGGGTTTACCTTACACTCAATAAACATTCTGTACAACATTATAATCTTCCCCAAGTAACCATGTGGTCATGTCGCCCTCTCTTTAATAACTTTCAGTGGATTTTTCTTGTCTATGTAGAATCAGTGTTCTTGGCTATTTGTCCAAATTTCCTCACTCCACACCAGGGTTCCTTTTTTTTTTATCTTTTTTTGTTTTTTGGTTTTTTTGGGTTTTTTTTGTATTTTTCTGAAGTTGGAAACGGGGAGGTAGTCAGACAGACTCCCGCATACACCCGACTGGGATCTACCCGGCATGCCCACCAGGGGGAGATGCTCTGCCCATCTGGGGCATTGCTCTGTTGCAACCAGAGCCATTCTAGCGCCTGAGGCAGAGGCCACAGAGCCATCCCCAGGGCCTGGGCCAACTTTGCTCCAATGGAACCTTGGCTGCAGGAGGGGAAGAGAGAGACAGAGAGGAAGAAGGGGAGGGGTGGAGAAGCAGATGGGTGCTTCTCCTGTGTGCCCTGACCGGGAATTGAACCCGGGACTCCTGCACACCAGGCCGACGCTCTACCACTGAGCCAACTGGCCAGGGCTTTTAATTATTTTTTTATTTAATTAATTGTGTTTACAAAGATTCTAGGGTCACCCGAATGCATCCCCCCTCACCCCTATTCCCCTCAACATCGCCCTTACCCCCCTCCCAACAGCGCCCTCCCCCCTTCCCTTCAGGTTTATTCCATCCTATCATCCCCTTTCCCTCTGTTTCTCTTTTCCTCTGGTCCCTTTGATCTCTCCTCTGTCTCAATTCCATTCCTCAGTTCTCATTATTCCTTGGATTCTTCAAATAAGTGAGGTCATATGATATTTTTCTTTCTCTGCCTGGCTTATTTCACTCAACATAATAGTTTCCAAGTCCCTCCATATTGTTGCAAAAGGTAATATTTCCTTCCTTTTCATGGCCCCATAATATTCCATTGTATATATGTAACACTGCTTTTTAATCTACTCGTCCACTGACGGACACTTGGGCTGTTTCCAGATCTTTGCTATTGTGAACAATGCTGCCATAAACCTGGGGGTGCATTTCTTTTTTTCAGTTGGTGATATGGTGTCCTTGGGATATATTCCTATAAGTGGGATGACTGGGTCAAAGGGCAGTTCCATTTCTAATTTTTTGAGGAATCTCCATACTGTTTTCCACCGTGGCTGTACCAGTCTGCATTCCCACCAGCAGTGCAGGAGGGTTCCCCTTTCTCTACATCCTCACCAGCACCTATCGTGTATTGTTTTTGTCAATGAGCGCCATTCTGACTGGTATGAGGTGGTATCTCATTGTGGTTGTAATTTGCATTTCTCAAATGATTAGTGATGTTGAACATTTTTTCATTTGTCTATTGGCCATCTGTATGTCCTCTTTGGAGAAGTGTCTATTCATTTCTATTGCCCATATTTGATTAGATTGTCTTCCTGGTGTTGAGTTTTACAAGTTCTTTATAAATTTTGGTTATTAATCCCTTATCAGATGCATTGTCAAATATGTTCTCCCATTATGTGGTTTGTTTTTAGCTGTGCAAAAGCTTTTTCGTTTGATATAGTCCCATTTGTTTATCCTGTCTTTTATTTCATTTGCCTGTGGAGATAATTCAGCAAAGATATTGCTGTGATAGATGTTGGTGAGCTTACTGCCTAAGTTTTCTTTTAGAATTCTTATGGTTTCACGATTTACATTTAAGTCCTTTATCCATTTTGAGTTTCTTTTTGTGCATGGTGTAAGTTGGTGGTCTAGTTTCATTTTTTTGCAGGTAGCTGTCCAGTTTTCCCAATACCATTTGTTAAAGAGACTGTCTTTACTCCACTGTATGCTCTTACCTCCTTTGTCAAAAAATAATTGTCCATAAAGATGTGGGTTTATTTCTCGGTTCTTTGTTCTGTTCCATTGATCTATATGTCTGTTCTTATGCCAGTACCAAGCTGTTTTGAGTACAATGGCCTTGTAATATAACTTGATATCAGGAAGTGTGATATCTCCCACTTTATTCTTCTTTTTCAAGATTGGTGAGGCTATTCATGTTCTTTTTTGGTTCCATATAAATTTTTGAAATATGTGTTCTATATCTTTGAAGTATGTTATTTGTATTTTAATTGGTATTGCATTGAATTTATAAATTGCTTTGGGTAATATAGACATTTTAATTATGTTTATTCTTCCTAACTATGAGCATGGTATATGCTTCCACTTGTTTGTGTCTTCCTTGATTTCTTTTATCAATGTTTTATAATTTTTTGAGTACAAGTCTTTAACCTCCTTGTTAAATTTACTCCTAGGTACTTTATTTTTATTTTTTATTTTTAAAGTGTTCTTTTTTTTAATTTTATTTATTCATTTTAGAGAGGAGAGACAGAGAGGAGAGAGAGACAGAGAGAGAGAAGGGGGAAGGAGCTGGAAGCATCAATTCCCACATGTGCCTTGACCAGGCAAGCCCAGGGTTTCGAACCGGCGACCTCAGCATTTCCAGGTCGACGCTTTATCCACTGCGCCACCACAGGTCAGGCCTAGGTACTTTATTTTTTGTTGTTGTTGCAATAGTGAAGGAGATTGTTTCCTTAATTTCTCTTTCTGACAGTTCATTGTTGGTGTATAAAAATGCCTCTGATTTCTGAGTATTAATTTTATATCCTGCCACCTTGCTGAATTTGTATATTAGGTTCAGTACTTTTTTGACTGAGACTTTAGGGTTTTCTATATACAGTATCATATCATCTGCAAATAATGATAGTTTTACTTCTTCTTTTTCAATTTGGATGCCTTTTATTTCTTTTTCTTATCTGATTGCTGTGGCCAGGACTTCCAGTACTATGTGTAATAAGAGTGGTGAAAGGGGGTACCCAGCTTTGTTTCTGATTTTAGGGGAATTGCTTTTAATTTTTGTCTTTAATTATAATATTGGCTGTGGGTTTGTCATAGATGGCCTTTATCATGTTGAGGTATGTTCCCTGTATTCCCACTTTGCTAAGAGTTTTGATCATAAATGGGTGCTGGATTTTATCAAATGCTTTTTCTGCATCTATTGAAATTATCATGTGGTTTTTCTCCTTCCTTTTGTTTATGTGGTAAATCACATTGATTGATTTACGAATGTTGTACCATCCTTGCCTCCCCAGAATAAATCCCACTTGATCATGATGTATGATTTTTTTCATGTATTGCTGGATCTGGTTTGCTAATATTTTGTTGAGGATTTTAGCATTTAAATTCATCAGGGATATTGGCCTATAATTTTCTTTCTTTGTGTTGTCTTTGCCTGGTTTTGGCATCTGAATTATGCTCACCTCATAAAAGGAACTTGGAAGTGTTCCTTCCGCCTGAATTTTTTGAAATAGCTTGAGAAGGATAGAAGTTAGTTTTTTGAATGGTAGAATTCACCAGTGAAGCCATCAGGCCCAGGAGTTTTGTTTTTTGGGAGCTTTTTGATAAGTGTTTTGATCTCTTTTGTTGTAATCGGTCTGTTTAGGTTTTCTGATTCTTCTAGATTGATTTTTGGAAGATTATATGTTTCAAGGAATTTGTTCATTTCACCTAGGTTGTTTAATTTTTTTGGCATACAGTTCTTCATAGTATTTTCTTACAATATTTTGTATTTCTGTTGTGTCTGTTGTTATTTCTCCACTCTCGTTTCTAATTTTACTTATTTGAGTCCTCTCTCTTCTTTTTTTGGTGAGTCTTGTTAAAGGTCATTGATCTTGTTTACCCTTTCAAAGAACCAGGTTTCACTGATCCTCCTTATTGTTTCTTTAGCTTCTATGTCATTTATTTCCACTCTGATTTTTATTATTTCCTTCCTTCTACTACCTCTGGGCTTTACTTGCTGTTCTTTTTCTAGTTCTTTTAGATGAAGGGTTAGGTTGTTTATTTGAGCCTTTTCAAGCTTCTTAAGGAATGCCTGTAGTGCTATGAACTTCCCTCTCAGGTCTGCGTTTGCTGTGTCCCATAAATTTTGAGTTGTTGTATGCTCATTATCATTTGTTTCTAAGAATTTTTTATTTCTTCTTTGATTTTATTGTTAACCCATTTGTTATTTAGTAACATGCTATTTAGTTTCCATATGTTTGAGTATTTTTCAGTTTTTCTGTTGTGGTTGATTTCTAGTTTCATGCCGTTGTGATCAGAGAAAATGCTTCATATGATTTCAATCTTCTTAAATTTGTTGAGACTGCTTTTGTGTCCTAACATGTAGTCTATCTTAGAGAATGTACCATGAGCACTTGAAAAGAATGTATATTCTGCTGCCTTAGGGTGAAAGGTTCTAAAGATATCTATTAAATCAAATTGATCTAGTGTGTCCTTTAAGTCTGCTCTTTCTTTGTTAATTTTCTTTCTTGAGGATCTATCTAGTGATGTTAGTGGGGTATTGAAATCTCGTACTATTATAGTATTGCTATTGATCTCGCCCTTTATATCCATCAAAGTCTGCTTTATATATTTAGGTGCTCCTATATTAAGTGCATAGATATTTATGATTGTTATATCTTCCTGTTGGCTTGCTTTCTTTATCATTATGTAGTGACCTTCTTTATCTCTTACTATATAGCCTTTATTTTAAAGTCCATTTTGTCTGATATAAGTATTGCTACCCCAGCTTTTTTTTTCATTTCCATTTGCATGAAATATTTTTTTTTCATCCTTTTACCTTCAGTCTATGTGCATCTTTTGTTTTAAGGCGTGTCTCTTCTAGACAGCATATATACGGGTCCTGTTTTCTTATCCAAGCAGCTACCCTATGTCATTTGATTGGGTCATTTAATCCATTTACATTTAAGGTTATTATTGATATGTAGTTGTTTATTGCCATTTTATTCTTTAAAGCTGTATTCTTCTTTTGCTATAGTCTTTTCCCACTTTGCTCTGTTTACAACAGGCCCCTTAACATTTCCTGCAGCATTGGTTTGGTTGTAATGAATTCTTTGAGTTTTTTTTTCTTTTTTTTTTTTTAATTAATTATTTTTATTTATTTTATTTAATTTTTTTCCAGAGACAGAGAGAGAGTCAGAGTGAAGAATAGACAGGGACAGACAGACAGGAACGGAGAGATGAGAAGCATTAATCATTAGTTTTTTTGTTGCGCATTGTGACACCTTAGTTGTTCATTGATTGCTTTCTCATATGTGCCTTGACTGTGGGCCTTCAGCAGACCGAGTAACCCCTTGCTGGAGCCAGCGACCTTGGGTCCAAGCTGGTGAATTTTTGCTCAAACCAGATGAGCCCACACTCAAGCTGGCGACCTCGGGGTCTCGAACCTGGGTCTTCCGCATCCCAGTCTGACGCTCTATCCACTGCGCCACCGCCTGGTCGGGCTTTGAGTTTTTTTTTGTCTGGGAAGCTTTTTATTTCTCCTTCAATTTTAAATGATAATGTTGCTAGATAAAGTAGTCTTGGTTGTAGGCTCTTGTTCTGCATTACTTTGAATATTTCTTGCCATTCCCTTCTGGCCTTGTTTCTGTTGAGAAGTCGGATGTCATCCTTATGGGGGCTCCTTTGTAGGTGATAGCCTTTTTTTCTCTAGCATCTTTTAATATTTTCTCTTTATCGCTTAGCTTTGGTATTTTAATTATGATGTGTCTTGGTATAGGTCTTTTTGGATTTTTCTTTAATGGAGTTCTCTGTGCTTCTTGAACTTTTGAGAGCCTTCCTTGCATCAATTTAGGGAAGTTTTCATCTATGATTTGATTGAATAAAGTCTCTATCTCTTGTTCTTTCTCTTCTTCTTCAGGAACCCCTATGATGTGGATATAATTTCTTGTCATGTTGACACAGAGCTCTCTCAGAGTTTCCCCAGACTTTTGGAGTCTCTTTTCTTTTTTCTGCTCTGCTTTTGTGCCTTTGTTCATCTTGTCCTCCAACTCACTGATTCAATCCTCAGCTTCATCCATCCTGCTTTTAATTCCTTCCATTGTGGTCTTCATTTCTGATATTGTATTTGTCACCTCCAACTGATTCTTTTCTAATATTTCAATGTCCTTTTTTATACTTGTTATCTCTTTATTTACATGTTCGTAATGAACATCCATTGTTGTTCTAAGATCCCTAAGTATCCTAACAATCATTATTCTAAACTGTACATCTGGCAATTTGGTTATTTCCATATCACTTCATTCCTTTTCTGGAGATTTCTCTTGTGGTTTCATTTGGATTGTTCTTCTCTGTCTTCTCATTATGTCTGTGTGTTTGGTTGTGTTGTTTGTAGGGCTGGTTGAGTCTAGGTTTGGTGTTGTCTGCCTCCAATTTTCAGTTGTGTTATTTCTAGATCCCACACCAGGGTTTCCACCTAGGTTTTGCTCTGCTATTTTGCTTGCAAGGGCCCTGTTTCCCCTTCTAATTCTCACAGTTTAGTTCAAAATCCCTAGCCAGAAACAAGTCTCATAGCACCCACCATATTTCTACCCCGCCATGTAAAGTCTGCAAAGTGCCCAAGAAAGGGACTCTCCTTTGTTAGCTTGGTGTCCCCCCCCCCCGGCACTTAACAGGGTAGGTGCTGGATAGATACTTCAGCCTGTACTACAGGCTCCTGCGGGCAGTGCAGTGCCCTGCATATTGGAGGTGCTCTCCAAATATTAAATACATGAGATCAATGGAATGGAATAGACTAGGAAGTTTTTGACATAAACATCTTGTTATGTTTGCTTCCCAGCATCCATTTTTTCTTGTCTCAGGTACCAGCATTACCTTTTTTATTTATTTATTTTTTTGAGAAAACTTTCTCATTGACTTTTCAATCCTAAATGCCTGTAGGGGGTTGAAAGTTGACTCCTCAAAAAAGATACTCCATGTGCTAATCTCCAGAACCTGTGATGTGAATATTACTTTCTAAGGCACAATATACAATTAAGTTACAGATTTTGAGAGGAGGAGTTTGTTCTGGGTTATTCAGGTGGGCCTGAAAAACAATCCTACATGTCCTTATAATGGAAAGGAAGAGGGGTTTTTGAGACAGAGAGAGGTGGAAGCTCTGTGGCTGCAGAAGCAGAGATTAGTTCCAAGCCAAGGAACACCTAGAGCTACCAGAAACTGAGCAAAGCAGGGAATGGAGTCTCCCTGAGAGGCTTTACCAGGAGAGAATAAAGCTTCTGCTGGTGTAAGCCATTTGGTTTTGGTAATGTGTTATGGCAGCCACAGGAAGCTAACACAGTGTCCAATTCCAGTGGCAGTAGTGATTCGTTCACAGATAGGCATGTGCCCGAGTTATCCAGTGAGATTCCATTATGCAACATTCCCTGGAGCTACTGGGAAAGAGAAACTCTTTTTCCACTAAGGCTGCCCATGCTCAGAGAAGATGAGGCTGGAGCTGGTTAGGGCCACCATGTGGAGACAGTGGCCTAATACAGAGTAGTGCAAAAACAGGCTTACAGTTGTGAGCACATGAAACACAGAGTTTATTGTTGATTATTATTTATTGATTATTATATTATTTTTCATACAAACAACTTTAAATCTACTTTTTCCCACCCTGTATGTTAAAAAAGACAGAGACAAACACCTAGTGTTGATGATGTCATTTGATCATCTGGATCCAGCCGTACCTGAAGCCAGAACCAACCTTGGATTTTTCAGTTCTATCATCCAGTTAATTTTACTTAAGCTGGGTTTAGTATGAGCTGGGTTTTTGTCACAAACAGCTCAAAGCCTTCTGACTTATAGAGGCCTTTTGATACCTGTATAGGGTTGTCAGTTATATAGGAACTCTGGATAAAAAAACAAGTAAGTTTTTAGTATAAATGTATCTCAGATATTATATGGGTCAGATACTAAAAAAGTTATTTGCTGTTTATCTGGATTTCAAACTTAACTAGGCATCCTAGTTTTTTGGTTTTGGGGGTACTTGTCTTACGCTAAGTTTGGCAATCCTATGTTATAAGGTCATCTGAAACCTTTGAAAGGCCAGGCTGTTACAGTACAAAGGGAAGTAGGAATAATCCTTACTCTATAGTAGATGCCTCTTGTGATTTTAGGCATCCAAACAACAATCATCTATGTTCTGCACTGATTGGGGTTGTAGTTCGTTGTGATTATAGCCTCATTGTGCCATGAATCTTAATGTGATTTGAAATTGAGAAGGAAATATTCATTTTTAAAAGCCTCCTAGCGGCCCTGGCTGGTTGGCTCAGTGGTAGAGCGTCAGCCTGGCGTGCGGGGGCTCCGGGTTCGATTCCCGGCCAGGGCACACAGGAGAAGCGCCCATTTGCTTCTCCACACACCCCCCCTCCTTCCTCTCTGTCTCTCTCTTCCCCTCCCGCAGCCAAGGCTCCATTGGAGCAAAGATGGCCCGGGCGCTGTGGATGGCTCCTTGGCCTCTGCCCCAGGCGCTAGAGTGGCTCTGGTCGCGGCAGAGCAACACCCCGGAGGGGCAGAACATCGCCCTCTGGTGGGCAGAGCGTCGCCCCTGGTTGGCGTGCCGGGTGGATCCGGTCGGGCGCATGCGGGAGTCTGTCTGACTGTCTCTCCCCGTTTCCAGCTTCAGAAAAATACAACAACAACAACAACAACAACAACAACAAAGCCTCCTAGCACTGAGCAAAGCAGAAAAAGGTGCCTTTGTGTGTTACGAGACCTACAACTTCCTTTAAAACTGACGCTCTTTCTGAGTGGCTTCCACGGTTCTCTCTGGTTGGTGTGCCGCATGTGTTAAAGGCGAAGGAACCAGCTGCTGGGGCAGGTGAGGGGCTTCTTGCAATGCCTATCAGCTTTTTTGAGCAGGTAAGAATAAAAATGGCCAAGCTGAGGATATGCTAAAATCTGGGACCAGCCTGGAAAAGTAAGACTTAAGAAACACGTGAGAAGAAACTACCAAACTGTTTCCCCAAAACGGTTACTATTGATATTTTTCATTCCTGCCAGGCATGCTTTTGTAAAATTTATAAAAGTTAGACTTTAATCTGGAATGTAAAGCAGAAAATAGATCTGTTTTGTATTATTTGTGATACAATGTTGCCTTCTCCAACCTAAGATATTCTTCTACACTTTGTTTTAGCTTATTCATTCATTCATGTATTCAGTATTCTCATTCACCTGATACATAGTGACTGATACATAGCAGAAGGCCTTCTTTGGACTGTAGTAAACCTAAAGCCATAAAGCAAAATATTTTCAGATTTGACAGCATAAAATTTTAAAAATGTTTTGTATTTAACAAAAGCTAAGAGCAAACTTAAAATACAAGAGAAGACTGACCAGGCCATGGCACAGTGGATGGAGCATTGGACTGGGACATGGAGAACCCAAGTTCAAAACCTCGAGGTTGCTTGCTTGAGCGTGGACTCATTTGGTTTGAGCACAGCTCACCAGCTTGAACCCAAGGTCGCTGGCTTGAGCAAGGGGTCACTTGCTCAGCTGTGGCCCTCTGGTCAAGGCACATGTGAGAAAGCAATCAATGAACAACTAAGGTGCTGCAGCAAAGAATTGATGCTTCTCATCTCTCTCTTATCTGTCCCTCTGCCAAAAAAAAGGAAAAAAAAACACACAAGATCAAACATGGAAATAATATTTGCCATATCTGGTATTCAGAGGATAATTTAAATGACTTCTATAAATCACTAAGGGTAACACAGGACCTGGCTGGGTTGCTCAGTTGATAGAGCACTGTCCTGAGGTACCAAGGTTGCAGGTTTATCCCAGGTTAGGACACATACAAGAAGCAACCAATGAGGGTATAACTAAATAGAACGACTAAGTAGAACAAGTTGATGCTTCTCTTTCTTTCTCTCTTTCTCCATCCCTTCAAGCCCCTTCTCTCTTTCTGTCTCATAAATCATGGAAAAAGTCTTTTTTTAAAAAAGTGCTCTGGCCAGATAGTTTGGTTGGTTAGGGCATTGTCCCGAAGCACAGAGGTTGCCGGTTCAACTCCTGGTCAGGGAACGTAAAAGAACAGATCGATGTTCCTGTCCCTCTCCTTTCCTTCCTCTTTCTCTAAAATCAACAAAATAAACATTAAAAATAAAAAGTAACACAAACCATCTGTATAAAAATTGAGCAAGACTGTGAATAGGCAATTCACAGAAAAACAAACACGGGGGTAAACAAAGTAAGGTGAGTTATCTTTCAACATAAAGTGAAGAAAGATTATTTTATTGCTTTATTAAAAAATTATTCTTTTGTATTTTTTTCTGAAATGAGAAGCAGGGAGACAGACAGACAGACTCCCGCATGCACCTGACCGGGATACACCCGGCATGCCCACCAGGGAGCGATGCTCTGCCCATCTGGGCCACTGCTCTGTTACAACCGGAGCTGTTCTAGCACTTGAGTGGAGGCCATGGATCCATCCTCAGTGCCCGGGCCAACTTTGCTTCAATGGATCCTTGGCTGCGGGAGGGGAAGAGAGAGATAGAAAGAAAGGAGAGGGGGAAGGGTGAAAAAGCAGATGGGCGCTTCTCCTGTGTGCCTTGCTGGGAATTGAACCCAGGACATCCATACGCCAGGCCAACGCTCTACCATTGAGCCAACTTAGGGACCATTTTAACCAGCAAAATCACCAACAAAAAGCACAAAAGTGGGGGAAATGTGGCACTAAATAGACTGTGAATAGGACACTTGTTTACATTATGAGAGCTGAAGCCAGGCTATGTAAGTCAGGTGACTCAGTTTTTGCTGCCCTGTGTATGTCAGCAAATGACACAAAACTGGTAAAGTATGAATGTGGGGGGTTACAAAATGTTTTTATTGAGTGGAGGACTCTTCCAATTATGAGGATTAAGTGCATATTTTAGAAATCATAGGTTCACACTGATACCTCCAATTCCAACCCATCCTTGGAATGGATGAGTTCTTTCTTGCCTCTCCTCATTTCAAATTTGTAAGTCCCCTCTTCCACTGTGAGAATCCTGGCTTCTAAATATCAACACATTTACTCCTTTGTTCAATCCTATAATACTTCTAAAAATTGTTTCAGAATTGCTTCATTCATTGACTGACTACACAAACACCTCTAAAAAGAGCTCAGCATATTTACATATAGTTCTCCTACCCTGCCAAATAACACAGGTCCTGGAATAATGTCATTTCATTCAGTGTTGTTCTATTATAACATTGATGAGATGGCATAGAAACTTAACTCTTGTTTACATCAATTAGCCTAGGGTAAATCTGGTTTCGTTACGTGTTGTTTTGCTCAAAGACGCAGAAGCTATAGACAATGTTAGGTTTTACTGTACTGTATTTACGTTCTTTGGATTAGTCCTTTCTTTCTCCTTCAGTGTAGTTAGTTATGGTATTCATTGGATATACAATTGAGTTCATTTTTTTTTTCCAGTTTGCGTTCAGTTTCATATATTTTTCCATCTTTTCTATCTTTGTTAATTTTCTTACATGAATACATAGAACGTTGACGTGTTTCCCAAAGTCAGAACTGTATAAAAAGATGCACTCAGAGTCACGTCCCTTCGTTGTACATCCCTCCAGCCCTGACCCTCCTCACCTCCTGCAGGCGGTTGGCTTCATTGTTTTCTGGCTGGTTCCCCATGGTTTCCTTTTTAAGGTAAGCAGACATGTGCCTGTTTGCTTATTTTCCTCCTCATACAAATATAGCTTACCACATATGCTCTTTTGCACTTTGCTTTTTCCAAATGTTTCCCAGAAATCACTCCATAGTAGTGCAGAAATAGCGTCCACATTCTTTTTCTTAAAATAACTTCTCCATTTCATGTGTGTATATTTATTTAACCAGTCTGCTCTGCTTACATGAGTATTTTCATATTGTTGAAGAGAGATCTTCAGAGCATGGACGCTCTAAGAGATTTGAGATTTTCATACTTATCGCTAAGTTGTCCTCCAAAAACTTGTCTTAAGTAATGATTGCTCTTCTAATGCTTTAGACCATTCTTTTAAAAAAAATAAAAATAGGCTTATTGACTTTAACGGGATATTCAGTAATGTAGAATTTAAATTTCTTCTTTTCTGAGGCGAGAGCATCCGTCAGCTGCTTTTCTGGGTAAAGCCAAAAGCTCAAGTTGGCTCAGGCTTTTGTTGTTTGCTTCTGGGAATAGTTGCTTAGTAGTGGTCATCTTCTCTTAGTTTCAGTGACTGGAAAACTATAACTGAATAAAATACTGTGTCCATCTCCTAGTGTATGTTTGAATAAGCAGCAAAGCTGTCTTAATACAGTATGTCAAGTGAGATAAATTGAGATTATGCTTTATAAATGGTAAAACTCTAAACAAATAGTCGTCATTCTTACTACTGCTTAGAGCCCATACAGACACCTCAAAAAAAAAGGCATGCTGTAAGATAGCGATCATGAGAGCCTGGTCATGAGGGTGCAGAGCAGGGAGCATCCAAGGAAAAGTTACCGCATCATAAGTCTAAAGCCTCATATATAAGGTTGTTCTGTGTTTTTAAAGCCTCCAGTCTCAGTTCAGCACAATGGGTTTGTGTTGTCTTACTTTTTTCCTTTCTGCCTTTGACCCATGTATATTTCAAATGCTTTAATTAGTGTCACCAAAATGTCGGGTTTATTATCACCCTATCCTTCTAGTGATATGATAAATAATTCCCTTTCTCAGGATCACAATGTCTATTTCTATTTTCAGACATGACAGTAACTAGATCATTTGTTTTGTTTCTGGACCTTGTTAGAGACCCTAGCAGTTACCTTTTAATTGGCCCATTTCCCCTTAATAATCATTTCTTAATAGGAAGCCACACAAATTCAAAGCTATTATGCTTATATCATAGTACAATTGTGTCATTCAAACATTAGTTTTCTTATGGTAATTTTTCAGATTATTACATTTCTGTTATCTCCTAATCTTAATTATGTTATATAGTCTTTTAGTGAGACTCCATGTGATCTGCAACCCCTAATCTTATTTTTTAAATATGATTTAGGTTGATTTTATTACCATTCTAGAAACAGATACAAATTAGAGGCAGATCAGAAGCAAAACTGGCACAACAGGTTCTCAATTTCATGATGCATCAAATTTGGAGGCAATTTATCCTAAGTGGGAAAAGTTCAAGTGGTAGCAAAGACCAACAGCCCTTGAAGAAATATAATTTGATCTTAAGATTCTAGAACAAAGGAAAACACATCGCTCACTACCCTGAGTAGAACTGAGTTCAAAGGACCCATTTTCAATAGTGAAGCATGTAGGTTATTCAGGGATTTATTTAAAATTTTTTATTTTCTAAAATAATCCGACACAGTCATTGTATCTGCCATGACAGGGTTAGTAGCCACATTTGGAACTCTCTGGGGCATGTCAGTAGCTGCAGAACTTTTATCTTCTTGGGCAAGTTTCTGGGGAAAAGATTGTGAGGAGAGAAAACGTATTGCGCAGTGAAGGGAAAAAATTCCCACCTGAACTATATTACTTTTCTTGACTTTCTTGTCTACTTTTGGATTGATTAAATGTTTTTTTTATTCCTTTCTTCTCTATTTACTCGTTAATTATACATTATCTTCCTGTTCTTTTAGTGGATACCCCAGATATTACAACATACATCCTTATTAAAAACCAGTGTACATAAGTTCCTGTACCACATCTAGGCACACTCTACGTTAGCACCCTCTGACCCCATTTACCCTCATGCAACTTATGTGCTATTGTTTTCATGTATCTTAATTTGAGAGAGAGAGAGAGAGAGACCCACCCCTTAACATTTTTTAGGACTACAAAAGCAGTACAAACGGAGGCCCATACATTGTATATCTACATAGTTCAAAGTATAAATCAAGCTAATAACTCATTGAGTAAAATGTGTGCTATTTTCCTATAATCCTCCATGAAAATTTGGAAGACCAAATTCAATTTTATAACTCTAAATTAAAATTTGGAACCCTTCTGCAAATGACTCTAAAGTGTGTCCACAGCAGAACAGATAAATAAATAAAGCTATCTTCATATAATTGAATGTGGAATGGCAATGAAGATGAGTAATTACTGCTACATATAGAACAACAATGAATCTAACAAACATAGTGCTGACAGAAGCCAGATCAAAAGAACCCATACGGCATGTGTACATGTATGTAAAGGAGTGCAAAGGCAGACAAAACTAGCCTATGGTCAGCACTGGTTACTGGACGGTGAGGGTTCGGACAGGGCGAGAGAGGCACTTGCTGGCAGTGATCTAGTTCTGGAACCGGGTCTGTCCAGTTTGTTATAGTTCACCAAGCTTGCGATTTCCTGTATGATATCATACGTTTTTTTCCAGAAAAGTTTACTGTAAACAAAACAAACACTAATGAATCTACAATGCTATTTTATATTTTTATTGATTTCAGAGACGGGAAGGGAGAGAGAGGGACAGGAACATGGGTCTGCTTCTGTATGTACCCTGACCAGGGATCGAACTGGCAACCTCTGTGCTTCAGGATGACACTCTAACCAACCAAGCTATCTGGCCAGGGCCTACAGTGCTATTTTAAAAAAGATAAAAAGAGAAACACTTCTTTGGCCACCTTTGGAAGTAACTATAACATCAACTCTTTAAGCTGAAAATTGGCAACTAAAAAGAGAAATGTAAGCAATTAAACACCTTTTTTGTATAGGCTGTATTTCAGTGTAGTTAAATAACCCCAGATGAGGAGGGAAAAGTTTCCTTTACAAATTATTCCCAATTAATAAATGTGGAATTAACAATAAAATTAGAAAATCATCAGTGAGTAAACCCTGATGAAAATAACTAATCCAGGCAAAGATCCTTGTATTAGTTACCTGTTGCTTTGTAAGATTACCCCAAAATGTAGCAGCTCAAAATAAATACTTATTATCTGACAGTGTCCGTGGATGAGGACTCTGGGCCTGGCTACCTGGGTGGTCCTGGCTCAGGGCTTCTCTCTAGGCTGCAGCCGAGGGTCAGCAGTCATCTCGGGTCATAACGGGGAAGAGGATCTGCCTCCAAGCTCACTCACGTGGCTGTTGGCAGACCTCAGATCAGCGCTGGCTATTGGCCAGAGATGTCAGATACTTACCACATGGATTTCTCTAAAAGGCATCTCTGAAGATGGCAGGAGCATCCCTAGGAGCTAACAGGTAAGTGAGAGCAAAAGAAGGAATCCAAGATAGAATGTACAGTATTTTGTAACTTAATCTTGAAGTAGCATTCTATCACCTCTCCTGCATTCTCTTCGTGTAAGTCAGTCATGTGTCCAGCTTAGACTTAGGAGGGAATTACACAAGGGAGTATCTACCCGGAGGTGGGGATCCCTGGGAGCCTCACAGACGGTGCCTACCATATTCGTCTAGGGATGGAAGCCATTAGATGAAAAGTTGATGAGGAAATTTATAAAAGGTATCAGGCTGTCACTACCTGAATCCACTACTCAATCAACCAGATATTACTTGCCTTCTGTGGTGAGGCAATCTGAAGTACACAGCATCACCTGTGTACTTCACAGGACAAAGAAATTCTCACGCAAAAGAAGTGAGCCTGAATCTAATCAAGCTACTAGCAAACATCCAAATTACAAGAATATGGATGACAGAAGAATAAGTTAAATGACCCCAAGAGTATACAAACCTAGATTGTGAAAACTTCTGCAGGACAATGGACCTTCTTCAGTAAGTCAAATTGTGCGGGGAAAAAAAAAAGTGAGGAATTACTGTATATTAAAAGAACTTTGAGAGACCTAAGAATCGAATGAAGTCCTTAACTTTGTGTGGATCTTGATTGAAATAAACCAACTGGGAAAAGGCAGTTCTGAGACCATAAGGGGACTTTAAATATATATAAATAGATGGCAACAAGGAATTGTCATTTTTCTTGGTATAATAATGGTAGTGTGACTATGAAAGGAAATGTCCATATCTGTCTGAGATGCATACCAAAGTATGTAAGGATAGTATCTTAGATCTGAAGCTTAAGATTTGCTTTAAAATAGTTCAGCCTCCAGGCCCTGGCCGGTTGGCTCTGTGGTAGAGCATCGGCCTGGTGTGCAGGAGTCCTGGGTTCAATTTCCGGCCAGGGCACACAGGAGAAGCACCCATTTGCTTCTCCACCCCTCCCCCTCTCCTTCCTCTCTGTCTCTCTCTTCCCCTCCCGCAGCCAAGGCTCCTTTGGAGCAAAGTTGGCCTGGGTGCTGAGGATGGCTCCATGGCCTCTGCCTCAGGTGCTAGAGTGGCTCTGGTCGCAACAGAGCAACACCCCCGATGGGCAGAGCATCGCCCCCTGGTGGGCATGCTGGGTGGATCCCGGTTGGGTGCATGCGGGAGTCTGTCTGACTGCCTCCCCGTTTCCAACTTCAGAAAAATACAACAACAACAAAAAAATAGTTCAGCCTCCATAGCAAACACAACGATAATAAAATAGATAAAATGAGTGTGGTAAAATCTTGAGTGTTGAATCTAGTTTAATTTCTTAAAAATTTTTTAAATTTTATTTATTTTTGAAAGGTGGGGGGGGAGATGGAAGGTGGAGTTGGGGGAGAGAAGGGAGGAGGGAGAAGCAGGAAGCATCAACTCCCTATGTGCCTTGACCAGGCAAGCCTACGGTTTCAAACCAGTGACCTCAGTGTTCCAGGTCGACACTTTATCCACTGCACCACCACGGGTCAGGCATGTTGAATCTAGTTTAAACATTTTCATAATAAAATAAGAAGAAAAGATGTCAGGGCTAGATGATATTATAGCTGAGTTCTAGCTAGATTTTAAATATGTAGCTTTAAAATATTTCTACCACTATTTTTTTAAATATTTATTTATTTATTTATTTTTTTTACAGAGACAGAGAGAGTGTCAGTGAGAGGGATAGACAGGACAGACAGACAGGAACGGAGAGATGAGAAGCATCAATCATTAGTTTTTCGTTGCGCATTGCGACACTTTAGTTGTTCATTGAATGCTTTCTCATATGTGCCTTGACCGTGGGGCTACAGCAGACTGAGTAACCCCTTGCTCGAGCCAGTGACCTTGGGTCCAAGGTGGTGAGTTTTTGCTCTAACCAGATGAGCCTGCGCACAAGTTGGCAACCTCAGGTCACGAACCCGGGTCACAAACCTGGGTCCTCCGCATCCCAGTCCGACGCTCTATCCAGTGCGCCACCGCCTGGTCAGGCATCTACCATTATTTAAACATCTGTAGCCTCAAAAAATATGGAAAACCTTTCTAATATTATTTAAATATGATAGCTATGGTTTAAAAAAAAAAGATGAAAACTCCCCAATTCATTTTATGAAGGTAGTGTAACTTGTAAAACTTTTGGTGAAATATAACATGCGTGAAGAAAAGCTGTATAGCTTGAGAAATTTTTGCATACTTAACACACTTGAGTTACACAGATTTAAAAACCCAGAATATTGAAAGAGCCCCAGAAACCTCTCCTCAGCCCATTTCTAGACAGTTATCTCCTGATGGAGATATCCACTATGCTGAAGCCAAAATCTGACTTTAAAAAAATAGTGCAAAAAACGAAAACTAAAGAATAATTTCACTTATATTGAGGCAAATTTTTAAAAATAAAATATTAGAAAATAGACTCTGGAAATATATTTTAATATTGACCCAATCATACACATATATTATTAAGAATTGCTCATCCTATTTCTTGCACTCCTTCTGGGTTCTTGCTAAAGTATGTTTGCTAGTATTTTTTTCAGTAAGGGATAGTAAACAACTTTGCCTATTTCATGGCAAATGAAATGAATTTCTTTTTCCCTTATTCTTGAGAGTTTGGCTGGTTAGTGAATTCCAGATTGACAGTTGTTTTGTCTCAGCGTTTGAGTATCTGACAATATCGCCTCTGACATCTATTGTTAGAGAGAGTTTCACCATCGCTTTGTCATATTTCTGTACCATCCATCCTCTTTCTTTTCTAGATGAAATTTTACTTTTTTGCTTAATACTCTGCAGTTTTTTTAGTGTTTCTAGATGTAGATTTATTTTCTTGCTACATGGTGAGATTTTTCAATTCAAGTTTTCATGGGTTTCTTCATTTATGAGAAATTGTCAGTCATTTTATTTTCAAACATCATTTTTCTCTCTTCTCCTTATTCTGCACCGTCCCCTGGATATAATTCTGAACTTCTCATTCAACACTCCGGTACCTTTAACTTCTCTCATAATGTCCTCCTTTATCTTACTGTGCTGTGATCTGGAAGTTTCCTTCTCAGTGCTAGCTTCCAATTCCTTAATTTTCTCTCTTCAAATAGCTCCAGGATACCATTGAGATAATTTATTGAGGATTATTATTATTTCATTTTCAATGACTATATTTTCACTTCCAAGATTTCCAGTTTGTTCTTTTGCAAGTCTTTCAATTCTAGTTTAATAGATGCTATTTCCTTTCTCAATTCTTTGAGCTGTTAACATACTACTTTTGAATGCTCAGTCTTTATATCCTCAGGTAGTAATTGTTCCTGAATTTATCAATTATTTTTATAATAGTGGATATTTTTCATGTGCTTAAAATTTTTAGAGAGCTATTCTTGCTTCTGTGTTCTCCATACACACCCTAAGAGGTCAATAGATCTATATGTATATTGTATAGACTCAGTTCTTATTTCTAGGGTGCCACTGCTTCTTTACTTTTTGTATATAAATTCAATGTTCTCAAAAACAAAATCTACATCCAAAATATTTTAATAAACTATATATTCCATTTACGAAGATTTTTTGGATAATCAACTTGAGGATAAATGACCAAAGACCTACAATTCAGAGGTGGGGAAATAACATCAGGCATATCCCGGCTCTCCACAAATCTCTTCTCACTGTCGTATTGTATGTTTGTGAATGGACCTGAGATTTTGCGTGTCCATGTTGTGATCCCCTTATAATATCTCCATTCCAGATCCCTTAGATCTATGAACTGTTTTTCTGAAAAGAATCAGATTTTCAAAGAATCACATGGTGGTGTCATTTAACCCTCAGTGATTCAGAAGTGCTATGTGACAGAATAAACCTTTGATGAATTTGAGTCTCTTACCTTGCAGTAGAAAGCCTGTTCTGAACAGTTTTTTTATTTTTTATTTTATGTTGTTTTAGTCAGAGATTCAGAGAGACAGGAAGGGAGAGAGATGAGAAGCATCAATTCACAGTTGTGACAATTTAGTTGTTCATTGCTTCTCATACATGCCTTGACTGGCGGGCTCCAGCCAAGGCAGTGACCCCTTGCTCAAGTCAGTGACCTTGGGCTTCACACCAGCAACGCTGGGGTCATGTCTATGATCCCATGTTCAAGCAGGCGACCCGTGCTCAAGTTGGGGAGTCTTCCCTGAAGCCAGATGAGCCTGTGCTCAAGCCGGCATCCTCAAGGGTTTCAAACCTGGGTCCTCCGTGTCTGAGCTCAATACTCTATCAACTGTACCACCACCCAGTTAGGCCTTTTCTTAATCTTTATAAACTAAGGAAGAACCTATGATATCTACCACATTTAAAGCCCTCCTCCAAATAGAATATTGGGTAGGCATGGCTAACTGGGCTGTAGAGGACCCAGCAGGGCTATACCAGGTAGACAGTGGCTCATTTGGTGCTTGGAAACTAAGAGTATGAAAATGTAGAGATCTGCAGAGCACTGAGGTCAACAGGGAGAAGAAAAGGATCCAAATGAGCTGTTAAAACAAAGAGGAAGATTTACCAGAAGCACATATACTGCTAGTGTCATTTCTTCCAAGATGCTGACGTAAGCCCTGAGTATAAAAAGACAATGGTTTAGCTAGAATGTGGCTGTTGCTCTGCTCTTTCAGGGCCTACCAGTGTGGAGTGTCATTAGTAGTTGCAATTTCGTCAAGAAGCCAATGAACCCTGGCCAAGATTGACTGCATTTCCCCCTACACAGCAGCCATTTCCCTTTCACATCCCTGCAATTCTCTTCATGACTAAATAAACTGTAAACCTGAAAGAAGAAAAAAAGGAAAAAGGCAAGGCCTAAGGCAGGGCCTTGAATGTAAAACCAGAAGTCAAAGAGCCAAGATGAGTTTAAAGAGTACAAGGAGAATAATGAGTGCAGCAAACAAGCAGGGGGGCTGGTCTATTTCTCATGGATGGTTTTACCATCCTCCCTATATGGTGATATTTGAGCAGGTCACCTATGGCCCAGATACTGTCCCTTCCCCAGTCAAGCCTCCATTCCTGAGAAGGACCTTGACCTCGGTTTCCTGGGGTCTACCTGGTAGAAAGATATATCATACACATACACACACACACACACACACACAAAGTCTCCTATTGCAGGCGTGCACCTGAAATAGGAGACTGAGGGCAGGGACTGTTTCTTGAGTTCATACCTGGCCATGGTGTTCAATAGTCTGTCCCTAGGACCAGTAGCCAAGTTTCAGGGAGTTTGACAAGACCTTGGCAGGCCTGGCATAGCAAGAACTGGTGATTGAAGAAAGAAAAGGACTATTTGGCAAAAGAAGGCCGTAGAATTGATAATTCTGATTACTAAAGAGCTTGATGTTGTGATTCTGTGGTAGACACTAAGTTTGCTTACCCAAGACAATCCTCTTCTCTCTGTCTCTACTCCAGGGAAAGGAAAGCTCAGAACTCTGTTCACCAGCCTTCCTTGCAGTAGGGTTGCTATTGGACATAATTACGGTCAATGAACTAACTATAAGGAGAAGTCACCTCAGGACGTGTGTTCTGAGGAGCTTTGCTTCCTGCTCACAGAGGACTAAACTAGCCAATGTGTCCCTTTGTCCTGTCCCCCTCTTCTTGCCTGGAATGTGGCCACAGTGCATGGCATTGAAGACAACACCTTTTGGCCATGAAGACAAAAGCCATACAGGAAGAGATAGTGGAGCCTGGATCCCCAATGACATCAAAAGCACTGCTCTAGTTCTTGTCTGCCCACCCATAGATTCTAATTATATAGGAAAAATAACTGCTGTTTGGTTTTTCAATTATTTTTGGTCAAACACATGCCTAACCTACATGGTCCTACAGGTTTGAGCCTGAGCAAGAGTTGCTCATAAGTTGCTCTCTGCTTGGTGCTAGTAAAGATATGTTCTAGACTATTCTTTGGTATACCAGGAGTCCTGAAGGTTTCCTGGCCTGAGAATACTTCAAGGACTAGCTGGCTGATAAAATGAAGTAATGCTGGATAATATGGGACAGTAAAAGATGAAGTGTTGCAATATCAATTTCTTCAGTGGGCTTTTTGCCAGTTCTTATCAGTCCTCAACACTTTCAATGATTTTTCCTCTCTGGTGACAGACTTTACCTGTGTACTTTTGTGGATTGTGTAGACCAGGGGTCCCCAAACTTGTTACACAGGGGGCCAGTTCACTGTCCCTCAGACCATTGGAGGGCCAGACTATAAAAAAACTATGAACAAATTCCTATGCACACTGCACATATCTTATTTTAAAGTGAAAAAACAAAACGGGAACAAATATAACATTTAAAATAAAGAACAAGTAAATTTAAATCAACAAACTGACCAGTATTTCCATGGGAACTATGCTCCTCTCACTGACCACCAATGAAAGAGGTGCCCCTTCCAGAAGTGCGGTGGGGGCCGGATAAATGGCCTCAGGGGGCCGCATGTGGCCCGCGGGCTGTAGTTTGGGGACCCCTGGTGTAGACCATTCCAAAATTGCCTTAGTTTCTACTTCAATCTGAGCTGGAAAACACACAAAGTGTGATTCTACCAAAGGAGCATGAAACCTGCATTAGGTTGTATCAAAATGTCAGTGTATGCCATGGTTGGGTGGCTCGGCTGGTTAGAGCTTTGTCCCAAAGCACAGAGGTTGCTGATTTGATCCCTGGTTTGTGCACATCCAGGAACAGATTGAAGCTTCTGTCTCTCTCTCTCTCTCTCTCTCTCTCTCTCTTCTTCTCTAATATCAGCACATTTAAAAAAAAATGTCAGTGTAAGGAGTTAGAGCAAAGATTCTTCCAGCATCATAAACCAAAGACAGAGTGAGCCAAAGTAGGTTTACAGTTGTGAGTACATGAAACACAGAGTTTATTCTCATATTATTATTTATCTATTATTGTATTACTTTCCATACAACTATTAACCTACTTTTGCCCCAACCTGTCTGATTGGAGTAATCAACATATTCCTTTGAATTTGTTCCTGTCTCTCCCACTACTTTTAATATAAAAAAATTGTGTCAAAATATTTGCTGTGTAAATGGTTTTATCTCTGGTCAAGAACCTACTTCAAAAAGACTCAAATATTTTATATCATTGGTTTAACCTACTTTTATAGCTACACAGAATGACAAAATATTATTTCCCTTAAATTATGTAAAAAAAAATGGAGACCTTAGGAATGCTCCCTTCTCTTTATAGCTTACCATCATATGTTTTATATATTCTCTAACTTTTTCTCTATGGCCTTTGATCTTTTATGGGTACTTTCCTATTAAAGAATCTGAAATGGAGAGTTTCCTCCTCTGTAGAGATATTAACAAAAGGGAAGAATAAAGGCTCATGGGAAAAAAAAATCTAAAAATCCCTCAAATGAAGAAAAATCAAGATATTTAAGAAAAATAAGCCATTATTTAGCAAATACTTGACTGACTTCATGATACGGGAAACAGTTACAGACACAGTGGAGTCCAAGTTTAAGCGGCTCCTTTTCTAAAAGCTTTAGGCTGTGTCTAAATAATACACCTTTTGTGGGCTGGGTCTGAGTTTTGACTCTGGGATGTCTGCTTCTCTGTTCTCTGTTTCCCATTGCCGTTACATGCAGTAAAGCGTGAGAAGTGCACAGTTCCCCTAATCAATGTTTGACTCTTTCAGCTCCAGAAATCTAGGTACATTTTCCAGTAAGGTTTCAACTCTTTTCTCCCTCATGGCCTTATCTGTTTCGATTACCTGATTCAGCTAATAATTGTTCAGAAATTTTATCTTCAGTGATAGTCTTTGTTGGCTGGATATGGTAAATGCCCGGCTTGTACAGTTTTCTGAAACCCTGAGTCTTCTCTGTGGTGGCCGGAGTGTCATCAGAGGGGATCTCATAAGGGAAAGTGTGCGAGGGAAGAGGGATCCCACACTGAGCGAGTCTCTGCTGGGTTTTCGTGAACCTGTCTAGCGGGGAAAGGGAGTCTTTCAGTAAGCTGCGATATAGGAGTTCGGTCATAGATACTGGCCTCTCTTCGTTTTTTGTAACCACCTTGAAAACAGGTTGGAAATCTTCTCTCAGACCAGTTCCACTGGTGAATGACATGGTATTCAGATTTTCACTAAGTATTTTCTGGGCTTCCCTTGGTGAAATACCATGACTTTTTAGGCGATTCAATTTCTTGCTCTCCTTATTAAAATTCTCAAGCTGTGCATATAATTCTGGCAGCTGTGGGGGAAAAGTGCAAAGTTATGAGACTGATGAACAGTAATTGTCTGGCAGATGCACCAACCCTAAAACAAATGGCATAACATATATCCATGCAAACGAAAGTTGTTGCCTAACTAAACCAAGTAAATTGGTGCAATGTGGAGCAGAGACCAGCTGGTCAAGTCTCAGATTTATTCCTCAGAAGAGATGTTGTTTAGACACATCACGTAGAGCTTTCATTATAAAACGAGCCTGGGCCCTGGTAGCTTAGTTGGTTAGAGCATCATCCCGATGTGCCAGGGCTGTGAGTTTGATCTCTGATCAGATGAATGCATAAATAAGTGGAGCAACAAATCAATGTTTCTTCTTCTTTCCCACTCTAAAATCAATAAATACATCTTTAAAATTTTAAATAAATAAGTAAACTAAAACAAGCCCATTAGACTTGTGTTCTCGTCTATAAGATCTTTCCAACTTTAAAATTCTGTGAGTTAACAAGGAGACAGCTTTAGGGGTCTGCCACATTTTGGGTAAAGCTACAGTTCTTTTAAGGAAGAAAGGGAGCCAGATAATCTAGATATCAAAGCTTCATTCGGGTGTCCAAAGGGTTTGAAGTGTTTAGGAACACCGTGCAAAGCAAGCTGTAATTGTCCTTATTAACTGGAATATTTTACCAAAATATATGGTTGCATTTGTGGAGTGCTTGGGAATAGCTGCTGGCAGAAAAGACAATAAATGTTGCTCGAGAATCCCCCTTCTCTATCTAAAATCCTTTATTAAAGGAACAAAATTTTATTTTCTAGAACATTCTGATTACCAACCCCCTTATTCCTAAGAGGCTTCTTAGGCCATTAAATTGAAAGGCCAAAGAGGCTATAGTGAGAGCCCAAACTTTGGTCATGTAGCTCAGCGCATTATTAGTCTCATGAGCACGCGTTAGGACTCTTCCCCCGGAAGAGCTGCTGCGCCAAGCAGGGCGAATCACTGGACGGAGGTGTTTGTCTTCCCCATGCGTCCCCAGGCGTGCCACTGGCTACTCAAGGGTTTGAATTTTTATAATCTTTTTTTTTAGGTTTTTGAATTTTTGTAATTCTTGAATGCACAGTTTCCTGTGTACAATATTACAGAATTATTAAGTACAATACATACCGAACACGTGGGAAACTCAGTCTCCACACCATCTTTACTGGGATCTGTGTCTCTGTTGAGGAACATTGTGCTGGGATTTTATTCTCTAATTCCTAAAATATCAATATAAGGGAAAATGAAATGAAAGATCAAAAGTCAGATAAAACACAAATGGGGGGGTGACACATTTTAAATCTTCTGAACTTTGTAAATGGGACACTTTAAAAATGTTCTACCATTTAACTTTTTCTTTTGTTTTCTCCTTACTCTAGGTCTGCCAAGTTAATCACGATTCAAGAAACTGTTTTCTCTGAAACACCTCAGGTTTTTATGTGACATATATGTGCAGTCATTTAATACTAGTTCAAAGAATCCTATATGGATTGTTATTTTTGTCATACATGTTTTGATTTTCAGGTCATCTAAAGAAAAATTTACCTACCTCCATACTTAGGAAACTTTTTTTTTTTTTTTTAGATTTTATTTATTGATTTTTAGAGAGAAAGGGGGAGAGAGAAAGACAGAGAGAGAGAAACAGTAGAGAGAGAGAAAGGGGGAAAAAGCGGGGAGCACCAACTTGTAGTAGTTGCTTCCTGTATGAGCCTTGACCAGGCAAGCCCAGGGTTTCAAACTGGTGACCTCAGCGTTCCAGGTCGACGCTTTATCCATTGCGCCACCACAGGTCAGGCTTACTTTTTTTTTTTTTTTTCAGAAGAAAAAGGCTAATAACAACAATTGATATTTTGAAATTATTTGCTTTGGGCCACGTATGATTATAGGCATTTTACAGATGGAATTTTATTTAATCTCTTTTTGAAAAAGGCCATAGAATGTCTACAGTTGGTTTCATCAACACATGGCAGCAAGTCCACTCCCACATTTGACTCTGAGCGGGCACTAAGCTTGACTTTGACTGAGAGCATGAGATGTCAGTGATGTTTTGTGAATGCCGGAGCCCAGGCATTAGAAAGCTTTGCAGTTTCACTTGGCATGTTTGGAAACCTGAGCCACCATGGAGAGATCAGCTACCCTTCCGGATCACGTGGGGCTGAGAGCCAGCACCAACCAGACGTGTAAACCCCGCCCCGTCTGAGCCTCAAGCTCATATGAGCAACCCCACATGGTTGCAAATGGGAGAAAGAACCACCCATCTGACCCAGGCAACTCCAAAATTAGGGCAAGTAATGAATTTTAGTCGTTTCAAGACACTAAGTTTTCTTTTATCAATATCTTTTTTTTTTTTTAGATTTTATTTATTGATTTTACAGAGGAGAGAGAGAGAGAAAGGCAGGTGGGAGGGAGGAACTGGAAACACCAACTCACAGTAGCTTCTAGCATGTGCCTTGACTGGGCCAGCCTGGGTCTCGAACCAGAACTTTAGCATTCCAGATCGATAGTCTATCCACTGCGCCACCACAGGTCAGGGCCAGACACTAAGCTTTGACTGGATTGTTATATAACGATAAATAACAGATAAACCCCACAATACTTCACACTCTTGGTTTAACTTATCCCAGTGAAACCTCTGTTGGTAGGCAGGGAAATGTATGAGAGAAAATATCTTTCTGGGTACCACTGTCTCCTGACTGGTTGCTGTGAGAACTAGGATGAGTGTCAGAGATGAACCAGAAATACTCACTTAGTGTTTGGGGGCTAACGCAAAATAATTAGATTCTTCCTCCTTCCTAAGCAAAGTAGAAAACCCAGGAAAAAAAATATGTATATGTATGTATATATATGTATATGTATATATATGTATATATAAATATATGGTTACACACACACACACATATATAGTTACACACACACACACACATATATATAGTTACATGCAAATATATTTTTATCACTACCAAGTCCACTATATCATATATAAAACAAAAAAAGCAATATAATACATCATGCTTACCCCCATTCCTATATTTGGGCAGTGGCTTCACAGACATGTCTGTCTCCAATCAGTTAAAATAAGACTTGATTGTGCTTTCCTTTCAATAGTTCCTGCAAAGGAAAATATTTCTCTAATCTACTTCATCTAAAACTGCTCAGTGACTTCTGGTCAGCCATTTATGTCATCTTCCAGTGGTTTCAGTCACTGTGGGAGGGCTACCATCTGCCATTACCAACAGACAACAGATTTTTCTGTCTTCTCCCCTTAGAAGAGGGCTAAATTTAAACCCCTATCACACACATGCTGAACTTTGATTAGTGGTGATTAATGCCCAGATAAATGCTTTCCAACTTCAGCGGCCAGTCTCGCAACTTTATATACCTATAGTCAAAGCAACATGTAAGAAATCTGTACTGGGTTCGTTACAGTGAGAGTAACAACAGGGAGTTTAGGGCAAGAAAACCTAGACTCTTGCTGAATTCTCTTGGCTGAACTAGAACAGGATTCAGAATGCTAACACAGATCAGCTGCCAAACATGCTTTCATCCACTTCAATGCCTCTTCATTAACATACTTTCACCATAGGCCCTTGAGCCAAGCCAATGCCTAACCCTAGATTAGCCCTTCAATCGGCCTCTCGTGAAGAGTGCTTCTGGAGAAGTCATGCCAGTAGGCCTGCTACAGTTTCATACAGCCAGAGGGAGGGAGTCCTTGTAGAGCTCATCACTTCTATCCATCTTTCATATTCCCAGAAAACCCCACAGTAAATTCTGATTTCATTGAGAAGAGCAAGGACCTCTCACAGGGTCTCCCTTGGGTGCTACCCTCTTCTCCATTCATCGCATCAACTTCTCTCTGCTCATCCAATGGTAAGTTTTCCTCTCCCACCCAGGATGGTTTATGTTATCCTCCTCATAATTCTTGTGAAATAGAAGGAGAACCCTCCTTCTTTCCCTTCACTGGGGAAATAACTGCTCTCCCTCCATTATTCTTTTTTTTTTTTCTTTTCTTTTTTTTTTTGTGGCAGAGAGTCAGAGAGACGGACAGATAGGGACAGACAGACAGGAAGGGAGAAAGATGAGAAACATCAGTTCTTCATTGCAGTTCCTTAGTTGCTCATTGATTGCTTTCTCATATGTGCCTTGACCAGGGGACTACAACAGACCGAGTGACCCCTTGCTCGAGCCAGCGACCTTGGGTCCAAGTGGTGAGCTTTTGCTCAAACCCGATGAGCCCGTGCTCCAGCTGATGACCTCAGGGTCTCGAACCTGGGTCCTCCTCGTCCCAGTCTGACACTCCATCCACTGTGCCACTGCCTAGTCAGGCTCCTCCATCATCCTTTGGTCTTCAATCTCATGTTCCCAGTGGCACTTCCTTTCTTACCAACATCCCTTCCATTTGGGAGAAGAATGCAACTCTTCTTGACTCTGATCTGACCAGGAACGTTCCAACTTTCTCCTTTACTTCTGTACTTGTAATTTTTATAGTCTCATGATCTAATTTTCAGTATAATAACACTGAGCTAAGGTAGAAGACAACAGTGAGTTCTTAATCATCAGTTCTAATGTAGTTTTTACAGTCTTCACTTTTATCCATCTTAATTCGTAACCATCCTTTCATTCTGAAATTGATGGAAAAAATACCTTCTCTGTCTTTTCAAACTCATTGTGATGATTCTGATAAAAATCCTAATTGACTTCATTTTGGGGTTATTACAATGATCTCCTTCTGGTTTGCTCACCCTCTTGTTGTTGTTGTTATTAACAATAATAGTGGTAGTAATAATAGTAGTAGTAATCTATTCTGAATCACCTGTTGTTGTTATTAACAATAATAGTAGTAGTAATAATAGTAGTAGTAATCTATCCTGAATCACCTGTTGTTGTTATTAACAATAATAGTAGTAGTAATAATAGTAGTAGTAATCTATCCTGAATCACCTGTTATTGTTATTAACAATAATAGTGGTAGTAATAATAGTAGTAGTAATCTATCCTGAATCACCTGTTGTTGTTATTAACAATAATAGTAGTAGTAATAATAGTAGTAGTAATCTATCCTGAATCACCTGTTATTATTAACAATAATAGTGGTAGTAATAATAGTAGTAGTAATCTATCCTGAATCACCTGTTGTTGTTATTAACAATAATAGTGGTAGTAATAATAGTAGTAGTAATCTATCCTGAATCACCTGTTGTTATTATTAACAATAATAGTAGTAGTAATAATAGTAGTAGTAATCTATCCTGAATCACCTGTTGTTGTTATTAACAATAATAGTGGTAGTAATAATAGTAGTAGTAATCTATCCTGAATCACCTGTTGTTATTAACAATAATAGTGGTAGTAATAATAGTAGTAGTAATCTATCCTGAATCACCTGTTGTTGTTATTATTAACAATAATAGTAGTAGTAATAATAGTAGTAGTAATCTATCCTGAATCACCTTTAAAACTTCTTGACCAGACTTACAAAGACTATCCACAATTTATTTCTAAACATTTCATAAAA
This sequence comes from Saccopteryx leptura, assembly GCF_036850995.1. NCBI lineage: Eukaryota > Metazoa > Chordata > Mammalia > Chiroptera > Emballonuridae > Saccopteryx > Saccopteryx leptura. The sequence continues at coordinate 42,019,017 of NC_089504.1, read as the reverse complement.
GTCATATTTCTACATCACCAAAAGGCCAGAAATGTTCTCCCTCTTTCAGTTAGCCGGGGCAATTCATTCTTTTCTGAAACAGTCTTCTGAGCTCTCATGCATTTTTGCTTGTGCCCCTGCTCACTCTTTGATGCCCCACTTAATCAAGCAGAATGTTTATTTATTTATTTATTTTTAAGACTTTATTTATTCAATTTTCAGAGAGAAGCGAGAGAGAGAAAGAGAGAGAGAGAGAGACAGGGAGAGGAGCAGGAAACATCAACTCCCATATGTGCCTTGACCAGGCAAGCCCAGGTTTCGAACTGGCAACCTCAGAGTTTCAGGTCGACGCTTTATCCCACTGTGCCACCACAGGTCAGGTAGAATGTTTATTTAATATCCTTCATATGCCAATCTAATTAAGAACATAATAGAACTCAAGATAAAATTGGAAGAAGCATAATATTGATTAGCTATTGTGGCAAGCAAAAGCAAACTCTGGAATAGGAAAAAGAAATCAAGAAAAAGTTAAAAGAGAGGAGCCTGACCAGGCGGTGGCACAGTGGATAGAACGTCGGACTGGGTCGAGACCCCAGGGTCGCCAGCTTGAGTGCGGGCTCATCTGGTTTGAGCAAAAGGTCACCAGCTTGGACTCAGGATCACTGGCTCAAGCAAGGGGTTACTCGGTCTGCTGAAGGCCCGCGGTCAAGGCACATATGAGAAAGCAATCAATGAACAACTATGGTGTCTCAATGCGCAACGAGAAACTAATGACTGATGCTTCTCATCTCTCCATTCCTGTCTGTCTGTTCCTGTCTATCCCTCTCTCTGACTCTCTGTCCCTGTAAAAAAAAAAAAAAAAAAAAAAAAAAAAAGAGCCCTGGCCGGTTGGCTCAGTGGTAGAGCGTCAGCCTGGCATGCAGGAGTCCTGGGTTTGACTCCCGGCCAGACCACACAAGAAATACCCATCTGCTTCTCCACCCCTCCACCCCTCCCCCTCTCCTTCCTCTCTGTATCTCTCTTCCCCTCCCGCAGCTGAGGCTCCATTGGAGCAAAGTTTGCCGGGGCGCTGGGGATGGCTCTGTGGCCTCTGCCTCAGGCGCTAGAATGGCTCTGGTTGCAACAGAGCAACGCCCCAGATGGGCAGAGCATCGCCCCCTGGTGGGCATGCCGGGTGGATCCCGGTCAGGCGCATGCAGGAGTCTGTCTGACTGCCTCCCATTTCCAACTTCAGAAAAATACAAAAAAGAAAAAAAAAGTTAGAGAGGAACCAGTTATGGTCAACTGATATTTATAAGGTGGCTAACACAATTCAACAGGAACAAGAACTGTCTTTTAAATAAATGGTGTGGGGACAATTGGATATCCACAGGTAGAAGAGTGAAACTGGACTCCTTCTCTAGTCCATACAAAGATTAACTTAAAATGGATCATAGACCTAAATATTCAATATAAGAGCTAAAACTAAAAAACTCCTAGAAGAAAACAAAGTAGTAAACTTTCATGACTTGGGTTAGGCAAGGGTTTCTTGGATACAACACCATAAACATAAATAAAAAGAGTAAAGAAATAGATACATTGGATTCCATCAAAATAAAACTTTCGTGCTTTAAAGGACACCATGGAGAAAGTAAGGATGACAATGCACAGACTGGGAGAGAATATTTGCAAATCATATATCTGACAAGGGATTTGTACTCAAAATACACAAACAACACAACTCAACAACACTTAGGCAACTCAATTTAAAAGCGGGCAAAGGAATTAAATAGAGATTTCTCCAAAAAAGATATACAAATGGCCAATAAAAAACAAAACAAAACAAAAACATGCTCACCATCGTTAGCTACCAGGAAAATGCGAATTTAAGCACCAGTGGAATATCATTTTACTTTCTCTCGATGGCTATAATAAAGATAGATAATAACGATCCCTTGTATGCCAATCTAATTAAGAACATAATAGAACTGAAGACAAAATTGAAAGAAGCATAAGTTAGAGAAATTGGCAAGGATTTAGAGAAACTGGTACCATCATAGATTGCTGGTGGAAATAAAATATGGTGCAGTCACTTTGAAAAACAGTTTGGCAAGTCCTCAAAATGTTAAACATAGAACCACCATATAACCCAGAAGATTCACTCCTAGGTATACATCTAAGACAGATCAAATGTCCACACAAAACCTTGTAAGTGAATGTTCATAGAAGCACTGTTCATAATAGCCAAAAAGGTGAAATGACCCTAATGCCCATCACCTGCTGAATGGATAAACAAAATGTGGTCTATCCATATAATAAAATACTTTTCAGTGATAAAAACGAAATCAAGTGTGCTGCAACATGATTAATCTTGAAAATTTATGTCAAGTGAATGAAGCCATCCACAAAATAACACATATAATACGATTGCATTTATATGAAATATATAGGACTGGAAAATCTATAAAGACAGAAAGTATAGTAGTGGTTGCCTGCATCTGGGCATACGAAAATGGGCAATGACTGCTAATCATACAGAAATGGGGAATGACTGTATCTTTTGGGAATTATGCAAATGTCCTAAAATTGACTGTGGTGATGGTTACATAACTGTGAATATATTTAAAACTAGTAAACTATAGTATTGTATATACTTTGAATGGGTGAATTTTATGGTATGTAAATTATTTCTGAATAAAAATGTTTACATCGTTAAATTGACTTTAGAGAGAGAAAGAAACATTAAATTCGTTGTTCTACTATATATGTATTTATTGGTTGATTCTTTTTTTTTTTTTTTTTTTAAAGATGCTGCAACTAAGAGTTGAGGCTTCTTTTTCTTTAAGACTTTATTTATTCATTTTAGAGAGGAGAGAAGGAGGAGAGAGAAAGAGAAAGAGAAAGAGAGAGAGAGAGAGAGAGAGAGAGAGAGAAGAGGGGAGGAGCAGGAAGCATCAACTCCCATATGTGCCTTGACCAGGTAATCCCAGGGTTTCGAACCGGCGATCTCAGCATTTCCAGGTCGACGCTTTATCCACTGCGCCACCACAGGTCAGGCTATTGGTTGATTCTTATACGTGCCCTGACTGGGGATCAAACCCACAACCTTGGTATATCAGGACGACACTCTAACCAACTGAGCTCTTAGGCTAGGATTCAATAAAAACATTTAAAATGATTTAAAGAGAAAATGATAGATATAGAAGATGGACTATGGAGATATAACATATTTAATTGGCTATCACAAAGGGGAAAAAACCCCAAATCATGGAAAACAAAAGGATTTAAAATGAAAATTCAAGATTTTTCTGGAACTAAAGCTTTTAGTCTATATATCAAAAAATTACACCATTTGCCGGGGGAAAATTGACCAACAATGGCTAGCACTGAGACCTATTCTAGGATAGTAATTGGGTTTCAGAAAAAAAGAAAAAGTCCTGTTTTACTTATAGTAACAGACCAAGAGAAAAATTCTGAGTCAATGAATTTTCTATCTATTTAAGCTATTCTCAAAAGAATAAAAGCTAAAGAAAAAATTTTGATCCTGCAAGAACCCAGGGAGTATTGCTCTCATGAGTCCTTCTAGGGATAACTCTCAGTACATGAACTTCAGGCAGCTGAGAGGTGAGTGGACTTCAGAGGTAAAGAAAGAAGCCTTTGGCAGTAGGGCAGAAAGATGACGTCACTTACAAGGGAAAATTACAAATGTATATACTCTCTGAACCTAGAATTTCCACTTTTGAGAATTACATATTTTTTCATTTGAAAAATATATTTGCATATATGCAAATAGATATAAATGAGGTTATTCACTGCAGCATTGTTTTTAACAGCAACAGACTGAAAACGACCTAAGGGTCCTACGAGAATGGTGGCCCCAAACAACCTCAATGCCTATCAAAATATAAAAGATAAGTTGCGATTTATTCATACAATAAAGTGATGTTCAACAAAATGATTCTGCACTTCATGTTTCAATGTATATAACATTCAGATATGAGCAAACCTTGATATGAGTTTAGGAGTCAGGATAGTTTTTTCCTTGGCAGGGAGATTAGTGCCCACTTAGAGTATGAGAATCCCATAGTTCTAGTAATGCTGTTTACTTGATCTGAATGCCAGTTGTGTATAATTATTTATAGGGATGTGCACATTTCTGTATATATATTAGACATCAACACAAACTTTACCTGAGGGGAGAAAGCCAAGAAAAATCTATTCACACTGATTTTGGGCAACCAGTGACTGAATACTGTCAACACAGAGTGCTGAGTGATAACAGAAAGGATCAACTCTGTAATCCAATGTATGCCTGCGGCAGCCCTGGCAGCCACACCCCAGGTTTTCCTGACTGTACTGTTGTGCCACCAGGTGGCGCTCATGGAAAGTTTGTCTGATTCCTACAACTTTTTCTTTCTTTACCCCACCACTCCCTCACCTCCTCCTCTCTCTCCGTGGCAGTGAGATCATGTGGACAGACACTCAGAGACAGTTTAGTTATAGAGCAATAGCCTTTTTTTTTTTTTTGTATTTTTCTGAAGCTGGAAACGGGGAGAGACAGTCAGACAGACTCCCGCATGAGCCCACCAGGGGTGACGCTCTGCCCACCAGGGGGCAATGCTCTGCCCCTCCGGGGCGTCGCTCTGCCGCGACCAGAGCTACTCTAGAGCCTGGGGCAGAGGCCAAGGAGCCATCCCCAGCGCCCGGGCCATCTTTGCTCCAATGGAGCCTTGGCTGCTGGAGGGGAAGAGAGAGGCAGAGAGGAAGGAGGGGGGGGGGTGGAGAAGCAAATGGGCGCTTCTCCTATGTGCCCTGGCCGGGAATCGAACCCGGGTCCCCCGCACGCCAGGCCGACACAATAGCCTTTTTTTTGTTGATCTTTTCCTGGTGATCTTTCGTGTGGGCACTTGGAAATCCATTTCAGTCTACAGCCCACTGTCTACAATGGCTTTTCACTGGGTTTTCAGTTGACAAAAGGAACAAAGTGTCTCTGTGTCTTTCATCTTCTGGTATATCCAGGGGTGGGCAAAAGTAGATTTACAGTTGTAATGCAAATGAATTAATACAAGGATGAACTGTGTTTCACATACAACTGTATATACTGCACATCAACAGCTATAAACTAGCTCACATTTGCAATCGGAAATGCTGTCACATTATATATTGTTAGTATTTATACAGTAAGAGATCTGATAAAACTATTTTGTCAACAGCTTATTTTCTGAGCACAACATGTGATGAACTCTGTGGTCAAGTTTACAAGATTCTTCATGAGAATGTAACGTATACCTATTTTTGCTTCAGCAAGTAGAACTTTTGAGTAGTGGGTTGGACCTTTTTGTCTTCGCTGTGTTTGTGGCAGGAGTTTAGAGAGACTTGAGCAGACCAAGGACAATGGGCTAGGTACAGGTCACCAGGGCAGGAAGCCCCAGGTGCTTAGCAACGGGAAAAACTGAAAACAAGGACCTTGCCCCGAGGGTAACCTTTCCTCCCCCTAGTGTATTGCTGGTCGCGAGGTTTGGACCCCTTGACCTTTCACATCACTATTCATGTGGGTCGGACCCTCCCCTGACCTTTCCTCCCCTGGCATGTTGCTAGTCTGTGTTAGAACCCCTTAGAGGGGGAATGAACAAGGGGGCTGGAGAATAGCCCTTAAGCATTAAGCCCCCAGGACAGTGAGGTTCTGACCTGCATTAAGTACATAGAGGCCTCAACTGTGTTTCAGCTCCAGGCCCAGAAAAGCAGCAAAACCAGACAAGAGACGTCAGGGCTGACATCAGAACCAGCTGGCTGCATTGACCAATGACCCCCTTGAAAGGGCACACCTGGACAGCTGGTGAATATGGTATTGAGGTCCTCGCCTGAGACCTCCAAATAAGCACCTTCTGGATGGAGGCCCCAGCGCGCCCCTCTAGAGAGCACCCTACGCCCGCCCTACCCCTGCCCCAGGCGGCTTTCCTTGCCCTTCTCTTTCTCCTCAGCTCCAGGGGCTCTTTCTTTGCCTCTATAACTTTTTCCTCAGACCATTTCTTTTACTACTCACTTCTTCTGACTCTATGACTTTTGAAATAAACTTTCTCTGATAGTTTGAGTCTTTGCTCTGAATTCTTTCTTAGCCCACACTCAAGTACTGAGGTTGCTGAGCCACGGTCCAGGCTGCTCCCACCAGTCCAACACTGGTGCCACTTCCCTGCTAACATGTTCATCAATCAAATTAATTTTGTTCTGGAAAGCAATCTTTTGTACTTGTTCTGGAAAAACCCCATTGGTTTATTAAATGTCACTGCCTTTGTTTGTGTGAATGACTCTAGTCTAAGGCATCAGTAGACCTCCGACCCGGTTGATGACTTTGCTAGGGTCAGGGGGCCATTGTGCAAGGGGAGCTTTGATCAAAATTCAGTTTTCAGATATTCATTGTGGCACGACCTCCTATTCAGTTCCTGTTTTCAATGGTTTTGTGTAAAATTATCACACTTGCAGATTTGCTCGACCCAGTAAGTCCTGACTGACATTTTACATTTGGAGCCATGGCCATCTTATGTGTTCATAAGCTTATTCTGATCTGTAGGACATGCATTACTGTTTCCATCACCATTTTATGCTTCCCAGAACACTTGTGAGCCACTATTCCCCTTTTTAAAATTGAAAGTGAGTTTATATTTTAAAATATAATCCACTAGCAATAATAAAGATCGCAATTTCGATAAACATAATCAAGCAAATGGTATGAAAAATACCAGGATGAACCCTGTTAGCTGAATGTTATTTAAGACAATCTGATTAGAGTCCTTATGGGAAACAGTCAACATTAAAGAATTCTATTGTTACTGAGAACAAAATGGGATTTCTGTGAAAACATTACCATCTTACATTTTTAATTCGCAAAGAATGACTGTTTCGTTGCTTTTTGTTTCGAAAACTCCAAAGTGCCTGTGGCCCACCGAAGAGAACAGCTGGTTCTCTGCTTTGGGGACTCTGGTCTAACTGAAAAGAGGGGCCCTCGGGAAGCAGGTGAGAGCCACAGGGACCTGAGGTTTCGCCTGAACTTCATTAGTTCTTGCTGGCTGGGTCACCAAAATGTCTGCTGGGCTTTCCCTGGCTGATTCCTTAGCCTTGGTGTCCTCAGGGACTGTGGGTGGAAGGAATAAAGCACAGAAATACCGAGAGGAGGCAGGGATGTGAATGGAGAAGCCCCAGAGGAGAGAAAGATCATACGGCTCAGTCATGACCGGCAGGGTCCAGCTTCCTGTGACCCACAGGGAGGAGAGAGATGAGTCTCCCAGCCACCATCTCCTCTCTGGGCTCCGGCCTTTCCTATCGCTCTCTCGGTTACCTACTTCACCCCACCTGTCCTTGCCACGCCCACACTGACTTCATTTTCACTCTTTCGTGCTCTCATTATGCCCATCATTCATCACTGCACTTACCACTTGCTTTACAATCAATCATCTGTTTATGCGGCCATTTTTGTCATGAACCTGTGTGCCCGAGAGCAGGGGTTGGGACCCCGTCAGCTGCTAGTCCCATGGCCTAGGCCGGTACCTGACATATGCTAAAGCTTCGTGATGAATAAATGAGTACCCGTCCATTGTGACATATGTACATCCTCAGTCACATACAGCGCTATGTAACAATGAGCACAGGGGCTTCTCTTCCTGCATGAAGCTAATGGGTAGAGGGTGGAAAGGTGCGAAGGAGAAATCAAAGCAGTTAAACAGGAGACAGACCTGTGCTTCCTCCATCCAGCTGGATGTGGATTGAGGGCCGCACGGCCAGATGCACTCTCTACAGGAGCCAGGCTGCTGTGTTCTGGACTGGGTCCCAATGGAATGTCTCCCTCCTTGGGGGATTTTTGTGGCAATCATTAAAAACTTTGCCAAAACAACCATTTCCCCAGAATGGAATGGAATCTACTGTATTAGTCAAGACTCTCCAGAGAATAGAACGAATATGTGTGTGTGTGTATATGTATATATATACATATATATACACACACACACACACATACACATTATATATAGAATATACATATGTATACATAATTATATATTACACATTGCATACATTATATATATATTAAACATTTATTATGTGGAGTTGGCTCACGAAATCATGGAGGCCAGGAAGTCCTGCGACCGGCAAGCTGGAGACCCAGGGGAGTCAGCTGTATGATTCAGTCTGGAGGTTCCCATGACCTCCTCCTACTTGGATTCGATTAATTGCTAGAGTGGCTCACAGAACCCGGGGAACACATATGTATAAAGGATATGATCAAATATGCAGCCATACACAGGGTGAGGTCTGGGAGGCTCCCAAGCGCAGGAGCTCCTGTGTCCCTGGAGTTGGGGTGTATCTCCCTCCCGGTATGTGGACGTGTTCATCAACCCAGAAGCTCTCTAAACCCCACACCTTTGGAATGTTACGGAGGCTTCTTAATGTGGGCATGACCAATCATTCACTATATTTCCAGCCCCTCTCCCCTCTCTGGGGAAATGAGGGAGGGGGTAGCTGAGAATTCCAATCTTCTAACCATGGCTTGCTCTTTCCTTAGACCAGCTCTTATCCTGAAGCTATTCAGGAGTCACCCAGAGTTGCCTCTCAATAGAACAAGAGACACCTCTAGTGTTCTTGTTCCTTAGGAACTTACATGGGATTTAGGAGCCCTGTGCCTTGAGGCTCTAAGGCCAGAGACCAATGTATATACTTTATGTTACCTCACACAGGGCAGTGTTTGTTACTAATAAACGCGAATGACCGCAGTCAGGTGTGCAGTGAGATTGGTGTAGCCTTTAGAGACGTGGGTGGATCCCTTGTGTGCCTAAGCTCACTTATTTTTGTAATACAGACTTGACACCATGTTTGTTGTTTTCCTGTAAGAGGAGAAAAAATATCTGAACTTTTGTAGTATTTCTGAGTTTGAGATATACAGAAATTTGCTATGTTGAGAGTGAAGCAGAACTTCTTAAAATGATCTGAGTTTTCTCCATTAATTGATTTAATACTAAGTTACTTTGTGTTTAATAAATGTTGTCTTTCTCTACCCTGAAAAGGTTACCTGCTAAAATGAAATTTCAAAGAACTACAGATTCTCAAGTTGGTAAGCATGGGGAAATCTATCTCATCCTACCCTTTCATCACACATAAACCTCTACTGAAATATCCTTCACCACCCAGGTGCCCTGAGGTTAGGGACCACGCCCTCACGGCAGCCCCCTGCAGTCTGCCTTTGCTTTCTGGAGGACAAACACAAACCTTGCCCAACATGTTTCATTCATTTTCAGTCAACTGCATGTGTACGATCCAGGGACCATACAGGTTTTGTCAACTTGGAAATCCTCAGGGCCTCAAAAAAGTCCTAGCACAGTGTAGGCAGGGAATAAGTTTTTGTTGATTAATGGAATGAATGAATGGATGGAATGCTGGAAAGCAAGGAATAAAAAAAAGGTCTGTGGCAGCACCAAATTAGTCAGCTTGACTTAATTCCTGACAAGAATGGGAGAGGTCCTACATATAGTATTTAACTTCCTTTGATATCCTTAATGATGTTTCTGCCCCGGAGTCCTAATGAAGAGTTTCATCCAGGTCTCTAGGAATCTACACTTTTTTTATACTTTTCTAAAAATGCCCCCAATTGCTCATAAAAATCCATCAGCAGACACATCACGAGATGACAATTTCACAGCAGAATAATTAAGGACCCCGTCAGCATGGCTTTAAGAACAACAGTCGTAACTGGTCAGTGTTTAGGCCACATCTCAGGAAGACAAAAATTATAATTGTATCTCCTCACCAGACACAAAAGGACATGCATTTGAGGTACACGAGGTACCTGGAGTAGACAAATTCACAGACACAGGAGGTAGGGGGCGCTGAAGAGTTATTTCTTAATGGGTATAGAGTTTTAGTTTGAGATGATGAAAAAGTTCTGGAAATGGATGGGGGTGATGGTTGCACAACAATGTAAACTTAATGCCATTGAACTGTACACTTAAAAATGGTTAAAATGGTGAATGTGATGTGTATTTTATCACAAAAATATCTCCCGAGGAAGGAGAACCCTGCGTCACCTTTGGTAGCTGTTTACAGTAGGCAGGGCCATACAAGACTTTGCCTCTCCTTTTGTCTCCCTGCGATGGCAAACTTAGTCTTTCGATCTGAGAAGACTCTGGTTTGGAAGCATTAGGATAAGAACTGGTGAGCCCTCTGAGTCCCTTGGTTCTGCTGGCTAAAGCAGTGGTGGCCGAACTGGGGACCCCAGCTATCACGGAAGCTACTAAATGGAAATGTGGCTGGGGTCCCCAAGGTATTTTTAGTACTTCAGAATACCTAAAGGAATCAGCACTAGTTACAGCTGCCTGGTCAACGGTCACGGCCTGCGAGTTCTGTTATCTCAGGGCGGCAACACCAGCATCTCGGGCTGATCAGAATTCCTGAGCACCCCGAGGGATGTGCAGTGAAGACAGATGAGGGCACGATTGTCGCTTAATACAATCCGGTTTCTCCAGAGGGAAACCCTGTGCTACCTGGTACTCAGAGGTGGTCTGCAGAGCCCCAGCAGGGGCTCCTGGGCCTGGCGTGTACAACCCCAGCCTCCACCCCGCACCTGTAGGGTCAGGTCTGTTATATCAAGAGCCCCAGTGACTTAGTTACACCTTAAAGCTTGAGAATTGGGTACTTTATAAGTGAACAGTTTGGGGATTACTTGTTTATGGAAGTAAAACCATGAAGTAACCCATTAAGAAAGCTTATCAAAGAAATAGGAGTTGTAAGCAGGGGACTTTTACTGGTACAGAGCCCTCGCCTTGGGGAAGGCTGAATGCCAAGTCACCATTAGTAAGAATCCTGGGAATCTGAGCCTTCAACAAAGATTTTGAAAGAGCACCTGACCAGGCGGTGGCGCAGTGGATAAAGTGTCGGACTGGGATGCAGAGGACCCAGGATTGAGACCCTGAGGTCGCCAGCTTAAGCGTGGGCTCAGCTGGTTTGAGCAAAAGCCCACCAGCTTGAACCCAAGGTCGCTGGCTCCAGCAAGGGGTTACTCGGTCTGCTGAAGGCCCGCGGTCAAGGCACATATGAGAAAGCAATCAATGAACAACTAAGGTGTTGCAACGCGCAATGAAAAACTAATGATTGATGCTTCTCATCTCTCTCCGTTCCTGTCTGTCTGTCCCTGTCTATCCCTCTCTCTGACTCACTCTGTCTCTGTAAAAAATAAAAAAATAATTAAAAAAAAAAAAGATTTTGAAAGAGCCAGGGAGGAAGTTGACCTCATCCACCCCCCATGAGCTGTGCATCTCAACGGAAGTTGAGGGTAGGGTAGACGTCCATCCCTGCTCTACCCCTGAGGTCTACTGTGGCCCACCTGGGTCCAGGGCATTCAGCTATTACTCCTCAAGTAAGCCAGGTTCCTCTACACAGGAATTCTCCAATCAACTACTAAGAGAACACAATTTGATTATATTTGTAGTTCTTTTCAAACATGCTACTGTAGTCATTTGAAAGAAATAAAGCAAATTTTCCTGGATTTTAATATGGGACAATAATTCCTTAATTGTGCAGAAACTCCATTTCCATAAACTCTTGTTCTGAAGGAAAAATCGATGGGTAAACTATGTCTCCAAGCTGGATGTCGTTTGTGTGCTCTTAACTCCTCCGGACTTCCTGAAGCTGGAGAAGGCTTGACAGAAGGGAGGGGCCCAGAGCAGTTACCTACCTGTGCCGGGTCATCAGGGGACAGAAATAGCAGAACCCCCAGTTTAAATCCAGGTGTATCTCATTCCCAAACCCGCACCTATGCAGGCCGCCATCCCAGCCACTGCACCAGACCAGGCGCATTTGTATTTAGTCCAGGTTGATGCCGCTTCTCTGGCCCAGGTCACGTCTGCTACGAGGCACAAGTGGGACACTGAGAGAGCTTGCAGACTGTGAGGGCCCTGCCAGCTGCTAGAGGGCACGCACAGGGCTGGCAGCTAACCATCACAGGCCTTTGCATTTCCTGATCTCAGAGGTGCCAAAACAAGATAAGAAAGGCTGTTCTTTAAAGGTATTTCCTGCTGAGTGAAACCGAGAAAGTCCTAGGAATTTTAGAAACATCTGATCTTGTAGGGAGTTTTCTAACACCACTCCGCCCTTTTCCTGTTGAGAAGTCATTGTGTGGGACCCCAGACAGGGCACAACAGCTCCCCCTCCTGAAACTCTTCCTGGGGAAGTTCAGCCACAGTGGCCCCAGCCGCCCGATTAGCATCCTGATGTGGAAGACTCAGCTCTAGTTCCGCCTCAGTGTGAAGATCCCTCCACAAAGCTGATGGTCCTCCACAGGTCACACGGGCACTACTGAGTGACCTGTCATAGGACGTCCAGGGTCTGGCGTGAGCTTGTTGAATAGGATACAGAACAAACCCGATAGAGCTGAAAATGGCATTTAGTCAAAATACTTACGACATGCCTGGTGTTAAATGAATAGCAAAGAAAATGATAAAGCTTGTGGCAAGAATCTTTCAATATTGTTCAAGAGACAGACCAAACCCAAAAAATCAGTTCAAGTACTGCTAGTGTGATTAGCCAAGAACCACCAAATCATGGCCCTTTTGGTCTGTTGACAGTCCACTGACCTCACCCGCCCCTCCCTCAGGCCCGTTCTGGGGTGTTGCAGCAGCTCGCTCCTGTCCCCCTCGATGTCAGCCTTCTGTGCTCCACAGGGCAGCCTGTTGACACGTTTTTTCCAAATGCACTTGTTCTGATGACTCCCTACACTACCTAGAGAAAGCCCAATGTCCCAGGTCTGGCTTGTCCTGTCCCTCACATACTGCTGAATGCTCAGCTTCCTGTATTCAATCCTCTTCAGTTTTGTTCCTTCTCTTCCCCAAATCTCTTTTAAGCCTCAGCTCAGCTGTCCTAACTTCTAAGGCACTTTTTAAGAAGTGCACCCTTATCTTGGTTCTTATTGACACACATGTAGCCTAACTGCTGGGAGCCAGGTAGCATGGGATGTCATTAGCCCAGCCACTTACCCTGTTACCTTAGTCAGCTAATTTTATCTGTGTTTGTGCTTTAGTCTTTCATCTATGTTCTATGCACTAGACCAGGGGCCAGCTCACTGTCCCTCAAGACTGTTGGAGGGCCAGACTATAAAAAAAACTATGAACAAATCCCTATGCACACTGCACATATCTTATTTTAAAGTAAAAAAACAAAACGGAAACAAATACAATATTTAAAATAAAGAACAAGTAAATTTAAATCAACAAACTGACCAGTATTTCAATGGAAACTATGGGCCTGCTTTTGGCTGAGATGGTCAATGTCCGGTTCCACATTTGTCACTGCTAGCCGTAACAAGTGATATGATGCGCTTCCAGAGCCCGGACGCGTGCATCCGCGTCACCGGAAGTAGTACTGTACGCGAGCGACGCTGCTACATACAGTACTCCAGGAGCACAGGATATGGATGCTGACCACCAATGAAAGAGGTGCCCCTTCCAGAAGTGTGGCGGGGGCCAGATAAATGACCTCAGGGGGCCGCATGTGGCCTGCGGGCCATAGTTTGGGGACCCCTGCACTAGACAGTAGTAGTCAGACCTACTTTACTGGGTTGTTGTGAAGATTATATTAGAAAACTTCTGGGCATGCAGCAAATCCGCAATAAATGTTAGTTGTTAGCAACATACTGTATTTTATTGGTGTCTTATTTGTCAACTCTAAGATGTCTGAGGTCAGGAACTGTCTCTGGTCGTCTGTGAAACCTCAGGGTGCTTGGAGAGCAGGTGCTCATGCATATGTCTGAACCTTTTTGGAGGTGAACATAAAACTTGGATGACAGATTTGAAAAAGCACTCCAGGCAGGAATGGTGACACATGAGAATGTAAGGAAGAAATCTGTGTGGGAGGCTTGAGAGGAATTCCGATGAAATGGATGATCCTCACAGTGAGACAGGGAGAAAGACAGGGCTGAAGAGAGAGGAGGACTCTTACCCAAGTGCAACAGGAAATGGCTGTGTCGAGGGCTGCGTGGAGAACGCAGCAACTGAAATACTGAATGCAACAGAATCGATGGAGAAAATTCTAGCAGTGGGGAAAGCGGTTAGAAAAATATGGCAATTATTTGTAAGTAGCAACTGGAATAGCTATTATTCCCAAACCCTTCCCTCCTTAAAAAGACAATTTTATGATCACAAAGAGGCCAAATTTTTTTATTGACAACTCAATCACTACATACACTCAGTATTGCACAAATTATAAGTGGGTTAACAATTATATTAATACAAAGTCATGAGCATAAAGCTACTGCTCTAGGTTTTGGTGCATTTTGTGACAGGTACTTTAGTAAATACAACAAACATCTCAGCTACTTCGATTCGCAAGACTTGGCTTTAGAAAAAAAGCATATGGCACCTCAGAAAACACTATGTCAAACACAGGAAAATTAATAATTAAATTATAGAAGGAACACTGTGAAAAAGAAAAACTAGTGATATAAATGTTAGGTTAATATACTAGATTTAAAAATTTTAGCAACTGGACATAGGATCCAGAACTTGTGTGCATATTGGAACTTTCAGGAAGAGAGCCCTGTTCTGCTCCAGTTACTACACTACATCCCAGAAGGGCACTTCTGGGTCGCTACGTCTTCCCTGCCAGTATAAACCACTGCTTCATACCTCAAAAGAAACATGGTAATTCACATAAAGGAGCTTTAAAGTAGGGTTTTTCTCACTCAAAATAAAATAAAAATATGATCTCCATCAAGTAACACAGAAATCTTATCAAGATGTCAATCAGATAGAAGCCGGACCGCCCATTTACCCTTGCCACCGCCTCAGCACGCGGGCTCTGCAGTGTGCAGGGGGACACAGCCCTTCTCCCTTCCCAGGTTGTGTTTCCTTAGGTTTAGAACTGAGGGGTGGGCAAGACAGATGGCTTGTAAGAGACCTTCCTAATAAAAAGATGTGAGTCATCTTGAGAACCCGCCTTGAGCACACGCTTTGAGTGGCCAAAGAAATCAATGAAAAATGGTGGGTGAAGTATTTCTTACTTTTTATATACCACACTCAAAACCATTCTGCAGTACAGCTTAAGGGAATCTCTGATACTTTCATCTAATGGTTGATGCCGCTAAAGGGTAAGCAAATTAGGCACCTGACGATGAAATTGTGGATAAAAATGTAGAAAAGCCATGCCAAGATACATGCACCACCATGCAACCCAGCAGTCAGGACTTCCTGCCTGTGAATTTTAAGAACCACCAACCTGGCCTGGAGATGCAGTCAAGCCACTCAACAGAGATCTGAAGAGTGCACATCAATTAAGAATGTGTTTACTCAAACTGCCCTGGGCAGGCACCTCCCATAAAACTGGTTCTAATGGAAAGGATACAAGAGAATTAATTAAGAGTAGGGTAGGATAGAATACTTTTTCTTTATAGATTAGAAAAATGACCCAAAGACTATAATGGCTTCTCACATTTTCTCACCTAAAAATAATACAACAAATATCACTTCTAAAATCTAACACACTGGCTTCATTTTCAAAATGCATCACTTTATTTTCCTCCAAAGGCAGCCAGGCATTTTAAACCTCAGGCACGTGACAGTCCCACGATTTCTTCAGTGAGCCCCGGGCTTCCACAGGCTTTCCGGGAGCCTCAGCTGATGACACGTCCAGGAGTCAGATGTTAAAGCTTTCTCCACAGCCACACGTTCCTTTGATGTTTGGGTTATTGAACACAAACTCACTGGATAATTTGTCCTCAACATAGTCCATTTCTGTTCCTAAAAGTGTCAGCTGTGCTTTCTTTTCGATGAACACCCGGACTCCTTGGGGAGAAGAAAATGCAAGTCAGATAAAGCCTGCATGCCAAGAGAACCTGCTGAGTCAAAGCACAAGTAAACAGTAACCACTAATACAAATCAAACAGGAAGCTTTAGAATCTGTCTCATTATTTTCTCCAAGGGATTCAGTGCTCAGTTTCCTGTCCCTTCTTTCTACACAGTAATCCATGTAAAAAAAAAAAATCACATTAGGTCAGAAAGTTGTACACAGACAATTCCATGGCAAGTCAATGTAAAACTAGAATTTGCCTTTCACTATATTTCACCCATTTCCCCAATTTGCAACATAAAGAAAATGTGTATATTTTCAGTAAAAGTTTTGTAAGGATGAAGTCAATAACATTTATGAAAATCCTGCAATGAGACCTGTACACACAACACACTGCCACACCTACACACACAAAGGACAGTGGTACAGTGGCTGTTTACAAAGACACAGTCACTCTGTTCTTCTGTTAGGGGCTAGAAAACTGGTGGTAGCATAACTCCATAGTAATTATGTAGGCAGAAATTGGCATCCTCATAAATATAATTGGTTTAAGAAAGCTTTCTTCCTTATAAAAAATGGAGTCATTAAATATAAACTATAAATATTTACTAATTGCCTCTTCTTTAAGATGAACAATTTAAGGTTTAAATTTATATACTGATTTATTAACAACCACCTTCTTTGGTTATTAACTTCAATTTAGTGAAATGAACTCACACTTGGAACCCAAGAAAGCTAGCTAACAGCACACCTCAGATGCACAAATCCACCACTGTAAAACCCATGTACACTTAAGTTCTCCAAAGTTGTAGCATTATTTATTTTGTTTATAATAGGTTTAATCAGATTCTTGTATAGAGAGGCAAGAGGCAAAAGCAAATATAATTAAAACACTGAAAATTTTAATTTGGAAATTAAAACTGGAAATATAATGTCCTCAAAAGCATGAGATGAAGCCCTGGCTGGATGGCTCAGCGGTGGAGCGTTGGCCCAGTGTGTGGAAGTCCTAGGTTCGATTCCCGGCCAGGACACACAGGAGAAGCGCCCACCTGCTTCTCCACCCTTCCTCCTCCTCTCTTTTCTCTCTGTCTCTTTCTTCCCCTCCCACAGCCAAGGCTCCATTGGAGCAAAGTTGGCTTGGACGCTGGGGATGGCTACATGGCCTCCGCCTCAGGTGTTAGAATGGCTCCGGTTGCAGCGGAGCAACACCGCAGATGGGCAGAGCATCGCCCCCTGGTGGGCATGCCAGGTGAATCCCTGTCGGGCCTGTGCAGGAGCCTGCCTGCCTACAACCCCCTTCTCACTTTGGAGAAAAAAAAAAAAAAAAAGAGCACGAGATGAACATTGCTTATTTGACATATATGTAAAATTGCTACTTCATACAAAAGTGGTTGGTTGATTTTGAAGTTGTATCATCTTAAAATATTTTTTCACACAATAATAACCTTTCATAACTGAAACAAATAAACGAGTTTATCCAATAATCTACCAGAGCACAGCCTCTGGAATAAATCTGAATGGGCTCAAATGTTCACAAGTCACTTACTAAGTTTGTAACCTTATGCAAATTACTTAACCTTGCCATTCCTGAAAAGTTTCTCTTATCTGCAGAAGTGAGACAATTATGCTGCCATTCTCATTGGGCTGCTACACATAAATCAGTTAATCCCTGAAAGTCTGTCAAACCACGCCCTGAGCAGTGTATGCCATTCCTACTTTCATCATTGCTCTTCATGCTACAGAAGGCTCAACATTTTAGGCACAGCAGAGTGCCCAGAAAAAGTTTAAAGCTCACCATCTTGAACAACTTCTTCATCAGAATCTCCTTTTGTCTTCGTATATTCTAGAGTATAAGAGAGGCCATTACAACCCCTGGTTCGAACACCAACTTTCAGACCTACCTGAAAAATAATTGTAAATATAAACTTAGTTTTATAATAGCACAGATTAAATAATCATATTAATAAGTCCTGGCTATCTGATATTTTTCATTTCTTCATTGACTAAAATTTTCCTATTGTACAAACATCATTGTGACACTAGTGGTGACCCCAAAAGAATAAAAAAACAATTATACATTGAAAAAACAATACAGAGGGGAGAAAATACCTAAACTATAATTACTACCACCCTAAAACACAGCTTTTATTTTTTTTCTGTTTTCTTCCAACCTTTGTCATAATATATAATCTAAACATAATTTTTATTAAAACTTAAAAAAAAAAATTTTTTTTTTGTATTTTTCTGAAGTTGGAAATAGGAAGGCAGTCAGACAGACTCCTGCATGCGCCCAACCGGGATCCACCTGGCATGCCCACCAGGGGCGATGCTCTGCCCATCTGGTGCGTTGCTCTGTCGCAACCAGAGCCACTCTAGCACCTGAGGCAGAAGCCATGGAGCCATCCCCAGTGCCCGGGCCAACTTTGCTCCAGTGGAACCTTGGCTGTGGGAGAGGAAGAGAGAGACAGAGAGGAAGGAGAGGGGGAGGGGTGGAGAAGCAGATGGGTGCTTCTCCTGTGTGCCCTGGCTAGGAATCGAACCCGGGACTCCTGCACGGCAGGCCAACGCTCTACCACTGAGCCAACCAGCCAGGGCTAAATTTTTAAATTTTTTTCAGAGACAGAGAGAGTGAGTCAGAGAGAGGGATAGACAGGAATGGAGAGATGAGAAGCATCAATCATTAGTTTTTTTGTTGCGACACCTTAGTTGTTCATTGATTGCTTTCTCATATGTGCCTTGACCGCGGGCCTTCAGCAGACCGAGTAACCCCTTGCTCGAGTCAGTGACCTTGGGTCCAAGCTGGTGAGGTTTTGCTCAAACCAGATGAGCCCGCACTCAAGCTGGCAACCTCGGGGTCTCAAACCTGGGTCCTCCACATCCCAGTCCAACGCTGTATCCACTGCGCCCCCGCCTGGTCAGGCTGCTTTTAAAAAAAATTTAAGCTATCATCTTTCCATGTAACTGCAAGTAATGCCTACATAATATTCCATATACCAATGAACATTTATTACTTAACCAACTACCAGCCATTTAGGATGAAAATAACATTTTTAAGGAACAAGTTTTAATTGAAAAATGAATAATCACTTATTTTCCCTTTCTTTCTTTCTTTCTTTCTTTCTTTCTTTCTTTCTTTCTTTCTTTCTTTCTTTCTTTCTTTCTTTCTTTCTTTCTTTCTCCCTCTCTCTCTCTCTTTCTCTCTCTCTGTCTCTCTCTCCTCCCTCCCTCCCTCCCTCTCTCTCTTTCTTTCTTTTTTCTTTTTCCAAGTGAGAGAAGGGGAGACAGACAGGCTTCCTCACATGCCCTGACTGGGATCAACTTGGCAACCCCCATCTGGGGCTGATGCTCTGCCCATCTGGGGCCATGCTCGCAACTAAGCTATTTTTAGGGCCTGAGGTGGAGGCTCCATGGAGCTATTCTCAGTTCCTGGGACCAATGTGCTCAAACCAACTGAGCCAGAGCCATAGCTGAGGGAGGAGAGGGGAGATGAGGGGGGTGAGAAAGGAGGGTGAGAAAGGAAGAGAGAAAAAGAGAGAAAGAAGGGGGAGCGGGAAGGGTGGAGAAGCAGATGGTCACTTCTCCTGTGTCCTGACCAGGAATTGAACCTGGGACATCCACAAGCCAGACCAATGCTCTACCAACCAGCCAGTACATGACTTTTTTTAAAAAAAGAAAAAGTTATCTACAGCAGAGCTGAGAACCTTAAAAAATGAGCTTGCTCAAAAACATTTTTGGCCTGACCAAGTGGTGGCGCAGTGGATAGAGCATTGGACTGGGATGCGGAAGAACCCAGGTTCGAGATCCCGAGGATGCCAGCTTGAGCGTCGGTTCATCTGGTTTGAGCAAAAGCTCATCAGCTTGGACCCAAGGTTGCTGGCTTGAGCAAGGGGTTACTCGGTCTGTTGTAGGCCTGTGGTCAAGGCACATATGAGAAAGCAATCAATCAACAACTAAGGTGTTGCAATGCGCAACGAAAAACTAATGATTGATGCTTCTCATCTCTCCGTTCCTGTCTGTCCGTCCCTGTCTATCCCCCTCTCTCTCTGAAAAAACAACAACAACAAAAAAAACATTTTTGTTCCTCCTCATCACGTGAGATGTTCTCAGGAAGTTTCCCTATGATTAGGGTTAGAGTTCAAAAGCCTGGCGAGTGTGCTGCCTCTACACAGGGCCTTCATTTTAGGGCTGACCTGTGTAGACAGTCTCCAATATTAGGAAGCAAAAGATTGATGCAAATGTATTTGTAACAAATTTAAAAAGTGACCAAACAACACTTAAAATACCAATGTCTATCTTAATGTAATTTTCTTACAATGTCTACAGAATTTTATTCTTGGATCCTATTTGTTTTTCATGTAAATACAACAAAAGTATCATCATCAAATGTAGTATTTCGCCTAGCAGATCCTGACTCCCTGAAAAACATTCAGTATGCTTGCCTTAGGAGAGCAATCATGAACTGGGTAGACGTTGGTGAGGAGTGTGAGTTAGAATGTTAAGCTGCCTGGGTTTTGAGGAGCTGAAGCATTCATAGTAGTCTCTTCTGTCCTTAAATAACAGCATAGAGAGCCTAGGAGGGAGTTTAATATATTCAGCAATAAATACACAATGAATTGCTTGAGTGAAATCCTGGAGTGCAAGTCTTAAGTATTTAACTTAGTTTTTATCTTTGTAATCAGGAAGACTCAAGCAAGCAGGAAGCCCAATTACCAGATGGATCTAGAGACTTAAAGCGCACGTGGAAGTCCAGCTTTAGGTAACTGGAATTTGGAAAAGGGATTGATTGCTTGTGCCATGGAGCCACCTGATGAAGTGTCTGCTTAGTCCTTCTCAGGTCAACATGAGCAAACACCCTGCAAATCTACAAAGCAAAATTTTTGTTTCATTTGTTCAGTTCATACTCCAGTCATTAGGCCATCCAAATGGAGTTGGACTACTGACATACTCGAGCATTTAATGATTCCTAGGAGGGCGGTGCTAGAACTGGCACTGTAACGGGAGGCTGTATAAGGGAACCTAGAAGCCACTCTGTAGTCTAATCACTAAATGTTAAGTCTTGGAAGTAATTTACAGTATTCCTTAGGCAACTGGCAACACACTAAGATTAAGATGGGGAACACATTCCTCACTCATCAATTCCACATCTAGGAATATAGCCTAGTAGATGCACTGAGCTACACTTATAGACCTAAAACAATGGGCCTGGCACACTACAGACACTAAATATTTGCTGAATGTTTGTGGCAGCACCAAATGAAAACAACCCAGAAGATCTTTAATATGGGGGACTGGTTACATAAATTAAACTTGTTCAATGGAATATACTATTATATGCATCCGTGAAAAAGAAAGAGGTGTATCTTTGTGTAATGATATGAAGAGATCTTCAAGTTACTTTATTAGGGGCAAAGAGCAAAGTGTAACTATAGCATGTATGGTATGCTCTCATCCAAGCAGGAAAAGAGAGACACACATAGCTTAACAAGCAGAGTTGAGGCCAATGGTTCCCCTTAGGGAAATATTTTTGGTTGTGACAACTGAGCGATGAAATGGAATCCTGGCAAAGGTCAGAGATGACACTAAACATCCTGCAATCCACTTCCAATGAAGAATTACACATCCCACAACATCAGTAGTCCTGAGGCTGAGAAACCCTGGTCTGGGTAAATAAAATGTACAGGTTGTCTCTGAGAGGTGACTGAGAAGTTCCCTCCTACACAGGAGAATGGGGACGATGTGTACGGAGTAATTTCCTTTTCATCGAGTATCCTGTCATATTATCTGAATTTAGGGAGCATCTGAGACCTTGCTCCCTGGCATATGTCATCAGTTAGGCTCAAACTCTTCAAAAATTATGAGAATATTTACTTTTAAAATAAAAATCCTTAATTAATGAAAGCATACTGTTTGAACTCACTGTGAAAATACAACTTTTCTTCTTTACTAAATATATACTTGTCTGATTGGTTTTACTTACGTGCTCAGGCTTATCTTTAAGAAGTTGTTTTATCTTGTTTACTGCTGAAGGTGTCTGAAAAAGAAAATGTTATTAAGTTTTTAACTACAAAAGTTGTCTTCTTCAAAGCCTTATATTTTCTAATCTTTAAGACTACTCAAGACTATCGCAAATTCATTTAACTAACTTATGTTCCATTCTTGCCATGGTACCTTGTGGATTTTATACACAAATATATGAACTCTACTTATAATGAAAATCATTCTATTTTTAAAACATCTTTTAGCAACAGCCTTTTCATGTTACTTCCCCAGTAAAGGTCCACTCCCTGCCACAATCTCTATGGTACTATCTACTTACATCATAAATGCAGTCGTGCCGGGCAGCATTTATTTCGTGCTCCTATGGTATGCCCAGCAATAACCACATTGTCTGACACACAGTAGGTGCTCAGTAAGCCAATGAATGAATCACGTACCTTTCCGGGAAAGCCAATCTTCAGGCATTTTTCGTGTTGATTATTAACACCATTGCTCTTTTTGCTTACCCAAATCAATTTCAAATCGATCAAAATGAATACTTAGATAAAAGAATGCTACCAGCATCAAATAACCCAGAATGTGCCTGTTGTCCCAGTCCCACCAAATGCTCAGATTCTAAAGCTGCCTTAAATCAGTATTTCAGGGTAGCTAAGCTAGTCAATTATAGAAACAAGAACAGGGAAGAGTTTTTGGGGGGAGAAATGCTTTTAACCTAGTCGAGTTGTCCCCAGAATAAGAAAAACATCACAGCATACTGCATGTGTATGGGGCAGCATCACCAAATCCACTTTCTTGCGAAAGAGGCTGGTAGGGACAAAGTCTGTTTCAGGGCTTTGGTCCACCTCCTAGCTGTGTCACAGTCCATCAACTGGCCTGAAGGGTATAACACCCCTCTTCCTCGGAATTCACGAAGAGCATTCAGAACAGTACCAAATTAAAATGAAGAACTCATGTCCTTCCTACTTTGGTTCTCCAGTTTTTTGTAATGCTGTTTTCCTGGTATGTGAAATCCCAGAGTGGACATCACGACCTGTGACTGGGTAGTTTTGTAGCCTGAACTCAAGCCCGGGCCGAGAGAGCAGACTCAATGGATGGCCACAGAGTATGCTCTTCTGCTTTGTCAGGTGGTAGAAAGGTCACAAAACCAATTTAGAAGGTTGAGGTTAGCATTTTTAAAAAACACAAAATAGGAAATAATGCATTGTACTTGGTAAAGATGAATGTGCACTGAAACATGACTTCAGTTATTACTATATGATGAATATGTGTAT
This sequence comes from Saccopteryx leptura, assembly GCF_036850995.1. Lineage (NCBI taxonomy): Eukaryota > Metazoa > Chordata > Mammalia > Chiroptera > Emballonuridae > Saccopteryx > Saccopteryx leptura. The sequence continues at coordinate 41,995,975 of NC_089504.1, read as the reverse complement.
ATACATTTTTCTTATTGTGTTCAACTGTAAAAAAAATAAATCACTAGCAGTGGGTGTCCATGAAGGCCTTTCCTCATGATTTTATCAGAACAGGAGGTGAACAGCCCAACAAGACACGAACTAGTAGGCAGGGGGATGAAGAAGGAAACACTGAAGAGAATAACTATGGCTTTTATCTTTTTGGAAACCACAGCATACCAACCTCACATAGTTACAGAAATAGTAATGAAAAAAATTTTAAGCCCTGGCCGGTTGGCTCAGTGGTAGAGCGTAGGCCTGGCGTGCAGGAGTCCTGGGTTCGATTTCCGGCCTGGGCACACAGGAGAAGAGACCATCTGCTTCTCCACCCCTCCCCCTCTCCTTCCTCTCTGTCTCTCTCTTCCCCTCCCGCAGCTGAGGCTCCAATGGAGCAAAGATGGCCCGGGCGCTGGGGATGGCTCCTTGGCCTCTGCCCCAGGCGCTAGAGTGGCTCTGGTCGCAAAAGAGCGACGCCCGGAGGGGCAGAGCATCGCCCCTTGGTGGGTAGAGCGTCGCCCCCTGGTGGGCGTCCTGGGTGGATCCCGGTCGGGCGCATGCGGGAGTCTGTCTGACTGTCTCTCCCCGTTTCCAGCTTCAGAAAAATCCAAAAAAAAAAAAAAAAAAAAAAAAAAAAAATTAAAAATGATCATTTACCCTTCCAAATGGTTGCCAGTAAAAACTAGCTTCCATAATTTTCATGGTCATATTTCCCACGAGTCCTGAATAAATTAATCTAATTATTGTCAAAAAGCAAAAGGTGTCTGATAGGTTACACAAAAAGGCACAGCCACAGGAAAATATTCCTTGGAAGTACAAATCAAGGCATGGCCTTGGCTTAAACGGGGGTGGGAGCAGGTCAAAGGTGTAGAGGGCACTGTACTGCGTGAAGTCAACAAAACAGGGGGCCGGAACACTAAGCTGTCAGCAAGCCCCAAGGGTTGTTGTTTTTTTACTGCCAAGTGATTTTCTAAGTGACCTAATTTAGTTTTACAAAATAATATATTTTCTCCCATCCAAGTACTAACCAGGCCCGACCCTGCTTAGCTTCCGAGATCAGACGAGATCGGGCGCGTTCAGGGTGGTATGGCCGTAGACAATAATATATTTTCTTTTCTCAACTCTTACAAAACCCAGGAACCCAGGTATGTCTTAATTTTCCTGTGTCAGGCAAAACCCAAATAATATGCTCCACTGGGAGGAGTATTCCTAATGACGAATAACTCAGCTGAGCTCTCTTTTAAGGGGAAAGATAAGGTTCTTATAACTTTCCAAATGGTGTATCTGAGAACAAGTCACAATGACTAAAGAGGATATACATTCGGGACTAAAAGAAAACTTGTGGCTATAAACGGTACTTTCTGTATCTTGGAACCAAGCAGAAGCTAACGTGCCCACTTTGCACTAAAGCTATTCGCATACTCCAGCAACACTGCAGGTAAGTAAAGTCAACCTGGGAAACAGTATAAAAACTTCAACTAAACATCATGCTGCAAGCCTAGCAAGCCTTCCCATTTTACTGCACTTCCCCAAAGAAACCCATAACTTTCCAAGAAATTTACGTAACATTAATGACTCTAATTCATCTGAAATTTGGCCAGTGAATTAACACTTAAAACTCATCGAAATATAATGATGGTTTTTAATCTAATCTTATGCCCATCACAGGACAAGATCTTCTTTCAAATGAAAGAGCATCTTTGAGAGAGAAAGTCTGACCTTTAAAAAAAGATTCCCAGTCTGTTTTTGGTGTTGAAATTATGTGAACCATCACTGTACAGTGTAGATGATGCATTTCTCACCTAATTCATAGCAATATACTTTTATCCACTGGGATACTGTTCCTACTCCTTGTAGCAGATACTTGATCCTCAATACCGTGTCTCCTTAAGTAATTAGCCAATTTTCTTTTTTTGCTGCTTAAGTAAAATTAAAACCCAAAGTGAACTCCATGATTATGTACACTAAATATGTACCAACAACTACAACCTATTTTAATTTCATTATAAAGCTAGCATTTTAAGGTTTAAAAGATGGTAGATAAACAGCAGTCAATGAGTTAGTTATAGTCTATTTTAATTCTTTAACAACTATGGTTGGCATCATGGTGCTATTTCTCTTTTGTCTTTTCCTATTCCTATGTATGTGTAATCTGAGTATGTATACACAATTTTGTAGCCTAATTTAAAAAGTTTAATGTTTCTCATTTGATACATGGTAATAAACAAATTGCCACTGTTGTAAGGTATCAAAAGTTACAGAATTAATATTAACATTTTAGGAAGCTTAAAGAACATTTTATTAATTTGGGCTAGGTGTGCAGAGATTTTGAAAACGATCTTTGTACTTGTGTGATTAGCATCAAAACAAGGGTGGCTGATGGCACTGTATTGTAGCTGCAGAGGGGAAGGAGATTTAGATACTCTGACCTTCCCCCAGACCTGTAGGGAAGCAAGTGAATAGCTAGCCAAGTGCAGGAAGAGAAAAGATTAAACTTTTTTCTTATATTGATGGGCCATTCACAGGCATTTGTCCTGATGAAAACTACCCTCCTCCTGAAAGCCTCTAGTTAATGTATATAATCTCTGAACAAAGGAATAGCAAATGAACACTGGACGATGTGGGAATGTCTTTTGATATGTAGAGTGATATTTTTGCAGTTGTAGTGCCTTTTAAGTTTTAATGTGTGAGGCATCTTTTTTTGTGGATTATAGACAAATGTTATAAACTTGCTAATGAGTTGTGTCCCATTCCCCCCTTCATCCTTTTCCCAAACCTGTATTGGTGAAAACAAAGGTTATAAGCTTATGCCATGATGTCAAGCTTTTCCCTTGCCCATGTATAATTAAGGGTATATAACCAGCCCCTAGAATATTAATTGGACACACGATCTGGGACTGCTGCCCCGTGTTAAGATATATGAGGCCAGCATATTTAATAAATTTCCTCCTTCAATAAAACTTTTCCAAATTCATCTGGACTGGGTGTCTCTATGTGAACTCGATGAAATGAGGTACGGTGCCTTTCAGAATCTGGGGTGCAGTACTTTATAACACCACCATATACTGAGTATCTTCTAGATGCTTAATGGTTTATATATATCATATCATTCCTACAATCTGTGATTTCAGTATTAAGCAATAAATAATTCGCAGAGCTAGTAAGTCAAAGAATAAAGAGATGCTCCTAAACTAAAAAAATAGAACATTATTTACAATGACTACATAATATTTCATCAACATGATCTACTCTAATTTACTTACCCAATCTCTCATTAATACACATTCTGGTTAGTTTCATTTGTTTCCTGTGTAATACCCGTTCAATTGTTTACATGTACAAATCTTACTGCTTGGTCACTGTTCCAAAGGCTAATCCTTCAATAAATTTATAGCTCCTTATTAAGCCCCAATGTATTTAACATCCATTGTTTCCCAGCCCTTGTCAACCAGATGCCACTGGATCATTAAGGCACTCATCCCACATAATCAATTAACTTTCCTGTGTATCAAGAATGATGCTGGCTACATACCATCATTCTCGCACACTTTAGTTGAGCTTCATATACAGCTGTGGATATCCTAATCCTAAATTAGGGCTGCTCTGATTCTGATTTATTTATTTATTTATTTTTCCAGAGACAGAGGGAGAGTCAAGAGAGAGGGATAAACAGGGACAGACAGACAGGAACAGAGAGATGAGAAGCATCAATCATTAGTTATTTTGTTGTGATACCTTAGTTGTTCATTGATTGCTTTCTCATATGTGCCTTGACCATGGGCCTTTAGCAGACCGAGTAACTCCTTGCTCGAGCCAGTGACCTTGGGTCCAAGCTGGTGAGCTTTGCTCAAACCAGATGAGCCTGCGCTCAAGCTGGCAATCGAACCTGGGTCCTCGGCATCCCAGTCTGACGCTCTATCCACTGCGCCACCGCCTGTTCAGGCTGATTCTGATTTATATGAACTTGGAAATAAAGGCCTCTGCCAACAGGGTAGTGTGAACTCTTCAGGTTCTTCAGTCATATACTGCTCACAAAAATTGGTAGATATTTCAAACGAATATGAAGCAATAAAATATCTCCTCATTTAGCCTGACCTGTGGTGGCACAGTGGATGGAGCATCGACCTGGAATGCTGAGGTTGCCGGTTCAGAACTCTGGGCTTGCCTGGTCAAGGCACATATGGGAGTTGATGCTTCCTGCTCCTCTCCCCTTCTCTCTTTCTCTCTCCTCTCTAAAATGAATTAAAAAAAAAAAATCTCCTAATTTTTGTGAGCAGTTGTTGGGCAGATAAAATATATTATGCTCACTTTGTTAAAGATGGCACTGCCCACGTGAAAGCCCATTGCCAGGTGATTGCTTGAGATGGGCATGATTATGTTAATATGTGTTGGGGAAGGGCTTTTGCACCAAAAGGTTTTAAAAGGAAGAGAGATCATGTTGTTCTGGGGAGAAGGGTGATTACGTTCTAGGAGAGCCCATGCTAGAGCAGAGCAGAGAAAAGCAATGTGAAGGAGAGGAGAAGCAGCCAAGATGGCGGAATGCTGAAGGAGAAGCCAGTTTGTGCAGAGTTTGTGTAGAGAGGAGATGGGGAGCAGAGGTGGATAAGGCTAGTGAGCTATAAACCTTTGATTCTAGGAAACTCGGATAAGTCAGTAGCTTTGTGAGCGCTGAATGAGTGGGTTTTGGAGCCCAGTGTGTGTTTTTACTTGCCTGCTGGGTGCAAGCTAGGATTAAAGGTAATGGCCCACCAGTTCTTGTCTCCGTTGTTTTTGTTTTTTTTTACAGAGACACAGAGTCAGAGAGAGGGACAGACAGGGACAAACAGACAGGAACGGAGATGTGAGGCATTAATCATTAGTTTTTCGTTGCGCATTGCGACACCTTAGTTGTTCATTGATTGTTTTCTCACATGTGCCTTGACCGCGGGCCTTCAGCAGACCGAGTAACCCCTTGCTCGAGCCGGCAACCTTGGGTACAAGCTGGTGAGCTTTGCTCAAACCAGATGAGCCCGTGCTCAAGCTGGTGACCTCGTGGCTCGAACCTGGGTCCTCCACATCCCAGTCCGATGCTCTATCCACTGCACTGTCTGGTGAGGCAGCTCCGTTGTTTCTTTACCGACTGTCCGAATCCAATGTGAACCTGCATGGGCCAGGCGGCTGTGATGGTGGCCGTGGCTACTGGCTTTACAGCAGTGTATTTAGCTGGCTGGCTCCTACAAGTTCATTTTCATTTGTCAATTCTTGGGAATGTAGGAAAGTAAGGAGAGGGCTCTGTCCCTGGATGTTCTCTGCAGGTGTCCAAGGGGTTAAAGCCTTTAAAGCATTTGATCAAGGAACCATCTCTGAATTGCACAGGAGTCTCACAGGCTGCCCGTCACCAGTCTTTTAGGTCTTTCTCTCCAGCAAACCACTGATCCTCTCCTGGATTAACATCACTTAATGCAGATAATCTGGAGCTGACAACATGGAACCATGTTTTTGTTTCATTAATCCCTTTCCCTAGCCTCTCACTGAGCTCTGGTACACTGCACAGGTACAGCACTTCTCAAAGGCTGCAATATGTCGAATTCCTGATGCCAAAACGTATATACCTAGGTAACACTGAGCTCTTCTTACATATTTCATTGAATTATCTCTAGTTTCACTTGCTCTCATCTGTCTCCATTTTTTACAAAGTACTGCATACCTCACTTCATCAAGTCCATGTAGAGATACCCAGTCCAGATAAATTTTTAAAAGTTTTATTAGAGGAGGAGATTTATTAAATATGCCGGCCACATATGGCTGACGCGGGGCATCAGACCTAAATTGTGCGCGCCAAAAATAGTTCAGGGGCTGCTTATATACCCTTGATCACACTCAGGTGGGGCAGAGCATGATATTATGGCACAATCATTAACAAGAGTAAAACATTTGTCTAGGGCAGTGGTCCCCAACCCCAAGGCTGCGGACTGGTACCTGTCCGTGGGCCATCTGATATCAGTCCGCAGAGAAAGACTAAATAACTTACATTATTTCCATTTTATTTATATTTAAGTCCAAACGATGTTTTATTTTTTAAAAAATGACCAGATTCCCTCTGTTACATCTGTCTACGACTCACTCTTGCCGCTTGTCTCGGTCACGTGATACAGTTATCTGTCTCACCTTAAGGCCTGTCGGTGAAAATATTTTCTGACATTAAACTGGTCCGTGGCCCAAAAAAGGATGGGGAGCACTGGTCTAGGAGATACACAGAAACATTAAGGTAACACAATCAAAGATATTTACTAATCTTTCAGGGTTCCTCTTCCCTCCCTAGCCTAGAGGTATTTTACTCTCAAGATTCCAGGAAAGGGAGGAACTATAATCAATGCAAGGTGGGGTGTAAATTCTGTCTCCTATTGAAAGGGAAGAAGTTTCTCTGTTAACCTTAATCCTTTCAGAAAACTTAAGACCACATGACTCTAGTTGTCCTTGTAAGTCAGGAGACTTCTAGATTCCTTTTCCTCCATTTTCCAAGGAAAGGACAGGAAAGTCTGACCTTTTCTTCCTAGAATATTAGTATTAATTTGCAGCTTTTTGGTACCTTACAACACATTCTTTACCTTTGATAACTTCACTCCTTTTATACTTCACAGAACATGCTGGAATTAAAAATGTTTGCACAAACGGAAACAGATGCATGCCAGTGTTTTAAGAATAGGAGACATATGCTAGGATTAAAATGACCTCAAGCCTGTTACTCTGCACTGTTGGTGGAAAGCAAAACTGCTGTGCTTTTTCTCTGGCACAAGCTTCTATGAAGATCACAGAGAAAAGAACACAAGTCAACCAGTTAAGTAGGATCAGTTCAGATAATGGATGCTTATAAGTTAATCAAAAACATTTTCTTTTTTTTTATTTTTCCAAAGTGAGAAGGGGGGGTGGGGGAAGGCAGACTGAAACAGACTCCTGCATGTGCCCAACCAGGATCCACCCGGCATGCCCACCAGGGGGCGTTGCTCCAGTGTAATCAGAGCCATTCTAGCACCTGAGGCGGAGGCCACGGAGCCATCCTCAGTGTCCGGGCCAACTTTGCTCCAATGGAGCTTTGGTTGCTGGAGGGGAAGAAAGAGAGAGAGAGAGAGAGACAGGAGAGGGGGAAGGGTGGAGAAGCAATGGGTACTTCTCTTACGTGCCCTGGTGGGGAATCGAACCCATGACTTCCACACACCAGGCCAACACTCTACCACTGAGGCAACCGACCAGGGCAATCAAAAACATTTGATAAAAGACAACATGGAGACCTTATGAATGACAGAGCAGTGCCAGTAGTGGAATTGGCCTGGTAAGTGGTAATACAGGAGTTAAGTGTGGAGAGGGAGCCCAGGTCTGAGAATGTGGGCAGTGTTCCTAGTAATTCCTAGAGGTGGCAAAGGCCTGGCCCATGATTATGTCTCTAGGAAGTAGAAACTATATAACATTTATTTCTTATCCAGAAACACAATAGGTCTTAAATGTCTGTGGAATGGATTAGAAGGGGAAATCTCAGAAATTTTAAATAAACAGGTAACATGTCAAATGGTGGTGGAAAAAAAAAAAAAGGCAAACAAGTGTCTGTGCACTTTCTGACTTTACCATTACTAATGGTAGAATTCTGGATCATTTTTACTGAGATTAAAAAGAGACACAAAGTTTCAGTCACATCCCCTAACTCTTTTGATTTCAAGACCTTAGAAAATCCAAATAATTAGTGCATCTTTTCTTTTTTCTTCTTTTTTTTTTTTTGCATTTTTCTGAAGCTGGAAACCGGGAGAAGACAGTCAGACAGACTCCCACATGCGCCCGACCGGGATCCACCCGGCATGCCCACCAGGGGGCCGATACTCTGCCCATCCTGGGCGTCGCTATGTTGCGACCAGTAGTGCATCTTTTCAAACATGAAAACAGACTTGGTGGTACAGAAAAATCTAATACAGAATACAGTGCCTGATGTAATTAGGGTAACCTCATGGGCCTAAAACATTAATCATTGTAAAAATGAATTCTCCCATGACTTTCTTCTATAATATTTTGCTACAACTCATTTTCCAGCCTATAGCATTACACTAGAATCAATGATTCCGTTTAAATACAGTAATCTATTTTCCTACTGTCTAGGTCAGTGGTCCCCAACTTTTTTTGGGCCACAGACCGGTTTAATGTCAGAAAATATTTTCATGGACCGGCCTTTAGGGTGGGATGGATAAATGTATCACATGACCAAGACAAGCATCAAGAGTGAGTCTTAGATGGATGTAACAGAAGAGGGAGAGAGAGAGAGAGAGAGAGAGAGGAGAGAGAGACAGAGAGAGAAGGTGGGGAGGAGCTGGAAGCATCAACTCCCATATGTGCCTTGACCAGGCAAACCCAGGGTTTTGAACCGGCGACCGCAGCATTTCCAGGTAGACGCTTTATCCACTGCGCCACCACAGGTCAGGCGGAATCTGGTCTTTTTTAAAAAATAAAACATCATTCAGCCTTAAATATAAATAAAATGGAAGTAATGTAAGTTATTTATTTTTTCTCTGTGGGCCGGCACCAAATGGGCCACGGACCAGTATTGGTCCGCGGCCCGGGGGTTGGGGACCACTGGTCTAGGTGATAAATGCTTGCACAAACGGACCTTCATCAACATGTGTGTGTGTGTGTGTGTGTGTGTGTGAAGACAGTTGACATAATTGATCATATGCTTTCCAATAAAATTTATCTTTTCAAACTGCAAATACAAGTGACTGCTTAATGGATACAAAGTATTTTTTTGGGATAAAATATTTTGGAACTAAATAGAAGTGATGGCAGCATAATGTGAATGTAAAACGGTTGATTTTACATGACTTTTCCCTTGGTTAAAAAACAAAACATTGCATAGTACGCCAGGGGTCCAGCATGAACGCTAAATTCTTGAAGTATCTGCGTTTGTACTCTGGTGCCCTCTGTGTGTGTGTGTGCGCGACCTTTCACCCAGAAGACACTGTAAACAAACTCGGATAGAAATCTCGAACGTTCCACATTCTTTGTGAGCTGACGGAAGCCTCGGGCGGCCCAGGCACAGAGGGTGTTTCAAAGAACCAACGTAACCCCAACACCAGGAAGTAAGCCCCGATGCCCTGCAGCTCCATCGCAGCAAGGGGGTGGGCTTTGTTGGGGACGCGCTCTTACTGTCCAAGACCGCACTTCCACTGTGGTCGGTAAGCAAGCTTCCGTCCTCCCCAAACGCCTCAAGGGTAAATTCTGTTTTGTTCACCCAGCTATGCACCACCCCTGTCCCGTCTGACCTTTACACTCGCGACCTCAACCAAGGTAGCCACAATGTCTCTTACGAAGAGGCTCGGCTCCTGGCAGGCCGCGGCGACCGCCGGGGTCGCGCACGCGCACCGCTCCTCTCCACACGGGGCGCGCGCAGTCTGATGGGAAACGTAGTCCCCGAGCGCCAGCTCCCACGGAGCAGAGGCTCCTAAATTTATTTTCCCAGCAGGGACGGAGGATGGGGGACGAGCAGCTGGGCTGGCCAGGGTCCCGCCGCTCGCCTCTGTCTCACGCCGCCGCCGTGACCTCCACTCGCAGAACGGATGTGAACCAATGTCACAGGCCTGCCGCGCGCCCCGACTACTCACCAGTGTGAGGGCGGCCCGGGTAGGCTGCAGCTTCCTCTTGCTCACAGCCCGGACAGTGGCCCGGACTAACGAAGCCGACATCCTCGCCGTCCCGGAGCCCTGGTGCCTTGGGCCGTAGCTCGCACACCTCAACCGCTCTCCATGGACACAGCGGCGCATTGACGCCACAAGCTCCAGCGCAAGACGCCCCTACGCCCCGCCCCGGCCCACCCCCGCGGCCGCCATTGGGCAGGCCACGTAAGTGACGGCTGGAGGGCGGGCCGCGGGCACGTGACTCGGCACCGCAGGGCCCCGGGAGGGAAGTCGTCTCTGCTAGGGTGCTCTTGGAAGCCAGGCTCTGGCAGGCGTACCCCAACACCGGTCCGACCGTGGACTGCGAGGCGCGTGGCTCCAGGCCCTGGTCCCTTGGCAGGGTGCGCCGCCACAACGCTGAGAGGTCAGCCTGGCATGGGAGCTGGTGCTCTCGAAAACGAGTGGTTCCGAGGCCAGAACAGCTTCAATCGGTTCATCGTATTTTTTTTTGTTGTTGTTCAGCTGGGCAGTTCTGAAGAGCGTAGAATCACCAAAGATTCGCACAATTAATGAAGGCTTTTGCCCCCTCCAAGCGTGCTGAATTGCCTGGGATGTTGAGGGATGGTGCTAATGCACCATCGGTTTAGGTGTTGATTTTGGAACCCTACCCTACCCTAGGATGTGACTGGGTAACTCTGTGAATAAATTCATAGCGAGACCCAATAAGTTTGATTGAACACCTGTTGTCCCACCTTATCAGGGGCTACTCAGAGGTCCTGCCTTTTAATTCTGCCTGAGCACCAGGCACTATGTCTGATCATACACAGGAAGACTGGTGAACGGAGGGCCCAGGGAAGAACGAGACACGGTGGGACAGACGTGCAGCAGGGTTAGCAGATGGGAGAACAAAAGGATATAAGCCAAGTTCTGTGGAATGGTGCTGGGGCGGGGATGTAGATGCTTGCTCAGTGTTCTGATGTGGAAAGAGCTAGTCAGTACACTGTATTTTGAAGCCCAGTCTGTCTTTAATGCCCTAATGCCTACAGGATTGTACAGTTCTAAATTGTGTTATGCCCTGGCTGGGTTGCTCAGTGGATATTGCATGGAATTGGGGTGCCAGAGGTCACCTGCCTCAGGGTACGTAGAAGCAATCAACGAGTACGTAACTAAATGAAACTAAATGGCATGAGTTGATGCTTCTCTCAAATCAATGGAAAAGAAAGCCCTGAAGCACTGGGATTAGACAGTAGTGTGGTGGGAGACAGCAGTTGTGTGATTTAGGGAAAAGATATTTTTCTTAGGTCCTTCCTCCTACAGATACTGTTAAGATTAAGTGAAAAGCCCTTAGAAAATGGATGGCACATTGCAGCGCTCAGTAGATAATGCATAAAGAAGCCATATATTTTGAAACTACTTTGTGTTCTATTATAATGGTGGATGCATGCCATTACATACTTGTCCAAATCCACAGAAAGGGGTTTTGTACCACACCAAAAAGGAATTCTTGTGTAACCTAGGGGCTTTGGGTGATAACAGCGTGTCCCTGTAGGTCCATGGATTGTAACAAATGTCCCACCCTGGTATAGGGTATGGATAGTCGGGAGGTTGGCTTGTAAGAGCATATGGAAACTGTACTTTCCGCTCAATTTTGGTGTAAACTCAGCTTTAAAAAATAAAAATTTAAGAAAAGATAACCTGTTACTACTTTTATTGATTATTAAAATATCAGTGGTGTAGCACAGCTTTGAAAAGAACCCCTGAGCACATGATGTCATAGTGGTCTCATAGCTCTGAGCTGCATAGGATAGGGATGTTGGTGCAGCTATTTTACAAATGAGGCTTTAAACTCAAGCCTTTTAGTATTATGCATCAGACACTATTTAAAAAGTTTAGTTTTCTGATCCAGGATCCTGTGTATATCTAACAGCCTTCTCTCCTTTAATACACTACTACTCAGTTTTTAACTTAGAAGTGTTTTGCATGTTAAGTGCAAAACATACTTGTCAGTGGTTCAGTAATACCTAATGTTATTTGAAACTGGCACAGGTCCCTCAAATTGGTGTTAGACCAGTTTTCATGACCTTAAGAAATATGTGCTCCTTTATCTCAGAGCAGCAGCTGTTCCGTGGTGTTGAATGTGGTGGGGGTGAGAACTGTTGAAAGAGATTGCAAGCTGTTACCATTTTTAGATTTCCACTTGATAGGTTAAAAACGTTCAATAGGGAAATATTCAATACTGCACCTCAAGTTTTAGTTTCAGGGTTGTAGACATTTTAAAACTCCTTTTCCTAATTAGACCTCACTTGATCTTCACTACACTGTGGAAGGGCAGGTGTGATTTCTATTTTGTAGGCATGGAAACAGAGCTTCCAGCACATTAGGGGCAGTGCCACACTCTCAGCTGGGAACCTGGCATAGCCAGACGCCCCTTGAGCCTAGAACATCACACAGTGAGGTTTAAGTCTTGACTGCTGCCCATGTGTGCCTGCTTTCAAAGAAAAAAGCACGATGTACATTTTTCGTCTTATGGGGGAGGTTGTTAAATTGTATATTTGCTTTTCAACATTTTTTTTGCCTGTGCCAATATGAATCCTTTGACCTATCTACCCACAATTATTTCCACTCAATATATATTTAAAACAATCATTTGTGAAATGTATTTTAAGATGAAGAAAAAATAAATTGAAGTTATCTCAGAACATTTAAATAACATCTCTAAATGTGCCTGACCAGGCGGTGGTGGCACAGTGGATAGAGCATTGGAATGGGATATGGAGGACCCAGGTTCGAGACCCTGAGGTCGCCAGCTTGAACGCAGGGCTCATCTGGTTTTAGCAAGGCTCATCAGCTTGAGCCCAAGGTTGCTGGCTTGAGCAAGGGGTCACTCGGTCTGCTGTAGCCCCCAGTCAAGGCACATATGAGAAATCAATCAGTGGACAACTAAGGAGCCGCAATGAAGAATTGATGTTTCTCATCTCTCTCCCTTCCTGTCTGTCGCTATCTGTCCCTCTCTCTGACTCCTCTGTCTCTGCCACAGAAAAAAAAAAAAAAAAAAAAAAAATCTCGAGTGTGTATATTGTTAATACTGTACACTGGGGCTATACAAAATGGATTTCATATTTTTGTTCCTGAGAGAAAGAGAAAAGGAGAACCCCAGTGGTAGGGCATTTGTAGAGCCTGCTGAGAGGCCAGCTGCATTTGAAAGATAGCTACACCCTGGGAACTGGACATGGCATCGAGCAGATGTATCTGTCCCCAGAGGCGCTGAGAAGGGGCTATGACCAGCATCCAAATAAAGGGAGTAAAGAACCAAGGGCAATCCATTCTCCAGATCTGCCAGCAAGTACTGGTCACTGTCCCACTGATCCAGCATGAGGGATCAAAATCAAACTAAAAGCATAATACAGTGGGTAGAATCTACTTTGGAAATCAGAACAGAATGCAGGAAACTCCTAACATCCTTAAAAGGATATAAGAAAGCATGGTTTCTATGAAAAGACAATAAAAATAAACTGAAATAGAGGCAAAGGTAGGTAGCTAAAGTGAATTCAAGAAAATCAGAAGAGCCTGGCTAGTGGTGGCATAGTGGGACACAACATCAACCTGGGATGCTGAGGTCCCGAGTTCAAAGCCTGGAGGTTGCCAGCTTGAGGATGGGATCATCAACATGATCCCATGGTCTCTGGCTTGAGTCCAGAAGTCGCTGGCTTTAGCAAGGGGTCATTGGCTAGGCTGCAGTCCCCCGGTCAAGGTATGTATGAGAAGCAATCGAACAAATGAAGTGACGCAACTACTAGGTGACACTTCTCATTTTCTCCTTCCCTTCTGTCTCACTATCTCTCTAAAAGTAAATAAATAAATAAAATTAGAAGTGAACCCTGGATGGAAAGCTCAGCTGATTAGAGCATTGTCCTGGTATGTCAAGGTTGTGGATGATTCCCCAAAGCACATACAAGAATCAACCAAAGAATGCATTAATAAATGGAAAAACAAATCAATGTTTCTCTTGCTCCCTAAAATTAATAAAAGAAAATTAGAAGTGAAATGACAAAATCTACAGAGGTGTGCAAAAGTAGGTTTACAGTTAGTTACAAGTACATGAAACAGAGTTAATAGCTATTGTAATATCATAACATGCATGCTTTTCCATACAAACAACTGCAAACCTACTTTTGCCCCTTCCTGTATGTTAAAAACAGCAAACAGCAGAATGACACTAAAAATCAAGCCAGTCATGTGCAGATTAAAATTGAGAAGTTTTCCTAGCATGAAGGAAAAAGAGAATATCAAGACAAAAGTATTTTTCATAAAAAATGAACTTAGAACATAGATACTTTTTCAAGTTGATTAAAAAAATTTTTGGGAAGGGAGATACACTGGATTCAATTTTGTTTCAGACGAAAGTCACTGACACAAAAGTTACAGGAATAAATACAAGCAGAAAAATAAAACCTACAAGGGACTGAAGATCAGGCTGGCCTCAGACTTCCACTCTAATGCCGGGAGACCACAGCACCAACACATTTCCCACAGAAAGTGTGGCAAGAGCTGTGTGCTCTGTAGAGCAGGCTTTCCCACATGAAGCCAAGAGAACGGAGGAGCAGCAGCTGAGGAAGTCATGTAGAGCAGTTTCAGGCCGGGCTGCAGCAGTCCCATGTTTAATTCATGAGTTTGTGTTCATTCACACCGAGTAAGAAATGCTCACTAATTCTTTCTACCACCCCTTAATTCTAAAGTTATTTTTTCATATGATTCTTATTTAGCTGGAATTGTACTTAGTTTAAAAGAAGGGCCACGGGTGTGTATTTTTTGAGTCCTCCCCTACCTGGGAAGGCTTGCCTAGCAAGCACCCTTTGCATCTCTCTCTGTGCGTTTGTCCTGCTAAGTCTGTGCCTATGTGCGGAATGCCAGCGTTTGGCAGGCACCACACAGTGGGTGTCAATGAACACCAGGTCGCAGGAGCACCCCGGAGCACGCGATAAAGTGGAGCACGCACTGTTCTTACTCCTCGATCTAGTTTCTCATACAATTCAGGATTCTCACTAGGAAGGGATGTGGATGAAATTAGATAGGAATTTTGCTTTTATTTCAAAATCAAACTGAAGCAGAGTTCTCACCACGTACTACTTCTGAAGGGCATATGAAGTTACAGAAACAGTTCCACAAGGGTTCCAGCCAGACCCAAAATGACACCAACCAAACCTGTGATTGGCAGAGATAGCCTCTTTAGTTTCCAGGGAATTGTTTTTTGAAGTTGTCCACCCTAATTTCTAAATATCATAAAAAGTAAAAAGTACTTTTGTCATTTTTCCTTTGAAAATGATTTTAGCAGCAAACAGGACTAGTTGTTTTCCTCACTTCATTTTTATGAGCATAGTAGTTACATGTCAACCTAATTAAAATTAGAGAGGGGAAAAACCAAACAGCCGTCCTCGGCCTTGCTTGTCCATGGAAGACTGACATAAACAGGTACTCATGTTCACGTGAACACTTCTACAAATATCAAACAAGGTCTGTCAATTGTAAATACAGCAGTAGTTCACACATACTTGACGTGCTTTCACACAAGGGTTCAGTAAATAGCAATAAATATAATTTCCCCTCTTCAGAATGAAACAAAAAAAAATGGATGTACAGAAAAAAAGATTAATTCATTTGGGATTTATCAGCACACTATTTTTAGTGTGATTTGAAAGAATTAAAAACCATGAAATTGTATTCACTGAATACTGGCCCATAGTTACCTTTTTTTTTAAACTTGGCTTAAATACATACATCATGGCTTTTTATTAAAATTCTTAAATCTATGAGGATTTGTAGTAGGTAAAACTACATTAAATTTTTTTTCCTTATTAAGAATTTCATTTAGTTAAAAAATCAACAATGGACATTTCCCTTAACGGTTAAGTTGAAGCCTGATCTATGCTGCTGTGTCCTGTGAAATGAACCTAATTTTCAAAGTGTCAGGTCGAATGCCTGAGTGGCCATTTAGAGTGCTGCATTTTCCTTCCCTCATGATTCCTGTTGGGTCCTCTTCGCTGAGGCTTTTCCCTGAGTCATATACTTACTGGAAAGGCTACCTAGAGGAGGGGAAGAAAGAAAACCCACATAAATAAAACAAGCCTCACTTCACCGCACTGTAACATTACTTCTTATTGCTAATTATCTGCAAAAATTTTTCACACTGGAATTGGTCACTTGTTTTGAATTAAGTAATTAGGCTACATATATAGAAAATATATAGTATATGGAACATAATCTAGTAAACATAAGCCTAGTCAAGTCTTTTTAAATGTAGCCAAGTTGATAGAGTGACATCATTTTAATAAAGTTTCAGAAATGAGGATTACTAATTAAGACCACACCACAGAACAGTTAATTTTTGTTCTGCAGTCTAAGTAAATAGATCAATGAAACAAGAAAATTAAGAAATTCATAAGTGATTATATATAAGAAAATAGATTGCATTTCAAATCAACAGTTAACTGGTATTGTGTCAAGTACATAATTGTGTCAATGTATGACAATTTCTTTTCTCATATCATGGCCTTCCTCCGCACCCAATTACAAATGAATTATAGAATTAAATATTAGGGAGTAAAGTATAAGAAATAGCAAATATTCACATAACCATGGGATGGGAAGAGTTTCCTCAGCACATCACCATATACTTTACTTATGAAAAGGCTTGCTATACTGAGCAAGAAAGAACTTATAAATCAATGAGAGAAAAGATGAACAACAGATGCAAGTACCACAAGTGAAAGAGAAAAAATAACATGAGTATATGAAAGAATATTCAATATCTATGGGTAATTAAAGATGTAAATTAAGACACCAATTTCTGATCAAAAAATTGTTTAAAGGATGATCAGAAGGACAGGGAGGTGGGCAGAAATGTTGCTAAATGAATATTCATATATACCTTATAATAATTTAAGTATGTCTAAAATTTGTGATATGACTAAGCATATTATGAACACAATATACCGGCAATAATAGGTACACACAAGATAATAACATTAAAAAAGCAGGTTATAAACCCACACAAATAGTATTTTCATAAAAACTAAAAATTAAAACCATTCTCATGAACAACCCAATCATATACATGAGTGAGCAAAAGTCGGTTTATAATTGCGAATATGTGAAATAAGAGTTTTTTTCTTGTGTTATTTAATTGTATTACATTTGTAAACCGACTTTTGCTCACCCCTGTATTTGGTGCCTCATCGGGGCACTAATACCTACCCCCTTGGAGTTATTGTGAAGATTAAATAAATACTTGTAAAGCAACTGAAATAGTACGTGGCAAATAGAAAGTACTCAATAAATGTTGAATTATTATTACACTGATGTAAAAAGATGGAAAGATTACCTGCAAAACCTAAATAGTAGTTAATGTTCTAGAATGAAGTATAAATGGCTTTTTCATTTTGCTTTAACTATACTTCTTAAATTTTCTAAAGCAAACATAAGTATGCAAATAAAAATGTATGTCCTGCCTGACCAGGTAGTGGCGCAGTGGATAGAGCATGGGACTGGGATGCGGAGGACCCAGGTTCAAAACCCCGAGGTTGCCGACTTGAGCACAGGGTTGCTGGCTTGAATGCGGAATCATAGACATCACCCCATGGCCGTTGGCTTGAGCCCAAAGGTCACTGCCTTGGGCAAAGGGTCACTAGCTCTGCTATAGTGCCCCACCCCTCGGTCAAGGAACATATGAGAAAGCAACCAATGAACAACTAAGGAGCCACAACAAAGAATTGATGCTTCTCATCTCTCTCCCTTCCTACCTGTCTGTCCCTATCTGTCCCTCTGTCAAAAAATTAAAAAAAAACGTGTTGGGCAATGAGTTTGTAAAATTTGTGGTTTTTGAGTTTGCTCACTTTTAATGTTAAAAGTGGCACTGGGCAGCCAAGTGTGTGCTTGCCCTCAGAGCAGGGCAGTTGATTGCAAATTGCGAATTGCATTCCTGCTTGGGAGGGGCCGTTGTAATGTTTGTTGGAGGAGGGTTTTTGTGCCAAAAAGTTTTAAAAAGAAAAAGAGAAGAAGCAGAAGGAAGAAGGAAGCTAAGACGGCAGTGTGCTGAAGAAGCCAGTTTGTACAGACATGAGAAGGGAGAGGGTGTGCAGATGGGGAACAGAGGTGACTAAGGCTGGTGGGGGCCTTCGATTCTAGGAAAAATCGGAGAAGATTCTTTCGGTTGTGGAACCGGAGAATGTGTCAGGGTTTTGGAGCCCTGTGTGTTGCTCGTTGGCCAGTACAAGAATAGAATAAAGGAACGGCCCACCGTTTTTTGGCTCCTAGTTTCTTTACCACCTGCCCGAATTCAATGAGAACCTGCACTTGCATGGCCATGACAATGGCTGTGGCCCCTGCCCTTACAAAAGGTATGTCCTCCCAAAGCAAACCTTTCAAGGTAGGTATCATCTGGATAGTCCACTCACAGTGAATCATGAGTGATACCAGTCAGGTGGAGACAAAGTGCTCTACTGTAGCACTGACTCTACAGTGTCTATTGGTCTATACACACACACATTCTTGATTTTCTGAACTGCAGAAAGTACTGAGGACAGGCTGTCAGGTCGGATGGCAATGGGGGAAGGTCACGTGAGGAACCAGACCTGGGAACTTGGACTGGAACCACCCACACCCATGCGCGCCAAAGAAACTTCCCAGGAACCCTTTGAAAAAGAGCCACCGTCTGTCAGCCAATGAAATTTCGCCAAGTCATATCAATCCCCCCCCCCCCCCCCCCCCCCCCCCGGCAACGACCCTATAATTTACCCCCACGTGGGAAAATCCATGCAACTATTCTGAACACTGTACCTCGGCCCGGAGAACATTGTCCGGGAAGCACCTTGAATAAGTCTTACTATTCCACACTTCGTGGTTATGCCCTTCCTTCTGGGGGTGGGGGGTATACCTTACACAGGCTTTTCACTTATGGGGGAAAAAAGTTAGATTACTAACTCATACTTTATGCACATCCAGCTGCATTAAAGATCTAAATAGGAAAAATGAAGATTTTTTTTTTTTTTAGCGGGGGGGGGTGTGTGTGTGTGTGTAAGACTGGAAGGGAGAGAAATGAGAAGCATCAATTCTTTTTTTTTTTTTTTTTTTTTTTTTTTTTTTTTTTTCATTTTTCTGAAGCTGGAAACGGAGAGACAGTCAGACAGACTCCCGCATGCGCCCGACCGGGATCCACCCGGCACGCCCACCATGGGGTGACGAGAAGCATCAATTCTTCATTGTGGCACCTTAAGTTGTTCATTGATTGCTTTCTCATCTGTGCCTTGGTTGGGGAGGGGGCGCTCCAGCCAAGCCAGTGACCCCTTGCTCAAGCCAGTGACCTTTGGGCTCAAACCAATGGTGATGGGGTCATGTCTCTGCTTCCACATCCAAGCCAGCGACCCTGCGCTCAAGCTGGTGACCCTACACTCAAGCCCATGACCTTGGGGCTTTGAACCTGGGTCCTCAGCATCCCTGGCTTGTGCTCTATCCACTGTGTCACCACCTAGTCAGGCGGAAAAGTAAAGTTTTAAAGATATTAAAAGAAAATATAGATGAATATCTTTTTTTTTTTTTTTTTTTGTATTTTTTTCTGAAGTTGGAAACGGGGAGGTAGTCAGACAGACTCCCGCATACACCTGACCGGGATCCACCCGGCATGCCCACCAGGGGGAGATGATCTGCCCATCTGGGGCGTTGCTCTGTTGCAACCAGGGCCATTCTAGCGCCTGAGGCAGAGGCCACGGAGCCATCCTCAGCGCCCAGGCCAACTTTGCTCCAATGGAGCCTTGGCTGCAGGAGGGGAAGAGAGAGACAGAGAGGAAGGAGAGGGGGAAGGGTGGAGAAGCAGATGGGCGCTTCTCCTGTGTGCCCTGGCCGGTAATCGAACCTGGGACTCCTGCACACCAGGCCAACGCTCTACCACTGAGTCAACTGGCCAGGGCCTGGATGGATATCGTTATGACCTCAGGTTAGGAAAGAATTTCTTAAAGATTACCTTAAAATCCTATATCATATGATAATGAAAACTACATATAGAAAACCAGAAATTTGACTATGTCAAAATTAAAAATTTTGGGGTGGCAATAGACACAACTTGGAAGACAAGATATGGTAGAAGATACTTAGAATGTATATAATAACAATGCAGCAGTGTTCAGAATAAATGATGAACCCTTATAAATTAGTAAGGAAACCATAATGCATCAGGAAAATGAGCAAATTATTTGAACAGGTAAGTCACAGAAGAGGAACTCTCACCGACCAGTAAACATATAAAGAAGTGCTCAGCATTAGTATTGTCAGAAGAATATACATTAAGGCCCTGGCCAGGTAGCTAGCTCAGCTGGTTAGAGCTCTGGTCAGCAAACGGCGGCCTGGGAAGCCACATGTGGCTCTTTGGCCCCTTGAGTATGTCTCTTCCACAAAATAACGTGCAGGCGCTACTTCAATAAGGAATGTACCTACCTGTATAGTTTAAGTTTAAAAATTTTGGCTCTCAAAAGAAATTTCAATCGTTGTACTGTTGATATTTGGCTCTATTGACTAATGAGTTTGCCGACCACTGGGGTTAGAGCATCAACACAATATACCATGGTTGTGGGTTTGTTCCTCGATAAGGGTACATACAAGAATCAATCAGTGAATGCATAAATAAATGGAACAACAGATGTGTTTTCACTCTTTCCCTTCCTCTCTCTTTAAAATCAATCAATAAGTATATACATATACACATCAGAACAAAACTATATTTTTCACTAATCAGATATGCAAAAATAAACACTGCTGGAGGGAGCGGCAATTGTTTCAGTCAATTACAGGGTAATTTGCCAGTATTTAACTAAACTGAAAATACAAATATGCTACAACCTAACAATTTGAGTTCTGGAAACACAAACCCTATAGCATCTCTTGCCTGTGTTCAAGGATACTCACACAAAGATGTTCATAACAATACTTTAAAAGCAAAAAACCAGATGCAATCTAAATGCTCGTATACTAGGTAATGAATACATACAATACTTTTCATTCATATGATGGATACTTGTAAAGAATATCCAAAGTCGATATACAGCAACATGTATAAAATTTAAAAATCATTTTATTAAATAGATATGATAAAGTAAGTTGTAGGCCATTTTCTACACAGCATAACTTATCATTTAAATTAAAAAATTCAAGGATAATGTTAAAGAATATATATGTAAGAGCTTTAATGAAAAACGGACTGGTACGTAAACTCATAATAATGGATGACTCTGGGATGGAAGGGACACAGCAGAAAGAATGGGCCCGGGGGTGGCAGTGAAAGGGCATTTTCAACTATTTTAATCTTTTATTAAAATAAAATTGAAAATAAAATGTTAAAAATAACAATGCTGGCCCTGGCCAGTTGGCTCAGTGGTAGAGCGTTGGCCTGGCATGCAGGAGTCCCGGGTTTGATTCCCGGCCAGGGCACACAGGAGAAGTGCCTGTCTGCTTCTCCACCCCTCACCCTCTCCTTCCTCTCTGTCTCTCTCTTCCCCTCCCGCAGCATAAGCTCCATTGGAGCAAAGATGGCCCGGGTGCTAAGGATGGCTCTGTGGCCTCTGCCTCAGGCACTAGAATGGCTCTGGTTGCAACAGAGCGACGCCCCAAATGGGCAGAGCATCTCCCCCTGGTAGGCGTGCCGGGTGGATCCCGGTCGGGTGCATGCGGGAGTCTGTCTGACTGCCTCCCTGTTTCCAACTTCAGAAAAAAACAAAAACAAAAACAAAAAAAACAAAAAAAAACCCCAATGCCAATTCTTTAGTAGATGGGTAGTTATGTGTCTTTTTATGCTTTTCCCCAAATGTTAAGAAACTATTCTTTTCTATACAGAAATAAGACTAAATCCCCTAAACATATAACCCCCTATATATAAAAATAAACATCAGCATACTTGAAAAAATTTCAAAACTAGTAAGAGATAAAATATGAATGAACGTTTATGTAATCTGGGGGGAGAGCGTGAAATTCATAAAATTGTGTGTGTCTTGAAACTACACAAAAGAAACAAGCAAACAAATGTCTGGATGGCCAAACAATCATAAATGAGGTTGAAAGAATAACAGACCGGGATGGAGGCGGTGAAGGATGTTGTAATACGTTTGACAAAGCATGAGTGAATGTCTATGTAGAAAGAACTAAAAACAAATATGGCTACTCTAATAAAAAGTATAATGATACAACATGAAGAAATATAAACGAAAACTTGTAAAAAAATGTTAAGAGATAAAAAAAGACAATCCCAATGAAGTGAGGGTGTGGGAAATAGGTTGTGAACGACTCTCTGGGATTGCCAACAATCATAAATTGGCCTTATTGGTACCACTGTTGAAATGTGCATACTTTTTAACCTGTCATTCTAACTGGGAAATTGTCCTGAGAATATATACCTAGGTAAATATTCAAGTATTCTTTATAGTGTTTTATATACATAGTAATCTTTAAGCTTGGGTTCATGTATTCCTGAGTAACTTAAGTGCGGAGTGGGTTTTAAGAGAGTTGACTGCAGCTTCTCATGTTTTATCTGAATTCTGAGCATGCTTTGATGGCCAAGGCTCTGGGCTGGTTCCTAAGAATCACACCAATTTTCCTTTCCCCTTCCTTTTTACAATTTTTCTAACTTATCTGCTCATTTCGAAGAGTGAGGTCACTATATTATAAAAGACAGGGCTATCTATCTCGTAACCATCTCAAACTTGAATGTGGTATGTTGCCCTGGAGTGAAAAAACCTGGGGAGGTAAGGAGGCAAACAAAATAATGGTCTCATACATGCAGATGCCTCTAACAAAACCTCAAATTTTTAGCTTTTGTAAAATTACACCGATAGCTGATAATCATCACAAATAATTTCTGATAATACATTATGATGTAATTTTTGGTCATTTAATGAATGAAAAATAATTAATACATCTTCCATTCCCAAACTTGTAAAAGAATTTCTGTTATTTTTAATTTGCTATCACAGAGAATACTGAGGTTTCTAAATAAAAAAGAAAAATTAGAAACAGTAATAATAAGGAACATTGTTTTCATTCCTG
Source organism: Saccopteryx leptura (assembly GCF_036850995.1). Taxonomy (NCBI): domain Eukaryota; kingdom Metazoa; phylum Chordata; class Mammalia; order Chiroptera; family Emballonuridae; genus Saccopteryx; species Saccopteryx leptura. The sequence goes on along the minus strand of NC_089504.1, from coordinate 41,973,251 downwards.
CAATAAGTAGTATTGGTCCAAAGATACATAAATGCATTGGGGAAAACCCCATCTATTTTATTAAGAGACAGTCATTTTTAGTGCGTAAACATAAAAAGTATCCTTAAAATTTGTAACATTTGCTTTATTATATTGTTCTAATAATTGTAAAAACAACTAAGAAGAAATGTTTACACTTTGCGACTTAAAAGCTTCAAATTCTAATTTATATATTTTTCTCTTACAGATAAATATGATAAGCTGATCAATAAAAGGTTTAAACCATATGAGAAAAATATATCATCTTAAGAAAAAATTCTATGGAAGTGAAACAAAAGAAGAAAAAAATTTCTACAATATTTATATTTCATTTGACATATTTAAGGCTAATTTAAAAGTTGTATTTTATAATGCCATATTTATAGTTCTTCCCAAATTATAAGCTTTGAAACTACAATGAAAAATTTAGACATCAACTGAAAAATACACAAGGAGACTTTCAATATTTTGTGGAAGAGTATATTAACAAAAGGTTTTGAAGACACTGATAGATAATTGAAAATAGTCCCTTAATCGGGAGTGATTAAATCAATATGTTCATATACTGGAATATCAAGAATACCAGGTATCAAAAAGAATGATCTATATTTACGGACAAGAAAATCATTTCACACTGTTTTAAAAACTGTACTTCTATTATTTTAAATTTACTATCATAAATAGCATGTTTTTTTCTTCCTTTTTTTCCTCAACTTTTTTTAAAGAAGTAAATTTTAGCATTCTGAACAAGAAAAAAAGCTGTATAAGTATACAGTATCATGAGGAAAAAGATACCTTTAATCTCTTTATAGCATCTTTAACTTTTAAGATTTCAAACCACGAGATTAAAATGGAATAGATAAAGAGGTAGTTTCTTTAAAAAAGTAATTTAATTTTTTGACAGAGACAGAGATAGATAGGGATAGATAGGGACAGACAGGAAGGGAGAGAGAGAAGCATCAATTTTTCGCTGCGGCACTTTAGTTCATTGATTGCTTTCTTGTATGTGCCTTGACTGTGGGCCTTCAGTAGACCCAGTAACCCCTTGCTCAAGCCTGCGACCTTGGGTCCAAGCTGGTGAGCTTTGTTCAAACCAGATGAACCCATGCTCAAGCTGGCGACCTTGGGGTCTTGAACCTCGGTCCTCCGCGTCCCAGTCCGACGCTCTATCCACTGTGCCACTGCCTGGTCAGGCTAGAAAAGTAATTTTCTTTACAAAAATGGGTAAGGATTAAGGATCCTTCTTGAGATTCTCATATTGAATAAATTGTTATATATAAGCACGAGTAATTAACTTATGTATGAAAATCAGTTTATAACCACGATTCTCTAATCTTCGCATATTCTTGTTTTATTAAGAATTACCGGATTACCCCATGTATAAATCACACCTTAATTTTGGGGTCTGAATTTTGGAAATAAAAAAAGAAGTATTACATAAAGTTATTGAACTCAAGTTTTATTCATCATAAATTTCATACAACTTCTCATCACTGTCAAAACTCCCATCCATTAGCTTGTCCTCATCTGTGTCTGATGATGAATCACTGTTCATATATTGCCTCGTCTTTAGTTCCATCTATGGCATTTGAAATGCCACACTTCTTAAATGAAAATCTACAACCACTGTATAAGATGCACCCAGTTTTTAGACCCCAAAATTTTTGAAAAAGGGTGTGTCTTATACATGGGGAAGTACGATACTACTATATATTGTCCTATAAGTTTAATTTATCAGTAGTAATTAAACTGTAATTACAGCAAGGTTGGAAGACTTCCTATTAACTACAGTAACTAGAGTTGTGATCCTTTATTGAGTGTTCTGTGTCAGATGTTGTGCTTTGGGCTCTACATATATGAAATTAATCCTTATTGCCCTGTAAGGTGTTAGCCCCAATTAATTGATAAGGAAACTGAAGCATAGAGGGACTTGAAACTTGCTGAGGTGACATAGCCAGTACACGGCTGGGCTAGGTTTCAAATCCAAGTATGTCTGAATTTAAAAGCTCATGTTCTTAAGAATTCTGCACTTAGTCTCTCTATTCTTTCAAAATGCGTGTACCTGTAACCAATATAATTACTGAACATCTAATGCACTATGTATGTGGGGGAGGTAGACAACAATGAAGAACAAAGCAATTCATGAGATTTTCTATTCACTACTGTCTCATTTAGGAGTTAAGAACTATATGTAATCCAGTAGGAATGAATGGAGGTAGGTATTATGAGAGAAAAGAGAACTTGGCTGAGTGCTTACTACAACTGGGTGCAACTTCTCCACACTCAGCAAGATAAAGATGGTGCTACTGCAATGTTATAGATGACACGGCTGGAGCTCAGGGAAGCTAACCTTTGCCTAAAATCAATACAGCTAATGTGCAAGAGCAGGAATGTCCACACCATAGGCCAGGGGTTCCCAAACTTTTTACACAGGGGGCCAGTTCACTGTCCCTCAGACCGTTGGAGGGCCAGACTATAAAAAAACTATGAACAAATCCCTATGCACACTGCACATATCTTATTTTAAAGTAAAAAAACAAAATAGGAACAAATACAGTATTTAAAATAAAGAACAAGTAAAATTAAATCAACAAACTGACTAGTATTTCAATGGGAACTATGGGTCTGCTTTTGGCTAATGAGATAGTCAATGTCGGTTCCATATTTGTCACTGCTAGCCGTAACAAGTGATATGACGCCCTTCTGGAGCCGTGATGTGTATGTCCTGTGTCACCGGAAGTAGTACTGTACGTGAGTGACACAGCGCTTTGTGGCGCCGCCACACACAGTACTCCAGGAGCCCAGGATGCATCCACATCCTGTGCTCCTCTCACTGACCACCAATGAAAGAGGTGCCCCTTCCAGAAGTGCGGCCGGGGGGGGGGGGGCAGATAAATGGCCTCAGGGGGCCACATACGGTTTGGGGAACCCTGCCTGCCATAGGGTCTGGTTAAAAGAAAGCTTTGGGAAAACTTAATTCTACTTATAAGTTGAAACATTTCTCATTTATAACAACATAGATAATTTGGGTAAATTTATCAAGGATAAATCTGAAAGTTTTAACAGCTGTCATATATTTATCCTAATTTGTCAATCAACAATACCATTTCTGTAACATCAACATCTGTATTCCTCCAGCACTTAAAAAAAATTAAAAAATTTAACAAAATTCTTCTTTCAGATGTGCAAAACCTTTAGCAAGGGCAATGCTGACATATCTCTACAGAAATATCAATGAATCACCACTTCCCACAGACCTCTGCTCTGTTCTTGCTATATGCAGGTACTGTTCTACTAAGTGCTTTTCCATGGATTTCCTAACATCCCTACAAGTCAGGTATGGTGTGTCAAGATTATGAAGCTAGAAATTATACTAGGCAATCTGGCTGTAGAGCCAGTGTTCTTAAATTTTACATTCTTGGCAAAACAAACATCTAAGCAAGGCAAGAATCAGTATTTTTCCTATGTAACGTGGTCTGGAAATGTCTGTTCAAGGCTGAAACTTGTAAAAGCAACACTTTTGGCTTGTTTACATATGCTAACCATGTGATCCTCATATTCTCAGAGGATCTATGGGAAACAATCAGGTTTTCATTTGTTGGAAGCTGCTTCCTGGGGCAGCCTGTTAACCTCTTTATCCATCTTTCATGGCTGCTCTGTCAATCAAATCATCTCACAATAGGCCCCATTCTCATGTCACTTCTGTCTATTTGATTTTGGAGGTTTTCCCAGTAGTACATTTCTTGTTTTGAATTCCATGCATTCTACTGAGAACAATTACAAAACCCTCCCAGAAAACAGCGATTCCTGAATTTTCTCCCTCAGCCTCCTGTGATTTTGCCTTTCAGGTACACCATTACCCTTTTGGGTAAAAGTGGCAATTCTTTGAAGATTTCTGTTTCTCTTTGAATCATCTAACCTCACTGTATATCCACCTCAATCCCCATGCCTTTAAATTTTGATTGTAAAAGATGTGATGCCATTTCAAATGTTTTCTCCAATCATTAAAAAAACCACTAACTACAGAGTTCACAGATCATAAAAATAAATACTGATTTCTTTTTAGATTACTTTATATGTTTGAGGTAATTGGCCTTGGCACTGACAGAAGTGGAAATAGTTAAATAACAGTAATTCCATTTGTTTTTCTCGTTAACAACACTCAAAGTAGAGACAACCAAGCATTCCTGGCCCGGACCTCTCTCAGCTTTCCCAGGGTGTGATCGCTGGGCCTGCGCACTGGGCCAGCGGAAGAGCTCTCTTCACTGCAGGATGCAGGGGGCTGCTGAGGACCCCAAACTGCTACAGTAACTGACACTGACAGCAGAGACAGCTCAGACTCTTCATTCTGTAACTAGCATAGGCACTTCTCCAATCTAAAGGCAAACAGTTGTTTGCATGTGAGCAATAATATGACGTAAAAACTGAGTGTAAAAGATGTGGGTTGTTTAATGTGACATACAAAAATGTCAGGTTATTTCAATGAATTAAAATTTCAAAACCTTAATTTTTCTCATAAATTAGTCAAGTATAAAAGACTACACATGCTTGTATAATTTCCCTCCTTTAACCCTATTTTATTGCAGAAGATGAGAGAGGGAGAGGAGAAAGGAAAGCGGTGTCTCTGTGTATATGAGAGAGACAGACACCCTTAAGCAAAGTTACTAAGTATGTCTGCAGGGCAGAACTCAGAATATTTGTATCAAGTTTATAGTATCATCCTTTTTTTACCAAAAAAGCTGAAAAAGTATGTTGAAGTTACTTTTTCTTGATTGCTTCAATTTTCTCCGTTCCCTTTCAGGACTCGAAAGCACTCTTGAAACACCAGAACAGGGTCTTCAGAGCCTCTCCAGGTTTCCTTCCCTTAGAGCATCTGTCCGCAAATCTGGGGACATGGCGGGAATGGGGGACCTGGCACTTTGCACCCACAGCTGAAGTTACGTTGCCTACAATCCCTCTTCCAGCATTTCTCACCAGAACTCCCTGCAATCAGGCTTTTCTCCCCTTTATCAAAGAAACAGCTATTTTCAAAGTCACCAGTGACTTCTGCATCGCCACACCCAGTGCTTGCTTCTCAGTCTAGGACTGCAGCAGATCTCTGGCAGCAATTCCAAGGGCCCACTGCTCCTCCGCGAGGCACTTCCATTTGGACTCCAGGACCCAGCTCTCCTGCTGCCTCTGCTTCCTCACTGACCACTTTTTCGCTCTCATTTTCCACCTGGGTTTCTAAATGCTTTCTCTTTTTATATGCAATTACTTCCTAGATGACTTCACTCAGACACAGGCCTTTAAATACAATTATACACAGAAAAGACTCAAACTTTTATCTCCAGCCTGGACTTCTGCTCTGAAGAGCGGGCTTGTATATCCATCTGACTACTCAGCATCTCTACCCACCCATCCTGCAGGTTTCTTAAACTGACGTGTCTACAACTAAACTGTCTTTCTCCCCGCAACTTGCTCTTCCTGAGTGTTTCCCAGCATAGAAAATTCAACCTCTATTTTAGTTGCTCGGGCCCAATATCATAGTGTCATTTCTGACTTATTTTCATTGTACTTTGTTATCCAGCCCATGAGAAATCATGTTGGTGCTGCCTTTAAAATACAGTAAAAGTCCTCACTTCATGTCGACAGGTGCTGCAAGATGCAGACCCATCTCCCCTGACCTCACCTCCTACCGCCCTTGCCTGCCCTTCCACTCTGTGGTGCCAGAGGACAAAAACTGGTTTCAGTAGTCTAACGCCAATTTTCACTGATTCCTTTGATTCTTTGCTTAAATTTAAATGTTACTTTATCAGAGAAGCCGCCTCCCTCTCCAACATTCTCTTTTTCCCTTTTCCCGCTTTATATTTCATGTGCCTGTCACCACAGGAAATTGACATCTACATCTCTTCTGAAGAGAACAGGGAGTACAGTGGGAAAAGGGGCTGTGCGGCTTGATGCTGTCTCCTCACCGTTCAGGCCCCTGCCGGGCAGGAGCAGGTGGGGAGGTGGGTGGGGCTTAAATAATGGTTGGAGGAATTAATTTCTCAGTGGGAAAGAGTGAGTGGCATTCAGACCAACAATTACTTTCTTTCCTTACTCTGGTGCAGTGAATAATCTCCATGAGGAGATTATACTGCTGACATCACAGTGGCAATTTCAAAGTGGAAAAATAAGCATGGAAGAGGAACAAATATTGAAGACTATGGTTCCTATTCAGGGATGGTATAAGAATCACCTTAACATTTAAAAAATATCCAGGTCCAAGCCTAACCCTTAAAGATTCTGATTTAGGAAATGAAAGGGGGGGAGGTTAGGGCAACAGTGTTTTTATAAGTTCCCCAAGTGATTCTGATGTCCGTCCCTGCAAAAACCACGTATTCAACAGAAGAATCTCAAAGGCATGTGGTAAACTACACAGTAAATAAAATAGCACACTTTTTGTTTTTAAACCCACATACCTGACTGGGGACTCAAAAATATAGTTGCTTTTTGTTTCTTTTTGTCTTCATGTAAAAACACTGCCTAAAAAATGAAATACACTGGTTTACAAAATTGAAAGGAATAGCATTCGAAACAGCTTTAAAACTGTAACCATATCCAAGGAGAGCTGAAATTAGGCATGTGGGTGGCAGAACTCTGCAAGTTAATAAAAGCAAGAACATATGCAGGGATCCCTAAAGCAGGCCCTGCCATCCCAGGCCCTGTAAGCTGTCTCTCCTCACCACGCTGTGCTGAGGGCAGGGGGGAGCGGAGGGAGCAGGGAGAGCCAGAAGGAAGGAGTTGGGGCCTGGGCCTGCCCAGCACCTTGCGGACCCAGCACCAAGCAATGTTTGCCGCCTAGACAGATGCTGGAAGGCCTCCTTGCTTAGGTCTGAGATAGGGTTACCTGAACAAATGTATAAGTTGGTCTCAAAGGACTAGGCGAAGAAGAGGACCCAAATACACAATCTGATTTAAACATACCTAAGAAAGAAATCAGCACTTTTTGTTCTTACTTTAAATTGAAAGCAGTAGCCATTTTCAAACTTTCCCAGAAGATTGTCTGTTGATATGACAGAAGCTCCACTCAGTATATGTGTGGACAAAATAATAATGTATTTGAAGAAACGAGAGGGAACAGCATAATTTTTAGACAGGAAGAAGTAGCTAATTATTTTTAATTGCTATGGGAGGAAACCCACCACACTCCAGCCCCACTACTCCTTTCTTACTTATTTTTATAGTATGAGGACTACCTGATTTAACGTGTCCACACTGCTCTCTGAGGTAACCAAGGCTGCAGTGCTCTCCTTTGGTGAACACCCACCTCGGCCAGAACAGCCCCTCTCCCTCTGATCTGCTGTCGCCTCAGCTGGGGAATCAGGCTCGAACTATTTGGAGAGCTTCAAGAGTAGACAACTTAAAACTTGCTACCAGCTAGAGGGAAGCGACGCAGCCATGCTGGGGACGGCAGGGCACTCCTTCAGCGCTCTGCGGTACCCAAGAGGAACACAATGACTGTGCTTCAAGTCACGACTAACACAGACCTTGAGTTCCTCTAAAGGGGAGCCTACAAAAATAATTTTGGTAAAACTTTATTATATCTTATCTATACTGTTCATGTTTACAGTTTCCTCATCTGTAAACTGAGGACATTGATGGGGCTGTGGTGAAAATTAAGATGAAATCACCCATGTAAAAGTACTTAAAATAGGTGCCTGACTTACATTAAGTGCTCAATGAATGCTAGCTATTACTATTACTTTTAATTTCTCTTAACTATATACTTACCTCATATAACCAAAAGAAAATAATTTTATTCTGACATGTCTCACATCAGGGCAAAGGAGCTTGAACTGGAATTTGTCTAAGTTCCCTAGAAGTAGGGCAAGCTGTATCTTTCATAAACATTTAAATCCTATTTTAAAATCAGTAATTAATTTAAAAATAAACTTCTTTGTATATAAAGCTTCTCTGGGGGGGGGGGGTCCAGGCAATCTAAAATTTCCTGTCTTAAAGAGAGACACTACAGCTGATATAATGAAAACGGGGACAAGGTATTAGTGTTCCAGGAACGATCAACACTGGCGTGAACTTTCTGAGGAGCCTGTCTGCGGGGCTGACTTTCTGTATGCTGTCCATAAGCATATACAAGTGAGGGTGGAAATAGGGTTACTATTCTAATAAAAAATCTGTCTCTTTTCTAAGCCAGTCATATTGCATCCACATTTACAGGTTTGCTGTGAGAAAGTGAAGGAATAAACTGCTTGCAAATCATTACTTACTATACATACACAAGGTACCCTTACTCTTACCAGTTTGTTAAAAAGGTGCCCTCAATGGACATTTCACCCATTTAATATAATGGGTCAATTCAGATCAAACAACTTACAAGGGCAAGATTTTGGATGATACTGAACATTTTTCCTCATCATAATAATCATGTTTACTGAAGAAAAATGTTTAAATGATAAAACCCCCCATAATCCTCCTTTGCAGTTAGAACCATCGTAACTGTATAAATTTCCTTCTAGTTCCTTTTCCATCCATGTGCATGAATGTATTTAAATAGAAATGTACGTGGCTCACTGTACACAACACAGCACGGCATCCTGAGATGACTATGCCTCCTCCCTGGCTGGGTAGTGCTTTAATTTCAAAAGTGCACATACTGAGTAGTGAAGCTGAAGTTATAGATTGTTTTATGGTCACTGAGGCTACATTTTTTAGGTACTGGGAATGACCAGGTTTGCAATTCATTAATAATCTTATTTAAAAAATCAAATAAGTGACTTTCATAAGTCATTAAATAAAACCAGGAGTAAATGTTTAAGACTTATAAAAGATCAGAATTAAAGGGGGGTGGGGACTTCACTTTCTTAACAAACAAAATATTTTGAGCCATTAATTTGTTAAAGAAATAAATAGAACCAAAATAGTAAAGAACTCTAAAAAAGAGATCTGATTGCAAACATCAAAGTATGATTGTTATCCATACCTGGAGAGCCTTTAAACTGTGGGCACTCCTTTTTAATGTGCCCTTCTCTTCCACAGATAAAACAACGTTTTTCCCTTAAGTCTTTCTCATCCTGCCTCTTCCACTTTTTCACTGGTGGCCTGAGCACCTTCTCTCTCCCCAGGTCGGGCGCTGCCTTCAGGGGCTTGGCTTTGGGGGGCGTGCACTGCATGGGCTTCTCTTCTTTTGTCGGCACCTCCCTCTCTGTGTACTTGTTTTGAATTTCTTTGTCCTCTTTGCTTCTTTTCTCTTTGTTCTCAGGGTATCTTTGGTTTGGGGTATCTTCCTGATCTCGTCGTCGCCTCACTCTGTAGAAGAAGATATAATACTGGTAGGAAAAGTCCAGTATTTGTTTAGAAAAGTCTAAACAAACCTAACCATAAAAGACAACTCCAGGTTTAGAAAATAATCAGAAATATCAGGAGGCAAAACTAGAATTTTTATTATTTTTTTTTTGTATTTTTCCGAAGCTGGAAACGGGGAGAGACAGTCAGACAGACTCCCGCATGCACCCGACCGGGATCCACCCGGCACACCCACCAGGGGCGATGCTCTGCCCAGCAGGGGGCGATGCTCTGCCCCTCCGGGGCGTCGCTCTGCTGTGACCAGAGCCACTCTAGCGCCTGGGGCAGAGGCCAAGGAGCCATCCCCAGAACCCGGGCCATCTTTGTTCCAATGGAGCCTTGGCTGCGGGAGGGGAAGAGAGAGACAGAGAGGAAGGAGGGGGGGGTGGAGAAGCAAATGGGCGCTTCTCCTGTGTGCCCTGGCCGGGAATCGAACCTGGGTCCCCTGCACGCCAGGCCGACGTTCTACCGCTGAGCCAACCGGCCAGGGCCAGAACTAGAATTTAACAAACTTAAGTCTACCTTCTCCGTTAGGAAGTGACCTAAAGGCTCAAAGGTGATTTTCCTTTTCATTTTCACAATTATTCCAGTGTTGTAAAAGTAGTTTGTTTTTTTTTTTTTTTTACAGAGACAGAGAGAGTCATAGAGAGGGATAGACAGGGACAGACAGACAGGAACGAAGAGATGAGAAGCATCAATCATTAGTTTTTCGTTGCGCGTTGCAACACCTTAGTTGTTCACTGATTGCTTTCTCATATGTGCCTTGACCGTGGGCCTTCAGCAGACCGAGTAACCCCTTTCTGGAGCCAGTGACCTTGGGTCCAAGCTGGTGGGCTTTGCTCAAACCAGATGAGCCTGCACTCAAGACGGTGACCTCGGAGTCTAGAACCTGGGTCCTCTGTATCCCAGTCCGACGCTCTATCCACTGAGCCACCGCCTGGTCAGGCTGTAAAACTAGTTTTTATAATTAATGGAACTCCTTGGTTCAATATCTACTTTGATATTGACATATAAAACTCATCTTATCCAATGGGGTGATTTTTTGGAACCTATCTGGACCACTTTGCATTTTCTACTAAGAACTGAAAATTTGCCTGATCTGTGGTGGCGCAGTGGATAAAGTGTCAACCTGGAACGCTGAGGTCGCCGGTTCAGAACCCGGGGCTTGCCCAATCAAGGCACATATGGGAGTTGATGCTTCCTGCTCCTCCCCCTTCTCACTCTCTCTCTAAAAATGAATAAATAAAAATCTAAAAAAAAAAAAAAAAAAGAACTAAAAATTTGAAGAGTGAAACTTTATTTAAAATTTTTAATTTTTTTTTTTTTAATTCAGTGAGATGAGGGGAGGCAGAGACAGATTCCCCCCACATGTGCCTGGTCTGGGATCCACCCGGCAAGCCCACTAGGGGGCAATGCTTTGCCCATCTGGGGCCCTTGCTCCATTGAAACTGGAGCCATTTTTTAGCACCTGAGGCGGAGGCCATGGAGCTGTCCTCAGGGCCCAGGGCCAACTTGCTCCAATAGAGCCATGGCTGCAGGAAGGGAGGAGAGAGAGGTAAATAAAGAGAAAGAAGCGAGAGGGGGAGGGATGGAGAAGCAGTTGGGCGCTTCCCCTGTGTGCCCTGGCTGGGAATCAAACCCTGGACTTCCGTACGCCAGGCTGATGCTCTACCACTGAGCCAACCGGCCAGAGCCTGAGGAGCGAAACTTTCAATACATCCACGCACAGGCCTAGAAAAGGGACTAGATGGAAACAGGTTCAGAAGGGAGTGATAGTTATAAGGAGATTTAGATTCTTAAAATATTAAAATCACTTCTTCCTTGCTCAACATGATCAGTGACTATTATTTGAGTAAAAACAAAAAATGTACTACATAAGACCCTCAAATTCCAGATGACCAGTTTTTAAATGAGTATATTACTGTCCAGTTAAAAGCATCACTACTATCCTAAACAGTATGTTCTAAGCAAGCTACCCAAACCGTGTCCCCCAGCCCTCCTGGCACATGACGTAGAAGACAGCATGCTCACCAGACTGAGTAGGTCGCTATAACAATATGAAGGGTTAAAGTGTGTACAAGTGAAGACTCCTACAGTCTGGTAAACTGTCAGTTAGTCAAAATCCCCACATGGTACACCTCGGTTACTGAACATTAGATGTGTAACTGACATCCCGAAGGAACCAATTTCACTTTTCATTGACTGATATGATTCTAAACTTCTCACTACTGTAAAAGGGAAGAATTTTAGCTTCCTCTTTTCCATCCCAGCTGGAGAGGCCAATGACCAAATGATTGAGTAATGATTAGGACCATGACCAAAATTAGGAAAAGGGACCAGGCATGGGAGACTGTCACCTGTACTATGCAGTCCAGCCTCGTCATGTGCACTTAAGGTCGTATTTAAAATCATTTCATTTTCATTGTAAAAAATCTTAATTTTACCAGAGATATGCCGAATTTCCCACAAGTTTATTTTCTTTTTTTTTTATAGAGACAGAGAGAGAGAGTCAGAGAGAGGGATAGATAGGGACAGACAGGAATGGAGAGAGATGAGAAGCATCAATCATCAGTTTTTCCTTGCGACACCTTAGTTGTTCATTGATTGCCCTCTCATATGTGCCTTGACCAGGGGCCTTCAGCAGACCAAGTAACCCCTTGCTCAAGCCAGCAACCCTGGGTCCAAGCTGGTGAGCTTTTGCTCAAACCAGATGAGCCAGCGCTCAAGCTGGTGACCTCGGGGTCTCGAACCTGGGTCCTCTCCATCCCAGTCTTGACAATCTATCTACTGCTTGGTCAGGCAGTTTATTTTCTATTACAACAGAACCTCATTTGAAAGTTGATATATTACGAACATAAAAAAAAAACCATCCCTTTTGAATATTTACTTACCTTCTCCTCATAGGACAGTCCTTCATGAAGTGTCCAATTTTCCCACAAATTCGGCAACATCTATCATTTGGGGCCAGCTCTCCTTCAGTTAGCACATCTGGATCAAAAAAGTACTCCTAGCAAAACATAAATATATACAAATATAAACTATTAATATGAGATCAAAACATAAAAACTAATCTGACAGCTATCAGGATTCTTATATAGCAACACTGACACATCATTATTTTAATAAATATTACTTATGCTGTTTAATTTCAAAATCTAAAGCCATTATGAGGTGTAATTCAGAATAGTTTTACCTGAGCTCCATTTTTTGTTTACCCCTTTCCATTCTGCAGAACTCTTGCTTGTCCTTAACCACAAAGGTAGTTTTTCCCCAGCACAGTTCTAAATAAGAGCATTACATATCTCCATGACTTGGGGGTGGGGGTAGCTGAGGTCAGGTACAAAGGCTTGGCTTTTCTCAAAAAACAAAAGGCTAAAACCTAACGAACTGAGAAACATGATTTGCATTGTACAGACTACAGAGAAGCAGCTATGTGCTGTTGCTTTGTTTTGTTGTAGCTTCTGAAGGAAAATACCAGAAGGAAGGGAAGACGTTGGTCTGGCTTTAGCCTCTCCGCCATGGTAATTAAGGTGGGGGCCAGCAGCATCAGAATCACCTGGGAGCTTGTAAGAAATGCAAAGTCCTGGTCCCTACCCCAGACCTCCCAACTCAGAATCTGCATTTAACAAAATCCCCAGTGATGTCTGAACAAGTTTCAGAAGCACTGAAAGACTGCCACAGCAGTAACTAGCAAAAACTGGACACACAGATGAAATCAAATGCTAAATATGGCTATATACCAAACAGTTTAAGTTCATTAAAAGCGTCTTTTTCCAGAACCTTAGCGTATTTTTTTTTTTTTTTTTTTTTTAAATATTTTATTTATTCATTTTTAGAGAGGAGAGAGAGAGGGAGAGAGAGAGACAGAGAGGGAGAGAGAAAGGAGGGGGGAGGAGCTGGAAGCATCAACTCCCATATGTGCCTTGACCAGGCAAGCCCAGGGTTTTGAACCGGCGACCTCAGCATTTCCAGGTCGACGCTTTATCCACTGCACCACCACAGGTCAGGCCACCTTAGCGTATTTTAATGCAGAGAAGAAAACTTCATTCTAACACAAAACCCCCTCTCTCTCTTTTTCTTTTAACGAAAATATGGTGTTTTTTTTTTTGTTTGTTTTTCTGAAGCTGGAAACGGGGAGAGACAGACAGACCCCCACATGCGCCCGACCGGGATCCACCCACACACCCACCAGGGGGCGATGCTCTGCCCCTCCGGGCGTCACTCTGTCACGACCAGAGCCACTCTAGCGCCTGGGGCAGAGGCCAAGGAGCCATCCCCAGCGCCCGGCCATCTTTGCTCCAATGGAGACTCGCTGCGGGAGGGGAAGAGAGAGACAGAGAGGAAGCAGAGGGGGAGGGGTGGAGAAGCAGATGGGCGCTTCTCCTGTTTGCCCTGGCCGGGAATCGAACCTGGGACTTCTGCACGCCAGGCCGACGCTCTACCACTGAGCCAACCGGCCAGGGCGAAAATATGTTTTTATAATGCAATTCTGCTTTGTTTCCAATGAGTGCGGTTCAACAGAAGCCTATTAGGTTACAGAATACAATATACAGTTCTCAAGCACAGGCAGCACTGTCCCATTAAGGGGTTAATGATTACTCTTTACAACTAGAGTGATAAATAAATAAACGAAAATCTAGGCTCATGTGAGAGTGGAGGATGTCTTAGCTACATGCAATCAGGGCTGGCAGAGGTTGGCATGGTGTTCAATGCTGATGGCACAGCAATGCCACCTACATGTGTTACCAAGAGAAAGCAGCAGTACCAAAACTATTAATTTTCCCACCCAAATTCTACTTCTCCCAGTTCTCCTGGTGAACTGCCTCAAAACAGGTATGTTTTCAAAAAGGTTTCTAGGTATTTGTATTGTAATTGTTTATCTTGGCTAGACTCACCAGACTTTCAGAGCATTTAAGTTATCACTGAAGTAATGCATACAAATTAGGTGCTTAATAAGGGCTTTTAGAATTGTTTGTTTTTGGTATTTCCAACAGACACTTACCATTTTGGAGGGGTAGTCCTTTGGAAATCCTTTGACTGGAATACCAAATACTCTTCTACCATTAATAAATGCTTTCATTATAAAATTTGTCACTAAGAAGAAAAGAATAAAGGCTCAATTATATGAATTAAAAGATCACATTAATATTTATAAACAAAGTTAACTTACTTTTCCTTGATAATCCAGCTCCAAGATTATGATTCAAATCAAAGGGATCTAAGTAAAAAAAAAAGAGATAAGATAATCAAATAGAAAATGCCACTATTCATACAATATGTGGGCTAAACAAGAAAGTGTAACATAATTTATCATTAATAAAAGTATTAAATGACTGCTTTTTAAATGATTTTCAAATCTGTTATACAGCTAAGCAATATATATTTCCAAATATAAGGCAAGTTTTTTGTCAAGTGTCCATCAGAAAAGAGGGTGCTGCTTTACCGTTAAATCCTTATAAAATCCTTCAAGTTGCTTTATTTTGAACAATAAAATACCCTTTGGAGAAGACTATATTATACTTCCTGCTAGTTTTGCATGCATACAGAGGTCACAAATACATTTAAAACATTTAGCACTAAATGTTCCTGCCAATTAACAAGCTTTTAATTTTTATTTTTTTCATCTCAGTCTTAAAATTATTTCTTCAAAGAAACAAGCTTTTCAAAGCACACTTCAGAAACAGTTCATTATGGATGTCATAGAATGCACTCATAAGCTCAACTGAAACACACACAGGCAATGGCTACTTGGGTCTCAATTTTCAGTGAAGGCCTCATAAGAATTCCCTCATGTTCTTACATATTTGCACTTAAACCTCTTAGATGAGTGGATGTATGATGTGTTCTGGAACATTATTTGTTAGATGTCCCAGAAAGAGGCAGGAATGATGAGAAAGATGCCGATGTCCAAGATGGATGTGGGAACTGAATAAACTGGTTCATAAAATAAGTGGGGGTAAGCATTCTTTCTAATTTAAAGTACTATTTTATAAATAATTGTGGGGTTTTTGGTGACAGAGAGAGGGACAGATAAGGATAGAAAGGAGAAAAGAGAGATGAGAAGCATCAATTCTTCATTGTGGCACCTTAGTTGTTCATTGACTGCTTTTTCATATGTGCCTTGACTGGGGGGGGGGGGGGTACAGCAGAGCAAGTGACCTCTTGCTCAAGCCAGCAACCTTGGGCTTCAAGCCAGAGACCTTTGGGTTCAAGGCAGTGACCCCATGCTCAAATGGCGACCTTGGGGTTTTGAACATGGTTCCTCTGCATCCCAGTCTGACACTCTATCCACTGCCCCGCTGCCTGGTAAGGCTTATAAATGATTTAATATGAACTTATACTCATGATAATTCACAACTGAAATGGCACATGTAAATATTTATTTCTAGTAAATGCTTAAACACATATTCAAGAAAGAAAAAAAACCACTCTAAAACAAACAAAAAAAACCCAAAATCTTTTTTTGGGGGGGATCGTTTCATTGAAAAAATGAAAAATTTCACATATTAGTATATTCAAAAAAGGGTAAAGAAGCAAAAAGAGGCATCCTCCTGCTAGTCTGTTGTGCTCAAGATCTTCATTTGCTATTAAGGTTTTTACCTATTAGTAACTATATATAAATTTTGACATTTAGTTTGAACATGCTGAGTTTTTTCTTGCTGTTGAATGCAGGGATTCATGGACCACTGATTTTTGTAATTGATCGTTTATTTCTAATTTGTGGAATTTTAATTTAAAAAAGACCAGATGAAATTTAAGTGGGACTTTCAAAGCCACTTATCTTGAGGCTGGCTTATTCTTATTGTGACATTCCTTATTTCCAGTAAGTGTTCAATAACAGCAAAACATTTTGCCTGACCTGTGGTGGCACAGTGGATAAGTGTTGACCAGAAATGCTGAGGTCACTGGTTTGAAACCCTAGACTTGCCTGGTCAATGCACATACCAGAAGCAATCAATAAATAGCTAAAGTGAAGCAACTATGAGTTGATACTTCTCACTCCAGTCCCTGCCCCTCCTCACTCTCCTCTCTTGTAAAATCAATACATGAACCTGACCAGGTGGTGCACAGTGGATAGAGCGTCAGACTGGGATGCAGAGGACCCAGGTTTGAAACCTGAGGTCACTGGCTTGAATGCAGGCTCATCCGGCTTCAGTGGGCTCACCAGCTTGAGCACAGGGTTGCCAGCTTGAGAATGGTATCATAGACATGACCCCATGGTCACTGGGGCTGGAGCCCAAAGGTCACTGGCTTGAGCACAAGGTCACTAGCTTGAGCAAAGGGGTCACTTGCTCTGAAGCTCCCTGCCCCCGTCAAGGCACATATGAGAAAGCAATCAATGAACAACCAAGAAGACTAAGGAGTCGCAACAAAGAATTGATGCTTCTCATCTCTCTCCCTTCCTGCCTGTCTGTCCGTATCTGTCCCTCTCTGTCTCTGTCACAAAGAAAAAAAAAAAAAAATACATGAAATCTGTAGAAAAATAAAGATTTGTCATAGTGACAAAAGACTTAGATTTGTGAAAGGCCCCCCCCACACGAGGGCATTAGCCATTTAGCAGTAAATCTTTAGGTGGGAAACAGA
Source organism: Saccopteryx leptura (assembly GCF_036850995.1). Lineage (NCBI taxonomy): Eukaryota > Metazoa > Chordata > Mammalia > Chiroptera > Emballonuridae > Saccopteryx > Saccopteryx leptura. The sequence continues at coordinate 41,956,325 of NC_089504.1, read as the reverse complement.
CACCTCCACCCGCACAGCAGCAATGGGATGGCTAAGCTGCATGTCTCAATCAGTGGTCAGGGCTGCCCTGGAAGAGCTCTGGCAGGGTGAAGAACAATGCCCTCCTAATTCAAACTCTATTCTACATCCAAAACAAACTAACTCTATCTTCTATTCAACTTTAAGTTTTGATATTATTTGTACCTTCAATAACAATGTATTTTGAGGTCCACTGTTTCTTAAAAGTTGTAAGCAGACTTTTTCTTCGGATACTAATAACATGTTCTTTAAAATCAAAATCTTCTGTGTAGAAACGAAGAAGTCCCAACCAGAGCTGCCCAACAGATTCTGTATTTTTTCCATATTCTGGCCAATAGGTGGACTAGAAATAGAAGAAAACAAGGGACATCATGCTCTATAGTGAAGTATTAACATCAATATTTGCTTGTACCTTACGAAGTAAATTTGAATTTATTTCTAATTAACTAGAGCTTATATAAACAAAGCATATAATTATTTAACTTTTCCCCCACATTTTAAAATACCATTTATATGAGTTTATTAATCTCTATCTCTATGACTTGGAGATAGGAGCAGCTCAGGGTTTTAAATGTCAAATCTTAAGAGTGCATGTTAGTGGAAGAACCTTGAAATAAATTTTAAGAGCCTTTCCAAGCTGTACAAAATCACAGAACAAATACTTTTTCTTTTTTTTTGTTTTATTCACTTTAGAGAGGAGAGAGAAAGGGAGAGAGAGAGACAGAGAGGGAGTGAGAGAGGAGAGAGAGACAGAGAGAGAAAGTGGGGAGGAGCTAGAAGCATCAACTCCCATATGTGCCTTGATCAGGCAAGCCCAGGGTTTCGAACCGGTGACCTCAGCATTTCCAGGTCGGCGCTTTATCCACCGCGCCACCACAGGTCAGGCCAAATACTTTTTCTTTGGAAAAAGTTACTAAACCTATCTGTAATTATTAAGCACTAAGAAATCATGGATGGATATAATCGCTAAAAACTCACCTGGCTTAATAAAAATGGTTTCAACTTCAAAGGAAAATCTGTATATGCTAGTTTATTTTTTTACTATCGCAATATAAATAAATATAACAAGTAATAATCTAATTGCTGATCATTTACGCTACAGCACAGTACAGCTAACTTTTTAGTCAAGAACATACAAAAAAAAAGTCTTTACTATTAAAATACGTACCAGTTCATCTATTTGATCAAAAAAATAAATATTCCAGCCATCAACAAATATTTCAGGTTTCTTTTCACCTTTGTATATCTGCAATCAATTTTTAAACTATTAGTATGGATTATAAACTTAATGGCACTGATATAAAAACTTGTAGCAAACTGTTAAAAATTTAACTACAGAACCACAGAATTTTTGAGAAGGAAGAGGGCTCAAAGATTACCCAGCTTTACAGATGAGAAATATAATTTCTTTTACTAATACCTCTTGAAGGACAGGAATGACCGGTGGCTTCCTCTGCTGGAGAAAATATAGCACCATAAGTGTGTATGCATATGACGATAAGCTGCCTCTGGACGCATCACCAATATCGCACATCTAGAGGGAGGAAAACCAAGGGATGCAAAGGAGAGATCACCAATATTTTCTGCCTGCAGCTGTTCTATTATCTCTAAAAGTAAGGCGCTTCTATAGGGCATTAATATAAAAATTACATTTTCAAATGCTAAAATGTGCCAACAAAACCAAGAAAGACCAATAAAAAACAGGAAAATCCAAAAGAAAACAAAGAACCCAACAAAGCAGTTGAACAATCAGTCATAAGCAAGATCAGATAATCATGTAAAATTTAACACAAAATTTTAGCTTGCTGGATAAAGCATCCCAAATAGTTAAAAGCTTTTGACATGGCTATAGTTCCTAAAAAAATACAAAACACACACACACACACACACACACATACACAGGCTTATGTTTTCAACAAGGTCAGAAGATGTAATAAAATTTCCTGATAAGTCGCAAGAGAAAGCATACTCACCTTTGTAAATACCTTCATGGTATAGCATAAATATTTCACTCTGGAATCAATGGCTGAATAAGCAGACAAGAGCCTTGTGTTATGAAGGGCCTGTTAAAAAAGGAAATTATGCTATAATGCTATCACTTAGAAGAAAAAGTTTTAAGCTAGAATATTCTGAAAAGGTTTATATTAATTTATTTTGGAATAAATACATTTAGACTAAAACTAATATAATATTTCTTTCCCAAAGATAAGCTTTATTAACTTACTAGATAATAAGAACTGCAAGTGACATTTGATTTCATGATTTATGTTAATATGTTCATAGTCTGAACATATCTAAAAAATAAGAGTTGTTAAAAAGAATCACTTGTAAGTAGATGGACAATTCCCCCAACCTGTCTTTAGGAGCCAGGGAGGTCCCATAAAACCCTGAAGCAAACCAGGTGAGAGAACAAAGATACACACATATACTCCAAAATTAAAATAAAGTTCAAGCCAAACAAAATGCCTGCCCCTCTGACCTCATTTGAAATGAATATACTAACATTAACTTAATTCTCTGTTATATCCCCATCCTCAGATCACTGCCACGCACAAAGCAAGTACTCATAAATAACCACTGACAGAATGAATGAAATGAAATGAATGGGTTAAGAGGCATTTGCTTCCCTTAATCTCCCTAAAGAAAAAGCCTAGAAGAAATCTTACCAATGTGTTATACAAACTGATGTCCACTTCTAAACCACTTCTCAAATGGTAGAACTTTACAATTGGCACCTTTGCTGTTGTAATAGGCAAGATGTTTCTCAGACCTAGGTATGAAATAAGAAAGTATCATTAAATTCTGGACATAGAAGCTCTTATGTGAACATTCCAATATAAAATGGATGTAAACTAACTTTGGCTTGGTTCACTGTAGTCACTAGGACTAGTTAAAGAATTCTGTTATTAACAAACTTCTGGGAAGACTCCTCTGGCAAAGTTTACATATGTTAAACACATCGATACGTGAAGTATAAGAATCAAGAAGGCAGCCACTGCTCTCCAGGAGCTCACTGGATCATCAGTGTATATACAGGGCTGTGAGTCAGATAAACACAGAATCTGTGAGTCTGGCTATATGCGCCTGACTTAATTCTCTTCAGATGACTATATGTAACATGGAGAATAGTCTATGGGACACTCATCTGAACCCTTAAAGCATGAAGCTAGAGGTGATGACAGTAGAAGGAATTGTATTTTTCAGTTCATTTCCAGAAGTTTCATTGTTGGTATTTAGGAGAGCAGTAGACTTTTGTATATTGATTTTATATGCTGCAACTTTACACTATTTGTTTATTGTTTCTAATACTTCTTTGGGAGTCATTGGGGTTTTCTATATACAGGATCATGTCATCTGCAAAAAGTGATACCTTTACTTCTTCTTTCCTGATATGGATGCCTTTTATTTCCTTCTCTTGCCTGATCGCTCTGGCCGAGACTTCCAACACAATGTTGAATACAAGTGGAGAAAGTTGGCAGCCTTGTCTCGTTCCTGACTTTAGAGCAGTGGTCGGCAAACTCATTAGTCAACAGAGCCAAATATCAACAGTACAACGATTGAAATTTCTTTTGAGAGCCAAATTTTTTAAACTTAAACTATATAGGTAGGTACATTCTTTATCAAGGTAGCGCCCGCACGTGGTATTTTGTGGAAGAGCCACACTCAAGAAGCAAAGAGCCACATGTGGCTTGCGAGCCGCAGTTTACCGACCACTGCTTTAAAGAAAAAGCTTTCATTTTTTGACCATTTAGTATATTAGCTGATGGTTTGTCATATATGGTCTTTATTATATTGAGGTACTTTCCTTCTATTCCAACTTTATTATTTTAAACATAAATGGATGTTGTTATCTTATCAAATGCCTTTTCTACATCTATTGGTAGAATCATGGAATTTTTGTCCTTAGTTTTGTTGACGTGATGTATTACACTGATCAATTTATGAATGTTGACCATCTTTGTGCTCCTGGAATGAATCCTACTTGATTGTGATGTACTATTCTTTTAATGTATAGCTGTATTCGATTTGCTAGTATTTTGTTTAGAATTTTTGCCATCTTTATTCATTCGCGATATTGTTCCATAGTCTTCTTTTTTTGTGTTGTCCTTGCCAGGTTTTGGTATGAGGGTTATGTTGGCCTCATAAAATGTGTTAAGAGAGTATTGCTTCTTCTTCTGTTTTTTGGAAGACTTTGAGAAGGATAGGTATCACATCATCTTTGAATATTTGGTAGCATTCACTAGTGTAGTCATCTGGTTCCAGACTTATTTTTGGGGAGATTTTTTATTGTTTCTACTTCCTCCCTCCTTATGGGTCTATTTAGGTTTTCCACTTCAAGACTCAGTCTAGAAAAACTGTCTAGTTCTAGGAATTTATCCATTTCATCTAGATTGTTGAATTTGGTGGCATATAATCTTTCATAGTATTATAATATGATCCTTTGTGTATCTACGAAGTCTGCAGTAATTTTTCCTCTTTCATTTCAGATTTCGTTTATATGAGTCATTTCTCTTTATTCCTTAGTCTAGCCAGAGGTTTGTCAATTTTATTGATCTTTTCAAAGAATCAGCTTTTGTTGTATTTTTCTCATATTTTCTTCTCTTTTTCATTTAGTTCTGCTTTCATTTGTACAAGATTTCTGTGTGACTGAGATTGCTTTATGAAGATTTTTCATTTTCTTTCTGAACTACATCTCTTTCTTTTGTAACCATGGTATTCATTTTCTTCTGCCTTCATTTGAGAGTGGTATTAAGAAATCAGACAAAAAACAACTAAAAAAATTAATTAAAAATACAATAGAAAAAAATCAAAATACTAAAAAAAGATAAAAACCACAAAGAACAAAAATATAATAAAAAACAAACAAAACACTCACAAAAATAAAGAAAAACAAAAAAGAAAATTCAAAAGAAGAAAAAAATTTCAGCCCTGGTGGCTTGGCTCAGTGGTAGATTGTTGGCCTGATGTCTGGAAATTTTGGGTTCAATTCCTGGTCAGGACACACAAAAGTGACCATCTGCTTCTCCACTCTGCCTCCTCCTTCTCTGTCTCTCTCTTGTCCCCTCCTGCAGCCATGGCTTGAATGAGCAGGTTAGCCGCAGGTGCTGAGGATGGCTCCATGGCCTTGCCTCAGGCTCTAGAATAGTTCGCTTGCCCAGGAACGGAGGAGTGGCCCTAGATGAGCAGAGCATCAGCCCCAGATGGGGGGTTGCCAGGTGGATCCAGTCAGGGCGCATGTGGGAGCCTGTTTCTCTGCCTCTCACTTGATTAAAAAAAAAATCGTTCTGAGAGGTTTTTCTGTTTTCTTCCAGTAGATGGCACTGGATTACAAATTTTGGCTCTGCAATTCCTGGTTGACCTTTGCTGAGATATTGCTGTCATAATGATGGGTGGAACACGTTAAGGGCTTTATACTTTAGCAATGACGATCTCAAGCCTCCAGGAGCTCCTCCCCATGTCTTGACAAGACTGGGGGTCCAGATACAAAGCACCTCTGTTCTTTAGGGGAAAGAGTGGCTCTGTAGAACTAGCTGTGGGGTATGTCTTGGCTACTCTCCGTATCCCACGAGGGGAGGGAGGTGAGATCTGGGAGGCCATACTTGTTTTTCTGTCCTTGTGCCAAGGGTGGGCTGCTGGCAAACTGCAGGAACATGGCCGTCGTGACCCCTCGTTCTGCCCCTGCTTTGGTTTAGTATCTCCCCCACTGTCCCTCAAGGAGGCCTCTCCCTTCTCTGGAGCCCTGGCATACAAAAACCCAGGCAGTCCATGTTTCCCTCCTGTCTGGAGATCAACTGGGAGTGTGTCTTATCTTCCGACCCTCGCTTCTCAACCTTTCCCACCTTTAGTTGGTATCACCCACGGCTCTCTTCAGGCAAACCTGCAAGCCCAGCTAGTATTCTTTTGCTGTATTATAGTGTTAAACTTGTTGAAATTTCAAAGGGAGAGATCAAAGGTATCTCTCACACCACCATTACTCTGATATCTGAATCCGAAACTCAGTAAATTCTAAGTATGCTCTCTCTCTTTCCCCACAACTTTTTCCTTTAGGCATGTCTCTTTGCCTTCTCTCTCCTAAGCTTCAAGAGCCCTTCTTTTGCCTCTGTAACTTATTTCCTGAGCCCATACAGGCCAGCTGGCTCACTTCCTCCAAAGCTCATTTCTACCTCTATGACTCTGTAAATAAACTTTGGCTTATAAAACACACACACACACACACACACACACACACACACACACACACACACACGGCTCAAAAAATTAGGGGATATTTCAAAATGAATATGAAGTGACAAAAAAAGCATTTAATTTTTTTTTTTTTTTGTATTTTTCTGAAGCTGGAAACGGGGAGAAACAGTCAGACAGACTCCCGCATGCGCCTGACCGGGATCCACCCGGCATGCCCACAAGGGGGCGACGCTCTGCCCACCAGGGGGCGATGCTCTGCCCCTCCGGGGCATCGCTGTCGCGACCAGAGCCACTCTAGTGCCTGGGGCAGAGGCCAAGGAGCCATCCCCAGCGCCTGGGCCATCTTTGCTCCAATGGAGCCTCGCTGCAGGAGGGGAAGAGAGAGACAGAAAGGAAGAAGAGGGGGAAGGGTGGAGAAGCAGATGGGCGCTTCTCCTGTGTGCCCTGGCCAGAAATCGAACCCGGGACTTCTGTACGGCAGGCTGACGCTCTACCACTGAGCCAACCGGCCAGGGCCTAATTTTTTTATTAAACAAGAACATGAGAAAAAGCAAATGACAAGTCAAAGAAAGTTGATTATGCAAATGAGATGCAAAACCAACTTTTATTTCATTGGTGAAAATGCACTATACAAAAGGCTGAAAGTACTGGAGTATCTGCACATTCCCTGACCCCCTAATTTTTGTGAGCAGTGTATATTTGGGAAAAGTTTATAGAGATACCTGAATGTTTTTTGAGGACTCTTGCCAATTCTTCAATAGTTCTTACACAGTCCAACCCCTGCAACAAAATGAAATAAAGCTCTGAACAAAAAATGGAAGACAGGTCTCTATCTATAACCTGGTTATAGTTTCCATTACCTTCAGAAATAATGAAATTAACTTCAAATGATTCCATGCATATTTTCCCCTTTTAAGTGAGCATTAATTAGTATTCATAGGAAATATTATAAGGATATAAAACCCCAATACACGCTACTTACTAAATGCCTTTGGAGGCTCAACAAAGGCAGAAATCAGAGCCCCAGGAAAGTCTCAGAACCAGTGAGGACCTCCACTTTTCTCCTCTTGGTAATTACGCTACTAAGAAACACCCTGTGCCAGCATAAATGAGAGGGAGCTTCTGTGACCTAATTCAGTGGTCCCCAACCTTTTTTGGGCCAAAGACCAGTTTAATGTCAGAAAATATTTTCACGGACCGGCCTTTAGGGTGGGACGGATAAATGCACAAAATAAAATTATGCGAGTGGGCCCTGGCTGGTTGGCTCAGCGGTAGAGCGTCGGCCTGGCATGCGGGGGACCCAGGTTCAATTCCCGGCCAGGGCACATAGGAGAAGCGCCCATTTGCTTCTCCACCCCCACCCCCTCCTTCCTCTCTCTCTCTTCCCCTCCCGCAGCCAGGGCTCCATTGGAGCAAAGATGGCCCGGGCGCTGGGGATGGCTCCTTGGCCTCTGCCCCAGGCGCTAGAGTGGCTCTGGTTGCGGCAGAGCACCGCCCCCTGGTGGGCAGAGCATCGCCCCTGGTGGGCGTGCCGGGTGGATCCCGGTCGGGCTCATGCGGGAGTCTGTCTGACTGTCTCTCCCCGTTTCCAGCTTCAGAAAAATATAAAAAAAAAAAAAAAAAAAAAAAAATTATGCGAGCGGCATAAAAACTGTGGTATTTTTAAATATAATTGTTGAATTTAAGAGGCAAGTTTCAAGAGTGAGTGTTAGACATATGTAACAGAGGGAATCTGGTCATTTATTAAAAATAAAACATCGTTCAGACTTAAATATAAATAAAACGGAAATAATGTAAGTTATTTATTCTTCCTCTGCGGACCGGTACCAAATGGCCCACAGACCAGTACCATGGCCCGGGGGTTGGGGACCACTGACCTAATTTACTCTGAGTAGACCTTCATTATGGTTTCATGAAGAGCTGATGAACTGCTGTGGAGAGTGATTAAGCACAAATTATTTCTCCAAAGGACTAGCCAAAAATGTAACATAGAAAATGAAAGTCATATGGCCAATGAGTATTTCAAATAAATCATACTTAAAAAAATTTGGGATGACCCTTTCCAATATAATATAAGCCTTTTTTAGGTTAAATATATTCCAAAATATAGTTGAAATTTTGTTTTAGAAATGCTTTCAAAACTAGTTTATAAATCATGTAAAAATTCCATCTTGATGAGGTACATTAAGGTCATTCTATATATAAATCCCAATATTGCTTATCTACCTTATTCATTAAAGCTGGGCTTATTTTCCCAAATAAGATATCCTCAAAAGACAAAGACTTGAAACTAAAGAAAGGCATAAAAAGGTCTTAGGCAAAAGCAGCACCACGTGTGTAGATATACAGTATTTGAACTATAAAAAATTTTTAAAGAGTAGGAATTCAGTATTTCTCAGACTTTATACCTTTTCACAATATATTATATTTTGTAAAAGTTTTCGTAAGCACTAGAGCCAGCACACCTTTTCTTTTGTTGACCACACGGCCTATTGAAACTACTTAATTCTACAGTTATAGAGTGAAAGCGGCAGTAGACAACACATAAAGGAAGGGGTGGGGCTATATACTAATGAAACTGTATTCACAAAACAGGCAGAGGAAGAATTCGGCCTGTGGACCATAGTGTTTGCTGATTGCTGACATAACATGATCCAAGTTGATATACATAACAATCTCCTGAACCAAGAAGACCAGAATTACCATTTCCATTTTAGAAATTATCAACCAAAGACCATATATGTATTCAAGTTTATTTTGAATCAAGGTCTACAGACTTGAACACTTTTGTCATTATAGCACATTGCATGCCACTAATAATCTATTCACCTTATGTGGGTCTATGCATCTAAGTCAGCCTAGTGGCCATGGTGATGGGACATGGGAGAGGCTGGTTTGGCATTCTAGAATTTCCAGATGTCACTTTCAAATCCATGTTGTACTACAGGTTGAAAGTACAAGCCTTTCTACTCCTCACACACACCTCTAAACTCTTACTGTACTGAACAGATTGTGTCCTGATAAATTTGGAAAACACCAAGCTGTACTGTCAGTCAGGACTGTCAAATCACACTGCCACAGCAAATGGAAATTGATGTGGTCACCGTACCTCAGCAGTTTCAAGTCCATTAATTGTCATACAGATGTCAAGGTCACTCTGTTTGAACCCAAATCCATTTTTGGAAGAGCCAAACAAGCTCAATTTAGTTCCTGTTAGGGATATATGAAAAATAATAACTAATTACCTGAGAACATAAATTTTCAGATCAAAAGGGCCCACTCCTGAATCAAAGTACCCAGTTAACTATCATATATTTATCTCATAATTATGTTCTCCTATTAATCAGTCATTATATTATTTTCTCTCAAACTTTAAATAAATACAAGCTCTATGTGACATCAAAGATTACAAAGTTCCACTTTATTCTTTTAAAAAATTTTCCCCATTGATTTGAGAAAGAGAGAAAGGAGAAGAGAGAGAGTGGAAGGGAGGAAAGGAGGTGGAAGAAGAGGAGGAAGAGGGGATGAGAGAGGAATGGAGAGACAGAGAAGCATCAACTCGTTCTTTTTTTTTATTATTATTTTATTTCATTTTATTTTTAAGTGATAAGTAGGGAGGCAGAGAAGCAGATTCCCGCATGCGCCCAGACTGAGATGCACCCAGCAAGTCCACTAGGGGGTGATGCTCTGCCCATCTGGGGCCATTGCTCCATTGCTTGGCAACTGAGCTATTTTAGTGCCTGAGGCGAGGCCATGGAGCCATCCTCAGGGCCTGGGGCCAACTTCCTCCAATTCAGCCATGGCTGCGAAAGAAGAGATAGAAAAAAAGAGAGGGAGGGAGGGGAGGAGAAGCAGATGGTCGCTTATCCTGTGTGCACTGACTGGGAATTGAACCTGGGACACCCACATGCCAGGCTGATGCTCTACCACTGAGCCAACCAGCGAAGGCCTTGTTTTTCTACTTATTTATTCCATTTAGTGGTGCACCCACTGGCTGCTTCTCACATGTGCCCTGATGGGGGATGGACGCACAACCTATATGTGGCAGGACCACGCTATACCCACTTAGTTACCCAGCCAGAAGCATGCCACTTTATTCTTAAACATAAGGAAATTTTGGATAAAATGTGGCTCACCTAAACATATTTAATAGTGTAAGCTAACTACTTTCTAAAAATTCACTTTTCAGAGGTGTAAACTTAATATATAACACTCAATAAAATTCACTTTGTGGCATCTGCTAAGAGAAATTCTATACTGTAACTGTCTTCTCTGTTGGAAAATTCATATTGGGCAGACCACAGACCATCCAAGGTATGGTCTGTGGTGACCTCCAGTCACACAACTGGAGCTCTGTCCCTATCACTACATGATTACTATGTCATTATTCACAAAATTAAAATGACTATAACACATCGACGCTTTCTAAAGGAAGATTATGCTACCTTTCTTTTCTTAAAGTTAAAAAATGATTTACCTGGAAACTCCTGTCTTATGAAACTTTCTAGGTTTTGTCGAATATGTTCACGAGCCTGATCTTCTATAACAGTTGGTGAAAAATCCTCTGTTTAAAATAAATAGAAAGATTCAGAAACAAATATTCTTCACATTCTCTGAAAACTATTTTCAATAAAATAAAAGCTAACAGCCATAAGGGGAAAAAATCCTAAATTTTGTGTTTTCTTGGTAGACAGCATAGACCAGGGGTCCCCAAACTGCGGCCCCCTGAGGCCATTTATCCAGCCCCTGCCGCACTTCTGGAAGGGGCACCTCTTTCACTGGTGGTCAGTGAGAGGAGCACAGGATGTGGTGTTGCTCACGTACAGTACTACTACCAGTGATGCAGGATGCACACGTCACAGCTCCAGAAGCGCGTCATATCACTTGTTACGGCTAGCAGTGACAAATATGGAACCGGACATTGACCATCTCATTAGCCAAAAGCAGGCCCATAGTTCCCATTGAAATACTGGTCAGTTTGTTGATTTCAATTTACTTATTCTTTATTTTAAATATTGTATTTGTTCCCGTTCTGCTTTTTTACTTTAAAATAAGATATGTGCAGTGTGCATAGGGATTTGTTCATAGTATTTTTTTATAGGCCGGCCCTCCAAAGGTCTGAGGGACAGTGAACTGGCCCCCTGTGTAAAAAGTTTGGGGACCCCTGGCATAGACAGTGCAGAATAATAAGGTCTTCAAAAAAAAAAAAAAAAGATTCTATCCCCAAGAACTGCTTCAGGAAACGAATCTGAACGAGGGTTCCAGTACTAGCATCAAAGACCTAGGCCTCTAAAAGGGTGGCCTTCGGGGAACTCTCCCCAGAGTTTGAATATAAAAGTTTGTGAGCATGTGCATATATATTTTTAAGGAAGAACTACAGTTTCTTTTCATAGCTTATAACCTCCAAAAAGGTTTAAAAAATCACTCATTAATAAATGTCTTCTAGCACAGACATCTCAAAATGCAGCAATGTGATGCCTCAAGTTCTAGTCTAAGGAGCTGCAGCCCTCTACTTTAAAAGTTTTTTCTTTGCAGAAATTTAAATCTCTCTATACAAATGCTTCTCAAAGCTGGTGTTTCTTACAGGGCTGTTCTGTTATGCATGCTATTAATTAGTGTTAACCAAAGGTATTCTATGCTCAGAACTTGGAAATGTAGAAGAATTAAATAAATAAATTCTTTAGTATAACATTTCTTAGAAGCCTTTACTATGCTAATGTGCCTGTGAATCTCTAAGAGAGGGAACTTCTCTACTTGACCTGTGAAATAATTCTTGTCACAAAATAATATTAACTGTACCTAGAAATACATTTCAAGAAAAAGCAGTTAGGAAATGATAGTACTTTAGTCATAAGACTCTAAAGATCTTCCGTCTCTGCCCCTTTTTTTTAAGTGAGAAGGGAGATAGTGAGACAGACTCCCACATGTACCCTAACCAGGATCCACCTGCCAACCCCTATCTGGGGCCGATGCTCAAATCAACTGAACTGTTTTTAGCACCTGAAGCAGATGTTCAGACCAATGAGCTATCCTCAGCACCTGGGGCCAATGCTTGAGCCACTGGCTGCAGGAGGGGAAGAGGAAGAGAAGGAAGAGAGAAGTAGATGGTCGTGTCTCTTATGTGCCTTGATCAGGAATTGAACCTGGGATGCCTGTATGCCAGGCCAACACTCTATCCACTGAACCACCCAACCAGGGCCCTCCCTTCTCTGTCTTTAACAACAATTTACTGTGTGGCCCAAATGGAAAAGGACACACAGAACATTGTGGATACAACGGAGAATGGAACAGATTTAGTTCCTGTAACAGAGCTAGCAGGTTGATTCAGATGACTCTCCAGAGAATGTTAATGTGTTTTTTTTGTTGTTTTTTTTTTGTTTTTTTTTTTTTTACAGAGACAGAGAGAGAGTCAGAGAGAGAGGGATAGATAGGGACAGACAGACAGGAACGGAGAGAGATGAGAAGCATCGATCATCAGTTTTTTGTTGCGACACCTTAGATGTTCATTGATTGCTTTCTCATATGTGCCTTGACCATGGGCATTCAGCAGACCAAGCCATCCTTGCTCGAGCCAGCGACCTTGGGTCCAAGCTGGTGAGCTTTTGCTCCAATCAGTTGAGCCTGCGCTCAAGCTGGTGACCTCGGGGTCTCAAACCTGGGTCCTTCCGCATCCCAGTCCGACGCTCTATCCACTGTGCCACTGCCTGGTCAGGCTTAATGTGATTTTTTTTTTTTTTTTTTGTATTTTTCTGAAGTTGGAAACGGGGAGGCAGTCAGACAGACTCCCGCATGTGCCCGATCGGGATCCACCAGGCATGCCCACCAGGGGGCGATGCTCTGCCCACCTTGGGCGTCGCTCTGTTGCAATCAGAGCCATTCTAGCGCCTGAGGCAGAGGCCACAGAGCCATCCTCAGCGCCTGGGCCAACTCTGCTCCAGTGGAGCCTTGGCTACGGGAGGGGAAGAGAGAGACAGAGAGGAAAGAGAGAGGGAGGGGTGGAGAAGCAGATGGGCGCTTCTCCTGTGTGCCCTGGCCGGGAATCAAACCCGGGACTCCTGCACGCTAGGCCGACGCGCTACCACTGAGCCAACTGGCCAGGGCCTAATGTGATATTTTAACAAATCAAAAGAAACGTTAATAACTTACTATAACACTGGATGCACACTTGATCGAGGATACTGGAAAATTTGGGAGTTAATGGTGGCAAAGGTTCCAGCTGGATTCTTTTGAAGTCTTCAGGGCAGTCCTTCTTCAGATGGCCCTCTCTTTTGCATAAACTGCACACTACTGTAGGAGACTGCAGGAAAAGGGTAAGGCAAAGCAAGACTTGAAACTTTCTTTGCCAACTAAAGGGTTCCGAATCTTTTTTTTTAAAGTATACAGTCTACTCCTCATGTTCCAAAGGAATGAAAACATACTGTGCAGCTATTGCAAACTATCTGAGATACGGACCCCCTAATGGCATCCTCAAGAGGCAAAGGCAGTTATCTTCACAACCAACCTTCCCTTGCTCCCATGCAAATTCCAATGGGTCTAAGGAGAGTGGACCAGGTACTGGAGTGAAAAACCAACTCATTAACCACTACCTGTTCTAGTATATAAAATTGAAATCACATGCATTACAACAGTTTCAAGTCTCCCAGTTCTATGACTAGAACTGGCATTGATTACCTACCTTGCCTTTGGTGAAGGTGAGTTTACTAAATTCATAGAAGAAATCACATGGACCCACATTTGAATTTTCTTCAGATGTATTTTTATCCTCAAGACTGACTTTGTTAAGTTCCATTAGTAGAGCGCCATCCACATCTTTTCCACATTCCTCCGAGTCTTCACACTTAGAATCGCCAACCTCCTCATCCTCCTCAGACAAGGCATCCTCATCCCCTGATCTAGTGCACGCATTGTCTAGCTCATCTTCATTAGCAACGTCTTCCTCACCTCCTTTTTGGGTGAGGGACAGTCTGGGTTCTTCATCCTCCTCTTCCTCGTTCTCCTCATCAGAGTGAATAACTCCTGATGTCTGGCCCTGTCTTGCAGGGGCAAGGTGGCTTAGAGCGTCTTCTAGTTCATCAGTACCTTCTAAGCTCTCTTCATCAACATCAATGTTATTATCTAAAGTAGCAAGTTCCTCACACTCTTTAGCTGTAGGATTCTGGAAGGCTTCTAAATCCAAACTAGTGTCGGTGTCAGTATTGCGTGTGTTACCAGAGATGAGAGGCTCCCCCTGTTCATTACTGCTTAAATCTTGAGCATCACCAGTTGAAGGATGCTTGCCCTCCTTTCCAATTTTCTCTTTCTCACTTTTACTTCCTGTTTCTTGATGGTGTACATTAACTTCCTCATGGTCATCACAACTGACAGCTGTCTTGACAAAGTCTGAGTTTTCCAGGTGTACACTGATGTGTGTCTTTATTGTTTCCTCTGTTGGTGGGCTTCCAGCACTTTCAGAAGTCTCTTTAATAGTAACTGTCTGTGACCTGCCTATGTTCGCAGCTGAACTGGGAACACTAGGACCTTGAGCCACAACTGAGCTTTTGAGTTTATCATTTTTTGCTTGTAAATCTGGATCACGCTTTGCTACTTCTTTAGAATGTTCTGAAATACATGTTCCAGTACTCAGAGGCTTTGAAAGGCTAGATTTTGTAATTTTGTGTGGAAGAGCAAAATATTTATACGTTGTCCTTAAACAATGAAGTATATATTCAAACACAGGTTGATTATTTAGGGTCCTTGCCACATTTCTTTTAACAGAGTAGGGATCTGAAATGGAAAAAAGAATGCACCACTAAATACATTTGTATTATATTATGTGTTTTAAAAATTAGCCTGTTTTGGGTAAAAACAGACAACAAATAAAGAATTGTAAAATTTAGTATGTATCTTATATGTGCTTTTAAACACTTGGGGGTGGAAAAGATATAGTTTAAAAACAAAAAGAAATGTTTCCTTAAAGATCTGCTATACAAGGAGACCCCGGTGTTCCGAATCAGTACCCCTTTCCCTATTTTGCTCCGTGACTGTGGAGGTAAAAAAAGATGTCCATGAGTGTGGCTCCCGTGCCCGGGGAGGGAGGGCTTCCCGCCAGGCTCTGCTGAGTGCTCTGCCTCCCCACTCAGCCAGGCCCTGCGGTGTGTACAGCTTACCTCCACTCTTCTGCCCTGGGAAGCCCCATCACTGAAATGGCTGGACTGAATTCAGGGGCGAGAGGGAGGCACCAGAAGGAGACACCAGTTCTCTCAATCTTTTCTCCTCCCCTAGACTCCAGCAGGTTAGGCAATTGGCCAGAAGAGCTGAGCCACAGAAACTGCAGGGGAGGGTTTGAAAATGTGAGATCCCTATGACTACACACAGCATTTATGCAAAATGCAAAAAATCCCTCTTATGCAATAGAAAGCTTGAAAAAAAAATCAAGCAAAAATAAGAGAATTCCATTTAGGAGACTCTTTAAATTACTTAAAGGAGGAGAAGTAAGATTTCTAGAGGGGTTTTAACCTCCTGACTTTGAAAGCTGAGAAGAGCTAGTTCATTTAATAAAGTCTATGGGGCACATCAGTGTGTCTCTTATACAATGAGCCTTCACTAGAAAAAGTGCTTTTACAATTAAGTTCTGTTACTGCAGATATTCCAAAAATAACTATCCTTTCTATGGTGAGGAATCTAACAATGAATGTTTTTTTTCATGAGGAAAAGTATTTAATTCAACCTGTTAAACTAAACAACATCAATAACAATTCATGAAAAGACTGAATCAGAAAGTAAAGGAATGAGAATATTAACAGAGGAGAGGGGACCTGCCCGGGCCGGAAAGCTTAGCTGATACAGTGTCGGCCCGAGCACAGAGCTTCCTGGTTGGATCCCTGGTCAGGGCACATACAGAAACAGATCGATGTTCCTGTCTTTTCCTCTCTCTCTCCTTTCATTTTTCTCTAAAATCAATCAATCGATAAAATAAACAAACAAACAATAAAAGAGGAGAGGGTATTTTTACGTCACTGGGAAAAAACTTTTTAAGGGTTCAAGTTGTTAAGCAATTTACAAAGAAAGCAAGGACTCAGCCAGCCATTATTTTAGTTGCTTCAGTAATTAAGATGCCCTATTGTTGCACTTAAAAAACTCAAAATGAGCAGTTTGGTCCCTTGGAATGACCCACGGTAACACATGCAAGAGTCTAATTATTTATTTCACTTCTGAGGTCAGGCCTACCTTACATGTAGGAGCCAAAAAGAGAATGAAATAAAAAGCATGCTGTTGAAACTGTTACCTTTTTTAAAAAAAGAAAAATTAAAGATAAACATTTTGAGATACCTTCAATGGCAATGCGCTTTTTGGGCCAATCCTTTGATTCACGAGATATCATCTCTTTGACTCGAATACTTATCACTAAATCAGCCAAATTAAATTCTAAGGCATAGAATCGAAGCAATTCCACCCAGAGCTGCCCAACTGGTACTGAAGGCTGGTGTTTTGAATCAAATATTAATGGTACCTATTAATAGCAAAGAGAAAACACAAGTTGCTTCAGTTGTTAGCACAATCTGAAAAAATAGAGAGCATTCAAAAGAATCAAAATTTTAAAACCTGAAAAACCTTTTCAAAGATAGGAATTGGCAAACCATTTAGATAAATCAGTCTAGTTTCAATTTTGCCTGTAGGAAAATAGCATTCCTTCACTACACTGCTGGGATTAGAATACTTTAAAATCTGTCATTATCTTAAGAATAGGCAGAAGTTGTCCATAATCAGGCAGCACTCCTAATTTTGAAGTTTTAATGACAGATGAAGAGAACTGTGCGTCTATTCCTGCTCTTGGCACTGAGCTCTCCCTCTCTCTGCCGCTGCAGGGTGCCTTTACAATGTTACACACGGAAAGGGCAGCGATTCAAAGCACAGAGCAGAAGGAAAATGGTTTCATTTGCTCTGAAAAGCTACATAAACTCACTGAATCTGCCAGTGATTTTAAAGTCAAATAACTCTTGATATCAGAAATTAACACTAGATTTACATTCATAGACTCTTGACAAGTTGGAACACACTGTGATGTAATATACTGAAAAGCACATAAACCTTCGAATAGAAAAAAAAATCATAAAAGTGTCCAATACTATTTCTGCCACTTCACAGTTCTTAACTGCTCTGGACTTAGCATCTTCATTCTCAGTTGGCAGTATAGCACAGTGGCAAGAGAACTGGCTTTGGAATAAGATACGCTTAGGTTTGAAATACTAGCTGTGCATGATCCTAGTCAAGGTATATGAGCTGTCTAAGCCTCAGTTTCCTCATGTGAACAATGGGGATCACAGTACCCACCTCATAGGGTTGTTGGGAGGACTGAGTGAGAGAGTATCTGAAAAGAGCTTAGCACAGTGCCTGGCACACATGTTCAAAAAATGGTCGCTACCATTATCTGCAGAGTAGGGATGATACCACCTATAACACAGGATAGTTATGAGGATTAAATCAGAAACAAGGGAAAGCAGACTTGGTTGCTGTCTGTATTTTTTCACTTAGATATAATTTTTTAAGTACAAGAAATCCATTTATCACTGAAACATAATGTCATAACTGTAAGATGCTCTTAAGAGGTAAGCTAGTCCAATTCCCGTATATTACAAAACAAGAAACTGAAGCCAGAGAGGTCCCACTGCTCGTCAGTGGCAGAATGAGAACCGTGTCTCCCACCCCAGTACAGAGCTCTTTCAACACACCATGCACTTTCAACAGTGTGTAAATCTCACTTTCAGAAATGGCAGCAGCAACATTACTCTCTCCTAATAGCATAAAAATGTAAAACTGAAATATTTAATTGGACCTATAGTAATAGCTTTTCCTTTTAAGGTATACAAATTTGTCCTAATTGCACTTTAATATGTGAAGCTTCAAAACAAGTGGTATATGGTATTTTACTAGCCACTAAATCGCAACCACGAAGGTTTTGTCTAATAAGACAAAGTCATCGGGTGGATTTACAAAACAGAACTGGTTGAAAATGGAAGTTGTCTATGTCCCAAACACTGTAGTTGAGGACACAAAGAAACTCCCAGAAATTGAAAGCCTCGTTAAATTTCAGCTCTTTATCCATAAGCCTTACTCAGCATCACTAAGGATTTTTAAGCATCTCACGGAAATGACTCTATAATACCATGATATGGAACTTAAGAGACCTTTGACTTATTTTGACTAGTGCTACTTAAGCAGTTTTGTCATTGCTGTTTTGTTTTTCTAATGAGAACACTTTCCTTTTTGGCACTGAGTTTAGTATTCCATAAACCAATGACCCTATGAGAGGGTACCAATATCATCCCCATTTGTAAGTGAGGAAACTGGGGCACAGAAAGGTGAAGTCACTTGCCCAAGGACACACAGCTAGAAAAGAGGAGAGCGGGATACAAATTCACATCTTCTGGCTCCACAGCCTGTGCTCTTATCCACTACTGGAACCCCAAATAAGACACAGATCAATGCGTTGCTGTGCTGGTGGCAGCAAAGAGAGGTACTGCTTCTGCAGTGCCCGCTCAAGGAGTCTCGAAAACACAACTGGAGCATCTATGACTCACCACTATCTCCTTCGTTCAGGCATGGACTAGAAGAGTGGCATGACTTACTGCTGTAAAGGTGGGATTAAAACCCTGGTCTCAGAAGCAGTTTGTGGATATTATTGTTAATTCAACCCAAAGGGTTATAAAGAAGGTTGTGGAATCTGCCCCAATTTGGGGCAGAATCCTATTCTTATTAGTATACTTACACTGCTCAGATTTTTAAAATTCAAATGGCAATTCTTTCCTTGTGCATAAATTCCCCTGCCTACCCCTAATGGTATGAATGGAAATAAGTTCATATCCTTACTCATTGTTATTTTAGTAATCTGTGGTTAACTTTTCATATATTTAAATCTCATAATACCATAGAAGACTGAAGCACTTTAAGAATAGCAGGGATTTACCACTGAAATCTCAGTATCTTTCACAGGACCCTGCACACAGGACTGTATCTATAACTGTGAACCTAGTGATGTGAATTTTACCTTTTCTCATTACTTGTTTATTTAAAGGACTGTATACACTAGGAAATAAAACACCCGTGAAACACTTAAGGTAGTTTCAGGAAAGAAGAGGACTGATTAATGCATAAACTACAATTAATGACTGAATTAAAATTCGATGGTAAAAATCAGAAACGAGAGAGAACAGACCTGCCCCTTCTTCATGGGTGTTTGTCTAGGCGCCTCCTCCTTGGCTGGGTCGGCGCCCCCTGCAGCACTGTCAGTGTACTCCCAGACCACACTGTCATTCTGGATGTCGGTCAGGTTAAAGCTGCCCAGTTTATTTAACGAGAATCCTTCAATCTAGGAAAAATTAGACATAAAGTATTATAAGGTAGAAACAAAACTTCCATCAATCAGAGCATATTAATCCTGGAATGAAAAAAATAACATTTATAGTTCATTGAAAATATAAGAGGTAACAGTTATGAAATATTGCTGCGATATCTTTAAATCTCAAAATATTTTTAAAGTAAAAAACAAAGTTTTGATTCACAAAAGAAATAGTGATTTGTGAAATAATTCTTTAGCAAATAGTCTAAGAGGAGGTAACACAGTCCAGACCTAAGGCCATGAGTTCTGCAATAAGACTGTCCAGGTTCAAACCTTAGCTCCTGGGATGAGACAGGGCGAGGAGGGCACAGGGGCGATAAATGGTGATGGAGGGAGACCTGACCTGCGGGTGAACACACAATGCAGTATAGAGACGATGTATGAAAGAACTGTACACTTAAAATCTATATCATTTTATTAATCAATGTCATCCCAATAAATTCCACAAAAAATATGAAAGGAAAAAAAATTTCAGCTCATAGACTTTCTTTAGGTCTCAGGTTTCTGTTAAAAGAGATAAAACTAGAGCCTCCTTCATGGAATAGTTGTGACATAAGAGATTCAGATATAGGGTATGGCACATAGTAAATGCTCAACAAATGAAAGAAATGGTTTTTACTCATATATATATATTTTTTTATTTTATTTTATTTTTTTGTATTTTTCTGAAGTGAGAAGCAGGGATGCAGAGAGACAGACTCCTGGCATGCACCCGACTGGGAAACACATGGCATGCCCACCAGGGGGCAATGCTCTGCCCATCTGAGGCACTGGCTGAGTTGCAACAAAAGCCATTCTAGCACCTGAGGCGGAGGCCATGGAACCATCCCCAGCGCCCGGACCAACTTTGCTCCAAAGGAGCCTTGGCTACGGGAGGGGAAGAGAGAGATAGAGAGAAAAAAGAGGGGGAAGAATTGAGAAGCAGATGAGGGCTTCTGTGTGCTCTGGCAGGGAATTGAACCTGGGACTTCCACACGCCAGGCCAACGCTCTACCAGTGAGCCAACCAGCCAGGGCCCTCTGATATATATATTTTTAAAGATTCTCTTTACTGATTTGAGAGAGGAGAGAGAGAAAGAGAAAGAGGGAGAAGCGGGAACTAGCTTCTCGTATGTGCCTTGAGCAGGCAAGCCAAGGGTTTCAAACTGGCAACCTCAGCATTCCAGGTCCATGCTTTATCTGCTGCACCACCACAGGTCACTCTACTGATACTGCTGAGATGTAAATTGCTGAAAATAGTCTGGGCTCAAAAGGCCTAAGCAATAGGAAACAAAACTGAACAGGTTTCTTTAGTGTACAGTGGGATTTATCACAGCGTATAAACAGGTTAATGTAAATAATGAATTGTAGGGTGTGGATGGGACGTATCATTTCCCAAATGTATTTCTAAATTATACAGACTACTACTTTGGTTTAGCAGAACAATCCTTCAAAAAAAAAGAAAAAAAAAAAAGGTTACTTCTGGTTATAATGGTTTCCCCTTCAGACTCAGGGTGACGTTCACAGGCCTTTCCAGGCCCAGAGAACTCTTTGCTATTCCCTAACCCGTCTCCCTGGTTTGCAGCTGGTTCCTGCTATTCCTGCAGGGAAGGTTTCCCCAACAACCAGGGAGACCACTTCCCTCAGCGCATGCAAGCTCTGCTCAAGTATCTTTATCTCTCAACAGATCTTGCCCTTCCACTGTCCTTTTTCCCCTGGCTTATTTTTCCTCAGAGTGACCGCCTCTTGATATGTACACTTATTTATCTTTCTCACCTCACTGGATATATAAACACGAGAACAAGGATGCCGTTCTGTTCTCTGATCTAACTCTAGTACCTAGAACAGTGCGTGGCACAGATAAATGCTCAGTAAGGACTTGCTGATTGACTGAAAGAACCAACCACTCTTATCGAAAACACTGCAGAGAATGTGAGGTATGACGACTGTTTGATTTTTGTACTTTCTTCAAATTCTGTGGCTAACATTCTTGTTTTATTGATGGGTTTTGCAGAGTAAAAATTTTACAGTGTTGATTATTATTTTTCTCTATTGATATGGTTTTCACTTCCAGTGTTCCACCAAAGAGATCCTTGCCTATCCCAGACTGCAGATTTTTCTCGTAGGCTTTCTTCCAGGCGTTTTATAGTTTTAATGATGACATTGATGTCTTTGATTTATTCTGAGTTAATTTTGGGGTACGTTGTAAGGCAAAGATTTAATGTCCATTTTTTCTCCTTAGAGATATCTAGTTTTTCCAGCATCAATTGTTGGAAACACTTTCTTTCTCCCAGTGAAGTGCTTAATTAGTCACCTGATTGGGGGAAAGTCATTCATTCACTTTCAGACTCCTACTTGGGTCTGAAGAAATGGTTATTTATCAACGGAGGGCTGACTTTGTTCTCTCACTCTTTTCTACCAGGAGAGCAGTCTAGCAGAGATACCTTCCCAAGGCCCTGAACTCTCTTATTTCCGTACTACAAACACAAAGAGCGCTCCCTTTAAACAGCTGGGGCACGCAGTGGACTGTATCTCTAATGCTAGGACAGAGTTTATAAGGGGCTCATTGTGTTTCCGTCTTTATTCGTAGGTCTTGGCACATAAAACGTGCCGCTGAATTCTCAATCTGTTAAGTAAAAACAAAAATTCCCTATAATAATTTTTTTCCTATGTATCCATAGTAAAGAGTTAAAATACCCAATGTGCCAAAGTTAGCTTTTCACCAAGTGAGAGTTTCTTTAAAATAAGTGTACACAGATTTTATCAAAATAAATACCTAAGGGGGGGGGGGGGGGGGGAGATAACTCCCTAGGGATTAAAAGTGAGGTTTCTAAGAAGGTAAGAATAATAGCATTTTGACTTTGAGATGGCTTATTCTTAAATCTTATTATACAAATAAATCAACTGAACTTTATGCAGAAAGAGCAGTCAAATTACTGAAGTCTAATTCTTCTTAAAGATAATACTGAAGCATTATTTAAGAGGAAACTACTACTAAATTCTGCATCAACAGCAATACTTATGTTTTGTTTCACAGGGATTGAGAAAGAAAGAATACTAAAGATTGGAAACAGAAAGCAAGTTACAGTGAACATAATGTTTCTTACAGTCTGTCTGGTGATGAAATGTACATTCGTATCAAATTATAAAACTACCCAAAGAATGTGTGTACTAAATGATAACTTCAATACAGGTTCACATCCTCTTGTTTGAAACCCTCAGGATCTTATGTGTTTCACAGATTGTTTTCTTCATTTAGAAAAATTCTCCCAGCAAAGTATAGGGCAACATCTTATAAACAAGTACATTAATATTTCAGCAGTGAAAGTTATGAATATTCAAAAGTCTAGTAGGGCCTTGGCTGGATAGCTCGGTTGGTTAGAGAATCTTCTCAAAGCAGACTTTGCCAGTTTGATTCCTGGTCAGGGCACATATAGGAACAGATGTTCCTGTCTGTCCCCTGCTCTCTCCCTTTCTCTCTCTAAAATCAATAAAATAAACATAAAAAAAAATCCTAAACAAAAAAACAAAAAACTAGGATAAATCAATTTGTGTCAGTTCTGAGTAGGGTTTTAGATTTTGAAATTATGCAGTTATTGTATGACTCTAATAGAAACCAATATTGAATATACAACCCAAAAAAGGTTTATACCCATGATCCTAGGTAAACAGGCAGAAGGGGTTCTTTCCTCTGCTGAAGAAAGAAAACAGCCATCAGGGCAAACACATACGGTGGCAAACCTCCTTCTTCAGGGCGGTCTATACTACAAAGCTGCAAAAGAGAAGAAGATAAGCGTTCTTTGTAACAAGTTGTCACTTACACAATTTGTTTAACACCTATACTTCTTTTCCTTGTATTACATGATTTAATTCTCAGAATAAAGCACCAGTGACAATATATATAAAACCTTCTTACAGTTTTGGAGCAATCACATATTGTAGTCTTGAGTAATAATTTCAATTTCAAATTTTTAATCTTGTTAACTACACTTACTTGTGAAGAACCCTAAAATAGTATTTGCTGTATTGTGACATCCACAATAATCCATTCACTTGGTTAAAACACTTAATGAAATCTCTGTGCTTTGGGACAATGCTCTAACCACCTGAGCCATCCGTCAGGACCTTTGTTAAAAAAAACCAAAATGATTTGATTCCAAGTGCAAGCCAATTGGCTTTGCTTAGTTCACCGCCCCCCCCCCCCCCCCAACCTACTGCCTTGAATGTGCAGCCTTAGGTGATCAGAAGAAAGAATGGGGGTGATTCATTAACACTAACAAAAATAACAAGCATGGCCTATTTAGTGATAAAGTAGGAGGCAGCTTTCAAAGGATGGCATATTGTAATTCTCAACTCACCCAGTTAAGAGTGGGGTAGTCTCTCACAAAACTATGGATTGTTACTGCCACATATTCATCAGCCTGGGACCTTACACTTGGGAGCAATGTTAAATGCTCTACTGGCATTTCAATTGGGGCACTATATTAAAACATTATGAAATGTAAGCAAGACCAGATACTGGCTTCCATTTTTTGGAGTTTCAGGGTATCCAGTACTGAAAATGAAGCTTTATCTCAAACTGTCCTGAGCCTAAGAATCACCTCATAAAACTAGTTAAAGTGTAAATTCTTGTACGACATCCTCTGGGATTTGACCAACAAATCTAATTTTCAATAAGTAACATAAATCATTTTGATCTTTTGAGCAATGCTATTATAATGAAACAGAAACACTGGATTTCTCTTTCTGTGTACATTAAAATTTCTGTTCCAACATTCAGATGCCTACTCTCTTGATGTCTATAAATATGCATCCAAATGTCTAAGATTAAATTAACCATGCAAAAATCAAAGGATGCTGCGTATGGATACACAGAATGTACTCATGCATTTAAGCACGAACCCTACCTTTGCCCAGTACCTAAACGCAATCACCACAGGAACGAGCTTCGATTCCAGTTTTCCAAGGGTGGTTAAGTGATCTGTCGTCAGACAAGCATTTTCATTCCCTGCACTCACTTTACAAAGAAGACCACTGGTGGGAGTTGAGGATGAGGATGGGAAGGAAAAGAGAAAGATATATATATAGTGTTATATATTTATCA
This sequence comes from Saccopteryx leptura, assembly GCF_036850995.1. NCBI lineage: Eukaryota > Metazoa > Chordata > Mammalia > Chiroptera > Emballonuridae > Saccopteryx > Saccopteryx leptura. Next base: position 41,931,664 of record NC_089504.1, on the reverse strand, counting down.
GGTATTTTTTATGCCAACAACTAATTTATATTGATAATAAGTACTATTAAGATGAAAATAAAGTTAAAAAAACCTCACTAAATCTTTCTGGGTTATTTAAAAAATTGTACTTTTTTTATTTTAAAAAAGATAGGGCAGCTATTTTCTGAGTAAATTTTATTTTTCAGAACTAAAACTTCATATATATTTTCACATATTAAAACTATGTTGAGAGAACATGAAAATAAGGAAAATAATATAAAATATTTCAAATGTGAGCATGAATTCATATTTATAAGAGTAAATGAGTGTTCTCCCAAGAGCTGCAAGAATCTGCCCAGTGAACAATCATTAAAGCCTACCAGTCACTCATTTGTAGTGCTGGTGGTAATACTTTCAGAGAGAGGGAGATACATGGGAGAAGTTATACTAATTGCTATTTAGCAATGCTACAAAAGCTGCTAAAAAAGATAGCAAATTAAGGTGATCAAAGCAAGTAATTATTCAATAAAGTTTTTTACTATGTTGACATGGGTCAAAATGCTTCCTTCCTGTTATTTTTTTCCTTTTAATCTTATTCTTTTAAAAATAAAACACTGGCCCTGGCCGGTTGGCTCAGTGGTAGAGCGTCGGCCTGGCATGCGGGGGGACCCGGGTTCGATTCCCAGCGAGGGCACACAGGAGAAGCACCCATTTGCTTCTTCACCCCCCCCCCCCTCCTTCCTCTCTGTCTCTCTCTTCCCCTCCTGCAGCCAAGGCTCCACTGGAGCAAAGATGGCCCAGGCGCTGGGGATGGCTCCTTGGCCTCTGCCCCAGGCGCTAGAGTGGCTCTGGTCACGGCAGAGCGACGCCCCGGAGGGGCAGAGCGTTGCCCCTGGTGGGCGTGCCGGGTGGATCCCCGGTCGGGCGCATGCGGGAGTCTGTCTGACTGTCTCTCCCTGTTTCCAGCTTCAGAAAGATACAAAAAAAAACAACAAAAACCATAAAACAAAACAAAAAAAACATTTTTTCCTTTTACACGGGTGCCAAAAGTATAGAGAGACTGCTAGTAGTAAAGCTATGAAATTAGCCACACAGGCGCTTATCATTCTAGAGATTGGACACTAAAGTTTAGTGAAGTACACGTGCTTTTGGCAAGCTGATCTTTAATTCAGAAACAGCTTAAAGAAGCAGACCTTTGCTTCTCTCTGCATACCACCACGGGCACCCTTGCATGGAAATCTGCATCAACATCAATAAAAGAATCTGAGGGAAGAAAACAAATTAAGTAGGTTAATTATACCCTTGTTTAAAAAGAGAACTAGATAAAGTGTAAGTTCCGGTTGTGACTTATCTGTTCAGCCTTTTAAAAGACCATTTCTAAGTAAAGCTCTGAAATGACTTGAAAAGGATAAAAGTACTATATTTAAGAATCAAGTTATCACATTAATTTAAAACCTTGAGTTTGTAAACTAATGTTTGATTGGAAATGACAATATTATTGAATTAGATGGTTCATGAATAACATAATTAGAAATATGAAAAGGCTATTCAAACAAAATTGTTGCAAAACCTACTAAAATATTTGGAGTCAAAAAACATATTGACTAAAGTAAGAAAACATATTTGATTGTTTAAACAAGAAGGATGGGAAGACTAATTCAAGAGATAAGACAATTGGAAGTGACCTATAGAAAGCATAAATAGCCATAAAGCCCCAATTTGGACATTCCCTGGAAAACTGTTTGTTGATTCATTAATTAGCATTGGGCCATGCCACCTATTTGCCATTATAAAGCATTAATTTAAACCATTGAATAAGCAGATTATCTTTCAGTTTTGCCCTGAAGAGTAAACTATACATATTTTGTGTCTTTTTAGTTTTGATCTAGAACTCATTTAATCTTTATAAATCGTGACATTATTATTAGGTTAAAAGCTTTAGTTACAAAATGGTTATTCTGCATAGTAGAACAAATAACAAGACTCTAATTTGTTAGTAAACATTTGTTCTGGCTTTTGTTTGGATATTACCCATATAATTTTAAAACCATCACTTTCTATTTTCAAAGGTTTGGAAATGATATATTCAAATTATACACAAAAGAAACAGTTAAGAGCAAAATGTGGAAATAATTTAGCCTTACCACTGTTCTTTAAACATTCCTGAACAAGTAGGAGAACATCTGGTTGAGACATCTAGAAAATAAATCAATGAACACATCAAATAATGTGTAGGTACTTTTGCTTCACTGAGATAATAGACAGTCATCTGAAGTAATCCAAATTAGAAAGCACATTACTACCCGAGTACAGAAATTAATCATTATGCTGGTTGCACACACTGGTCAGGGACAGAGTTATGAGCATGAGTCCCAAATGAGGACGAGTACGGGCAAAAGAGACTTACTATTGAGTTACCTCTTAATTAATTTTACTTAGCCACTCAGCATATCTCCAAAGTTGTGGCTAGAAGTTGTCAAACTGAACAATATTAACAATATTACCTTTCACTTCCTAAGACTACTTCAACAGATTGCTTATTCGGTCTCCACTTCAGTCTTGCCTTTCTCCAACCATTGCTCACAGAGGAGCCAAAACCATTTAAAACCATGAATTCAATCTAGTCATTCCCCACCTTAAAATTCTGAATGGCTCTGGTCAGACAGCTCGGTTGGTTGGAGCATCATCCTGAGATGCAAAGGTTGTGGGTTTGATCCCTGGTCAGGGCACACACAGGCACAGCCTGATGTTTCTCTCTCTTCCCCTTTCACTCACTAATATCAACAAACAAACAAACTATTGCCCCTTTAGGTCAAATAAAATTCTTTACCACGGCCTACAGATCCCACCTATTGCCCCCACTCTAATTGCCCCCCATCCTAATCTTATGCTCTTCTTTTCTTGGTCCCTTCACCACAGCTATACAATCCTTCCTTTAGCTCCTTGACTAGGCCGAGCTCCTTATGACTCAGGGTGCTTGCAAATGCTGTTTTCCCTTTCACTGACACAACTTACTTCTTTTACTCCCAACACCCCTTATCTTTTAGGGATCAGCCTAAATGTTATTTCTTTAAAGGGACCTTCATGACTGCTGTATCTGCACGTCCCTTGTTGTTTCCTGGCTCAGACCTGTGTTTTCCTGCATAGCTCTCATTGTAATTAATTATATATATGCAATAACCTATCTTCTTCACTAGGTATGTGTTCTATGAGGAAAGATTCATATCTTTTCTGTCTTTTAGACTCTAGTACAGTGCCTGGAATACAACATAGTCAGTGAAAATTTGCTAAATGAATGATGGCATGAGATCAAAATATGCTGGTGAGTTACTAATACTAATTTAAGGACAAAAGAAATAAAATCTATTGGTCAGCTGATCATGGAGGTACACCAGCCAGGGATGGCAAAGAATGAGGTTGTAAAACAGAACACGTAGGGGTGGAGCCCAGAATCGGTATAACTAGAAACCCAGGTAAATGGGCACGAACCATCTGCAAACTGGGCTATGGAAACCACCAACGGATAAATGGATAATCTACTAAAGTGCCTTCCAGCTTTAAAACTCTGACTCATCAGAAGTTTTCTGAAGCATGTTTAAACCAGAAACTAGGTCAAGTGTGGTTCTTTCAAAAGCATAATTATTCTAACAAAGCAGGTATATAAAAGAGGAAACACAGAAGCAAATCACAGGTCATAAAAGTTTATATATATAAACACACTGCTTAAAATCTAAAATTATTTCCTACCACTGGAATTAATCTCAAGTTAGTAGAACTAAATAGCCCCATTAGATCTACATGATAAGAATGGTGGTGGTGTTTGAAGTATGAAAGAGCTAAAGAGTAAAGTAAGTATGAAAACCTATCAGGTATGAAAAGAAATGTCCTAAAATTGAAGACAGGCAGAAGAACATAAAAATGAAAATTTCAGGAAAAGGAGCTGACACCATTACACTTAACTATGTTCAAATTGTACTCACAATGGCTGGAAATTGAATGTCAATGTTTACATCCGAATTTTTGAAACCCAACCTGCTACAGGATGATCCATACAGTCTCAGAGAGCACTCTAAAAAAATTAAAGAAAGAAAAGTCATAAATAAAGCAAAATTTCTTGAAAGTTATAACGGAATACTGCTATTTCAGAAATGGAACTATCAATTAAAACTATACACAAAAGCAAAACAGTGCTCAAGTTTGGAATAAACAAAGGACAGATTCTTTACTCCTCCTTTATTTTATGTAACAGGGAAGGCTGCACTGACTGCGCTTTAACATAAGGGCTACTCTTTTCAGTTGTAAACAATGTTTTAAAAAATTTCTTAATTATCATTTCACATTTTGTGCAGAAATATTACTTGCTATCATTTTTATCTGTTTTGCTCTGCTCCTTCCCACAGGTCTAATACGTACTTCTGTGAAGAAAGGAAGCAACGTATTTCCAACAGTGCGGGTCTGCCAAGAAAGCCCCACTGGCATAGATCTCAATGCTGTATTTAAAATGTTGAAATGTGAAAGTCAAAAGGAAATGCCTAACTTTGTTTTATAAACCAGATAGTACACTAAAGAATTAATGCAAACATTTCACCTTTTAGAGAAAAACAACACAGGTGTAAATTACTATAAAGTTCATGTTTTTGTAAACAAATAATCATAAAGATGACCTGTAGCATAAAGTCACTTTTTAATATGAATACTCATTACATTATAAACAAAAAGCATTTAACCTAATATAGTCCCTTAATCCCTTTAGGAAAACTTTTGAAAAATAATTATATAACTGATAAAATTTCAAATGCTAGGCAACATATGATTCACTTTTCAGAGGAAAATGTATGCATATGCATACTGCCTATATTTATTTATGGAATTGTTTCCTTCAATGTTTTATCACTATTGCGCCAAAAAATTTATCCCTGCTCATTAGGGAACTTTCTGGGTTTTTTTGTTTTGCTTTTCCCTGAATTCAGGTTAACTCAAGTGATTTATTTGGGCTTTAAAAGTTTCCTATGAAAAAATACCCTCAATTTTACAATGGAAGTCTGTGGCAAAAATTACTGAAATTACAAATTACTTTTCAGGAACTATCTACAACATAAAGGGTGAGGTACTTATATAATGAAAGAAAATGGGCAGCCTTTCTAAATAATTTTCTCTTATTAAAAAGAAAATGAGCAGATTCTTGCCCTCTATTTTTATGAAAGCATATAGGAATATGAATGATATACTATATGTAATGATCTTTCAGCAGAACAAATGGTTCTGTGGGTAATATAGTGATAATGTAAACAGTCATTTCAACCCTAGCTGTGGTTCAGAATCACTTGTGGAACTTTCTAAAAAATAGCTCCATAGACATAACATGGAAAATGAATTCAACAGTACAAAAAATCTATTACAAATTAGTTTGCAAAGCTCAATTTAGATGTTTTAATTTTTTAAAGTGTGGTTAAATAGAACCATTTTTGGACACAGATGCCTGAAAATGACTCCAGGATAATTCTCTTTATTTTAACTCAAATATTGTTGTCAATTTAAATAGGGAGAATGGTAAGCAAATATATACATGAGAGTCACATAGTGCTCCAATTACATGGGGCATTTAATTTCAAGTACAAGCACGTAAGGAAATTTTTAATGAAGACGGGTTTAATAACAATGCATGTAAAAGTCTGCTATCTTGGGGGAAGCCAGGAAAAACAAAAACATGCAAAAAATTAAAGAGCTTCAGGATACAGCAAATCAATTTCTATTAGGTGAAAATTACTCCTACTAGGAAAAATGAATGAGGTACTTTTGGGTAGCTAATTAGAAAAACAAATCTAGAAAATACCTGGTAACTTGTGTTGGAACACATTTTCCATGATACGTTTAATTTCTAGTCTCTGTTCCAAGTTCTCATTGTGTAAGCCAAACTCCTGTACCACTTTGTCAATGGCAATACCAATTGCATTTATCTGGTAGGGCGTAGGTGGGGGTAACGTAGTGAGCAACTCTTCCTCCTGCTTTTCCTTTTAAGATCAATGGTGAGATTAAAGTAATTCACACATTTTTAACTTTCTACCATTTACTGAGACAATACCACGTAGAATATTCTGGAATATTTTTCTCAGCCCTCCCTTTTACTTTACTGTGTTAGTTTTCATGTTATCAAACATAAACACATATCTTCATGCACAGAATGTGATAATAGAGGGAAGACAGGAGTAAGAAAAAAGTGCCAAAAAAAGAACATTTTTTAAAACAGCTATGACAAACTATTTTCTTTAGTATTACTAACATAACGACATATACTGAGGTCCTAGCAATGACTTCATTCATCCTGAGACTGCCCTTATGGAAATTCACAGGACTACCCAGCAAAACATATCTGACCAGCATAAAGTATTCTGGGTCAAGTAAATTCAATAACATAAATAGTAAAGTTATTAAGGAGAGGAAAGTCACAAAGAAGACAGTAACAACTGACAAGTAAACATTTGTTTTGGTTCCATTAAACTTACCTTAATGTTTTTCTTGTGCCTCTTCTCTTTGATATGCTTATGGGCAAATGCAATGGATTCAATCAGAACATCACAAAGTTTGCAGGTGTATTTTGCTGTAGGGTAGTTTCTTGGTCGCTATAATTTGAAGAGATTTATAGAGACACATATATCTTCAAAACTACAGGTCAACAAAAATTAGCCAGAAGATGATTTCCCCTTCACTTTTAAAATTGTTAATGTTATTGTCACTACTCTATATCGCTATCCCAACAGTCATTTTTATTTTGGTAATTCATTAAATCAAACTACTGTATCAGCTGTTGTTTATAGTGCTTCAATACTAATCAAAGTAGGACATCTAATTCATCAGAGCACATATTCCCAATTACTAAACACAGTTTAAACAAAACAAAGATTTTCACAAATACAAGATGTTAGTTACCCTTTTCAGCCTGTCGATGCAGTCCCGCTTCAACCGCTCCTCAGCCTGCTGTAAACCCAGGAGCTCCTTCGGTGAAAGCACAGATTCGTCAATCACAGGGCCTTCCAAGTCTCCATCCGGTTCACTTTCCCCATTTCTCGTTCTCCGTGGTTTCTTAGGTCTGGACTTCTGCTTCTTGTTTTCTTAAGTTAGAAGAAAAATATTGTTGATGATATTAAATAACATCACTGAGTAAAAGCAGAATTTATATATTTATTAATGAAATCATGTAATATCTGAATGACATCTAAACACAAAGCAAAAGGAAAGAGATAACTCTCCCATGGACAGAATGCCTGAAACTCATTAAATACCTCATCCAGATACACTAGATTCACAGAAATCATCCTTTTGGAAAACTTAAAAAGAATTCTATTTCAATTATACAATTTAATTTTATCATGTAATTTAATTGCTAAGAATACTCAAGCAATAGTAAAAATTATCCTCTGAAGGCAAGCATACCTGTAATTTTAATATACCTAATATATCATAATATATACTGTACATATACCTACTCTATTCTAGTATACTTGTAAATATACCTGTTATTCTAA